>NC_138198.1:91854024-93054024 GCF_964194105.1 Spermophilus citellus | reverse complement strand
TCTCCCCCAGCAGGCAACTCTCTGTGAAGTGTCTGTTTTTAATCTGGGAGGCTGTGTGTATACTGTGCTTAGGATTACTCTAATAACCAACTCATTGGGTGAGTTGAAAGGCTAATTCTTTTGATTGGGGCCCAGAGGAAGAGACAACTCTGCAGCCTGCCCATGAGACCAACACATCTAATGATGCAGATAGTCGCTGACTAGTTTAAAGAGAAGAGTAAGCACAGAAAGACTCCTGAGATCCTTAGGCAACCGCATGCATATAGTCCATACCGTGTAAGTTAGAGAACTACTTGCCATTTGGAAAAAATGCTTCTGGCAAGTTACTGGGCTCTGGTAAAGGGCAAGTGCCTGAACATGGTGTATGGAGTTATTATGTGACAAACATTTCCCATTAGCAGATGAGTGTTGCCATATTGATCAAGTAAGAAGGATGGGCAGGTACAACACCAAGCTGGGCGTGTGATGGAAAGAGCACATCTGGGTTTGAACTCAGTAGATTAAGAAGGCATGATTAAGTAACAGCAAGAAGTGGTGTAGATTCTCATATCACTTACTTCAGTTCCACCCCTCCCCCCAACTCACACTTGTGGCCTCACAGTGGGGAATGTATATTCTTTATTACCAACCAACAAAAATAGCCCACACATGGTTCAGAATTGTATTGTTTGTGTACGTTGGTGTGAGCTGCAAATGGACTGCCACCATACTACTACAGCTCTGGGGTGGACATAGACATATGAGAATTAACTCAAAGTATAAGGATCTCTGCCCTTACTGACAGTACCCACCAAGGAACATTTGTGGTGGAGAAGACACTCACGGGACCACTTGTCTAGTGCTAGCAAAATACTATCTCGGTAAAAGGGACACAATTCACAACTAATGGGACTAACAATGAATGCATGAATGTAAGACCCCCCTGGTCTAACATACTCTGCATAACCTGTAAGGAGATGACCTAATTGAATGAAGGAATGGTTGATAAAAAGATCCCACAAAGGTACCTATTTGGGGGACACTGCATTACAGGATTGTAGTGTCATTGCCAGGGTGTGGTATGTTTACTGAACCAACAGCAAATATTAAGGCGTATGCTCCCAGTTGTTAGAATGCACAGATATGAGAACCAGGCAGTAGAAGAATTTGCGCCTCTCACTATATTCCCAGTTACCCACGTATGAAATTGGTTCTATCTTAGCAATTTTAGTCTTTACTGGAATAGAACCCCTGGTCTTCAAGAATGAGAGATGTTTCCATTATAGGATATAGTAAAGATTCCACTTCACCTAGAGCTATAACTATCATTTAGTCATTTTTAGCTTTTTGTGTGGATGGGTCTACAGGCAAAGAAAGGAGGTACCATATTGGCAGAGGTAATTGAACTTGATCACTATGGAGAACTAGGCTAGCTAATAGGCAATCACTATTAGGAGTTTTGAAATTTAGGTAACTCCCTGGGGTATGTAATGGTGCTTTCATACTCAGTGATAAAAATAAATGGAGAGTGTCAACATCCATTGCCCAATAAGGGTAAAGGAACTAAGGGTTCTAATCCTTTGAGAATAAAAGCCTGATTTTTTTCCTCACTTGAACAATCCAAACTCAAGTAAAGTTCTAAAATATTGGTGGAGGAGGAAAATATAAATTTCACCTATAGCACTGGGATCTGTTACAGCAGTTGGAATGTCACTTGTTCTATGTACATTGGTGACTACCAATGTGAAGTTTCTGTGATGGACCAAATGTGAGAAACAGGTGGGTCTCAACAGCACAAGGACAGGTGTACTATACACTCTCATGTCTTGTCTCTGATTTACTCTGCCCATCTTTTTCCCCGTTGTTACTGGGTTACCTTTATGTACGCAGAGGGAGTCTGCTTGAACCTTAATTTAAATGGTTTAAGCATCACTCACATTTTGCCATTGGTTTCTCTGCTGCTACCACCTGGATATCCATAGATATGGATATCAGAACACTGAGTGCAGTGTTCTGATGTTCGAGCAAGCCTGGGAATGCAGTAAACAATCTTGAGCCATGAATGCAGGAGCTTGTGGATAAGCCTTTCCTTTTTTATTTTTATTTTTATTTTTCCCCCTCAAAGTAGAGAACTCTGAGTCTCATTCTACAATTATTTCAAAAAGTCCCAAACAGGATCAAACCCAAGAGGAGTAATGGTAGGAACCAATTTGATACAATCCCTTGGGCTACTTTTCTTTCTTTTTTTTTAAATTTTTATTATTAGTTGTTCAAAACATTACATAGTTCTCGACATATCATATTTCATACATTTGATTCAAGTGGGTTATGACTCTTTCCACGTAAACCATTGTTGACCCTCTCCTCCTGCTCCTAGGACAAGTTTCCAAAATACCTGACTGAAAGCCTTTGTCCCAAGCCCAGCATTATGGAGTGACCAGGCTTGTTAATAGATTTTCTAATTTAACTTTATCTGTGCTAGTCCCCTTTTGGTGGTGTGGGAGTGAGCATACATTTTCATGCTTATATATTCTTGTAACTACTGTGATCAGATTCCCCACACTGGCTGTGCATTTGACTCGATTCCTTTGGGTTTTTCTTTGCCCCGTGTGCAGTTTTTTCTTCCACTGTCCTAGATTTTTTTTTTCCTTCTCAAGAAGTACTGCACTATGTCTTCGTATCATTTCCCCAAATGCTAGGCTCTGATATCTATGTAAATAAAAGGTAGAACCATTTGTGAAGGCAAATGAGATGACATTCTGATGCTCTCCTTTCTTATTGTACCCCAGAGGTTAACAAAAACTGTGTATCCTTTCAAAAGGAAAGAAATTGTCATATATTCAGAGTATTTTAGAATTTATTAACGTACAATATTTGGATCATCATGCAGACACTGTGGCAATTCTAATTGACTATTAGTGTAAATAATCAGGTTTCTCATGCTGTAGTATGATTACTTGAGTTTTATAGACACAGCCTGATTCTCTATAAATAATTTGCTGAATTGATTATACAGAAGATTTTATTTTATTTGAGACAGATTTGCATTTGTTCTAAATCAGTGTGTAGCAATTCAGAAGAGCTACTACTTGATTTTCTGGATGAACCAGAATTTAGAAAATCAAAGCTACATGTTCCATGCAGCTTCTGGTACTGATTAATAAGGTAATAATATTATTTAAATAGTATATCAGAGAGGGAAGAGTATTCCCCCTATTTCTCCTTCAGCTATCTATGGCATGTGTAATGGTGTGTGGGGGGAAATCGATCTCACCCAGTTAAGTTCTTCAATAGTATCCTTCAAGTGTTGAATACCGGAGCGTGTTGCAAATGGCTGATAAAATTAATGCTGAAAAAAAAATCTACAAGCATGTAAGTCAAATAGAGTAACTCAAGATCAGATTTCAAGGATAAAATTGAACAAAAGCATCAAAAAATGAGTCTCAAAGAGACGGCCTGAGGACAGAGGTGAGTGGAATGATGTTTTAAGACAGCAGAATCACAATATTGTTTGTTATCATTAAACTTCAGAATATGTCATGTCCTAGAAAGCTTGAGGGGGACTCAGCACTTTTCCCAGGTTTTATGTCCATTCTAAAATGAAATAGGAAAGGTTATTTATTAAAATGATTAACCTCCTAAAATATTTATAATAGCAAAATAGAACTCCTTGGAGGCATCTGCTCAATATTTATCTGTTACCCAAAGAGAATGATAATTCCACTAGGTCCTAAGGTTTATGTTCCAAGTTATTATTTGATTGCTAACTTTAATTTTAGGTCAGATATTTGAAAAACATGTTTTTTCTTATCTCCCTCATAGAGGCACACACATAGACATACATTAGCGCACACACATACAGTATCTTATCTGAATGAATTAACATTTCATATTTCATACAGCTCCATTATTAGATTACTATTTACCATGATGTATATCTATAAACATAGTCAGATGCTGCTTATAAAAAATCAATTAAAATAAATTGAACTCTTTTTTCACCCAGATGAAACATATTTCTTATCATTTAGTAACACTGTAAAACAATTTAACATGCTCAGTGGTCTCAAGTTCTGTTTCTTTCATTTTTTTGAATGATGGTAATTACCAATACCCTATATTATTTGAATAACAAACAACTCTCAAAAGATACTTACATAACACCATATATGAAAAGTGTGATGTCAATTTTTTAAAAATATTTTTTATTTGTAGATGAACATAATAGTTTTATTTATTTATTTATTTTTATGTGGCACTGTGGATCAAAACTAGTGCCTCACTCGTGCAAGGCAAACACTCTACCACTGAGCTAAAACCCCTGTCTATAATAACATTTTTTAAAAAATATTTTTTTACTTATAGGTGGAAACAATATCTTTATTTTATTTTTATGTGGCGCTGAGGATTGAAACTAGTGCCTCACGCATGCTAAGAGAGTGCTCTACCTCTGAGCTACAACCCCTGCCCATCATATCATTTTTGAGAGAGTATTTTTGAAATCTCATTCTTACAATGTCAGGAGCAGGTTTTTCAAAACATTATTAAAGTCAATGCTGTTTAAATTTCATTTTTATAAAGGGATAGGTAGAAACTTTTAAGAGAAAATAAAATATACTGTGCTATCTCCAAAGTGAGCTTGAAGTTTTATTTATTGAGAACTCAAACAATAACCTGTTTATGTTTCCAACACCCAACCCAGTACCTGATGAAAAGCAGTGTTCAATGAATGCATGCAGAATAAAATAAAGCTTTATGTTCAATGATATACAAATTATTCTCACTATGTCTGCCATTGTTTCAACTCAAAGGAAATTGTTTATATTTGTAAACTTTTCCCCAAATATAAAATTTCTTCTTTGATTCATAAGGGTAGTTTACTATCCAAATAATATAATTTTAATAATTCTATGATGTTAAATTCAGGAAAACATAATGCCTCATGATTTTTTTTTAACCAGGGATTGAACGTAGGGGCCCTTAACCACTGAGCCACATCCTTAGCCCTTTTTAAAAATGTTTTATTTCGAGAAAGGATCTCACTGAGTTGCTTATGACCTCGATAAGTTGTTGAGCCTGGCTTTGAACTCACAATCTTCCTGCCTCGGCCTCCCTGGCTGTTGTGATTACAGGCATAAGCTGCTGCACCTGGCTGCCTCGTAAACCTTGAAGAAACATGTGAACCAGAAAAACAGAACTAGTAGGAAGGAACAACTCCAGAAGAGATTATTGATGAGTGGGAAGAAGTACCCAAGAGTCTGATTTAAGCCCACCAGAAGGAAACTAGTTCAACACTAATGTCAAGCTATGGGTCTGCAAGTGAAGGTGGCAGGAGAAATAAAGGGGAAAAAAAAATGTCAACATGAAAGGAAACAGATCAGGAAAGAGTGGGAGGAACACCAGGTGGCAGTCAGGCAAGTGAAAGAAGAAAGAAGCAAGTTCTAAGGGCAGCACAGTGCTCCCCTCCCCTGCTCCCAAGGACATCCGTGTGCCACAGAAAGGAGTGCAGAACTCAGGGGAAGCTCGGGGAACACAGATGGCTTCATACACCTCAACAGAAAGCACTTCAAGGGAAGGAAAGCTCACTTCCATTCATTATGGTTGTCTCAAAGTGCATCAATATTCAAGTAGTGTCATGCTTAAGGCAACCCAACACTGTCTGTAGCCCTCTCTCTCACTATTGTTCGGAGTGGAGTTAACCAAATTAACATTAATAGGGGGAGTGTGAGGTCAGTGCTGCTGGGGGCTGTAGTCAGGTGTTGCATAGAAACCCCTCCTTCCTCTGATTCAAAACTTGCCCGCCAAACACCTCTCTCTGCAAAGTGCAAAGAGAAAAAAACAAAAACAAAAACAAAGAACTTGTGCAAATGCTCTAAACTCAGCTGTGTGAGACACAACTTTTGAAGTCTAGGTGTAACTATTCAAAAACAAAACAACCCCCCCCCCCGAAAAAAAAGAACCCCAAACAGAAAGCCATGCAGTTGCAGAACAACTTTTTAGCTATTTTTCCTCCTGAAAATAATTTTTACTGCCTTGAGTCTTTCTTTCCTTCCTTCCTTCCTTCCTTCCTTCCTTCCTTCCTTCCTTCCTTCCTTCCTTCCTTCTTTCTTTCTTTCTTTCTTTCTTTTCTTTCTTTCTGTTTTTAATGCTGATGGAAATGGCCTAATCAGGCAAAGCTTGCTAAATTCTAACCTAGCAGAGGCCAGAAGACCAAGTGCCTGAGGGTATGAGAAGAATAAGAAAATCCTGACTGTTGTTATATGTGCAAATATTTCAGTCTTCAACGAAATAAAACTCCTAATGATGGAAGAATTCCACCATCTAGAGTTTTCATGGGTCAACATTTTTCTAGTGTTTATGGATGGTAAACTCTGTTCAATTTCCTTCACAATTGTGTAGACTTTAGAAGGTGGAGATGAGTGATCAGTCTCCCAAAAGATATAGAAGCTTGTGCTGGGTAGGGTTTGAAAGATTGGTATCCCTGAGAGCCATGGGTGTGAGGTGAACCAAGGATGGTTGATCGCCAGAGTTCCTGGCTAATTTGACCTCCTTTTCCCACAGGATATTTTCAGGTATGCATAAAAGCTCCAAGAAGTTGGGAAATGCAATTTATATAGCATAAGAAGCAGAATCTCCAAATGAAAGGACTGATACCATTTTGAATGATATAAGGTGGTAGTTCTCTGACTTGACTGTGCATTGAAATTGTTGGGAGCTTTGGGGCTGGGTGTAGTTCAGTGATAGAGGGTGTGTTTACCAAGAACAAGGCCCTGGGTTCAATCCTCAGCACTAAAACAGACAAACTAGTCATACCTGTATGTCATCATGACGTCTTGATATAGTTGTTCTGGGATGTGGCCTAGGCAAGTTCCCCAGGGGTGTCCAATGTGTAGCCAAGGTGGAAAACCATGGGTACATGGGAACATTAAGTTTTCTCTATTTGCTATATTAATCCTTCAACATGAATATATTTTGAGTGGGTGAAACTGATTTCTGTTTAACAGCAATAATTGATAGAATACTTAAATGTTGCCTTATTTGATATCAACCATCACATGAAATAGACTGTGTAAAAGTCAAATGTGAACTAGTTTAACAGTGTTCTCATTCCATCTTCAATAAATAAAAATGTGTATCCATTTCATTATTAACTTGATTCTTTCATTGCAACTGAATAATTCATACTATGTATTTTCAATTCTTTGATGAACGGTTTCTGTTCCTTGACTAATTTTTTTCTGTAATCTCTACTTAGCCCACTTATGACTCAACCAAGAAAGTTATAGGTAGGGGGATATTCAAAATATTTAATAACCATTAAGGCAGAAGAACAACCAATTGCCAAAACCTGTCCTTGAGCAGAGTTCCAAGGAAACCCTAACTGGACAGAATTAACTCTTTAATTGCTGAATCACAATGTAGTCCTCAGGGTCATACACACCATCTCTGTGAAGGGGACACTTGGAGGAAATTTGGACAATCCTGTTTACCTACTAGAACAGAATAATCATTTAAGTACTTGACAATTGATCTTGTTTTCCAAATAGACACCAGCTGAATCCTATCCCTAACAGAGAGCTCATCAAAACTTCTGACTTCAAATGTTCACAGTCAAAGAATTTTGGTGATGAAGTCACTGTGAGAGGATATCTGTCCAATCCCTCATTCTCTGTGTTAAACCATTTTATAGCTACTGTCGTGTTTTATAGTAGGAAAAATGTGGACTTTGAATTCAGACAGATCAGGCTGTGAATTTCAGCTTCACCACACACGGCTGTATAATTGTGGCTAAAATGCCTCCATGAGCCTCAGTTTCCATCACTGTTTAGGTTTTATGAATATTAAATAAAGATAGGAGTCTAGTATTTTATTAGGGACTTAATTGGTAACTATGTTTATTATAATGGTGAGGATTTTCACAGCTTCTGTTGAGATATTTTTTATTGCCCGTTAACTACTCTTCTGCACTAATTGCCAGAAAGTTATACCTAATTATAGTAGACCTTATTTTTTTTTTGTTCAATGCATTTATTGTTTTTCATGGAAGGGATATTTATCTCCATTCATTTGACACAGAGATTGACTATATGACTTACCTCAGCCAATAAGGGATAAACTAAAATGTCAAGTGCCATTTCAGAAAATAGCTTGAAGTGCCAACATTTGATTCTTCCTTGTTTATTTTCCTTTTCATCAATGTCTCTATCAGTTTCTAGAGGCCTCTTTACTGTTCTGGATACCAGAATGAGGAACACCAGAAGCAATTGATTTACATTTGACATATAATTTCATTTTTGTAAATCACTGAAATTTGGCTTTACTGGTTACTCCAATATAAGATCACCTAATACAAAAATTGAGAGAATTAAGTTGGCCAAATTATGCTATGTCCATACATGAATATACCACAGTAAATTTCACCTTTATTTATATAAAGCTCTAATTTTTAAAAAAAGTATAAATAAATATAAGGAAGATCAGTAAAGTAGAGGAAAGGAAATGGGGGAGCCAAACAGGGAATTGCTGAGTACGGAGGTAGAACAAATTATATTCTATGCATATATGATTATGTCAAAATGAACCCCAATATTATATGTAACTATAGTGCACTAATAAAAATGTCTTCCATGTTTAAAAAATTGGTACTTAGAAGTAAGATGTTGCCATAAAAAGCCTAAGTGTTCTGACTTTGGTTGTAGGATCTGATAATGGCAAGGACACTGTATTCAGAGGCTGAAAGATGTAAATTCATGTTATTCAGAGGAAATATAATTGGTAAAACAACCCTGACATAACTTAGCACATAATGTACCAGAAAAACTTGAGGCTTTAGGAAAGGGTAAGGGAAAAGAGTACGGGTGGTGTGCCTTTGGTTGTTTGAAAGAATAAGATGAGCTATAAAAGAATTTTCCATATCAAATATGGGGATGAAAATTTCCATGAACAAGTTTCAAATTTGAGACTTGGCAGCATTAGAAGATTTGATTTTTTTTTTCTCACCTCAAACAGGCAAACCAAAACCAGGGATGTGTTTGTCATGGCCCTTGGTAAAAAATTAAAATTGATAAGGATAGTAACCAATTCAGTAGGACAAAGTGTTTGGGGACAATGGGACTAAAGAATTGGCTCTTTCATAGAACCGTATCTGGAAAAGAACAATCTATGTGGCTCTTGGAAGAAATTCAAATAGATTAAAAACTGTTTCTGAAAAAGCATCATTGCCAAAGGAATATGAGCTTGGACAAATTTGATGGTGATTACCTGAGCCTCAATCTAACCTCAGGCTCCCAATCTTTGGGAACAAAGCCAGCTAGAAAAGATGCACTGCACACATAGCTGTGCCCAATTCAAATGTGACCAAGGAGGAAATGGAAACAACTCCCAGAGGGCAGAATAAAGAGTGATAGAAAATGGTGGACTGGAGTGCTATTCCCCAAACCCATCCTGGGGTCTAATCAAGGAACTTTTCCAATCTGAGACAAGAAGGCTCTAGTAAAATTTGTATCTCAAGTTTTCAGAATTCCTCTGGACTAAAGTCTGTACTAAGCCTCCCATTTCCCTTTCCTTTATGGGGATGTGGGTTGTGTTCATCCTGTCTTATTTGCTGGGTGGCAAGTGAATAGGAGAGAAATGGGACAGATGGCTTGTCCTGTTCGTTAATAGGTTTTCAGCATAAGAAGAATCGATAAATAAGTTGCGGTCTGTCATTACAAGGAAATATTTCACAATAGTGTAAAATGTTCATTGCTAAAATCTAAGAACCAAAGTGATTCTCATAGTTAATGTCCAAAAAAAACCCCATAGAATATATCTCATATGATTTCACTTACCTGAAATTTCAAATAATAACCAAAATAGACAGAAGGGATAAACCAACACAACAAACAGGGATAGCATTCAGGATGGTGGTTTCATTTGGAGGATCACTAACATGCACAGGAAGATTGGGAGAGTAACCCTGGGCACAGAACAATGTCGTGTCTTCATCTGGCCGTGGGTACTTTGGTACAGGCATATGTGCAATTCATCAACTAATTTCCACGTGTATACTACCTCATGTCAGTTATATCTCAAGGTATTTTAAAAGATATGTGTATATTTTTCTTGTCTTTTTCTCTCCTAAGTCCCCATGTCCTTTCAAGCTTCAGCCTTTCTGAAAATCTTCTCATAGATTCTCAAAAACTTATTTTAATTCAGCTTTATTGCAACATATTTTATCTTACCTTCCTATCTTTCTGAGTGTTAAGATGCCCAATGCAATCTCTCTTATAACCTCAGGTATGTTTGTTTACTTTCATTGGAACTAGTACTCCCTGTCAGTATTTCACAATAGAGATTCTGATCTCTCTTGAGTTTCAATTTTCCTTCTCTAGTCACAAGTAATAATAATAATTATAATTATAAATAATCATTTTCTTTGATTTCAAATTCTGCTTTTCTAATTTTTTTTCAATGGACCTATAGACAGTATTTTTCCTGTGCAGCATCATGAACTCCAATGAGATATTTTGTAATTTTTCCCAAGAATACTTTCACTTCTCCTTTAGCAGCCAGTTCTCTCTCATTGGTCGTACTTGTTTGCTGCTCTGATAAAGAAATCAAGGGGTCATGGTGAGTCAGTTTTTAAGATGTAACCTAGGACCTATTCTTAAAGGGTATCCTTGGATGGTGGTAAGCTCATGCCCTGGGGAGGATCTACACAGTGAAAGTGAACGGTTACAATGATGAGCACTATAGCTGATTTTGCACAGCATACTACATGGTAAAATGAGCATATTATGGAAATGGGAATCATCCTTCTCTCATCTTGAAGAAATACCTTGGGCTGCACAGAAATCTGTATCAGCACTCATGGAGGCTACCAGATCAGGAGTTTTGTCTCAGTCCCGGGAGCTCTTCCAGCAGAGCAGCAGAAGCAAAGCCGTGTTTCTGTGCCTTGTCTTTCACTAGATGCTGTGAAAGCAGCTCGGTGGGAGCACCATTCAGGAGCAACCGAATCCGGGGGTGGCTCAGGAGCCCTCAGGCTGAAGGGCTATGCTTGAATTTCATTTCTGAGGATGAAGTAACAGCAAATTGAATTGGTCTTGTGAATTCAGGTTAAAATTCCGAAGCTATTTGGACATATATGGAGAATTTGGACAAAGACCTAAAGAGGACAGGCTGTATTTTCTGCTCAACTATAAATGAAACCATCTCAGTTACATAAGTAATTTTGGGCATATTAGTCTCACTGCGGATTCTCTTGTGTTTTTTTTTTCTCCATAGGATTATGAACAATTTTCTTCACAATGAAAGTAATATAGTGGAGTTATTGAGAATCTATGCTTCGAAATGAGACAGACGTAGAATCAACCCTGGGTTCTGATTATTACAAGCTGGGTTTTATGTCCAAGACTCTCAGTTTAATGTCTCAGACTCTCAGTTTCCCTAATTATAAAACAACATGTGCAGATTAAATTGTATAGTTTGTGTGGCATGCTTAGTAAAGTGCCTGGCATATTTTGAAAATTCAGTAAGTGATGATGATTATGATGATGATGATGATGATGATCCCAAGCGCTATCTGTTATCCCCCATGTTATTTGTATTTTACTTTTATAGATACGTATATATATATAATTTATAACTATATAAAATATAATTTATATATTGATACATACCTTAATATATAAATTCATATATATGCATTATAAATTTTAGTTTATGTATATCTCAATAATATTCACAAATTTCTTTCCAGTTTTCATGGAATACACTTAAAATATTGGCATAAAATATTCAGACTATTTCATACATTTGGTGCTACCATGTACCTAATTTTTAAAATGTAAGCTCAGAAAAAAAATACTTATATTTAAAATATGTTCACATCATTCTTTGATAATGAAAAGATTTATTGGTATTAAAAAATAAAGCTAATTCAAATCAATTAGAATTGTAATAAAAACAAGGAAGATCACTTTGTAAAAAAAGAGACATGCTTTTGCATTATTTCTCATATATTTAAATTAATACTCATAGGGGATTTTGTGTAATTAAATATTTGATAATCTTTTAAAAGTAAATATTTATAAATGAAAAGAAATGGAGATATGGTCTCAGTGTAGCAGGTATTATTGAGCAACACTAATAAATGAGTGAATGAGTCAATAAAATGCATGCCTTTTTTTCAGTAGGTAAAGCTTACAAATATGAAATGAAATGATAAAACAATCTCTATAACAAAGTCCTAATGATTAATCTTGACAATTATGGTTTAAATATTTACAATGTCACTGAGTTATAAAGGACAAATTATAATTCTTTCTGATTCTATCCAAAGGAGTCATAAATTTATACTAAATTATGGTTTGAATAACATTCAGGACTGTGTGTCATGAAATCTATTTGCTAAATTAATTAATATTGGATAATATTCATGCACTATGTCAATGTCTGAAATCTAGATGAAGAATACAAAGCAAAGATGATAATAAACAACAATGATGCAAGTTAAGAAGTGGTAGCTGGTGATGAGGTTTATGTTCTATTTTTTTTACAGCTGTGTTAATTGTAGGATAAACAGCATATTAAATAAACTTGAAAATTATGCTAAGTTAGGAGATGGTATATATATCACTGAAAGCAAAGAAGTCCTAGTAGAAGTAAAAGGAGCTCATGAACAAAAACTGCTGTTAAATGATAACTGAGGGAAAACATGTCAGAGGGAAGATTTCAAATTGCTCCTCTCACTTTCTGATTTTCTGAGGCAGAAAACTAAACACAAATCTTAAAACAGGCATACAATAATTTTTGAGGATAATGAATATGCTAAATTATGTTATCTTGTAGACTTCATCATTGTCAAGTAGATACCTAGAGCTACTCACAGGAGTAAATTACACTGTGCTTGATTAACTAAGATGCTAATTTGAGTCTTTCTGGTTTATATCATATATCCTTGACATATGTATCCTTGTTCTGTTACCTAGATTGTTATTCCAATTTTTCCTAGAAAATGAAACCCTGGCCAAATAGCAATCATCAGGCGCGGGGTTTCTACTTCTTTTGTCTTCTTATGCCTATCTGAACCTTGCATATTATCCAATCTCTGATTTGCCTGATGCTCACCCTATCTTCCTCCTATCTCTGGTTTCTGGGCAATTCATTCTCCTCTGGAAGCTCTATCTCATCTGAGCATCCCAGCAGTCTCATTTACAGTGTTCAAGTGGACTAATGCCTCATCTGATAACTTACAAATGCCCCTGAACACATGTGTTTGGAAATTCTATTGTTGCCTCAAAGTCGATGTTTCTAAAGAAAATTCATTATCTCCTTTTCTGTTCCATAAAATGGTTGCTCTCATGACTTTTCTATCAATGTCAGTGGCGACAGGTTCACCCAAGCCAATGGAAATGAGAGCTGGAGTTGTCTTTGGTTTTTGTATATTCATGGCCTTCTGCATTCTGTTGTTCACCAGTCTTCTTGACTTCTTTCGAATTCATATCAATCATCTTCCCATTTTCATTTTCATTCTTCTTGCCCAGGCCAATGTTACTTATACTTGCATTATTATAATAGCCTTTTGGGGGAAATAAAATAAAATAAAAAGAATAAAATAAATTTCATGTTACTATAAAAGTAAATACATATAACAAAGGAAAACAGATTTGTGCCATTCCACTTTTTCAAATGTTCAAGGACAGGGACAAAAGAAAACCAAGTTAATTTACTATTACCTAGATACTGCCTGGTGTATGTAAGCTTTAACTAGAGGTGAAGGTCTAGTTCTTGTGAGATTTTGATCATGCATTATTACACATTGTTAGGAAAAATCAACAGAACTGGGCTGGTTCCACATAGGTATAGGATAAAATAAGATCAAATAGGAAAGAGATGTACAGGGACTGATGTCCTTCCAGAGAGTGTACACATGACTCTGTGGGTGATCCTAGTGACAATCTGAAAGAAGATGAGAACAGACACAGGGAATCAGTATTTATTTTATCTTCAACGTTTGAATATGGACAAATGTGTTGAGCATTTCTAATATGTTGAGCAAGAATGCAAATAATTGATATGCATTTATCCTCACAACAACCTCATGACAGATTTATTAGTAAGTCCATTTTCCTAGTTGAGGTCCTAGCATGTCCCATGTGTGGCCTCCTCTTTCTCTATCACCACCACCATGGTCCCATCTCCAATGATCTCTCTTTGCAATGCTCTCCTCATCTCTCTTCCCACACTCACTTTTGCCTTCACCAGTATTTCTCTCCAAAGCATCCAGAATGATTTTTTAAAAACTCAGATCTTATTATGCTACTGCTTGAAATCTTTCAGAGGCTTATTGTGATAGTCTGAACATATCCCTTCAAAATTCATTGATTAAAACCTACCTCACAAAGTGACAATACAAAAAGGTAAGACCCTGGAGAGGTGCTTATACCATAAGGGTGGATCCCTCATGAATGGAACTAGTGCCCTTATAAAGGAGCCTAGAGGGAGATGGTTTGCATCACCTTGCAAAAAGGTGCCATCTGTGAGGAACCAGCCTTCATCAGACACAAAAGCTGCAGGCACTTTGATCTTGGACTTAGCCACCAGAGCTATGATAAATTAATACTTATTCCAAATACTCCAACTATTCTATGGCATTTTGTTAGAGCATCCAAATGGAGTAAAACATTTCTCAGTGCATTTAGAATGAAATCCAAAATATTGCATTGTTGGTATAAAGACCAGGTATGATCGGATGTCAGTCCCTCTCTTCCCATATTTCTTATCAAACTTATCTCCTTTGCAATACTTCCACCATGTCGACTCTGGATTATTTCCTCTAACATCCAAATTTTGCCCTCCTTGGGACTTTGGCTCAAACTATTTTGGAGGCTTAAGCATTTTTGCCCTAACTTTAGTTGACTCATTTTTAACTCAGCATTCATATTTCAGCTGAAACTTTACTTTCTGAGAATGCCCATGTTTGGTTTTTCTTTTAAAAAAATATTTTTTCCTACTCAATTTTTATAGTATGGTTTATTAATGTACACTTTAAAATATAGTAAAATTTATTCTTGATGCAATCTGACCAAACATAAACAATTAATTATACAATCACCAGTAATCAGACTATAGAACATTTTAATGTTCCTTTGTGGCCCTTGGAGATCAGTTCCCTTTTCTTATATCTAGCCCCTTGGCAACTGATTTCTGTCCTTATAAGTATGCCTTTTCCAGTATGTCATGTAAATGGAATCATACAGAATGTAACCATGTGTGTCTGGTTTCCTTCACTTGGTATAATTATTTTAAGATCCATCCATGTTGTTTCATGTGAGCATCATAATTTGTTTATCCATTTACCAGTAAATGGACATTTGGGTTGCTTCCAGTTTGGGGCAATTATGAATAAAACTACCATAAATATTGGCACAGGTTTTTGAGTGTATATACATTTCATTTCTCTTGGGAGTTAAATTATTTAGTCATATAATAAGTATACATTTCTCTTTTAGAAAATTGTCAAACTGCTTTCCAGTGAAGCTCTACCCTTTTGCCTTTATAATAGAAATGTGTGAGACATTCAGCATTTGATATTTTCAGTCTATAAATGTTATTGATTCTAATAGATGTGTTCTGAGTGTTGATTTTAATTTGCATAGTGTCTATGACTGATGTTAAACAGATTTTCGTGTGTATATTTGTTATCCATAACTTTTTTTGGTGACCAATTTTCAAATCTTTAACTGACTTTTTCTGAGTTGTGAAATTCCTTTATACATTCTGGATAAAAGTCTTTTGTTGAATATATGTGTTGCAAGTATTTCTTCTCCGCCAATGACTTATCTTTTTATTTCCTTAAAAGTATATTTTGGCCAGGCATGGTTTCATGTGCCTGTAATCCCAGAGGTTCAGAAGGCTGAGAGAGGAGGATCCCAAATTCAAGGCCAATCTGCAACCTAGTGAGGTCCTAAGCAATTTAGCAATATCCTGTCTCAAAAAAAAAAAAAAAAAAAAAGGTTAAAAGATGGAGGATGTGCCTCAGTGGTTAATCATCCCTGGAGTCAATCCTCAGGGACGAAAAAACAAAACAAAAAAGGGTCAGGCACAGTAATCTCAGTGGCTTGGGAGGCTAAGGCAGGAGGATCAGGAGCTCAAAGCCAGTCTCAGCAAAAGTGAGGCACTAAGCAACTCAGTGAGAGCCTATCTCTAAATAAAATACAAAATAGCACTGGGGATGTGGCTCAGAGGTCGAGTGCTCTTGAGTTTAATCCCCAGTACTCCCCAAAACAAAACAAAAAACAGTATATGTTAAAATATTGAAGAACAGAGGCTTTTAATTCCTTTTTACGTTATGATTCTTTTTATGATTTGTACTTTTATACTCTCACCTCACTCATGGTCAAAATTTTGTGCTCTGTGTTATTTTCTAAAATTATTTTCTTAGATTTATGATTCATTTGTAGTTAAATTTTATATTTTAAGCTATGGGTAGGAATTCATTTTTTAACATAAATATTGTTGTTCTGGTTTTTTAATAAACATATTCTATCTAAATACATCTGTTTGGGGAGCTCTTGACTGACTGCAGCTAGCAAAACTGTTTTTCCCAAGCCAGAAAATATCACTTCTCAGCTTTATTATCTGAGTCCTCTATACTAGCTCCTGTTTACCTAAATACAATTTTAATTGCATTACTTTCATGCTAAAATAAATGAATCTTCACAAAGCATAGGACTAGGTTGTATGGTCCTTTGTAGTTTGGGCCTTTCAGTTGATGTTATCTTTAACAGGATCCAATGATTACCCCAGTTGGTTTCTTCTGTCTTCTCTAATGTGATCAGGTTTCCAAGAAATGCCAAAGATGAGCTCCTTCTACTCTCTATGCTCCAGTGAAATACTTTCTCCTCTCACTTCCAGTTAACCAAACAATTCCTTTAGGGCCTATCAAATACTTCAGTGACATCTTCCCTAACACTCCAACTTAAATCAACTCAACAAATATGAAGCTGAACTGCCCTCGGAAATCTTGTCACTTCACTGTCAGTACTACACATTTTGACATTTTACCTTACATTTCTGATATCAGAAATATCTCCCTCAGTTAATTCTGCAATGTCAAGATCTTTTTATTCAGTCAACATATAAACAATGTGAGTACCTACTAAATATTGGGAAATATATACACTGGGGTTCAGAGACTAATAACAAATATATAGTCTCTGCCACTAAGGACTTACAATTTATCAGAAAAGATAGTCACTAAATTTAAAACGTACTGAGATTTTAGAGCTGAAAATTCAGGGAATTATGTGACCATATACAGACAGAGAGAGCCCTTCTTATTTCATGTTTTCTCATTATTTTTTAAAAATTGTTCTTACTTTTCATTTTTATACAGCACCTGAATATTTTATAGATTTCAAAATTAATGTTTACTTCGGAATGTATAAATTTACTGTAAACTAATTAAAAGAATGAAATACTAATACATTCATGAATATATAGATACATAATATGGGTAATCACAATATTCTAAAGTACAAGGGAAAGAGTTCCTTCAGTAAATAGTGTTGGAAAAAACTGGATCTTCATTTGACAAGAAAGTTAGTTAATATTTTTGCATCTCATTATATACACGTGCCCAATTCTGGATAGGATAAGGTATAAATATACAAGATACAAAAGTACTAGAAAATATTTTAACATTCCTGAGGTTAAATGTGCTTTCTAAGCAAAATATAAACCTTAAAGACGATGAAATAAAAACACTAACATATTTAACAGTGTTATATAATCTATGAATGGCAAATTTTTTAAAAACCTAAGTTGAGAGACAAATGAATTATTGAGAAAAATGTTTGCAACATGTAATAGGAAATTATAAAAGCCTCTTTTAAAAGAGGGTATTAAATCAGCAAGATAGAGGCAAACATCTTTGAAGAAAAATGGCCAAAAGACATAAAATAAAATGAAAAGATGCATAATGTTAATAAAAAACCAAAGCATTATAAATTAAAGCCACACTGCAATACTTCTAAATTATCAAATAAACAATGATTACAATGTTTCATAATATCTTATTTTAGCAAATATTATAGGAAAACAAAACTCATAGGTAATTAAAATGGAGAGCTATTGCAAATACATGACAATCTTTATGTTTAGAACCTTTGAATAATATATATCTTCATAGAATTTTGTATGAGAAAATAATTGGACCCATGTAACATGGTGTATTTATTACAGTCAAAACTTGAAAATAACCTAATCATTCAATATTGATTAAATAAGTTTCAGTGCATTGATTCAATGAAATAACTGGCAGCTGTTGGAACAGAGTAAGGTGGACATACATACTTTGTCATCGAATTAAAAAAAAGCAGTTTTCAATATGTTACAATAGTATAACTGAACCATTTTACTCTTATATACAAAATTGTGTGTGTATGTGTGTGTGTTAATACTAAGGTGTTAAAAATATTTCTTTCTGGGGAGCAGAGTTTGGAATGAAAACAAAGTTTACATTTGAACAATTTTAATATTGTTCGAAAAGCATTTATCTTGACTGTGATGTTTTTATAATAAAAGTTATTCATATCAGTCACAGAAAAATATAATCATACAACACAGGTGAAACCACTATTCATATTTTGCTGCATTCCTTTCTTTATTGTCTTACTGTGTTTAGACATATTTGAGATCATAACATTTGGATAGTTTAGAACTGGTGTTACCATGTGTCTCATTCACCAACCTATTTGTTTGGTGATCCTCACCTTTGTGTGGATAGCGCTAGTTCATATTGCCAGAGAAAGAAAGAAAAACATTGGGAATAGAAGAAATATTCCATCGAATATTTCCATTTACATAAGTTATACATTCAGCAAATATTTATTGAGGTCCTTCTATGTGCAAGCACTTTTCTAGATATACCAGCACAGATGAGGCACTCTTCTCCTTCCCCTGGAAGCATCATGGAAATCCACTTGACATTCTTGGTTTTAGAATAATTAAAGATGTGGCTGGTCTTCTCATTGTCTACCAGGCACTTATCACTTTAACTATGATAAAATTCTTTACATGAGCAGAGTTTTTGTTTTCTTGAGTTGGAGGTCACAATTATTTAAATGTAGAGTGAACATATGCTCATAAACCCACACCAGCTGAATTAATGAGTAGGATATAAATATGTTTATCCATGGAGAAGGAGAAAGAACCTAAGTCAAATGTAGACAGGAAATTAATTCAATATTTGTCTTTGTTATAGGTGCCAAAAAGCTGGATGAAGACAAAGAGTGTGTGAAAGATTATTATTGATATCCATAATATGGTAAATATAAGCAGACTCTTTCATTTTCCTTACTTTAAAATTCTCTATTGCTCCTGTTTTTTGCGTGTGTCAGGGAACAGCTTCCCTAATGACATGTGTGGGTGTTGATAGTCTGGAGGTAACCAGAGAGCATGGTGATCATATAGAAGTCATGGTCCAGGAACCAGGGTCCCGGCTAGAATGGGTCCTGGAAGGGAGTAAGGCAAAGAAATGAAAAGGCGGGTATTCAGACTGTCAGAGGGACTCAGACAACAAGCCCAGTGGGTGGCCATCATAGATAGGATATAGATGGCAACTACGTCTCCAAATCCAAGCAAAGGCTTAGTTGTTGAAGCAAAGTCCGAGGCTAGGTCAATGCTATGTAATAGAAAAGTCATAAAAGGCACTTTATCCTCCCAAAATAGAATACAGCAAAGCCACTACCTGCCCAGGCCTGGGATCTTCATTCTTAGCCAGGGGCATGTGGGAATAACCTGAAGACACATCATGTACAGCCTGTGTGGCTTTTTATGGGAGGGGGGTACCAGAGATTGAACTCAGGGGCATTCAACTACTGAGCCATATGACAGGGTCTCACTGAGTTGCTTAGCACCTCACTTTTGCTGAGGCTGGCTTTGAATTTACAGTCCTCCTGACTCAGCCTCCCAAGCTGCTGGGATTACCTGTGAGCCTTTAAAAAATGTCTCTGTACACATTTTCATGTTATTGACCAAATTTAATTTCTTTAAAGTGAGAAGGCTCTTTAATTCTTTCACGTTTGCATACCTTACCCTGAAAGGAAAGATGGCAATCAATCCCTTTCTCCACTTATTCAATTTATCTTTTGAAATCTCTCAATCAGTGATAAATAGCTACATTTGTTACAAGCAGAAAGCGCTTAATTGAATATGTTGGTTTTGTTATATATGGCTATTTGTAAGTATGCAGAAACTAAATGCCATCTGGGAGGTAGAAATCACTTTTTCCAGTGCAGTATTTTTAATTATGTCTTTTCACCTGAGCTCCAGGGCAAAAGTTCCATTTTCTCCCTGCTCATTATTAATAGAACCCACAAGGACAGGCTTTTCTAATTTCATATTTTTAAGTGAATTTAGCATGCAAAGTATTCTGAAATGACATTAGCTATGTAGTTAAGATAAAAAACCTTCATTTTGGAATTTCTTCTTTCTTAAATCTTTCTATCTGACCCAGATCGACTGCCCTCCTTTCACATAGAAATACACATATGCAATTTGCATGTTACTCAAAGTATCTTCAATGCAGTGATTATTAGTGACTATATATATATATATATATATATATATATATATATATATATGCATCTATTATTTGTGTTGAGTGTGATTTTTGTGCACCACACAGACTTGGAAGCATTTTGAAATTAATTAACCTCAACAAAATTGAATTCACCAGTGCAGGTTCTTTAATAATATCCCAGCTAAGATATTAAATAATAAATGAGAAGAGCATGGGAGTGGGGAGATTCCAAGGAGACAGAACGAAGGATCAGGCCTCCTGAGTTTTCATTCCCTATTTTGCCATTATTTCCCTCTGATTTTCAGGCAGCCACGCTCTGCTTTTGTTTTCCCTGGCTAAAGCATGAGAGGAATAGCAAGCCCAAGCCCAGGCAGTGGGGTAGTGAGAGAGAATGAATGCCTAAAATGTGCTTTGAGAGCCTCAAGTAAAACACACTAGGCTGCATGTGGAAATTATTATTAGTTCATTCTTCATGCACTTTTAGTCCTTGCCCTCTAGGCTCAGACTGCCAGCCAAGGCACCAA
Source organism: Spermophilus citellus (assembly GCF_964194105.1). NCBI lineage: Eukaryota > Metazoa > Chordata > Mammalia > Rodentia > Sciuridae > Spermophilus > Spermophilus citellus. The sequence continues at coordinate 93,032,952 of NC_138198.1, read as the reverse complement.
TTACTGTCGATGGGGCTGTTGGTTCTTATGATGTGAACACCTGTCCTCCAGCAAATGAACTGAGATAATACATACCAATTTACTATGTGTGTCATATACCCTACAAATTGAATCTCCAAAATACACTCTGAGTTGAATAATAAATGACACTGGGTTTAAATGACAGGAAATAGACTCAATACAATTGCTTGGGCATCTGTGTCCAGCCAGGCCTTTGTCCACCCAGTCTGCTGCCGCCACGCCAAGCCAGGCTTCCCTCTGGATGCTCAGAGCTGACTAAGGGGCCATCTGTATGGGGGAAAGTCACTGCAGAATTGCTGGCTTCCCTGGGACAGCCTCAGGCTGATTAATTCAGTGAAACCAGGACTTGGCAGACCCGGCCCCACACACACTGCTCATCAGATAAGACAAAATTGCAACTGGATCCAATTCCAGGGGCCTTCACATTCATATTTAAAGAAACAGTTATTAGGCAACTGGACACACCATCCCATTAAAAAAATTGTGGCCCTGAAATTTACAAGAGAGAAAATTTCACTTTTTTAAAAGAAAAAGTTAGTATAGTTCAATGTGGGTCAATCAGTAAGACGGATATAGGCTGAATCCAGGCTCCACCTTTACCAAATATGTGGCTTCTGACAAGTTATAAGCCAAAATTTCCTTAAACTTGTTTCCTCCTTGATGTCTATTTTGTCTATCACACGTATATATGCACATATATGCACATATATTTATGCACATGTCTGGTTTATACATATGCACATACACCTATATGTATAAAGCCCTGATGCCTGGCACAGTATTTGGCACACAGTAGGTGCTGAAGAACAATAAGATGAAGGAATGTTTTCCTGGGTCATTTTAATTGCTTGGTACAGCTATGGATTTAGCAGCCAGTACAGGCACACTCCATCTGTGTCAGCTCCTTCTTGTGTCCCCTGTGGTCTCTATGGGAACAGCCTCTGGGTGAGGAGAGAAGAGCATCTTCAGGATGTGGCCTGCTCTGTTGAAGTGCTCAGCCTGGAGGCTAAGCATAATGCTTGAGCTCATTTTGTGCAGTTCAACCTTCTTTCCTCAATGGATATACAGTGCAGAGCCAGAACTTCGTGTTTTGATACATTTCACTGATTCATCTATTTACAGAATTCTACATCTGTAGAATGTTGTAGTGTTCCCATTGGTTTGCTTTCAGTTTAATAAGATGGCTGTAAAATAAATATAAGCACATAATACACCTTGTGACTGTGTGTTATGTAGACGCTGATGCATGTGAAATTTTCCTTTCTGTCTTATTTTAAATTAATCTGTCAGAGCTACGTTGTTGCAGATATTGACTATTTTCTGGGGCCATATCCATTTAAAATATCCCGGGCAGATCAACAGGAAAGGTGAAGAGGAAAATAAAACGGGAAAATAGCAAAGCTATGAGAAAGACAAGATCTTACAATAATGTCAGTATTATGGCAATCAATGTGTATTATTCTACTCAGATTTACTCTGCTGTTCTTCCTCAACTAATGCCCACAGGACGTAAGATGACCAAGACTTTGATGGCCATTTTTAGTTTCTATGTAGGTTCACATAGCACCTTTGCTTTATTTTGCAGGTTTACCACTTGCAGTGAGGATCATTGAGAACACATAGGAACTCAGAGAAAAGTGCCTGTCCTGTACCCAGTTTCCACCATTGAAGTGGCTGTGGGCACAATGGTGTGAGAGAAGGTCTCTACAGACCTGTCCCCAGGGGCTCCCATGCAGCATGGAGGGTTTCCCATCCCTTAGGAAAGCCCCTTTAGAGCCTTTATGCAATATTCTTTGGTGCTTTCCTCTCATCTAACTCTTCCTTCAACTCCCCAATCCACCCCAACTTTCCCATTAGGACCCACACCTAAATTCCCTTCCTCTGTCTCATTCTTTGACTATTGTAGGACCATGCACAGCCAATTTCACAAGGGTAAATTCTCTCTTGCTTCTCCCATATCCTAAGGTTTTCTCTGGTTTGGGCATCTGTGGATCTACCCCTCTTCCACCTCCTCACAGCTCTGCTAAGTAGCAATGAGTGGTCTGAGATTGTTGGGTTAAATATAGGACAGTGGGAATGATTGATCGGTCCAGATTCCACTTCTGCCACCTACTGTGTCATCTTAGCAGTTATTAACATCTCCAGGCTTTGGTTTTCATCTGTTAATTTGTTCACCTCCTCTAGCTAGCCCCTCCTGTGGCTGACTCCAGTCAAAGCCACAGCATCCTGAGAAATGTGGCAGGCAAGGCTTGACCCTCAGTGTTCAGAACACAACAGGACAAGGGAGAGGGATACACTGGAAGGTGGGCCACCCCAGGACCAGCACTCAGCTCTTCATGCTTTGCATCAGGCTCGTTTATGTAGATGTCTGCCTACTAAAAATGAGCTGCTCAAGGACCAGAAATGCATCTTCCTCTGCTGCATGTCTCCTGCCCCCTTGCACACAAACTCAACTGGGTTCAAGCTTAGTACGTGTCCATTGAGTCGACTTACCAGTAGGAATTAACTAGTCTTCTCTCCAGAAGATATGTGTGCATTTGGAGTTAAATTGTCTAGTCATGTAGGAGTTTATGATGTCAATAATGGACATGGGTAGATAGGAGGGGGACTGGAAGAGGATCAACTAAGAATTATTTATAGTTCTTCAAAAACCCCTACTAAACTTGACAAAGGGGAGGCAAGTTTGGATGGCAGAAAAGGAAAATGAGACATTGAAGAGAACAAGTTTTTTATGAGAGAGGACAGTAGTGTCATGGGCTCCTGAGCAGAGAGACATAATCTGGTATGAGTTCCTGAGATGAGCGATCAGAGTAGACAAAGATGACCACCAGGGAAATGAAGATTCAAACTATGGGACTGATATCAAAGGCAAACCACATTTAATTTACTTGGCTATATATTGCCTTAAATAAACCCCATAAGCTCTTCCCTCCATTTGGATTTATCTTTTCCACAGCAAAAAACCTCTGTCTCCATTATTTAAAACAGTGCCTGGCATATGAATATGTCTTGGTTATGCATAATGTAAGGGGAAGAAACTTGCAAGTGTAGAGCAATGGCTACCTGTAGGTCAGCACTAAGCCTGAAGCTAGAGATGTACAACCATCTTTGTCTTAGTTGACTAACAAAATGCCTCAGACTAAGTGACTTGAACAAACATGTATTTTCTAATAGTTGTGAAGGCGGAAGTCTGACTTCAGTGTGCCAGCATGGTTAGGTTCTGATAAGGGTCCTCTCCCTGCGTGCACATGGCCTCCTTCATGCTGTGTCCTCATGTATGGAGAGAAAAGAGAAAGCCCTCTGGTATCTCTTCTTAAAAGCTCATTAATCCCATCAAGAAGCCTCACCCTCATGACTTCATGTACTCTAAGAATCCCATGATGACCTCATCTCTGATACCATCACATTGGGGGTTGAGGTTTCAGCATATGAACTTTGTGGGAAATCATTCATTCCATAGCAAATATGTAGCACCATATTTCCTCTGGGATCAGGCAAGCTCTTTGGGGAATAATGGAAAACATTAGTATTTCTGTAACCATCCTAAAATGGTCACTTTAATGTGGGAAAAGAGGAGTAGGAAAATTGATCTTCTCACAACTTAGAAATACTGTTCTTCATGACTGTGACACATTGTATTACATTCTCACCAATTACCTGTTCCCTTTACTTTCTAACAAAGATATAGACCATACTTTCTCATTCATTCCTTTTAGTCTGGTCATATAATTTGCTTTGGCTGAGAGAAGCTTAGCTGTAACATATTCCACATATAAGTTCATTCTTAGACTATGCTCGTATAGTTTGGTTTGAGATATTTGTGACTACGTTCAATTGAGAAAAGCAGGATGTGGACAGGGGCTACTCCTTCAAACTGGGTTCCAAAATGAGAAAACTCAAAAAGCAGAACTGAGTAATACGTGCTGGAATCATAATCAACGTGGACTTGGAGACCTCAGGTATTTTGAACGTGAAGTAAATGTTTGCCACTGTTAACTGCTAAGGGAACACACACACACATACACACACACACACATCTGTTATAACAAATTACTACAAATTTAGCAGCTTAACCAGCATGAATATATTGTCTTGCCATTCTGTAGTAGTACATTCTGATATGCATTTCCTTGAGACAACATCAAGATGTTGACAAGGCCAAGGTGTCTTTGGAGGAGGCACTGGGAAAGAATTTACTTCCTTGCATTTTGCAACATGTAGAAGTTGCTCACATTCTTTGGATTGTGGGTCCTTCCATCATCTTCCAAGCCTGTGAAATTGTACCTCTGATCATTCTTCCACTGTTAAGTCTCCCTGAGTGTCTTCTAATTTATTTTTAACTTTTAAAGACCTTTTTTGTCCCAACGGCATTTCTTGTAGAAATAGATAAAGCTATCATGAAATTCATATGGTAAAACAAAAGACCCAGAATAGCAAAAGCAATTCTAAGCAGGAAGTGTAAATCTGGAGGTATAGCGATACCAGAGTTCAAACTGTACTACAAAGCAATAGTAACAAAAACAGCATGGTACTGGTACCAAAACAGGCAGGTGGACCAATGGTATAGAATAGAGGACACAGAGACTAATCCACAAAGTTACAACTATCTTATATTTGATAAAGGGGCTAAAAACATGCAATGGAGGAAGGATAGCATCTTCAACAAATGGTGCTGGGAAAACTGGAAATCCATATGCAACAAAATGAAGCTGAACCCCTTTCTCTCGCCATGCACTAAAGTTAACTCAAAATGGATCAAAGAGTTTGATATCAAATCAGAGACTCTGCGCCTGATAGAAGAAAAAGTTGGCTCTGATCTACATATTGTGGGATCGGGCTTCAAATTCCTTAATAGGACACCCATAGCCCAAGAATAAACAAATGGGACTTACTTAAACTAAGAAGTTTTCTTCTCAGCAAGAGAAACAATAAGAGAGGTAAATAGGGAACCTACATCCTGGGAACAAATTTTTACTCCCCACACTTCAAATAGAGCCCTAATATCCAGAATATACAAAGAACTCAAAAAATTAAACAATAAGATAACAAATAACCCAATCAACAAATGGGCCAAGAACCTGAACAGACACTTCTCAGAGGAGGACATACAATCAATCAACAAGTACATGAAAAAATGCTCACTATCTCTAGCAGTCAGAGAAATGCAAATCAAAACCACCCTAAGATACCATCTCACTCCAGTAAGAATGGCAGCCATTATGAAGTCAAACAACAATAAGTGCTGGCGAGGATGTGGGGAAAAGGGTACACTTGCACATTGCTGGTGGGACTGAAAATTGGTGTGGCCAATATGGAAAGCAGTATGGAGATTCCTGGGAAAGCTGGGAATGGAACCACCATTTGACCTAGCTATCGCCCTTCTCAGACTATTCCCTGAGAACCTTAAAAGAGCATATTATAGGGATACTGCCACATCAATGATCATAGCAGCACAATTCACAATAGCTAGACTCTGGAATCAACCTAGATGCCCTTCAATAGATGAATGGATAAAAAAAAAATGTGGCATCTATACACCATGGAGTATTACGCAGCACTAAAAAACGACAAAATCATGGAATTTGCAGGGAAATGGATGGCATTAGAACAGACTATGCTAAGTGAAGCTAGCCAATCCTTAAAAAACAAATGCCAAATGTCTTCTTTGATATAAGGAGAGCAACTAAGAACAGAGCAGGGAGGAAGAGCATGAGGAAAAGACTAACATTATACAGAGACGAGTGGTGGGAGGGAAAGGGAGAGAGAAGGGAAACTGTAAAGAAATGGAAGGAGACCCTCATTGTTACACATAATTACATATAAGAGATGGTGAGGGGAAAGGGAAAAAAAACAAGGGAGATAATTGAACAACAGCTGATGGGGTAGAGAGGGAAGATGGGAGGGAAGGAGAGGGGGGATAGTAGGGGATAGGAAAGGTAGCAGAATACAACAGTCACTAATATGGCATTATGGAAAAATGTGGATGTGTAACCGATGTGATTCTGCAACTTGTATTTGGGGTAAAAATGGGAGTTCATAACCCACTTGAATCAAATGTATGAAAGATGATATGTCATGAGTTATGTAATGTTTTGAACAACCAATAAAAAAGAGAATATGATTACATGTCAATTAAAAAGAAATAAAGACCTTTTTTTGTGACTTTCCTAAGTTAATCTGGGTAATTCAGGATGGTCTCCCTATTTTAAAATCAGCTGACTAGTAACCTTAATTTCTCTTTGTCATACAGACTTAACATACTCATAAATTCCAGGGATTGAGGTATGGATATTTTTTAGGTTACTATTATGCAGCATAGGTATTATAACCACAAATCATATAGTGTATTATAATTAAGGAATCAAACAAGATGGTCTTGTTCAAAAGATCAAGAACTAGAAGCTATTTTTAAAATGAATATAAAACAGCAGCTGCCTATGGTTGTTTGAAATCTCAAGGTAAGAAATAAAGCAGAATGGTATTAACTCTGACAACTTGGCTTCATGTCTAGTTGTGCCTTTAGCCTGTAAGACTTTTGGCAAGTCATTTGGTTTCTCTTAGTTTTCCAACTGTAACATGAAAATAATTACTCTAGTTCTATTTATCTTTCATGTTTATTGAAGGTATCAAATTAGATAATATAGTATTAGGACACCCCCCCCAACCCTCACGCACACCATACCACCACCTCCACAACCAACACCAACACCATACTTTATTCTTTCTTTTGCTGTAATGATGGATACATAGTATGAATAGTAATCAGTTCATCAATTCAACTTTGCCCAAAATTACTTTTTAAAAAAGGTCATACTTTATATGCATATGTACATTTGCAAGCTTATAACTATTGTGTAAGTTAGGCTAATTCACTTTTTATTGAAAAATAATTCAGCTTCCAGAGATGCAAACTTTCCTCATTTCTTCATCAATGGTAACTGTTAAAAATTATTCAGAAATAAGTAAGTAAAATTAAGGACCAACTTGCTGATTTAAAGTCTTGTGAATAGAAACAAATGTGTATATGCTTGTGAACATTTTGTTCTACATTGAGAATATTTTCCTATAATCTTTTATATCACATTACAGCATGGCATTGGTAGTTCTAACTTCAGTTATAGGTATTTCAACAAGAAATCCTCTAATGGAATGACCATATGACATTGTATTTTCCTTTGCTGGAAGTTCTGCTGGGTGTTCATTGCCTGACCATCTTGGCTATCTCCTAAGGCATCCCCAGCTAAGCAATAGGCAGATGGTAGCTCTTCTTCCTCTCTCTGCATCTGCTGAATGGAAGAATTTATCTTCTCGTTCCACATATGTCCATAAGAAAGGAGGATATTATAGACACATAAAAAATGTCCATCTTTCTCATCTTCTGTTCTGTTAGTTTGCTTTCACATAAGCTTTACAATTTAGATATGGTTAATTAAATGCACTCCAGTATGTATGTACTTGTGGATGTACCCACAAAACATATGCTATTATTTTAGAACAAACTGATACTTGTCCAGTGACAGAACTGTGTTTTTAATATACTGTTTTCAAGATAACACAAATTTGTCAGTTGGAAAGCTATTTTTTTCCCCCAGAAAAGCTATGCAATCAGAAAAAAAGCATCCCTTGTTATGAATGTTTCCCATGTTCAAGATAGGAGCCTACAACCATTGGATCAACTTTGAAATTATTCTAAGCTGTGTTAAACACAAACATAAGAATTAATCTAAAACCTAATGCTAATGGGCAGAAAAAGTCCTACGATACTCAAAACTTTGCAGGAGGAATTCCAACTAAACACATCACATAGTGGCTCAGAATGGAACTGCATTTCCCCCAAAGTGAAAAGCCCAAGCTGAGACTGAAATTATTTTGAAAATCCTTGTGTAATAAAATGAAACATTTCTTCTCCTTTGCCCAAATTCAGTATATAAAAGTTTTGAAATAATTTTTGTTCTGAAGTTCATTTTGGTGTTAACTATGATATTCATAAGTGTTACATTTATTGTTCTAATTCTTCATTTATCATTTAGATAGTGCCTATCTAAAGTAACAGAATGAGATATCTAACACAATACCTAAGATTATAAACATACTCAAAAAAATTCATAACTTGTGAAGAAAATATATAAGTATAACATCTTACATGAGGCACAGTGGAATGGTTTTTCTAGAAGGAATGTAGAATGGGAGTGGGAGTTGATGATAAGGGCGGGTTAATAAACAAATAAGTAAATGACTAAAGCAAGAGGAGTATTTAATATGCTATGAATTAAGAAGTATGATTAAACTCTATACTGAAGTTCCAAAAATACTAATTTGTTTACATTTTAGTTTCCTTGGGGACAGTGGTTCAATTTTGGATGTAAACTATAAAGACCTAGGAAGTTTGTTGTTTTAAATGCCCTCATTAATTTTATGATTTACTAAGTTTACTGTAGAAACTATAGATATGTGTATTTTTATGGTTAAACATCAAGAAGTGAACACATCTGTGTATCTAACATCCTTGGCAAAACATAGACGACCATATATATTCTCAACCCTGATTTTCCTTCTTGCCAGACATTGCTACTTTTAAAAGCAGCAGATGTGGTCCTAATATTTGCACAGATTGAGGACCATCCTTCTAGTTCATAATCAGGCTGATATTTTATGGTGTTCTTTCTTTTGCATTTATTTTTTTAAAATTATATAATGTTTCTAGTGTCATTTGTTCATAGTGGATAGGTATGTTTTGTAAATCTTCTTGGTCCTTTTGTGTTAAAAATATGTTTACTTTCAGCTATACAGAGGTGCACCCCTTTATACCTAGTGGCTTAGGAGGCTGAGGCAGGAGGATCACAAGTTCAAAGCTGGCCTCAGCAACTTAGTGAGGTTCTAAACAACTCATTGAGACTCTGCCTCTAAAATAAAATAAATACAAAAAAGGGCTGGGGATGTGGCTCAGTGGTCCAGTGCCCCTTAGTTCAATCCCTAGTACCAAAAAGAAATAAAAAGTTTACTTTTCTCAAATTTTATTGATAGATTAACTATGTAAAATGGTTTTTAGAAATAATTTTCCTGTCTAAATTTGATAGCATTCTCCATTGAAATTTCCAATTCTGCTGAAATATGTTTGATTTCATTTGTTGTACATAATTTTTAAATTTATCTTTTCTCTGGAAAATGCTGTGATTTCCTCTTTGTATTTACCTGAAATTTCACTGTAATTACCATTTTTTTCTGCCATATACTTCATCCAGCATCCAATACAGCCTTTCAATCTAACACTTTTTGTATTATTCTTTTGATTATTTTCTTTCCTTCTTAACTTCTCCTTTAATACTTATTAAATTAATACTCCAATTTAATTATATTATGCCTCCAAAATTGAATTGCATATTGTAAGTATTCATTATATATATATTTTTTTTCCTCTCTTTCTCTATTAGGGAAAATATCTTAAACATAATCTTTCCAATACTAAACTTGTTCTTTCTTGATTATATTCTTATTAAGTGCATTGACTGATTTCTTTTGTAATCACAATTAAATTTTTAATTTTTACAAACTTTTATTCTCTGGTGTTTCCTTTTTTGCAGTAATCTATTCTTGTTTTATGGATGCAATATCATCTTAAACTTCTCCGGGGGGATGAATTAGAATATTTTAAGCTTTCCTTTTGGCTTTCACCTTGGTTGTTAAATTATTTGTTTTCCTATGGGGATAATTGTTTGGTTTATTTATTTAGATTATTTCCATAGATGTTATTGGTTTTCTTCCAACCTGTGTTGTTTCTTAGATATTGGTTTGTATGTTTTGAAAGAAGGATTAGTACATCTAAGTACATCTGTTATGTTTTGCTGATAGACCCTCAATTATGAGATGTATGTTTTTCTTTTATGTGTTGGGGGCTCTTTTTCTAAATATTTGTTTATTTTTTGTTGTTTTAGGTGGACACAATATCTTTATTTATTTTTATGTGGTGCTGAGGATCGAACCCAATGCTTCTCGAATGCCAGGCCAGCGCGCTACCACTTGAGCCACATCCCCAGCCCCTGTTGGGGGCTCTAACGTGTCAGTTATGTATTGTTTTGTAGGTCACTGAGCACAAAAGAATGGTACAGTCTGGCTGATTTGAGACTCGTGGTATTAAGACTTTGCTCCAGGATTAAAACTCTTTAGTGTGTATCACTCCTGAGTGGACTGGCTTCTGCCCCTTCTGTCCTCAGCATTAGCTTCAGGTATCTAAATCCCCTTTCAGGCTGTGCTTAGCTTACCTCAGCTTTTCTTTTTTATAAGAATGTTAAATCCATTAGCATCTAATGCTTTACTGCAATCTTATACTTTTGATGTATAGTAATTTTATTATCACTGTCTCAATGTGTTTTCTAACCCATTTTCAGATTTTCTCTATAACATGAGTTATTTAACAGCAAACTTAAAATTCCAAGTGCATGAGTGATTAAAACTAGATTTTAAAACTAGTTTCCAATTTATACTGAGGAGTTTTATTTAATAAACTATATAAAATTTAAAAACAGTTTTATATGGTTCACTAATTGATCAAGTTTTGTAAATACTCCACATTTGAGGTATATTTTTTCTTTAGAACATGCTTGTTAATTGTGATATTTAAGTCATATATCCTTATTAATATTTCATTTGCTTAGTTTATCCATTACTGAGAAAAACTAGATTATAATCTGCTCTGATGACAAATGTGTCAATTTCACCATGTAGTTTTGACAATTTTTATGTGCTTAGAAGATGAACTATTGGGTAAAGTTTCAAATTTTATATATTACAGGTGAACTGGAATTTCTATCATTATGCAAAGACTTTCTGATGCTTTAATTCAAGTCATGTAACCTAATTGCAAAGCAACTTTTGGCCTAGAATTTAATTTTAACTTTTCCTTTAACCTCAAGGGCAATTTTTGTTTAAATTTGGCACTTTCTTTGATAACCATGTCTTCTAGCATCCTAGGGCTTCCTTATGAAACCACTTGACTTATTCATTGTTCCTTTACTAAGATTTTTTTTTTCCTGGTGCTGGGAATCAAATCCAGGAACTCCTACATGCTAAGCAAGCACCCTGAGCTACACCCTCAGCCCTGTTGTTTATTTAAATGTAATCCTTATGCCATCTTCATTTTAGCTATTGTTGCTTTTTAAAAAATGTCTGCATATCATCCTTATTCCTGGATGATAGCTTTGGGTGGACATAAAATTCTGAATGGCATACATTTTCTTTTCTTTGAAGAGATACACTCAGGTTTCTTCTAGCATCTATTTTTTTTTTTCTTTTTGAGAACTCAGCTGCTTTGTTTTTCTTCATTGCAAAAAAAAATGTCTTTTCTCTCTGATTGTTTTTAAAGTCGTTACTTTCTCTTTATTGACCTTCAGTTCCACTGTAGCTCGTATATTATGTCCAGGTGTACATTATTTTTTTAGTAATACTTTTGCAAATTTGGGAGGATTTTTTGAGTCTCAGAATTGGTGTTTTTATCAATTCTGGAAAATTCACAGCTATTTTCCGTTTGAATATTGCCTTCTATTCATTCTCTTTGTTCTCCTCACAGGAACTGTGATAAACTTATAATGAGTTTCTTGCTTTATCTTCCATATTGCTTAACTTCTGTTTTACATTTTTATTTCTTTATAAATATATGTTGTTTTAATTTTGTAACTTAACACTCTCTTTCATGAATTCCCTTCATAGTTAGTGGTCAATATTTTGTGTTTAATCCATCTATTGAGTTTCTCATTTTAATGACTGAGTTTTTCATTTCTAAAAATTTTATTTAGAAATTTTGAAAAATTCTGCCTGCTCATATTTTATAATCTCTAATTACATATCATGCATTTGTCTATTATTTTTCTTTCAACTTATTTCTTCCATATTCCGTATTTAGTAATACTAATGAACACAATTCTTAGAGTATTATTTGGCAGGCTTTAAAAGTGGAGTGGTAGAGTGCTTTCCTAACTAATATGTGTGAGGCCCTCGGTTTGAGGTTTGATCCCCAGCACCACACACAAATAAACCCTGTGTATTCATTCATATTCTCTCTCTCTCTCTCTCTCTCTCTCTCTCTCTCTCTCTCTCTCTCTCTCTCTCTTTCTTCTTCATGTGTGGGAATATTGTGAGGCTGCAGTTTGAAGGTCACTTTTTTTTTTTGGTGCTGAGAACCCAGGGGTGCTTAACCATTAAGCTACACCCCCATCCCCTTTTATCTTTTGTTTTAAGACAGGGTCTTTCTAAGTTGCTTAGGGCCTCTCTAAGTTGCTAAGGCTGACCTCAATTGCCTTAGCCTCCTGAGCCACTGGGATTACAGGCATGTAAAAGTCATTTCTTTCAAAAATATTTGTTCTGGTTTCTGCAGGTGAATATGGGATAGGATCACTTAACATTTGTCTTATGGAAAGAAAGCTATGTAGCATTAGTTAACTTCTTTCCCAATCTCAGGTAAAGTTACACTCAAGCTTGAAAATTTTCAGGAGATAATTTTCTTTTTCTTTTTTCTATACATATTCATGTCCAAATATTCTACCATGTCCCTCCACTTCTTTTCTTCCCATTTTTCTAATTTTCCTTGGGGAGTCTTGGGAGTTCAGCCCAGGGCCATACCCATGGTAGGCTAGAGCTCTACCCATGAGTGACATCTCTCCCCCTTTTCCATTCAACCAAAGATTGCACTGCCTTTCAGGATCCCTGACTCTGTGGGGTGGTTTCTAATTCCACCTTTCCTTTCTAAGTGCTCTCTAAACTGTAATTTTGATTGTTCTTTATGCCCGTGGCTCATTAAAGCCAAAGCTATATGTCACTATAAATGTCCCATTACCTCTTTAGATGCCTCCGAAAATTCCTAATTCCCTGCCAACTCAACCATGCATTTAAAAATTATTTTAAAAATATTTTATCCAGTGGGCAAACTTAATGGCCAGATTGTGGTTTCTAAATACTACTTTGGAGAATGGCAGTTCTAAGACTGGTTCAGGGAAAGTATACCATGAGCCTGATATTCTTGCTCTGCCAAAAAGCAAGCAAGTTCTGGATGAATGGAGATGTGGTGCAAGCAGCTAGGAATCAGTTTGGGAACAAGTTTAACATAAAAAAATATAATGAGGGGCTGAGCGGTAAAGTGCTTCCCTGGCATGGGTGAGGCACTGGGTTCGATCCTCAGCACCGCATAAAAATAAATTTTTAAAAATGTTTAAAAAAGAGAATGCTTTAAAAAAAGTATAATGACTAAAATTGACTGCAACCACCAAATACATGAAATCCTACAACTCCACCAAGATGTCAGAGAGAAAGAAATGTGCTCGATTGAGGAGATTACGCTACTAATTCCCTATCCTTAGAACTAGTAACTAAAGGAAAAGTGAATCCACTGGCTCAACTCTGGGGGATGTACAATTCCACCTCTAATAATGACATAAAACTCTTGAAAAACAAAAATGAAAATCCATTTAAAAAATTCTAGTTAGAAAAGAAAGGGAATGAGAAAACTAGGAAATGATTATTCTGCAACCATGAGTTAAATAATTCAGGAAAGGGTTATCATGGAGGCTAAAAATCCTTAGGGGAAATGTTCTTGAAGAATAAGATATACAGGAGACTCAAGTATCAGCAAATACCCAAATCATTCGGTATTTGCAAAAGGCAAGGGAAAAAAAAATACTTTTACAGAGCAGAGATCTGGGAGTAATCCTTTTGAGCACAGGATGAATCCAATCTCACTAATAATGGCCCTTGTGACATTGTGTGCTCTGATGAATTAGCACAGGAAAGGCAAAACGCATTCTTGCCCAAAGTGCTTACACCTGGATCAAATCAAGCCTGCGTCTCTAACTTTGTAATTGTAAGACATACTTGGGGTTAGAAAAACAAGAAAAATGACACCATGCGGGAGAGAACTTGTAGAGATTATGCGACCTTGTACAGTCACATTAGCTAAGACCCTTCAAAATGTCAAATGCACAGAAAAAAAAAAGGTGGGAAGTATTAACTTAGTTTGAATCAATGTCTCAAACAAAGACTGAAAAGTGTATTTGGAGAGAAAACTGAGAAATTTTGATATAGACTGACAATTAAATGAATTAGTGTGGATTTTAAAATATAATAACAATATTTATATTAGTCAGATTTTTCCAGAGAAATAGAATCAATAGGATAGGCATATATATATATATATATATATATATATATATATATATATATGTATATATATGATTTATTGTAAGGAATGGCCTCCTATAATTGTGGAAGCTTGGCAAATCCAAAATCTGATGGGGGAGGCTGACAAATAGGAGATTCAGGGGAAGATCTGCAGCAGCCAAGTCCAAAGGTAGTCTGCTGGTGAACCAGGAGGACACAAAGTTGAAGATGAAGTCAAAATCCATCTGCTGGAAGAATTTCTTCTTGCTTGGAGGAAATCAGAATTTTTTTTCATCCTTTCCACCTAGTGGTTTTACTCATACTACATGTTTGTCCATGCACAGGAAATCAGCATTTTCTTTTAATTAAGCCTTGAACTGATCCAATGAGGTCCACCCATCTTTTTTTTTTTTTTAAGAGAGAGAGAGGAGAGAGGAGAGAGAGAGAGAGAGAGAATTTTTTTTTAATATTTATTTTTTAGTTCTCGGCGGACACAACATCTTTGTTGGTATGTGGTGCTGAGGATCGAACCGGGGCCACACGCATACCAGGCGAGCGCACTACCGCTTGAGCCACATCCCCAGCCCCCACCCATCTTAAAAGAGGCCATCTTCTTTGTTCAAGTCCACTGATTTAAATGTAATTTTGATCCAGAAATACACTCACAGAAACATCCAAAATAAAGTTTGACCAAATATCTGGGCACTGTGACCCAGTCAAGTTTACATATAAAATTAACCATAATAATGTAATGTAGACATGAGTTCTTGTTCTCGTCAGATTGTCATGAGTGAGCTATGCTGATTACATAACCAGGCACGTTTGTGTATTTACACAATATCAACATGTATTGAATAACAACCAATTCACAAGATACATCTCTTTCACCGGCTTTAATTCACTGAAAATACTCCTGGTTCTCTTGGGGTCACGACTGAGGCAATCACTAACTCTTTTATTCTACTCCAGTCTCCGTGTCTGATATCCACACCACTCAAGTCATCCATTACATTTCAAACAATGATATATAGGTTACAGAATGACAGAAAGGGTGGCCACAGGGTTTTTAGGATGCTCTGCCAGAAGCAAAGACAGAGAACACATATGAATACAAAGAGTTACCGTAGTTGGTTTGATAAGGTTTTCGTGCACCAGATCCACAGAGTTGTCAAGGTATGGGTCCTGATGGCCGGCCACTTTAGAGTGTCAGCTTAAAGTGGGCCAGGCATCATCATCATGGGCAGCAGAAACTGCGCTTGAGCTGAAGCCCAGAACAGAATTGGAGATACTTTGTTGCAGCAACTTTCCTTGGCAAGGTTCATGACAAGTGACCAGGTGACAGGATCAGTGTGCTGCTGTGTCCAGTCTTGGGGCCTTCCTTTTTTATGGGTTTTAGGTGAAGGAATTATGTCTGGTGAGGTGGATAAGCTCCTGTGTCTGATATTTCTGATATGATTTGATATGCTTATGTGTCCAGGTGCTCTTGATTTAATTTGTTAAGTTAGCACAAATAATTTATTTATTAATCTGTGCCTTATGGTTTTGCTGGGCAGATGGTGGCTGTTTACTTGCACAAACAAGGTGTAGAGTAATTCTACCTTGGCACTTGTACTCAAAGTGGAATAACTCATGGCAAACTGCTGCTTTATAATGTGGAGCAATCAGGTCTAGACACAGTCTGAAAACTACTGCTCTATATGCATCATATTGGAACTCAGAGCAAGGCACAGCTGCATTCCACACAGATGCATATGGAAATATTTAATGATAAAGGGCCAAATTACCTGCAGTTCACTTTTAAGTAGTTCAGAATATATGTGTATTTATGCCTACATAGACACACACACACGTAGCAAAGTTTGAGTAATTGTTTATTCCAAACATTGGGTTAAAGAATTAGGAATACTTTCTCTTGATCTAGACTTTTTAGTCTTTGGAGGATACTTTGTAAGGCATCTTTTCTGTTTTGTTTTTTTAGAAGTGTACACCTAGAGCACATTAAAGGTATATGAAATTTTATTTTTAGTTGTTATTAATAAATGGTTGAGGATTATAAAACACCCAGTTATTTTTCACAATAGGTTATTTCCTTCAGAAAATATATGGCTAATACTCAATGTGTAAATTTATCTTTCCAGAAAATATTAAGTTAACACTTCCATTATTTAGATGCTAGTTTATTGGAAAAAGATATATACATATTATGAAGCACAGGGCACATGTCAAAGCTTGTTTATGATAAGTTTCTTTCAATACCTATGTTTCTACTGATCACATTTGCTAATGTTATTCTTTTTATATAGTTTTTGAAGTAGGAAAAATTACATATTTTGTGTTCTTATATTTATTTAGGCAGGAATTTAACTCCTTTTATATAAACAAATGATGTTCTTTTATATTTTGAAATTTTTCTTCACGTGAAAGATTTTGCCTTTCTTTTCTTAATTCTCTACTAATGGGAAAGTGTAAAATTTAAAATCTAGCAATTAATGGAAGAATAATAACAAAATTAATAAAAAGGTTTTATTTGGAAAATTTCCTGAGAAATAATAGTTTGTATCTTTAGATATTATTACCCTACTGCATACACATAGCTATCACAGTGTGAAAATACTAAGTTCGCTACTAAAAATATAAAATTTAAATAACCTTTTAAATTTTAGTTACTTGATAGTTTTCGACAAAGAAAAATAACCTGTATTGTACTTGAAGGCAAACACATTAGTTAAGACAAGCACATTGAGACTTAATAATAAGACTCTAAAATAATGAATTTCTAGTTTTCTTTTTTTTTTTTAACTTCAAATTTAGGCTTCCTGTTGGTCTTTGACAATTTTGTAATTAAGATCATTTTTTTATATTTGTGAAATATTAACTACCTTAAAACAATCAATTTACTTTAGGAGAGACTATTGGTGCACTAGAAATCTAAACATAATATTTTATGTGTTTTATTACTCTTTGAAATTCATCAGCTATTTGAAGCCTTCAAAGAAACAATATTCAAGGCAACACTGAAGTCATCTCTCTTCTCTAGGAATATCTGGAACACAGAATTCTCTAGGTTAAACATAGTTCAGTCAAATAGCTTCTGTGTTTCCACTAAAGAAAAAACACTTTAAGTTCAAAAAAATTTTTTTTGGTTTCTCCCCCAATTTTTAATTTCTCATTGAAACAGAAAATGACTGTAAAAATCTTATCTGTTAAGAAGAGTGAAATCCTTACATTTTAACACTTAACTATGGAACAGCCAACATTCTTAAGCAAAAATATCTCTAGAAATAATTTTAGAGAAAATCAAAATCTGATGTTGGAACTTAGTCTCATTTTTTTGAGTTGTAGAAAGCCCAACATTGGAGCAATTTGGGGGATTGTTTCAAATTTAATAGTCATTATTACTGAGCATTTAGAAATCCCAAGATGACTTAAGTACCAGGGAAAACCACCAATTGTGAAGTCAGAATAGCTATGTGACATTAAGAAAGCTTTTATAGCAATGTTTTTATTTTTTTGTTTTAAAGAAACAAAATCATACCAATATTCCCTACATGCTGCTTCATTGTTCCACTTGGCCATGACTTAGAACTTCACGTAGCATTAGACTCTTCATGTTGTCCTTGGTTGTTACAGACCTCCCTATTGCTGTCCACCTTTGTCTAAAGATAAGATCTCTGAAAGCCAATTTGTTTCTTTTTCTAAGAGAACAACTGTTCTCAAAAATGTTCATCCTATTACTGCAGATGTACAATTATGAGGCTTTTACATTCGATTTAATGCTTTTCTTAGATAGGTACATAGACATTTCTATGAGTCAATCTGAGTGTATTACATAACAACATTCCTAACTTTCCTGACGTGGGCTAAATTTGGACATCTGTACATTAGCTAATGTAGGAATGTTTTATACTGTCCCCTAGTGGTGATTGCTTATCCATCAACAACTTAATTTTAGCAGATTGTCATTGTTACACAAGTGTTTGCATAATTGTTGAGTACTCTCTTAGATTAACTTTTTAAAGTTGTTTTTATATATTAAGTTCTGTTCCAGGCACTAGGGTTAAAGCAAAGATAGAAAAAGAAAAACAAAGTAAAACAAAATCCCTATTCTTATGGAGCTTATATGCTGTTGTATTTTTGTCCTTTTTAAAAATAAAAATGAAAGAAAAAAAATAAAGTTTTAATACTATATTTCATACAATTACAACAAATTATGTGCTAAAAGTTGAAAATGTATGCTGGATGGATGCTAAATGTGTTGAATATTTTCAGCTATCTCCTAAAATAAATAGGAGATACAAAATTTTAAACATATGTAACTGTTCAAATATGAAGAAAAGATTTTACAGTACTTTATGTTATAAAGTATTGTAAAAGTACTTTAAGTATTTTGTTCACAGAGGCATTGATCTGAAATTATGTGTATTCTGGGACTTCAAGATATGTTTTGAATAATGAAAGCCTGGCTTTTTCTTTCTTCATGGACAGTAGTTAGAAATAATGAAAAGGCTTAAAGTGAGAATAAAGAATGTGATGTTGGATTGAAAGGGTAGGTATTGATACTAATTAATGAGGAGGGATAGGTAGGTAGGTAGGTAGATGTAGAAATAGACATAGATGCAGGCAAGTGTGGGTGTTTATGTTTAGCAGATCTCTCCTCTGAGAGTGTCCAGAGAAAGAATAGCTTAGTTGTAATAAGCACACCTAATACCCACATCTTGGTTTCTAAATATCATTCTCTTTTTCTTTTCTTTTCTTTTCCCCTCCCTCCCTCCCTTCCTCCCTCTCTCTCTCTCTCTCTCTCTCTCTCTCTCTCTCTCTTTCTTTCTTTCTTTCTTTCTTTCTTTCTTTCTTTTTCAGGAGAAATGACTGATTCCTGGAATGGAAAAAACTACCAAATGAGCCTGGAGCCTGGAATGGAAAATAGTGCCAGAAAATGAGGAAGTGCTCTGAAAATGATAAGGGCATATTGAAAGGACCAATGTCCAGCTTGGAATACCCAGTGACTATTAGTGGGACATTTGAGAAATAAAATAAATGACAATGTTGGAGTATAACCAATAGAATAAAATACATCTCTATGAAATCATAATAGTATAAACATATAATTGGACAAAAATTTTAAAGGGAAGAAAAAAATCATTTTGTTATCTTAGAATACCAATTAATATATGAAGGTGAAATGATATATATATTTTTTAAATCATCATTTCATCTGTAATGCTGTAATAATTATTTTAGGCAAGAATATCAACAGAGCCTAATATTAATGGTAAAAGTATTATGAAGAATCAGAATGTTTTCATAATTTTAAGGCATTTTGTCCATAAGATACTTATTAATTATAAAGGGGAAAATAGTACCTTTACAGTGGTGAAAACAGACAGATATCATCTTAACCCAAGTAATCAAAGTTAGCAACACCAGTAGTAAAATATTACTATGATGCCTGGTATTACAATTTGGATCTTAAATATCACCCAATAGTGTCATGTATCAAAGACTTGGTTCCCAGCTAATGACACTGTTGGGTGGTGGTAGAAACCTTAGGAGATGGGCCCAGTAGAAGGAATTTAAGTCACTGGGAATGTGTCCTTCAAGAGGATACTGGAATATTGCCACCCCCCGACTTTGCTTTCAAGCAGCCATGAGTTGAATAGATCTTCTCTGCCACACACTGTACTTTCTCAACACAGGCCCAAAGGCAATAAAGTCAACTGACCATAAATTGAAACCTCTGAAACCATGCACCAAAATAAACCTTTCCTCCTTGTAAGTTGATTACCTCAGGTATTTTATTACAGTGATGGAGAGCTGACTAACAGACCTGAGAAGGTCATCATACCATTTCAGTGATATTCTTGCCAAAAGTGCAGAGCTTAAATTTAATAATGAGAAAACATCAGATGGATCTAAATTGAAGAAAACACTACAAAACAATTGGCTAACTGCTATTCTTTGAAAGTGTCAAGGACATAAAAAACAAAGACAAAGAACTGTCCAAAATGAGAGAAGATTAATAAGATATGGTTATTAAATGCAATGTCCAAGCCTGGGTTAGATCTTGGGTTAGGAAAGGAACATTAATGGAATAATTGGTGTAATTTAAATGCCTATAAATTATTTAGTGGCATTTGACGTATCTTGGTTATGATAATTATAATATGGTTGTATAAAATATCAATTTGGAATAAGTTGAATGAAGGGTATATTGGAATTCTTTCATTTTATTTTTGTTAAGTGTGAAATTATTTCAAAATAAATAGATTAAGCAATAACAGTTAAATTAACAATATTTTAGTAGAAAAACATTCTATCAGTTGAAATAAAACTTTCCCCTTCCAATTTCTTTAAGACTTAAAACTTGCAAATCTGTCATTTTTATTTTCACACATTCAAATTTAGGTATGATTTTAAGAGCTTATTTTGTGACTGCTTGTTATAATCTCTAGAGTAATAGAATCATTAATGGTGACTAATTGAGTAACATTTTTTTACAACAGGCAAAAATCTAACAGACAATTTAATTTGCAAACTGTAACTGGAATGACAATTGTCATTATAATTTAGCTTTGATTGGTGGGGTGTTTGGAGTTCTTTTTTGGTGCTGGGGACTAAACCCAGGACCTCCTACATGCTAAGCATGAGTTCTACCACTGAATTACTCACTAGTCTCTGATCACTGGTTTCCAAACTTGAGATAGCATCAAGAATGGATGGTGATAGACTGATTAGAATGAAGGGTTTCTAATTCATCAGTTCTGGGGTGGAATCTAAGACTTAAGACATGTTTCCTGGTAAGGAAGACCATGTTGCATTTTAAACACGTTTCCTGGTAAGGCAAACGGGGCTTGTCCTGGGGCCACATCTGACAACTACTAGTTTAGGCAATAGTTTGAAATTATAGGATTAACCTATCAGTACATTGGCATTGTTCTGGTCTATACCACTACAAATAAAGAGAAAAAGAAGACTCATTCTAACTGCAATCACTAATCTAGAATATAAATATTGCAAAACTGCAAACTATTTTCATGGCAGCTTTGAAGCATCCTTTAACAACTCCCTTCCCCACAACCTAAACATGCTTTTCAAAGGAAATCAGATAAACTTGAAATTTTAAGGAATTTATTTTCATATTATTTTATGCATTTATATGCATTTTTATAAAAATAAATTCCTTAAAATTTCACGTTTTTCAATACAGAGATAGAAATTTCTGTCAGTTCACTTATCTTTTGAAATTTAATGCACCGTTCAGGTTTTCTTCACTTCTTTCCTTCTCTCTCTATCACCACAATAATACAGCATAGATTAGCTTTTATTTCCTTTCTTCAGAAACAATAAAGGCATCTGTAAATGGTCATTTATAGAAAGGATAAACGTGGCATTAACGACTTCTGGTTTTAGGGTCAACACACAAGGAACTTAAAAAGTCACCCACGTCCTTATACCCAGAAAGAGATGGTTGCACCAAAAATCAATGCCTTTTCTTGGACAGAGAATTGAATTTGGGGACCACAGTCTAAGGAGGCTCCCCCCCTCCACTTTCATGGTCCTTTTCTTCAAGACTCATTAGGTTCTGAAGATGAAAATCTAAAACAAGTAAACTTGAAAGTTTGGGAGGTGGTGAAAAAGAGAGAAATATGCCTAAAGCCTTCTTCAGAACCAATGTTGGCCCTCCAGGATAAAAGAACTTGACAGAGCCTTACACTAGTGTGTGGGTGGGGTGGGGGGGGCGCAACTCCTTGACTCTAGTTCCTTTGAGCTTTTCTGTTTCACCTAAGGATGGGGAGGAGGACTGTCGGTAGGAGTCAGGCTTTCAAAGAAATAGATGGAGAATGGTACAGCCAGGGAAAGAGGGATGGGAAAGGGGCAGTAAAAGTCTAGACCATCGCAAAACAGTTTGATGGTTAAAGTCTCAAAATACAGGCTGAGGAAAACTCTGAGATTTAATTTTAAAAATTATAGAAAGCCACCTTACTGATAACTTTACATCATACCAACAGGGTTTCAGTATAATATAAGTGATTCAATAGCTGAGAGAACTACAAACACATCATTGTCTCTGAGGATTGCCTCTGAAGAGTGGTGCTTAGGGAAGACCAAAGTCAAGAGGAAACAAAAGCAAAGATACTAGAGAAGTAAGAAGCCTCTGGGCATCTGTAGCTGCAGCAAACATTAAATATAGCCTGACTGTGAACCAGATGACCCAACACTAAAGCCTTATTTACCCCAGTTCATATTACATGTACAGCTTTCAAAAAAACATTGTCAGGTTTGACAAAAGGCAATAATAATGCAGTATGGAGAGTCACAGTTATCACTACAGCCAAACTCAGATATGACAAAAATGTTGGAGTTATAAGACAGAGAATTTCATATAACTGTGATGATGATGCTACGTGCTTCAGTGCAACGCCGGAAGAAAGATAATAAGCAGTCCAATGGAACTCTAGGGAAGAAGCAGAAGGAAACATCAGAAATAAAACACGCTTTACCAAAAACAAAGAAGGCCTCTGATGGGTTATCAGTAGATTGGACATGTTGGGGAAAGAACCACTGAGCTTGCAAATATGTCCACAGAATCTTCCCAAAATGAAATTGAAAAAAAAGAATATCCAACACTCAACACTGTGAGCTAATTTTGCAAAACTACAAGATATACGTTATACACATTATTGAAATACCAGAGAAAGGAAAAGAGATAATGGAACTGAAGAAATAGTTGAAGTAACAGTGACCAAGAATTTTCCAAAACTAGTGAAAGACTAGTGATCCAGGAAGCAAGAAGCTCAAACAACAGTAAACATGATAAATACAATAAACAAAAACAAAAACAAAAAGAGCCCACATGAACCTCATCTACACTATAGGCAAAAAGAATATTTCAAAAGGATCCTGGGAATGAAGATACATCTTATCTGTAGAATAACAAGGATAGAAATTATAACAAACTTCTTGTCAAAAACCAAGCAAGCAAGAAGAATGTGGACAGAAAGTTTTCAAACGTTGGAAGAAAAAAAAAATTCTCAAATCTACAATTCTACATTCAACAAATCTAATAAAAAAATGGAAAGAAGAAATAAAAGCTTCTCAGATGAACAAAAACTGAGGGAATTTTGTCCTCAGTTAGCATTCCTTGAAAGAAATATTAGAATAACTTTTTCATTGAGATGGAGATTATAGTTACAAACTCAGATGTACATGAAGAAAGAATGTTAGAAAAGAAATAAGGATAAAATAAAGTGCTATCTTTGTCTTATTCTTAATTGATCTTAAAGACAACTGTTGTTTAAAGTAATAGCAGTAACAATGTATTGAAGGGGTATAGCATGTGGACCCATAAAACAAATGGCAGCTATATCATAAATGATGGAAGAAAGAATTGCTGATATTCTGGTATAAGGTAGCTAGATATCTGAGCTATACATAAAGTAGCATAGTTGTACTTGAAGGTAGATTTGTTTTATTAAATTATGTATAATAAACACTATGGCAACCATTAAAAATTATAAAGGAGAATAATTGATATATTAAGAGAAGAAACAAAATGGAATCACATGAAGCTCAACTATAATTTAAAAAGAGAAAAAATAATAGCAAAAACTGAAATGAATAGAGAACAAAAACATGGTAGATATTAATCTGACTATATCATTAATCACCTAAAAGATAAATGTCCAAACATACCAAAAAAAAAAAAGACAGAAACTCTCAGAGTGAAAACCAAAACAAAACTCAATTATATGTCATCTATAAGAAATTCACTTTAAATATAAAAGTTCAGACAGATTAACATCAAAAGAATGATGCAAGATACACCATGTTAACCCTAAAAAAGGGAAAGGTGAGGTATCAATGTTAATATTAGACATATCAGACTTCATAGAAAAAAAACCTTCAGGATAGAGGGCCATCATATAATAATAAAGAGGTCAAATCTGTAAGAAAGCAACAGTCCCTAGTATGTGAGCACCTGACAACAGTCTCCTGATACATGAGGTTAAAGCTGAGAGGACTGAATGAAAAATAGACAAATCCACTATTATTGTTGCATACTTCAACATCCTTCTCCATAAGTGATAGATAGAGCTGGCAGAAGTCACTGAGGATATAGATGACCCATAAAACATCATCAATCTTCTGGATCTAACTGACATTTATAGAACACTCCATGCAACAGTAAAATTGACATTCATCTTGAGCTCACATGGAACATTTACCAGGATAGATGACATTCTGGACCAAAAAAAAATGCACTTTGCAAATTTAAAAGTATGAAAACATACAAAATGTATCCTCAAACAACATGTATTTAAGCCAGAAATCAATACTAGAAAGATAAAAAAGGAAGATATGTTAATTTTGAAGATCAAAGACACTTAGAAATAATGCTTGGGTAAAAAAAAAAAATTTTAGAGATTTTTTTAAAAACTATTGTACTAAATGAAAATAAAGATATATCTCACCAAAATTTGTGAGATGTAGCAAAAACAGTGCTGAGAAGAAAGTTAATAGTTTTAACTGCATACTGCATATATTAGAAAAGATATAAAAGCAGTAACCTACTCTTCCACCTTAGGAAACTAAGAAAGAAGAAGTTCTGAAGTTCAGAACCAGAATAATAATGGACCTATTACAAAATCCAAGCAGAAACACTCCTATTCAGTATTGTATTAGAAGTCCTACCTGTTGCAATAAGACAAGAAAAAAAAATATAGGTATGAAAAAATAAAAATGTGGTCATTCCTAGAGGACATGATCATCGACACAGAAGATAATAATAATTTACAAACCCAAACTCCTGGAATAAATAAGTGAGTATACCAAAGTGGCAGAATACACATTCAAGATACAATGGTGCACGCTGTAATCCCAGCTCCCCTTGGGAGGCTGAGGGAGGAGGATCACAAGTTGAAAGCCAGCCTCAGCAACTTAGCAAGGCCCTGAGCAACTCAGTGAGACTCTGTCTCAAAAAAAGAAATTAATTAATTAAAAAATAAAAAGGGCTGAGGATGTGGCTCAGTATTTAAGTGCCCCTGGGTTCAATCCCTGTTGCACAATACACACACACACACACACACATGTCAATTGTTTTCTTATTTTTTAGCAAAAACAGAACTTGAAATTTTAAGATATCATTTATTTTAGGACAAAATAAAAAAATACATGTATAAAAATCTAGCAAAACACATACAAATCTACATGCAAAAAAAACTACTCCTATGAAAAAAATCAAACATCTATAAAATTGGAGGGATAGCCCATGTTCATAGATGGGAAGATAGTATTTTAAAATTTTTAATTTTTTCCAACTTAATCTTTACATTCTATACAATTCTAATCAAAATATCCATAATCTATTTATACATATCCACAAGATGATTGTGAAATTTATTTGGGAAATTAAAGGAACTAGAATAGCTAACTCAATAATAGAGTTGAGTAAAGTTGCAGGATTTACACTGATTTCAAAACTTGTTAGAAAGTTACAGCCAGGTACAGTGGCACATGTCTGTAACCCCAATGACTCCAAAGGCTAAGGCAGGATCTCAAGTTCAAGGCGAGCCATAGCAATTTAGGGAGACTCTGTCTCAAATTTAAAAATAAAATAAAAATGACTGGTTATATAGCTCAATGGTAGAAAGCCCTTGAGTTCAATCCCCAGTACTGCAAATAAAACAAAAATCCAAGTTGTTAAAAAGCTACAATATGGGGC
Organism: Spermophilus citellus; assembly: GCF_964194105.1. Classification (NCBI taxonomy): domain Eukaryota; kingdom Metazoa; phylum Chordata; class Mammalia; order Rodentia; family Sciuridae; genus Spermophilus; species Spermophilus citellus. The sequence continues at coordinate 93,007,070 of NC_138198.1, read as the reverse complement.
TGGGGCAGTGGCTCAGTGGTAGCACACTTGCCTGGCATGTGTGAGGCACTGGGTTCGATTCTCGGCATCACATTATTTATTTAAAATAAAATAACGTTCTATCAACAACTAAAAAAAATTTTTTTAATCATGTTATTGCCTTTAAAAAAAAAGCTACAATAATCTAAACTGCATAATATTGATCCAAGAATAGACACCTATCAATGGAACAGAACAGATGGCCCAGAATTACACTCAACTGAATTACCGTCATCTCCCCTTACACAAATTTTTAGTGACCTGCAGACAATCTCTGTTTGAAAATATTAAATGGAAAATTCCATAAATGAAAATTACATGGGTTTTAAACCACATATAATAAGATATGATGATATCTCACACTGTCTAACATGAAATGTGACTTGTCCTTCAAATCCACCTTGTTAGGCCACTTACCTGTTAGTCACATAGTAGTTATCTTAGTTATCATGGCAACTGTCCCTATATCCCACTGCTTTTGCTAAAGTAGCTCTTATTTTATTTAATAATCACCCACCAAAGGAGGCAAAGGAGATAACAGTACATTAAAAGAATCAAACAGATTAACTCTGGGACCACATGGTAATGCTATAGGGCATACAGGAACAAATACAGTATTATAGTGTCCAGGACTATCTATGGTTTCAGGCATTCATTGGGGGTCTTGGGATACATCCCCTGTGGATATGGGAGACTACTATATAACTAATGTATTTTTGCTTAGGTGCAGAGAAAATTCAGTGGAGAAAGCTAGCTTTCTGGATACCCTTATCCATAAATATGAACATAGGCACAGACCTTATACATTATACAAAAATGAACTCTAAATGGATTATAGGCCTAAATTTAAAATGTAAAACTATAAAACTTCTAGAAGAAAACAAAGGAGAAAAATCTGTGTAACCTTGTGTCTAAGTGATGAATTTTTAGATACAACATCAGTAGCACCAATCCACGAGAGAAGAAAGGAAAAAAAACAAAAAGGATAATTGTACTTTAAGATTAAAATGTTATGAGTTTTAGGACTTCTCCTTCTAATTAATCTCTCCTACAAAGAACAAACATCACCAAAGAGAAGAACTATTAATATTGTGTCCTTATTTGGAAAAGAATTTAGTGTTGTTTACCTTGTGAATTTGTGGATAAAAGATTCTCACTGCTTAGCTTGTGGATTATTCAAATCAGAGAAATTCCTTCCTCTTCTTCTGTCCCAGGGCAAATCATTTGAAAATTCAGAGGAGTAAATTTTTTTTTTCTAAAAATCACCCATCTTCCTCTTGGGTCTTCAGATAGATGTTTAGGGTACATTTGTTTGTGGGAGAGAAGTAACAAGAATGTTTTTCTCAGTTATGTCCCATTTTCTTAAAGGCTATAATTATTTCTGTCCCTGTTCTTTCCTAACTATAATACCTGGAACTTTTTCAACTGATATTTTCAGTCAGTTTATGAAGAAATAATTTAGAAGAAATCAAAGAAATAACTTATAAGAGCTTGGTTTTCTTGTCACAAATATGAGGAATTTTAATTTAAACCTGTGTACTGCTCTATTAGTTATGATAGGTTTACATATATTACCTTATTTAACTATCTCAAGACCAAAGGAAGCAGAAACATATTTTATACTTGTTTTGAAAATGAGGTAACTGGAGATGTAAGAATATACAGGTCTAGGTTATGAACCAAGTTCCAATAGGAGTGGAGCCCCAAATATAAATCCATTATCCATTTTCCTTATAAAGCTCTAACGGTTCTAATATTTTGAATATTTTAGACAAATTATCTGGGTTGCGAATTTTGTTTATTTATTCATTCTACTTATCTAACATTAGCAAGTTTTTTCATACCTCTTTGATCTATTAATGTGGTGTGGACCAAAGTTAAAGACTGCCTATTGTTTTAGGATTAAGATTGTGATATTTAGACCTGATTCACATAAACAATTTGGTTGTAAAAAGTGTTTTTGAGAGTTTATCCCATGTAAGTTCATGTGTAATATGTTGGTAATCAAATGTTGCATAAAACATGATTTATTACTTTAAGAAGCATTAGTCCAGGGCAGGAAATAGACTTTTCAATAACTAATTCATTAAAATGTGCACTATTAGAAGCCTGCACAGGTGTTATAACAGTGCAGAGGGAAGTCGTATAGTGGTGTGGATTGGTAAACAAAAGAATATTTTATGATGATGTGGTTACAGTTTTTAAAATTACATGTTTACAATTTGTTTATAATGTGCTGAGAATATTTACAGCCTATGGCAGAAGTCTTTTCTGGTTTTGGTATTAAGGTAATGATGGTATAATAGAATGAGTTTGGCAGTGTCTGTGTTTTCATTTTCTAGAAAAAGATGATGGAGAATTGAGATAGTTTTTTTTTTTTCCTTATTGGTAGACATCAGAAATCACCAAAGAAATCATTGGTGCCTAAAAGTTTCTCTTTTTAAAGTCATTGTTGTTTCAATTTCTTTATTAAATATAGGTCTATTCAACTTATCTATTTTGTGTGTGTGTGTGTGAATTTTATAGATTTTATCTTTCAAGAAATCAGTCCATTTTGACTAATTCCTCAAAGGTGTGACCACTGAATTGTTCAGTCTTCCCTTATCCCTTTAATGTCCATAATAAGTAATAATAATATCTCTTGCATTCCTGAATTTAGTTCTTTGTGTCTTTTCTCTTTTACTTGGTTAGCCTGACTCAAGGTTTTGTTTACTTATTTATTTTTTTTGTTTTTGTTTTTGCATTTTAATTTTATTTCATTTTTTGATGAATCAGCTGATCCCCCCCCCCCATTTACAATTTCATTGATTTCTGTTCTAATTTTGTATTAGGCCCTTCTTCCTTTTACTTTGAGTTTAGTTTCCTTAGTTTCCTAAGATGGAAGTTTAGATTGCTGCTTTTAGAGTTTTAAAAAGTTTTTGCACTTATGTACTATAAATTTCCCTCTCAGCACTGCTTTTGCTGCATCCTATAAATCTGATAAGATGTATTTTCACTTAGTTCAGATTAGTTTTAAAATATCTTTTAAGACCAGTTTGAACCAAATGTTTTTTTATAAGTGTTTTATTGACTCTCCAAAATTTATGGATTTCTCCAGCTATCTTTCTTATAGATTTTTAATTTAATTCCTTGTGATTTGGAGACATACTTGGTATAATTACTATTTTTTTAAGTTTATGAGTTTTGTTGTTTTGCCCAGAATATGGTGTCCCTTGATAAATGTTCAGTGTGAGCCCAAGGTGAATGTCTATTTTGTTGTTGTTGAGAAGAGTGTTCTATAAATGTCATTTAGGTCAAGTTGATTTATGGCATTGTTCAGGTCATCTATACTATCACTGATTTTCTGTCTGCTTTATCTATCCACTATGGGCAAAGGAGTGTTGAAGTCTCAAGTCTGACAGTGGATTTGTTTATTTCTTCTTGCTATGCTTGACATTTTTTGATGCTGTCTTATTGAGTGATACTTATCAAATATTGTTATGCATTCTTGAAGAACTAACCACTCTATCTACCATTATATATACCACTCAGTATGTCTCATAATTTTTTGTTGTCTTGAAGTATAGTTTCTTGAAATCAATGTAATAATTGAATTATCTTTTGGCTAATATGGTATTCAGATTTCTTATCTCTGCCACAGTTATATTTATTCTTTCTTTTGCCTTCTCTGACTTCATTATATATTTTCTATTATTCCATTTTACTTTCTGTTTTATGATATCAATTATATTTCTGAGATTTTGTGAGTGATTGCCCTGGAGTTTACATGTTTATTGTTTATTTGAGGTAAATTTTTAATTAAATATTAACATACATGGGTACGTATGCTAATCAAAAGTACATAGCTCAATGTATTTTCATGAAGTGAATATCCTGTGTCTTTAGCACCTGGATTAGGAAACAGAATGTTACTGGCATTGAAAAACCCTTTCATTGTTCTTTACTAGGTACTACCATAAAAACATCCACCATCCCAACTTCTAGTATAATAGATTCATTTAAACTATTTTTGAAAAAATTTCTTGGGGCTTTAGTTTTGTTACGTGTGCTGGCTTTTACACATAATAGTTGATTGGGTGTGTTTATCTTTGAATATCTCTGATGATGCTCACATTTAGTTGATTTTAATTGAAGACAAACCTAATGCTGATTGTAAATGCTTTCCTCAAAAGAGAATTTAAACTGACTTTTACCAGGAGAAGTAATGTGGCAAGGTCAATCTCATGACTGCTTGAGTACCCTTCAAGGTCTCTGGACTAATATAGACATTTCAGACACAGTTCCCAGCATCATACTGATGATGATCTAATATTCAGTCTTCCTAGTATAATATTAATACTCAGTTTGATCCTAGGATCATCCAGTCCCTTGTTGACTGCTCACTGATTACTTAGATGACTTTTGTGGGGACAGAGTATCCTTTCCCCACATTTTCTGATCCCATTCAGGCAATCATAGCTGTGTGCTGTGCAGCCTTGAGTTGTGCTCTAGCAGAAGGACCTCTCAGACTCCATAAAAAGTCTGAGTATTAGAAGACATCAACATTAATTTTATTCGTGAAATGTGTATGCCTTTACCTTGACTGGTGTGAAGAGAAAAGAGAGACAATATCATTACTATGTATGTTTCAACTGTGTGATACTCATAAATTATCCAGGTTTTGTGGTCTTTAAAAAAAAGTATTATAAGAATATTTTGAAATAATTTTAAAAGGATATAAGATATGAAATTACTTCAGTTTACTTGGTATTAGTGAATAGAATACTACAAGAAGATTACATACACACAAAATTTTAGTTGCATTAAAGAAATCTTGAGTTTTCAAAGACTGTTGCTATTTCAAAACTTATGTGTATTTATTTTTCTAAATGAACACATAGATGCATAAATATTCTCCAGGACACAACTGTCTTTGGAATTCATTCACCATTACTGAATCTTAAGGAGCTGGTCTGTCTCCTTCTACACGGGCATTTATTCCAATCATCACACTGACTTATAAATTAATGGCTAAAAAGACTCTTAACAGATTCAGTTAGTTCATAGTTTCATTGTACCTATTGAGGTTATTACTAAATTGTCCTATATGGTGGGTTATGCAGTTCACCTGTCACATACAAATATGTATATCTTGGCCATAAATTTCAGTTCAATTTAAAATTATTATTTCTTTAAGATAAATGAAACTGTAGCATCTCCATGTTGATGCTTTGCTTTATCGTGTTAACAGAATCAAAAAAGTGGATGGTTTAAATAGAATTGCTTATGAGGTATTTTTGCAAATGATTGTTATGGTCTGGATGTGAGATATCCCCACACAAAGCTCATGTTAAACAATGCAGAAATGTTCAGAGGTGAGATGATTAGATTGTGAGAGCTGTAACCTAATCTGTGAGTTGATGCATTTGATGGATTCATAACTTGAATGAACAACTGTATAGTAGCTGTAGGTAGGTAGGGTGTGGCTGGAGGAAGTGGGTCACTGAGGGCACGCCCTTGGAGATTATAACTAGTCCTCCTGGCTGCTGCTCCTCCTCCTCCTCCTCCTCCTCCTCCTCCTTCTTCTTCTTCTTCTCTCTCTCTCTCTCTCTCTCTCTCTCTCTCTCTCTCTCTCTCTCTGCTTCCCAGTTGCCATGAGGTGAGTAACTTTCCTCTGGCAGGCACTGCCGCCATGATGTTGTGCCTCACCTAAGGCCCAGAGCAATGGAGCTCGCTGACCATGGACTGAACCTCTAAAATCATAAGCCCAAAATAAAATCTCCTCCTCTAAATTGTTCTTGTTGGTTTTTTTTTTTTATCACAGAGGTGAAAAGCTGTCTAACACAATGATGACTACTTAATTTTTTTTTTTGAAATTAGCTTTCATTTCAAAAATTCAATAAAAACTACAATAAAAATTTAAAATTTTGGAACCTCAAAATGCTTACTTTACTTTTTCAATCAGGAAATTTTGAAGACATTCCTAAGGATTTGGGGGATGTTTGATTTAGAAAAAAAGAAAAATAAGGGAAATCTAAAACTTTTTTTGTTGTTATTGTTGTTGTTCCATTGCTTTCCAATCATATTGGGATGGTGCCAAGGAAATGAAAGGAGTTATGCTTTCAGCTTCCCTTCTTTTGAAGTTAGCATTGTTACTGGTACTTTATAGATTTTGATGTTTGAGCTCAGATGGTTCCCCTGTAAAAATTATTTCTAGAGTCTCTGGTTTTAGCCAAGAAATCTCTGTGTGCCATTCTTGTCACTTTTATTCTGCAAGTTTTAGGACAAATGTCCTAAAATGATTAATCATGTATTATAAATAACATATAAGGGGTAGATAATGATGGTAGATATGAATTGGTTCGCCCAACAGAAATCAGAGTAAAAAGTGGAAACAAAAGAATTTATATAATGGGAGTTGGGCAGGGGTATGTTGCTTCTTCCCAAAAGAGTTTTTTTTTTTTAATTTCCATGAAAAAAATATTCTAAAAATACTTAAGAAATTCTACAATAGTACTGTCCACTGAGTTGAAGATGAATATGTGGATTACTGTTTTAAGACATATATTTTGGAAGAAAAGATAAGCCATATGGCTAGTGGGAAATAAAGCAATATTTGGGTCCAGAAAAAAAGTATTTTCTTCTCTCTTACAGGGACATGAACACCAGACTGTTAACTTTGGACTTTATCATAGTTATAGCAGCTAGATGAAAATGTCGGGTAGATGAACACTGAATGAATCCATATGTGGCTGACAAACAGAAGGAACTGGCTGTACCATGAGCTTGCTCATGCAGAGATGTTAGAGGTAGCAATTAAAGAGGAATTCAGCAAATCAACTAGATTATCACATCCAATTTGTTCCTAGATTGCATACATACATTCATGGGAATTAAATTCTGACCAATGCATAATATTTAATGATGGTCTTGCCAAACATAAATAACAGTCAATCGGGAGCCAAATTTTTTAAATATTAAAATTTTAAACTTTTCTTTTGTTAGGAAATGAAGTACAGATATCGATACTATACCTCACAAATAAGAAGGTATGTTTCTCTGTGTCTTGGTAATGATAGCGATAAAGGTCACAGTATTTAAACTTACTCAAAAGCATCTTTTTTGAACCAAAGGATACCTACAGCTTACTAAATGGGATCTGAATTTTCAAACTTATTTGAGAAAAGACTCAATAGGGAGGGAGTCAACTGGTTTGTGACCATCTTTTATGCACTCCCAAATTTCTGACTGCATAGGAAATTTCTGCTTTAACTTTTTTTATTGTTTCACTTTCAAAGTTAACAAGTTATGTGGTAATCAGATTGCTGATGAAGTTGGCTATTTGCTTCCTTTATCAATTTATTTTCTTTGGAAGAGCTATTAATAGACTGTTAAACATCTGAATGCATAATGATGTTCCGAACCTCCAGGTTTCAAAGTAGCAAGTGCATCCATCATTTTTTCTAGTCTAACTAAAGGGCTCAAATTTCCTTCCCGACTCAATTCAGTAGCCAAAGTCCGCATCCAATTCCTCCAATGACTGATTCACTCAGAGGCTGTGCTCAAATTTTAGATTCCTATTTTACATGTCTCCAGGTCCTAACCTAATCCAGAATAGGTAGAACTAACCAAAGCATTCAACTCCTTTCTTTGTAAGTGATTTTAAAGCCATGTAAATTTTGGAACTCACTAACAGTTTAGATCTAGTCAAGGATTGATCCAAATTGCTCTGCTATTTTTCTCAGGCATTTCCCACTACTAGTATTATACCAATAAAAGCCAACGGATGCTACTTGGTACATGACATTCTATTTTAGTCATATCGTATTGGTATATTCAAAATCAATATTAAAAGATGGAGGCTTTCCCTTCTGTGAGGGGAATGTGGGTAGAGGTGATGTCATTCATTCCTATGGCTTTAAATTCCCTATATTTATATCTTCAGCCCAGACTTTTCACTGTAGTTCAAGCTTCTAAATTCAAATCCCAACATGAACAACTCTCCTGGTATTTCAAATTTAACTACTCTGAAATTAAATTCTTTCTTCCTGCCTCTCCACCCCAACCTGCTTCTGCTCCTCCCTCAGCCTCCAACTCCCAATCTGTTCCTCCCTCAAACTTCCCTCTGTAAGTCAATGGCTTCACTAGACACACTACTAAAGCCAGAAACCATGTAGTCATCCATGACTCAATACTTTCCTTTATCTGCCACATGTAATCCATGAGTGTATTAGTCTAATTGAGTTGCTACAACAAAATTCCACGTACTAGGTAGCTTATAAACCACTGAGTATAACGTAGCTTATAAAACCATTTTCTTCTTACAGTTTTGGAAGTTGGCAAGCCCAAGATCAAAATGCTGACAGATTTGGTCTATGGTGGATAAGACTCCTCTTCATAGACAGCTGACATTCTGTTGTATTCTCATGTGGCAAAAGGGGCAAAGGAGCACTCTGAGACCTCTTTTATAAAGGCAGTCATCCCATTCTGGGATAAGCCCTCCTGACTCATTTACTCTTAAAGGTCCATCACCTTCTATTAAGTTCACCCTGAAGGTCGGGTTACAAGATATGAATTTGTGGGAGGAGACAAAAACATTCACTGCATTGCTATCTGCAAGACTTGTTTAATTTTTAAAACATATTTTCAGTCCATCACTTCTCTCCCTCCTCCTCTACTTTTACCTCTCCAACCTGTCACTAGAATATTCTACTGATGTTAATACAATTATTGCCACTTTAGGTCTAAGAAGTCTTCCTTTTCCATGCTTGCCCCTTCCAACAACTTTTTCTCTGAATATCCAGTAAAACTCACAAAAAAATGCATACTGTGTAATTCTTCTGCTTTAAATACTTTATTGTTTTTTGACTGAGTGGGTAATAAAACATAATGCAATACCCCACAAGATCTGGCTATAAAAGATGACTCGGATCTTATATTCTACTTCTTTCTTTCAAACCCAATAAGCTCCAGTTTCGATAGATTTCTCAAACATACCTCAGACTCCATTACTTTGGGATCTTTGTGGTTTGTCTATAGTTTCTGCTCCTGAATCTTCCTCAGTGTGATTGACTCCTCTGCATTCTTCAGGTCTCATGCTAAATATTACCTACTTAGATCTTCCAATAGGTCCACCAATCACCTCCCCACTATCATTTTTTTCTCTTATAGCACCATTTATTTTTCCTCTAAGGAAAAAAATAATTATTTTCTAATTTCTAATCATTTTCTTGGTTATGATCTGTTTTCTTTAGAAACATTTGAGTTCTATAAGGTCAAAAACATGTATGTACATCCAATCTATTGATGACTCTAACACAAGAGCCTCTTCAGTAATTGGTACTCAGTGGTTATTTCCTGAATGAAAACATAATTATATGAATGGATCAATGAAGGCTGTTTACCTTTTGAACTCTGATTTCGTGATTATAGATTCTGAGTTATTTGCAAGGTGAAATTCTGCAGATGAATCTAGTGTTGTGATTCATCCTGAAATTATTTTCCATAATATACAAACTGACTGTGAGGTTTAAAGAAATTTTACTTTTGTAACAAAATAATATTGATTATGGCTCAAATTTTGGATTTTTATAATAAAAATAAATTTGTAATATAACAATTTTCACCTTCCTTTAACTTCTTCTTGTGCCTACCAGGCAAGCAAAATCCTGGGTCTAGGTTAGGAACAGATTGAGGACTGGCATTAAGACATAGAGTGAAGAACCACTTTTTGGAAAGATATGCTTTATGCAAAGGCAATTCTGAAGGAAATGCCAAGTTGCATTCCAGGCAGCCTGTTCAAATGAATCATAGCTGAAAAAGAGGCTCAGTATGACCCTAGAGGTGGAGCTGGGAAGACCTAACTCTAGAGAAGTTAAAAGGAGGGAAATGAGTCCAGAGTGATTGCTGAAGCAGATTTTCGATTTTGTGAGTTGTTCATGCTGTGAAGTGAGCAAGATAGGGTAAAAGGTGTTGACTGGATCAGCACAATTAATAATGAGTTAAACGCAGAGCGGATCATACTTCGGGTCCACTGGTGGCAAGAAAATCTTCAGACTTTGAGAAGACTGGCCTTTGAAATCCTATTCTCTATTCCTTTGCTCCAATTTGAACATTCTTTCAACAGTTAATCATTTACCTCTTCCTTCTCAAAAGCATGCATTTTTGGACAATTTATTTGAATTTTCATATTTTTCTTCTGTATCAGATCAAGTTAATACAAGTGAGCTTTGGTGACATATTTGTTTGCATTTCACTAGTTCTTTATGTGAGCATGTCCTAATTTTCAGACAGTAAGGTGTCAGGTGTAGTTATAAATATAAAGTACACCTGTATGTGGTAAATCCCCAGCATTTCCTTAAGTGAGAACCAACTTCATCCAACCACCACCCAGGAAAGGTCAGCAGAGATGGATCAGGATTTCATCTGCCTGCTTTTCTCTCTCCTTCCTTAACTTACCAATTGAGTATTTACTAATTAAGCACTTACTCTGTACATTGTTCGTCATGCCAAAGTTAACAAGCCAACCAAGAAAATGTAAACTTAAAAGGTCTTAAAATAAAAATATTTTATTTGAACAATGAAATATGCTTGAAAATAAGAACACAAGGAACAGTAGAGTTCTTCAGATCCAAAATAATGTTTTTCAAACTATAGATTGGCAATCACCCTCTCCTAGGTCATAAAAGAAATCTGGTCAGGAATCATACTTTTCCAAATAACATAATGAGGAAGAAAAATAATGTCAAATATGTTAATAGAAATATGTGCATTGTGAGTAAGAAAATGGATTTTTTCATAAGATGTGTAGAGGACAGATGTATGTATCCAAGGTAAAATGTATGCTTAATATGAAACAGGGTTTAAATAATGTTTGAAAGACACTACCCAGAGGAGAAACCAATTATTTTATTATGAATGGTCAAAGAAGTCAGGCTTCTTTGGGGCTGGAAGGACTTGTATGAGGCTTTTCAGAATAAAGAGCTATAAAAAGAAATCTGTAATTGTAAATTAAATTATATCCATAACAAAGTAAACTTCATAGAATTAGCTTATTCTTGAATGAACTGCTACCCCAGTACCAACGATCCTTCCAGAAACTTCTAGGAAATATCTTACCAATATACAATAAAACTTTGATTTCCTAACTTGGAATAATCTCTTATCTCTTATGCCTCAAGGGAAACTTTTTCAGAGTTATTCTTGTGAAATATACTACACTTAAAAAGGGTGATTCAAGGGCTGGGGATGTGGCTCAAGCGGTAGCGCCTTCGCCTGGCATGCGTGCGGCCTGGGTTCGATCCTCAGCACCATATACCAACGAAGATGTTGTGTCCTCCTAGAACTAAAAAATAAATATTAAAAATCCTCTCTCCTCTCTCACTCTCTCTTTAAAAAAAAAAAAAGGTGATTCAAAAAAAACTTCCCTCCAATTGTTTCTTTCAACTATTTATGTATTTAAGATACTGAGATCTTTTTTCTTTAAAAACGTGAAAGACCTAAAGATAAATACTCAATTCAATAAATTGAAAGTGACCCCCCCACACACACACACACCATACACACGTATTAGATTCACTTGTGACTTCTATTGGACAGTGGCTTCTCTGAGTTTTACCGGTCTAATTTTTATTGGGCAAAAATACAAGGACTCAGAACAACTGATTTAATTTAGCATTTCTTTTTTATACAAAAGAAGGAAATAAAAAGAATAAAAGCAGTCAGGGTGGCCTCAGGAGAAGGGGAGCTGTTGTTGCAGGAATCTTGCAAGTTAATGAGAATTCACCCGGGACTCAAGAGCGATGGAGAGAGGGGGAGAAAGGAGGAGATGGAGGGGGGATAAAAACTCTTCCTTTGCAGCTGGCCCTCTCCCTCATTTGTTGCTCCAATAAGCAGTAATTAGGTCCTGAGCTAATGGTGTCAGCTGATCTGCTGTTTTTAGGCTAGACCCAGAGGAAATCTCCATGGAAACCCTGCTGGAGTCGTCCCCCCACCTGGATGCTGCCTGCTCCTTTCTGCCACCTGGCTGCCGCCCGGCCCGCTGCTACCTCCTCCCGCCTCTAACCTGCAGCCTGCAGCATGCGCACTGCCCCCGGGATCCCTAAATGGGACAATTCTGCCCGTGACGTCAGCGCCCAGCCGTCTCCACAGAAACTTTTGTCCCATTGGCCAATCAGAGAGCTTGGAAGGGGCCTGAGGGGGGGTGGGGGGTGGGAGGAGAGGGGAGTGGGAGGGGTGGGGGTGAGGGGAGAGGCGAGAGGTTTAGTGTGTGGAGCTGCTCGCGCTCCGCCCGGGCTGTCAGTCCCTGCTCCAGCCGCCGCGCGAGACCTTCCCGGAGACGCGCACACACACAGCACACCCCCCACACACCGCACACCCTCGCTCCCTTGCTCACACACACGCACACACTCAGCCTGGCCGAGCAGGAGCCACTGACCATTTTGCAAGTGCTGGGACCAGCTGCAGCGCGGTGGGCACAAACACTCCGCATTCCCATTCTGGGTTTTCGTCTGGGAGAGGACGACGAGTAGCGAGCGTGGGCTCCGACGCCGACCCGTCGCCGGGCACTGGTCGGGCCGCCTTCCTGGCAGAGCCGCTCCCTGGGACAGGCGCGGGCCTCAACAGAGAGTGGAATAAAGAGGAGCGGCCGCAGCCACTGCGCGAGGAGGATGGGAACTCCCCTATATCCAGCACTGTAACAAACGGATGGAAATCCTGAATGGAGAAACCGCTGACTTCATTTGCTTGGGAAAATCGTCCAGAGGAACTCAAATTTGGCTACTCTGAGCAGTGGAGGGGGTATCCATGACGTGGCAGGGGGAAAATAGACAACCGAAACCTCCTGTGTGAATTGCAAACTGTGACCAAGCAAGGGAAAAATGATTTCTCTCTGTATTTTAATTCCATCCAAAAGGTTTCAAGCATCTGTACCATAAACTTACTTCTATGTCTTGTACCCACTTCAGCAGAAACCAGAGGAGTCCTGTCTGGGGGCCCCATCATTATTCAGGAGACCTGCCGCCAGCGGCCTGCTTTCCTTTACCCACCTCTCTCTGGATCGGATGTCTGTTTGGGGTACTACATCTATCCTATAGAACTATGGTCAAATTTCTATGAATTTCTGGGACTTAACTCCTGGAACCTACATGTGGGGCTGGAATTATGCCCAATGCTTCTAAAGAAATGACATTTTAAACTGTTTTTTAAAATACCTTGGTTTTCTTAAACCCGTAAAACAGGATTTGATAGGCTTACAAACATGACAGGTAAGAACTTTCTCTCTTTCTAGTCTCTTAACGACTGTCGCAGAGGAGGCCGAATCAGAGCAGGACCCAGGAGGAAGGAGAGCCCAGGGACCCGTGTGCCCTTCGGGGCTCCCGGGCTCGGCCCGGTAACTGCTATCGGGAGAGGCGAAGCCCTGGTTCCTGGACCACAGACCAGCCACTGGGGAAGCTTCTGGGGCGCGCAAGGGTAGGGCGGTGTTGCGCTCCACCTGCCCTGCCCGGGACGCAACGCTGGGGCGAGGCGTCGAGGGACGAACCCAAATCAATATTGGGATTTTTAATAAACCAAGGAATGGGATTTTAATTATTCAAAACCCAGCTTCTCTGGACCAGATGCTGTTGGGATGGTCCTGGTCACACAATATTAAAGAGACCGATCACTAAGAGGACGAGGAGAGTGTCTGAGACATCCCTTGCAATTAGGAATAAACCAGACTTGGTAGCATGGGGCATTGATTGCTGGTGCCCAACCGGACCCTCCTCCCCTCTCCCGGTTCCTCCCCCACCCCACACGAGGCAGGCTCCCGCGGCGGCCGGGACCTCACGTCCCCGCATCGTGGCCAGGGCTGCATTTTTCATGAGCCCGGGGTGAACAGGTGCGAAGTGCGCTGGGAGCATCCGGCCGACGGCCGGGCACCGGGAACATGGAGAGCGAGCGCGACATGTATCGCCAGTTCCAGGACTGGTGCCTTAGGACTTACGGGGACTCAGGGAAGACCAAGACGGTGACCCGTAAAAAATACGAGCGGATCGTCCAGCTCCTCAACGGCTCCGAGTCGAGCTCCACGGACAACGCCAAATTTAAATTCTGGGTCAAATCGAAGGGCTTCCAGCTGGGCCAGCCGGATGAGGTCCGCGGGGGAGGCGGCGGCGCCAAGCAAGTGCTCTACGTGCCGGTCAAGACCACGGTGAGTGACTCGCCTTCCTCTGTTATTTGTCTGCCCAAGCAGCCCGGCGGGGAGGGAGGAGAGAGGGGGGAGAGAGGGGGAGCCGTGAGCCACTGTTGGCTCGTGTGCCCCCACCTTCCCCAACCCCCTCCCCAAGTCGTCCCCACTCGCAGTAGCCAGGCGCGATTTCCCCACCGACAAGTCTTTGTGGTCCTTTATTTTAAAGCGGCAGCGCACATCCAGAGCGGTCCATCCTCCCCGCCTCCCGGCTCCAGGACCCGCAGCCGCGGCTTCCTTCCCCGGGTCGGGCGGCGTCCTGCGTCCTCGGGCAGGGCCATTGTCCCACATCCTTAGCTAGGAGCCTGGCACTTGTCCCACCGCCGCTACCGCGCCTAGAGGCCAGGCTGGAACCCCAGCATCACGCTCTGATAATAGACGATTCTGATCGATAGTCTACAGTGTCTCCTCATTGGCACAAAGCCTGAATGTGGTGGTAGTGGTGGATGTGAGGTTTTCCCCAGGACCACTGTCAGGTTTTATTGTTAGACCGCTGCCTGGGAGTCCCGGGGCAGTCCGAACGCCTTGATCACTGCCAGAGATCAGGGCCCGGACTGTTTAGATTATAGATAAGGTCCTAGAGATTCCTCCTCCCCCACCCCCGTTGCCTTCTTCACTTGCCCGTTGCACAAATAAAGCCGCAGCTAGAGGATGAACAACAAAGAGAGATGGGTTTGGGCGCGATCAAATGGTGTATTTATTCGTCGTTCTTGGGTGGCTCCAGTCTCTAGGCTACAAAGCTCTAGCCAGGGCGCTGTGAGGTACTGGCAGTGAGAGTCAGTACATCTCAGCTTCACACGCAGATCTGCCTATGGGGCTGGGGAGCGGCAGCAGTGTGGATCTCCTTTGCAAGAAGATGGGAACTGTGGGCTACAAGTAGGACTGCAGATCAGATGCATAAGACCTTTCTGCCTCATGCTACGGTGGGTACTCGCCTGGAGTAAGGGTCGGGGAGTCTATCTGGCACCCTTTATATTTTTGCCTCTTTGGGATTTCTGGAAGTTTTGCTCTCCCCTCCCCTCACTGGCAACTGTTTCCTCGTGCAATATTCCTGGATGATGCTAAAAAGGAGGTGTCTTGAAGGCTTCCCTATCTCTAAGGGAGGTATATGAACTTGGAAATAATGGGCATGGAAAGCTTTTTAAAGCATTATTTGGTGGACCCTTTCAGGTTTGGAAAACAGTTTGTGGTTGCCTGAGATTAATTAGGAATTGTTGATTTGAGGATGTGTATTTCTTTTGGAATTTATGCGGAAAATAGGAAATGAAAATAAAGGTGAAACAAACACATAAAAGTTGTTTTTAAAAATGTAATATTGTTGGAAGATTTCAGGGAGGTAGATTTACAGGTATAGTCTTATTTGACGATGTGTGACACTGCTAAAGACAATGGTCAGATTATTGTTTTGCTTTCCTAAATGATGAGGACTAGATTGGCATGAATTAGTACTGAAGTTTATTTACATCTGCATGAGCCAGAAGCCTGTGATTTTTTTTTTGTATTAGGAATAACGTTAAGAAATCTATTAAATCATTTATTGTTAGACCAAGTAAATTAGAATTCTAGATGAATGGATAAAATAATTTTTAAAGATGTGTTTACTTAAAATACTATTTAATATCATATCAGCTTTAAGGAAACATTGGTAGCTGGGAAGTTTGTTTTTCATTCTTTTTGTTAAACTTGAGTCCCACTGTTTAGCTGTCTGGTTAGCTTGACTTATGCATCAGTCAAATGAGTTGTATAGATTTGGCTACATCCATTATATGTGTTAACATATATGTGCTTTTAAAATATTGATTAAAAATTGTAAATAACAAATTCCATAATGGTTTTAGAGGCACTAATAGAATCATCTATGTCTGTTATTCAAGCCACTGTTCCCATTCTCTAATACCCATGTGTCAGTCAAAAATTAATGCAGAGTTGTAAAAAAAATATTGCTAAGATGTCTACTATAGAATGACAACTCCGGGGTAATAATAAAGGAACACGTGTTTCTCTTTCCAGTAAAGATTCCATATATTTAACAGAGAAGTGTAATCTGTCGGGTGATATTCTTAGATAATGATTTCCATGTAGTATTTATGAGCTCTGATTTTCATTCAAGCCTGTTTGGAAATGTCGAGGAGGTTTTTTTTTTTAATTCATGAACTCTTCTATTGCTCTTTATGAAAATTTTCTGCTCCTGACATAGAATTACAGGCTCCACCTTCTCTGAGAGACAGCCAATCATCATTTCAATGAGTTAAAAAATAAATAAATGATCCCTTTTATCCTGTTCCCACATCTCAAATTATTTCTCTCTTAAAAACATGTTGATTTTTCTTTATTATAGCAGGAGTACAATCACCAACACAAAATATATTTTTTCTTTTAATTCAAAGTCATGTATTGTTTGAAATGAAATGTTGTGCTTGAATGGTATTTTCGAGTAAGAATCATCCTAAGCTCCTTGAGGTTCAAGGGTTCCTAGCTGGCTTGCTGTCAGTGAGAGATGTTTTGCTCCTGATGTTGAGGTAATGCATTGCTGCTGATAATTAGACATTATTACTACTGCAAAAAAGGCAAGAGAAAGGGGAGAGGACAGGCCCAGGATAATTAACTACTTTAGTTTAATGAAAGAAAGGGAGACAGATAGCGACTGGGAGGTTATACAAAACAGAGTAGACATCCCACATGGACATATAGAATTGCAATAAGACTTTCAGTCTCCTAGTTAAGGAGACTTGGTTCTACTTCTTATTTTCCCAAAATAACAGCTGTGGCTTTGCAAACACTCCTGCCCCTAAACCTTAAATTTAACTGATGATAAAATTGAGCAAGTGACAACTGATTTGAAAATTGTCCACTACTGGAAAAGATAAATATGCCTTTTAATATTTGTCCTGGCCGTGTCTGAAGCTGAAGGGACCTATCTGTCACTGATGTTTAGATTGCTCTGTGGCTGAGGAGATACCATTTGGTCACCAAGCAACACCATGCTGCAGCTCAGCCATTTTAGGTCTGGAGTGGGACCTGCACTCCTGTGGGCAGATGCAGTTTGTTGAGCATCCCATCTGTTTCTTTCCATACTACCGCTATTACAAACACACACACACACACACACACACACACACACACATTCATTAAGAGTGTCAGAAACTTAGAAGAATGAATTGATGAATAACTTAAAACAGTTCTGAAAAAGATACAGCAAATGTCTGACACTGATTATAACAAACTTTCAGAGATAATTTTAAATAAGCATAATTGTGGTTACTCTATTTTACTCCTTGATAGTTCTAGTTGAGTTTGCTTTTAGAAACTTTTGATTCTGATTGATATTTTGCTTTTCTGGCAACAGTTAGTTGAAAGGTCATATTTACAACCTAAACTACCAAAATATTTGATACACCATTTGATTTATGAATGATGAACTTAAAATAACCAGAAAATACCTTAATCCTTTCTGTTAATAGTATGACTAATGCATTATCATGTGCTTTGAATAAGCCCCTTGTTTTGAATTAAACATTAAGAAATATGGCAAGCTCATGTTTTTATTTGTCTTTCAGTCTTAACAAAATAATAAACATTGAAACCGTGTAGTCAAATAACTGGAGTAATATTTTTCTTGACCTATATTTGTAGCAATAGACACTAATATCTAAATTTTGCCTCTCATATATTTTTTACTTACTTCACAATGAAACATAAAATTAATTTTCATCTGGAAAGGAATATGCATTATCTTTAGCTGTGTCATTTTAAAATGATGATTTATTCAGTTCTGCAATCTGTAGCCCCAGAGTTCATATTGTTCTTGCTGTGCATACTACTAATTTTTTACTGTACAGTGATTAGAATGAATATTCATGGACTGGTTGGTTTATAAGCAGTTACTGTTTTTGTTAGTTTTCTGACTATGGTTTGGGTTATGAATCCTTCAATGTACATCCGAGTACCTGATGAGGAATTATACATTTCCACCTCTTCTAACTTCATGTCACAGGCTCACTTTTCATATATTAGACCTTGATGTGGAGTTTGCTACAGAAATCAGACATGAAGAACTGTGCCATCAATCCCTTGTGGTACTTTGTGTCTATAACACAGGGAAAATCATAATAGTGAAGATGAAAACATGTTTTTGCTAATCATCTTCCATAGTGGGCATTGCTGCTGAGAGCCAACACATTGTTCTCTTCTTTCAAGTCCTGTGAGAAATACTATAGCATAAGTTTGGGGGATCAAATGTCCCAAGAATGAATGCCAGCAATGTAGCTTACCACCTGACTTTAATGGTTCCTTATGGGGTTGTTAGGAGGAACAAATCATCTAAGTTCCTTCATTTCTGTGACAAGTTTCTCACACAGTACCTATATATGCTCTCAGGGACAACTTTCCATTCCTAGAGGCCAATCTGGCATGAGTATTAAGGAGCAAGAGATTTCTAACACTAACTCCCCTGAATATAAGGAGGAAATTAGACCCTGTTAGTATGTGAAGGCTGACCCATACTTATTTCCTAGAAAAACAATTCTTGACTTTTCCCTTGCTTCTTCCTTGTCTTAGTAGTAACCATGGAGTTGGGGGGGGGGGGGCGCAGGATTCAGCCTGCATCTGTTTGCTTTTGTAATCTTCCTGGGGCGGCTGGGATTCTACTCTTCAAGATTTTCCTCTGTAGACTCACTGCATGGAATGGAGAAAAATGAGTAAGGAAAGATAGACAGCCCAGCAAATTGTTCAAGATTTGAAAAAATGTTTATGTGAAGAGCATAAAGAATTTTTCCTAATACCTATTATATTCGATTAAACTTCTTATTGCTTAACTAGAAAAGCTGAAAGTGACTCTAGTATGTTTTAAGTTACATTCATTTTCAGAATCTTTGGGTAACAAGATAAAATAAACTTGGGCTGGGGATGTAGCTCTGTGGTAGAATGCTTACCAGCCATGCATGAGACCCTGGGTTCAGCCTCTAATACTGAAAAGAAACATCAAAACAAACTTAATGAAAATACAAATGACAAGAAACATGACCTCATGGGCAGGGTTTATATTTTAGAGCAAGATTTAAATCCTGGCTTTGATGAATTGGAGCTGTGAGCAAGGGATTGTTTCTTAGGTAAATATGGAGTTTCATCTTGGTAAAATATCACTAAAAATACTTGCCTAAACAATTTTTTTGCATAAAGTTTAATAATATGTAATATGTATAAAATATGAACTAATATCTATATGGAAGTCCATATGTATGTATGTCCATAAGTACAAAATGTGTCATGAATAGCATATACCTGGCACATAGTAAATGCTGAAAAAAAAAAGAAGTTGTTTTAAGTATTATTGGAAAAATAAGAACATCATGATGTGATTATAATTAGATGTTATGAACTCAAAATCACATGGCAACATGGAGTTAAAATGCAAGGTACATGTGTATGTATGTACATATCTATTATTCAGATATTTATTCTCACTACTTCATTTATGGAGAATACAAATGATTGACTTTATAAAAGTGATTATATCCTTATTATTTTAAATATCCAAGAGAAATGGAAAGAGTTAAAATGTCATGCCAGATCTCCCATCCATCTACAACTACCTTCAACTAATTATGAACATCTTTCTAGTTATCTTTCTAAATATATAAACCAAGAAGAGATTAGACATAATGATTAATAGTTACATATGGACAAGCAGAAATCATTTCTCAAAATTGGAATGATAATCATTTGCTAATTTCAGTAAGAGGAATAAAGTATATTGTCAGGATGTAACAAAAAAGAAATTATTAAAAAATAAAATTTAATAGAGGAGAGGAAGAAAAACTGAGGTTGAATTATATTTTTTAACTGCTTTTCTGTTTTATATATTATCGTCAACTTTCTCCAGTGATACATGAGGAACAAGCATATTTTCACTTCTTCCGCCAATCCTTTTTACTTAGCTCCTGATTTATATCACATTGCATTTTATTATAATTATTATGTTTATACTGAAATTATATTGTTCAGATTTTAATGTTTATGTTAAAGTATATAGTTTGGTTCTTGCCATTGTATTTTTCTTTGCTCACACCTAAATGTTTATCATTTGTTCTTCTACCTGATTTTCTTTATTCCTTTAATTTGATCATCTCTAATTTCTGATCAACATGTTTTTCTTAAAGAACGGTTCATGTGTTTTCTTCTTTGAGGTTTGTATGCAATTGAGAATATTTGTCCTTTGCTTATATACCTGAAGATCAACTTAATCAGTGCCGCAGTCTTGGCTGGGCACAAAATCACAAGCCACTCACAGCTTTGTAGATTCAAACAGCAATTCTTTATTCCCGAACTCACACCGGCCTCTACACACAGGTTCTGGGGAAATCCAAGTTCTGCCGCACAATTCACGTCCCAAATACTTTCTCAATTCCAGGAGAACTCAACGGGAACTCAGGCAGCAGGATACGCCCTATTCCCAGCAGCAATAACCTTAAACCTGGAACTGCCTTAAATCCAGGAACGCCCTAAACCCAAATTATCCTAAACCGGGATACTTCCTAAAACCTGCAGGATACACCCTAAACCTGGATCCACCCTCGTCCTTGAGCAGGGTCACCTTTCTCAAACACACATGCAATGTCACAGCGAATTTCCAAGGCAAGTCCATTTAACATGGGGTGCACTGGCAAGGAAATTTCGATCGTCATTCCTACTTGGCAATGGCCCTCAGCAAATCAGTGATGAATTCTTTTTCCTTCAAATTTAATAATTTGGCCATGATTATTTGAATTCTTTGTCTCACTCTGTGTTCCTCCTATGACCATGGCTTCAGTCATGACTGGGGTTGGGTGCCTTAATATGAATCCTGTGAAGTCCAGATTGACATTTTGGATTTTCTACTAGGTATTTCCACCAAGATATCCCAATGTACCTCAAACAGAATATATTAATAGATTTTTTAAAATCTCTCCCTATCTCTATCCTAGACCTTTTTAAATTTCTTTTCTCTGCGGTTGGAAACACAATTTGCTTACTCTTAGAAGCCAAAAATCTACGTGGCATGGTCAATTTCTCCATCTTCCTCCCTCCTTATCTGTGCTTGATGGAATACTGTTATTCTACCAACTTAATATCTCTCAAAGCCAGGCAATTCTTACCTGACCATACCATATCATACCATATCATACCATACCATACCATACCATACCATACCATACCATACCATACCAATTGCCAGTTGCTCAATGGTTTTACCCAAGACTATTTTGAAGAAAGGAATTTAATCTTCAATACATGACATAATGAGTGTTGGTGCCCAGTATTAGTATTAACGGAATACATAAACATTGCTCCCTGGTCTGACACTGTACAACAGGATATTCTTATTTATCGCCATACAACTACTTCATTTACCACCACATAAGATCTTTAAAATTTCTATATCTATATTTATGTCTCTCTATTTGATCATACATCCATCCACCCATCTGTTTTTAATCCTGGTAAAAGAAACATAAAATTTATAATCTTAATCATTTTTAATTGTGCAGTTCAAAATTGTTATATATATATATTAACATTTTGTAACATAGGTCTTCAGAACTTTTTCATATCTCCAGAACTTTTTCATTTCTCCAGAATTTTTTCATCTTGCAAAATTAAAACTCGATATCCATTAAACATGCTTCCCTTTCCCTCTCCCTCCCTGCCCTGGAAATCACCATTCAGCTTCATACAATCTTTGTCTTTTTGTAACTGACTCATTTTACTTAGCATACATCCTTAAGATTCATCCATCTTGCAATGCAACAGGATTTCCTTCCTTTTTAGAGGCTGAATAATATTCCATTGCAAGAATAAGCTGCATTTTGTCTCTCTCTTCCTCTGCTGATGGACATTTGGGTTGCTGTCACTCCTTGGCTATTGTGAATAGTGCCGTTGTGAACACAATGTGCAAATCTCTCTTCAAGACCCAACTTTCAAATTTGTTTGATAGGTATCTATTAATGAGATTGCTGGATCAACATACTGTTTTTCATGGACCATTTTGAAGTCTTAGCAACAGGATAGACTAATGGACATCTTTAAGGCTAAAAAAGTGATCACTTTCTCTTCTAGAGCTCTTTAGTGAGCATACATTGTGTTTAGGCAGTTGCACATATTGAATGTAATACAATTAATATTATATTAATGCATCAAGTTCTTACTATAGTTTAATTATTGGGCTATTCTCTTTAAACAAAATGTTAGCTTTAATCTTTACAATACTCTTATGGTATTAACACTTTCAGATGTGAAAGTTGTGGCTTAAATTAAGATGAATTTCTAAGAACATCACACTACTTGAGATAACAGTTCATTTCCATTGGATCCACAGTCCTTGCTTTAAGTCACTCATCTCTAAATTCTTAATATAAGAATTTTAAGAACTGCTAAAGAAGTGACCATTCCTGCAATATTATAAAGTACATGTATATACCACTGTACCAATATTGAATATTATAAAATATATTAAAATACAAATACATAAAATTGAGATTTAAATATATATATAAACACAAGGGTTTTTTTTTTTTACTTTTTAAAATTTTACTAGATCATCCTTTGTACTTTCTGGGATGTGCTTATACTGATTTGTATGAGTATCAGTCATTTTAATCCATGGTACACAGCTGCCTCACAGCAGAACATTGTGGTTAAGATATTACATTTCAGATAAAATATTTCCTCTTGCCTTACAGGTGGTGACTCTGTAATGAACTATCACTACATTAATATGATGCTGTAAGCTTGCAGATCCATGGCATCCATGAAACAATTATGCACATTTGATGTCTGTGCTGGGGAGAGATTATTTCATCCAAGGCATGTTTAGGGGCTAGTGCACAATGTAGAAGAGCCAAAGCACAGGGTACAGTGGAGATGAGATTGGATTAGCAGGCTGGGGTGAAATTATGGGGTGCCTCTAGTGCAAAGTTAGATTCCATTTTGTGAGAAATGGCAACTATCAAATATGTTTGAGCAGGGATGTAATAATTTAGGTAGTATTTTGGGTAGGGACTGGATGTCTCTTAAGTGCTTTTGAGTGTGTACAGTATAATTCAAACAAGAAAAGATCAAAAGTTAAGTAATTTCTTTGATTCAGTATATTGTGTGAAATAGTATACAAGTATTGGAATCAGATTATCAAGCTTTAAATCAATGTAATTCAATAGCTTTATGTTGCCAAGTAATTGAATAGTGTTATACACACTTCTGACTTTATTAATTCCAATAAAATATTAAAATAGGATTCTGTGAAACTTAAGAAAAACAGATTTAATGGCACTTGAAAGGAATGTGGGTCAAACCTTCTTATAATCAACAGGTTTTAAATTTTTTTTTTCAATTTGAAAATAATTGTTGCCCTCTTCCTTAGTTGTTATTACATCTCTAACTACAAAGACTTCTCGTTGGAAAATTCTTCTAAAAACCCAAATGGAGAAATCTGAATAGAATACTAATTAAAACAGATCTTTGCAAAGAAAAATAAAAGTTTTCAACTATTTCTTAAAACATGGAGTTTATATTTTAAGGCTGTATTCTAAATCTTATCCCAAGTTGGTGTGTGCTTGTACTTCTTTGATTTTATACCCATGTGCCTCTGTCGACCAGTCTGGATCCCAGTGGTTCTTCAACTTTTGTTCATTTGTGGTTAGCAGAATTCTTAAGTAACTGACAAATGGCCTTTGCCCTCGTATAATCCCCTCCTTTTTGAGTGTCAATGGAACCTGTGACTATAAAGAATTTACATTCTCATGAATCATGCCGTAAAGTACCAGTGACTTTAAGAAGGAAGATCTTATAGGTGGGTCTGGCCTAATCATGTCAGCCTTTAAAAAAAGCAGGAACTTTTTTCCAAGACTGGTAGCAATAGAAGTCAGATTGATTCAATGACTGAAATGTATTCATTGGAAAGGAAGTTCTCTCTTGCTGAGTTAGAGGAGAACATGTGGTTAAAAGTTGAAAGAACTGACCTGATTCCATATCTTGGCTATTTTGAATAGTGCTATAATAAATATGAGAGTAGGGCTATCTCTATAACACTCTGATTTCATCTCCTTTGGCTATATACCTAGTAGTGGGGCTTCTGCGTCATATGATAGTTCCATTGCTAATCTATTGAGGAACCTCCATACTGTCCATCATAAGGGCTATACTAATTTACATTTCCGCCCACAGTAAGAGTTCCCTTTCCTCAGCATCTTCAATACTCCTTACCCCTTATATTTTGCCTTTGATAGCAACCATTCTTAGTGGAGTGAGGTGATTGCTCATTGTAGTTTTGATTTGCATTTCCCAAATGATTAGTGATGTTGCGTTTTTTTTTTTTTTTTTTAATACTTGTTGGCCACATGCATGTCCTCTTTTGAGAAATGTTTATTCAGGTCTCCTGCCCATTTTAAAGGTTAGGTTATTTTCTTGCTGTCAAGTTGTTTGAATTCCTTATATATTTTGAATATTCATTCCTTTTTAGTTACGTAGTTGCGGATACTTTCTCAGATTCTGTAGATTGTCTACTTTGTTGATTGTTTCCTTTTCTGTGCAGAAGTTTCTTACTTTGATGGAAAATCCTATTAGTCTATTTTTGCTTTTGTTGTTTGTGCTTTTGCAGTCATACACAACAAAAATCATTATTCGGACTAATGTCACAGAGCTTTTCCTCTATTTCCTTCCGGTAGCCTCAAAGTTTCAGGTCTTGCATTTAAATCTTTAATTCACTTTGAGTTAATTTTTGTATATGCTGAGATAAAGAAAATGTGGTATACTTGCACAATGGAATACTATTCAACCACAACAAAGAGTTAAATCCTGTAATTTATGACAACATGCATAGACTTAGAGGACATTATGTTAAGTAAAATAATCTAAGCACAGAAAGACAGAATACTACCTGATCTCACTCATTTGTGAAATCCAAATAAAAAGCCAATTTCATAGAAATAGAGAGTAGAATGGTGTTGTTGGAGGTAAGCAGGTAATAAGGAGTTGAATTAAATTCAACAAGAGCTTTTGTACAACATAGTGAGTGACTATAGTTAATGACAATAGAGTGTATTATTGAAAAATGGAAAAATAATAAGGAGATGTTAAGTGTTCTCACCACAAAAACGGTAACCATGTGAAGTAATGCATTGGCTAATTAGCTATATTTAATGATTCTACTATGCATATGTACTCCAGAGTATCATGTTGTACATGAGAAATACATACCATTTTATCTGTGCTTTAGAAAAGGGGCTGAATACAGCCTCTTAATGCTAACAGCATAGTTGGCCAACAGCTAGTAAAACACTGGGAACCTTAGTCCTACAACCACAAATGAATGAAGTCAAGCTGGGAGGTGAATCTTCCCATGGTAGAGTTTCCAAGTGAGAATAGCTGACTGATACCTTGATTTCAGCTTTGTGAGAAGCCAAGCAGATGACCCAGTTAAAATGTGCAGGGCTTCTGACTCCCAGACACTGTGATAATGTTTGGGAAATTTTCAACCAATCAATTTGAGGTACTGTCTTACCCAGTAAAAGATAATTAGACAGCGTCCTTTCATATGAATTATTCCAAAGCATTGGTGAAATTAAAACAAATCAAGTTTTATAAAGTTTTATTTGACCAGGATTATTTGTGTTTTAAGATCCAGACAGGAACAATTTAAATATATATTTCCCCTCTTAATATCTGTTTGCCTCCTTGTTCATGGTTTTTGATAAGATGAACCATAATTTAATAAAATATATAATTCATGACAGATTATTTAAGATATTTAGTGACTAATGACTCCCACTAGGCATATTTGTGTGTGTGCATGCATATGTACTCAAAAATTTTGTATCTTTGATTTTTCTTAATGTTTTCAATTAAAATTTTTTTTCATTAAATGACATCTACAAAATAAAATGTAAGGTGGCTTACTATTTTAGCTTTTTCACAGTAGTATGGAGACAAAGTGCATATGCCAAAACAAATTGTTATTAACATAATTAATTTACATAAAGTAGTTTCAAAAACTTAATCCACATAAGAAAATACCACATTTACTCTCATGTTTATAAAAATAACATTTACTCTCATTTATTAGAAACAACTATAATTCTATAGTTTATTTTAAAATATTTTAATATAATGTGCATTTTGAAGAAGACCTGACTAGCATTTGGGGAAGAAAATAAATAAAATAACAGTAATTTACAGAACTTGTTTCTTTTGTTAAGATATTAGATGGAGATGGAAAATAGCTCCCCCTCTCTGTGTTGAGTTTATTTTGATTTTTCTCCTTTTTCTCTGAGGTTTATTCAATAGGCTCTTATGTCCCACTCTTCCTAATTTTAATCAAGTGTTCATTTGTGGTTGTTATTCTCACAGTTACAGATTTTTCAAGTGTTTTGGAGCTGTTAGGAAACTGGAAGGTTGAGAACCGATGTAGAGTTTAAGTTCAGGAAGTTAGAAACTTAATTCTACTAGAAAGAAACAACCTGTCTTATAGGCAGAGATGTGGCTTTTGTTGTTATTGGTAGTAGTAGTTATTTTTCTTTCTTGTTTTAGTTGTCTTAAGAAAATATTGCTTGCATATTGGATTTCATCATTATTATAAGGTAGTAGTCATTGGAATAAGATGATGCAGTGTCTTTTGGAGTGTAATTATTTTGGTGGGGTGCTTGCCAGAAGTTGGGGATCCCTGTAAGCCTGAGGTGAGCCACATGCAGCCTTTTTCTTGGTTCTCACTGGACCTAACTACAGTTGCCAGATGGCTGGAGGGTTTTAGGGGTTTAATATAGGGACATGGGGCAATGCTAAGTGGCCCATATGGGGATCTGCTGCCTTGCTTGGTCATATTAGTGCCATGCTCTACTCAATTGACCTAATTAGATGTGATTTTCAAATCTAATATCAAAGGTTTGTTTGAATATCAGATGTGGGTCAGTGTTCTCTTAGCAGTCTCCACTTACATGTCTACTTGTATTTATTTGAGGTCAAGAAAAAAATTTTGCTGTTTGTTGTAGGTCATTTTTCTCTATAAAAGCTACATTATAAAATAATTAATTTGATTGGTCTCCCTAATTTGGAATGTGTTAATTTAGAATTAGCAGTAATTTGAACAAGGATAAGGTGGCGTTTACAACTAAAGGAGGATTTATCTACAAATTTATAATTAATAAGTTAACAAAGGGGACATGATTATATACTAAGAAAAATAAAGTTTTTCTCCAACTGCCTCTGTCTTCATGTAAAAAATTGATATGCTTATTCTATTATAACTCTCTCTCTACTTAATAAAGTAGGTGTTATGGATAAATATCCCTTAGCTAATTTGCATTCTGTTAACAATACATAGAGCGCACACAGTAATAACAATGTATCCTAGACTTTTCAAATAAGGACAATAATATCACCTTATAAAACTTTAACTTTAAAATCAACACAGTTAATTAAATTGTACAGTAATATCCAAAGTCATTTTAAGGTGACAGAATGGCTTCAAAAGTATAAAGCAAGACTTTAACCTACTTGACATTTTACAAAACCTCTCTGACTAGAGCTTCGCTAGTGAATTAACTAAAACTCCCTTTTCCTCTATACAACAGATTGACTAATTCCCAGGACACAGACAGACTCACTCAAAGTAGTCTACCTTGTAGTTATTTATAGTATTATTTCTTTGGGCACATAGACATAACATGGTTCTATTTTCCCACATTCTTTTTTGCTACTTTTACTTATTATAGTTACTTGATTTAAATGTTTCATAAACTGATGATTAATAAGTTCAGAAACTTAAATTTGATGTAATATAAAAATTCAAAATCAATGTGTCTTGCTAAATACAACTCTGAAAATAGTAAAAAAAAAAAAACCAAAACTCAGAAGTTTTTTGCACTACCTAGATTGCTTTACAAGCAATGACTAACTTCTCATTCTACTTTATTGTAATTGAAACTAAAAATCACAATTTATTGTGGGTTGCTTATATTTCAGAAATGCCCATCCTTGGATCCATACTTGAAGAAACTTAAGATCTTTGTCCCATCACTAAATTTCAGCAATTAATTATACATAACTATACACTAAGTGGAAAGTTATCAAGGTGTACATTTGTCATTTGTATCCTGAACCAATGTCACAATGAATATCATCTATTAACAGGGAGAGAATGTGATCATCAGTGGTGTTTGGTCAGTCATGGGTGTATGAGTTAAGGACAGATATTGAATGTGCCTGCAAAGTAATATAGTGTCATGATGACAGAGTTCGGTGTTTCCTGAAGCATTATCCCTGCTCTGAAGGGAAATTTACCCTCTTCAGAAGCCTAATATCATAATGTAATCACTTGCTATTATTTTATCATCTTTAAATCTATATTTAACAAGTTCTTTTTATTATTTGGGTTACTAACTTGCTTGGAAAAAGAGGATGCACTGATGAACTGTTCCCAGCGGTGGGACTATCTGATAGTTATATTCCTCAGTGATCTTAGGTTTTATATTACTTCAATTTGTTGTGAGTTTTGGTTATGTTCAGAACCTCTGTTTGGTAACTTATATACATTGATAAGATCTCCAGAACATTACCAGAAGGCTTTTAAGAAGGAGAAGGGTAACAGATGCTAGGAAGGGAACTGAATAGAGTCCACTATAACCTGATTGCATGAAATTCTTGTGTTTAAGCATTCTTTCTTGGTTTCTGATCCCTTCACTGTCCTGATTGATGTCTTCCTAGATGTATTTTTTTTTCTAAAATCAGGTATCTAGTATAATTTTTGGAGTTCTAAGAATGGTTTACTATAATTCCCAGTTCTGCTCTTTTGATTTAAAGTTATTATCATTAACATCTCTCAATGTTGCTACCTAGTCTTGATAATTATTTTGATGACTTCAGAAATAATCAAGTATCTGTAATATAACTTTTTTTTACCACTTGCATAAGATTATATTTGCTTCCTGTTTTAAGCCTCTCTTTCTGCTGAATTATGGTAATTACTTTTTTCATTTAATATGTGTGTTAGAATTGATTTTTTTGAAAATTGAAAGACTTTGCATAAATTTTCGTAGATTCCAAGAAATTTTTTTTAGATGTTCCTGTCATGTAGCTCAGGTATCTAATATTTTAATGTGTGTATCAGTCACCTTGGGATATTGAACAATCTGGATCAGGATGGACCTCACGATTCTATGTTTCTATACAATTATCATGAGGGTTTCCATGGCTGGCCAAGATGGAGTAAGGTCACTACAAACCGTCTCTTTTACTGCTTACACTAAAAACTCTGGAAAGAATATAAAACAAAACTCCCTGAGTTTTATGAAAAAGTAAATAAGAGCATGAAGGATGGAGATGGAAGTCAAGTACTGCAAGAACACAGTACAGGGATGAGTTTCTTTTTCCTACCCCTATTATCTCCTAGGTTTGATCCATGGGTTGTCTCAGTCTTGAACTACTCCATGAATACAGATAATACATTTTTCTGAGGAATTCTTCCTTATGTCAAGTGGACTAGGAAGAGGGCTGCCTGCCACTAAAGAATGGGTGGGGGAAATCACTGTTTCTTTTTCCTTTTTTTCCTACTATTTTCACTAATAGCCTATCATGAGGTCATGAGGTCAACTCCCATGCTTGAGCTTCAAGCTTCTGTGGTCATGGCATTGCCAGCAGATAGGGACCTAAAAACCAGTGTGGAAAATTATTTGGCCACAGGGATAGGAAAAAGAAAGACTAAAGAAGTATATATGATTCCATTATTACTTCTTTTTTTTTTTGTGACATTTTCTTGACGATGAGCTCAGTCCCATGGAATTTGTACAACAGTGCAGAAAGCTAAGATACTAAGAGGAGCTGAGGTTTCAGGCCAGAGAAATGGAAAAAGGGGGGGATACTGGGAACCAGAGAGTATAAGGGAAATTTCAGTGAGAAAATCCCCTAAATCTTTGTATAAACTGAATTCATTGTCAAGCTTTGGGTCCACAGAACCTACTCAAAGAATTATAGTAAAGTCTTTGAGAATTGAACTGTGATATAAATGGCTGTAAAAGTTCTAGATGAACCACTAAACTATACATATGCAGAATTAAACCAAATGGTTACAGCAAAATCTGAAAACTGAGCTGACAGTGGAATCACAGCTGAAAGGCAAGGCAGAACTTGTGCTGTGAATCTAATGGAATTTATTGCATGTTATCAAAACAGAACCATTTTTCCAGGAAACAGTGTTACAATATAATATTAAAAATGTTCAGGATACAACCTAAAATTATTTGGCACATTATCCACAACAACAACAACAAAAACAAACAAACAAACAAACAAAAAACCAAAGGCAAACAAATAAACAAAAAACAATGTAAACAGGACCAAATTTTGTTTGTTTTGGTCTTGGGGATTGGACTGAGGGGCACTTCACCACTAAGCTGCATCCTCAGTCTTGTTTTACTTTTTACCTTTTTTTTCAATTTTGTACGGGGCCTTACTGTGTTTCTGAGGAATCTTGCAAAGTTGCTGAGGTTGCTCTTGAACTTGCAATCCCTGCCTCAGTCTCCTGAGTAGCTAGGATTACAGGCACTGTACCTGACTTAACAAATTCTGAGGAGGAAAACATCAACATATGCCAACCTTGAGTTGGGCCAGATATTGGAATAATGAAGGATTTTAAAGCAGCTATTATAACCATGATTTATGCAGGAAATGCAAACCCTCTTGAAGGGAATGAAAAGATCGACATTCTCAGCAGAGAAACTATAAAAAAGAATCAGATGCAAATATTTGAACTGAAAAGTACCATAAATTTTAAAAATTCACTGGGTTGGTTCAAGAGTAAAGTGGAGATAGAAGATAAAAGTGGCAATTTACCTTAAGATAGATCAATAAAAATATCCTAACTTCAAAATAGAAAAAAATTAAAAATATGAAGTTTCAGAGCTATATGGGATTATTTCAAAGGGTCTAACATTTGTGCCACTAGAATCATAAAAGGAGAGAAGAAAGGAATTGATACAGAAAAAAAAAAGAAAGGAAAATAATGGTTGAAAGTTTCCCAAATTTGTTGGTGGAACAATTCAAGATGCTTAATGAAAGATGAGCAAGATTAACTCAAATACAATTATTCTCAAATACATTATAATGAAAGTGCGGGTAGACAGCAACTAGGGGAAAAGGATGTATTATATGTAGGCAAACAGTAATTGAAAGTACTGCAAACATCTCATCAGATACCATGGAATGCACAAAACAATGATCAGTTTTTTAAAAGTTAACAGAAAGAAAAGAATTGCATATTCAAAGAAGTTCTTCAGGAAAGAAAATGATGTAAAGTTATTTTCAGGTGAAGAAAAACTGTGAATTATTGTAAGCAAACTTACTCTAAAATAAATGCTAAAGGAAAATTTTCAGAATGAAGGAAAATAATACTAGAAAGGTATTTGGAACTTTAGTATTGTAGGAAAAGCAGCAGAAGTTATAAATAGGCTGAATTTTTCAAAGTGTGTGAATTTGGAATATAAAAAATATAGAATTGTCTAGTATGGTTTTCAGTCTATGAAGCTATGATATGTATGACTATATGTAACATGCAGGGAATTTTCTCTGACCACAAAGGATTTAAGCTACAAATCAATGGAGAAAGTATCTGAAAATTCCCCAAGTATTTAAAAAATAAACAACATCCTTTCAAATAATCCATGGGTAATAGACTTGGAGGAGAAATTATAGCAGTAAACATTTATACTACAAAAAATGAAATGTCTCAAATCAGTAATCTAAGCTTCTACATAAGAAACAACAACGAGAGAGAGAGAGAGAGAGAGAGAGAGAGAGAGAGAGAGAGAGAAAGAGAGTGTGTGTGTGTGTGTGTGTGTGTGTGTGTGTGTGTGTGTGTGTAGGTAAAGCCCAAAGAAAGCAGGAACTTAATTTTAGTTAATTCTTAGTAATTTCTGTAAATCTGAGATAACCTTTTGCCTGGGACTCTTCAGTTTGAGAATAGTCCATATAGAGTCATAACCTTGGAGTAGAAAGGAATTAGTTTTTGGCTGTGTGTTATGGTGTTGGTGTTTGCTTACAAACATATTTCCTCAGATATTTGCTCCTATCCTATAGATTGCTAGTGTGACATACTTGTGAACATAGGGAATATGAAAGTTTGGGACTCTATTAGATATTGTTGTTTTTTTTTCTTGATATCATGAGATGGATTCACTTGCTCTTATGGGAGGCTATGAGGTTGTGTCATATAAATATGCATTAGTATTAGGTTATCTGTTTTACAGCTCACATGCAACATTGGGTGCAGACAAATTTAATAGACATGCCACCCCTGGCTACACTTGAAGTTTCAGGAAGTCCTCCAATTATCTGGGTTTAGAGTCTTAGAGTTTTTAGAGTTATAGATTGGGGAGGTATAGAGAGCAGTGCTACTTTTCCAGAACTAAAGAATATATAGGTTCTATTTTCTTCCTTTCCTGTCTCTTTATTCATTTAACAAGAGAATTGTTATCTCATTGGAAATTTGGAAACTCTTACTTCATCAGCATTCATTCAGTGTTATTATTTAAGGCTGAACATTATGTGATTTCTCCAGGTTTAATGTTTCTAAAGCTTAGAAGCTTAGACTCATGCAACTCCAAGTAAAGTTTTGAAACTTAACACCCGACTTGTACTTTAAAAAAAAAAAATGTGTTCCTATAACAGTCTTTCCCAGAACAGCAATGAAGGAGTGCCCTTAGATTCCAATTTGGAGAAAGGACCAGGACACACATAAAAATGTGAATGAATAAATTAGTTAACACTTCAATTTCTCCCAACCTGCATACAATAAGAACAGTAAATAATATCTACTTTGCATAGTTACTGTGAAGAATGAATCAATACATGTCATGCATGTATTTCTGACAACTGGTCATTACTCATTATTGCTACCTCTTATACAATTTGTATAAACACATAAATTCTAAAGTATCATCTATGTCTGAAGGGAATGGAAAGATGTCTTCTGAGTTTATTCAGTGATCTACTAAATGATCAGAACAATAATGTACTTGAAGAGAGGCTTGAACCCAGGACACTAGGGGAGACTGTAACTGGCTAAAGGCAGGATAGGGACTTCCTTGTACCATGTTACTAATGATAGCATTTTACAAAGTCATTCATTCTTTTTTTTTTTTTTTTCTTGTGGCGAGGGGTTCTCAGGGAAATTGAACTCAGGAACACTAGACCACTGAGCCACATTCCCAGTCCTATTTTGTATTTTTTATTTAGAGACAGGGTCTCACTGAATTGCTTAGTGCCTCACTTCTACTGAACTCACAATCCTCCTGCATTAGCTACTAAAGCCGTTTGAATTATAGGTGTGGGCCACCATGCCTGGTTACAAAGCTATCCAATCTTTATCCCACCCATTATCTAAGACATATTTTGACTAAAACACATTTTTAACTTATTTCATGTCAGTGTAATGATTTGTTGCCTTAGTTTTACAATATATCATATTCAAAATTACAAAATTCCAGGGATTAGGGAATCTCACAATAAATTATATAAGTCAAATACAATAGAATTTTACTTTCAAGATTGCCTTGGGGACCACTGTATTAAACAACACATAATGCAGACCTCAAGAACTAATCATGAGCTGAGATTATTTGCAGTAAAGGGTCTGTAGCTTTCTCTGTCTTTTTTTAATATTTCAATTATTTTTATTTTTTGTTGGTCTTTTTAGCGTATACATAACAATAGGATTTATTTTGACCTATTATGAAGGCATGGGAGATAATTTGTTCTAATTCTGTCCCCAGTACTTCCCCTTTTTCTGCCCTCTTCCCTCTCCCTGTTCCCTTCTTTCTACTCTAACGATCTTTCTGTCTGCATGTCTAGTATGGGGTACAGACTTACCTTTCTATCACAGAGTTCATACATAATAATCAGGTTATAAGTGGTATATCACATATGTAATTGTGGTAATAGGACATTCGTATGCACATATTGAGTTTTAAGAATTATTTTAGAGACAGACAGTATTTTTAATTAGCACTCTGCAGGTGGCATCAGATGAGATAGGATATGATGAGAGAAAGAATGTACTTACTATGCTGCTTTGGCAGGACTCAACATATTACATACCTTTCCCCCCTCTTTTTTAACAAAGACATTTACTTTTATCATGCAATACAAGGCCCAAATTAGGTGGTGTAGGCATAATGTAGTGAAGTCTCTAGGTCATAAGGAACCTTGGCTTCTTTGATTTTCCTGTTTACCATCTTTGATAGACAGCTTCCATCCTTAAGGTCACCTGTCGGCACTATTCTAATTCTGGTGTCCATACTGTTCCTACATAGAAAGCACTGCGTGTGTGTGTGTGTGTGTGTGTGTGTGTGTGTGTGTGTAAGGGAGAAAAGAAAG
Source organism: Spermophilus citellus (assembly GCF_964194105.1). NCBI lineage: Eukaryota > Metazoa > Chordata > Mammalia > Rodentia > Sciuridae > Spermophilus > Spermophilus citellus. Next base: position 92,972,452 of record NC_138198.1, on the reverse strand, counting down.
AGAGACTGACTGTTCCAACTTTCTAATCCCTCTTTTTAAATTGGAATTTCTGTTGAGATAATTGTAGAGTCACCTGCAGTTGTAGTAAACATTACAGAGAGACCCCGCCCCCCTTGTACACTTTGCCTAATATTTTACAAAACTGTAATATCACAGCCAGGAGCACTATATTGAGATAACTCACCAATCTTATTTAACTTTCTCCAGTTGTGATTGCACCTCTATTCATGTGTAGGTGTGTGCTTATATTTTAAATTCTGTACAGTTTCAGTAGAGTGGGGGGGTCACCTGTCCATCAGCACACTGAAGATACTACATAGTTCCAATACCACAAGGATTCCTCAATGTGTCGTTTATAACCATGTCCAACTCCCTCCCCTGTCCTCTATATCCCTCCATGACCCCATCCCTAACCCCTGATTTACACCACATTCCTAAAATTTTTAATTTAACAATGGACTCGTATAGCATTAGACCTATTAGGATTGGGTTTTTTCCCCCTTAGTATAATTTATGAAGATTTATCCAAGTTGTTGTTTGTTTCTTTTTATTGCTGGTGGTTTTCTATAGTATGAATGTATCACCATTTGTTTCATCATTAATCTGAGGAAGGATATCTGTTCTGATTTGGATTTTGTGCTTTTACACATGAAGCTGCTGTAAATATTCTTGTACAGGTTTTTTATGTGAACATAAGCTTTTATTTCTCTGGGGTAAATGCCCAAGAGTGCAGTTGCTGTGTTGCAGGTAATTGCGTGTTTAGTTTGCTAAACTGCCAAGCAGTTTTCCAGAGCATCTGCACTATTCTACTTACCTCCCAGCTATATGTACATGATACATTTGGCCTGTTCTATCACTTTTTAAACTACTGGTAATAATGATTTATACCAATGACAGCATCAGCCAAGTCACACTTTCTCTTTATGAACAATTATTCAGTTGGTGTTTGAGGATAACTGTCACTAACACAAATATGACTATACCAGTATCATTTTAATTTTTTTTCAGATAGTTTTTATTTTGGAGCACTCCTAGCTATTTACTGAGTCCATTCATTCCAACATCACTATTACTTAACAGACTGTATTTCACTTCCTTTGGAAAATTTTGGAAGAGTGCTCTCCTCTTGCCACAGTTTGATGTGACTTTCCCCAAAGGCCTAAGTAATAAATAAAAGCTTGTTCTGCAGCCTGTGCACTATTGGAAAGTTGTGGAACCATTAAGGGATGCAGGAAGCCTGGAAATCTTTGGATTGTTGGTGGTGTACCCTTAAGGGAATTGTGGGACTGCAGTCTCTTCCTTTTCTGTTTGTTTCCTGACCATGAATTGAACATCTTTGCTTTGCTGTATGCTCCTGCCCTGATGTGCTACCACAGCAACAGGACCAACCAGTCATGGTCTGAAACCTCTAAAACTATGAGCCACAATAGACTTCTTCTTTTTAGAAGTTGATCACCTCAGGTTGTTGCTACAATGACAGAAAGCTGAGTGATACACTTCTATAATTAAGATTAGAAAATTTGAAAGGTATAAATACCCAGACAGATGGGATATATTTATAAAATGGAAGCTATAAGACAGGCACAGTGGTGCATGCCTAGAATCCCAGCAACTCAGGAGGCTGAGCAAGGAGGATCACAACTTTGAGGTCAGCCTGAACAACTTCGCAAGAACCTCAGAAACTTAGTAAGACCTTGTCTCAAAATAAAAAGTAAAAAGAAATGGGGATTTAGTTCATGATAGAACACTTCTGGGTTTAATCCCCAGTATAACAAACAAACAAACAAACAACAACAAAACAAAAACAAAACAAAACAAAACACTGGAAGGTATAATAAACACAAATATTTTCTATGTTAATGTTTATAAACAATGAAATGAAGGTTTTCATTTTTAACTCTAGGATAAAGATTCTACTCAAGGGAAAAAGATAGATTGCAGTAAATTATGTAGACATGTACTTTATTACTTAGTAAAAAATATCAAGTTGTTGGACTAAATGGAATATTGACAAAATTTGTCCTTCAACATAAGTATTTTAACATCAAAATTCACCTTAGTCATCTCCGTATGCCTACGTCCCTGTGTGGTATATAACTCAGATCAAGGGCTTAGTAAATAATTAAATAATTAAATGTTAGCAGAAATGGAATTTTGAGTTATTTTATCTTTAGGTCAATACAAATTGAAATCAACCTTGTTGGTTCAAAATACCCAATTTTTTGGGAGATTGGGCAAACACAATTTGAGGAGATTGTTTTACTTAACATTTTTAATGGTCAAACAAACCTAAAATATACAAATATTTTTATTGATAATAAAACATATTTACACAAATACAGAAAATAAGAAAATTTCCCACATGCAATAAACATAGATCTCAATGAGAGGAGAGGTAGTTTGCTTCCTGACTCAAACATTAGTAATAGAATATTAGTTTTCTCACAGTGGCTGAATATAAAATTTTTACTAATGATACTGATAATGTTATAGATTGAAAATAAAAATTTATGAGTATTTTAAAAATATCATTCTGGCCTTGGAGAAACTTTCAAAATTCCAAGTGCCTCTTATATAAATAAGAACTATCATGTCAAATTGTGGAAGTCAGAAATGTACTGGATATGGCCCAATGTTTATTTGTTGGGCCTAGAAATAGAATCTTAAAAGATATTTTGACTAAAAGGAAATAGCATTTTATATCTAATGGAGAAAGGATGCTGAGAAAAGTATCCAATAATGAGGATTTATTTGTGTACTTCACATAAAAATTAAATTGTCAGCATGAATTAACTCACTGATTAAGCTAAGACATTTGGTCTAGGGGTTCTACATGGAAAGAGCTGTTCCATAAGGAAAGAGGAACTTTTTTTTTTTTTATTTCATGGACTAGTAAATTCAAAATAAATTAAACATGAGGCCAAAGCAAATTTGCCAGATTCTTATTGTGCAATGTAAGTATATAAGAGCATTAAAAATACACTGTCATCTAATTACACCAATGTCTAATAAAATAATAATTTAACAACAGCAATAGGAAGTAGGAAGGATTAATCTTAGAGTCAAGAACAGATTTTCAAATTGAATAAATTTAACATAATGAAAAATTCATTTTTCCCTTGATTTTTAGTACTTTTTTTTTCCCCCTAGAGAGTGAGAATGACATCATAGACTGACACCAGTACGGGGACAACACCATCTCTCTGTGATGTACCTTCTGTTAGCTTTGTTCTAAGGGTATGTTTGTTGTAGAATCAAAGTCAATGAAGTGCTGTCACATCAACATGACTTGTGGTCTACTTTATAAAACAGTAAGAAACAGTGAAACAAAGGGAAGTTTCTAATGAACTCTTCCTCACAGTGATGTTATTTCTTTCCTTCTCTGATGAAAAGTAACACATTCATTTCCCTGTCAACTCTTATTTTGCTTACTGTGGTGATGAGACTCTGTAGATAGTGCCAGGGGCTGGAAAACTACAGCATAATTACCAGGCTGAAAACTGAAGGAAAAAAAACGTGGAAATTCTATAAAAGAAATGGTAAATATATACTATTTTCCCCAACTTAAGATGTGGCTGCTCTTATTATTGGTATCATTATATGAATAGGCAGGAAAGAGCTGACGGCAGCCATCATTACACTGTGAATTTCAGCAAATTTCCCCTTATCCCTCCTAATTCTATCGTTTGGTGTGATATAATAATTTAGATGCACAATTAAGTAAACTTCAGTTCTTTTTTAATTGTAGGATGACACCTCCTAGAATTAACTTATATGAGTATTTTTTCTTACCTTGTGCCATAATAAAGAATATTCCACGACATTTAAGTCCAAACTTTGTTTTCCAACTCCAACATTGAACTATACCATAAATTTGTACCCTTGTGTCAATAATAATAATAATAATAATAATAATAATAATAATAATAATTTTTAAACTATAAGTTTACAAATCATTCAAAGATTCTTTATCTTGGATGTTTTGTAAAAATTTTACATAATTTTATGGTGTGAACTGGAATAGAATATATACAAACTATATTTAATTGTGTGAATATAGAAACAAACTGAGTTTCTTTCTATTAGAAATTCTTTAAATTGTTTTGTTTGGGGATGGACATATAGGCCCTTTTATAGTGGTTTCAAACCTTTTTTAGATCATTCTCTTTTTATTTAAGGCTACCACCCCTTTGTAACCAGATTTTATCTACTTAATATACTAATGAGGCCATAGGTCAGTACTTTAACAGCTGTCTGTGGGCCTATAGATATGGTCCTCGTATCATGTAAGCTAGCAATTAAGAGGTACCTTATAGAATTGAAACCATCAAAGGATTTCATTTTTAGTGAAACTCAGACTAGGATATAACAAGGAAACTTCTCTGTCTCAGGCTTGGCTCTGGAAAGTGAAAAAAAAAAACTTTCTGTGAGAATTTATACCCATCATTCCCTAATGTATGTTTATTTAGGGTTCTGATATTCAGCAGCAGTGTGGGCTTGGAGGTCCAAAGCTAGAAATCAACCTAAGTGAATCAGGAGTGGTAGATCCTGATGGTGAATGGCAAAAGCGCATGGAAATTCTCTTTGGAATAATAATGCACTATCAACACAGGACTTCAAAGGAGAAATCACACTGAACTTGAACTAGTAATCTAAGATTACACATTGTAAAACAAATTTATAAGCAAGAGCCAACAGAAATTGCAGAAGAGTGGAAATAGAATCTCATAAATTTAAGATATGAGAATTACTGTGTCCAGAATATGTGGTGAGTATGTTTTAAATGTCTTTGAAATACAGAATCAAAATAGAAATAAAAAAGACATTTATTTTAAAAGACAGGGAGTTTTTTTTTAAGAAACCAGAACCTTTTGGGGGGGAGAGGGGGTTACTGGGGATTGAATTCAGGGAACTCAACCACTGAGTCACATCCCCAGCCCATTTTGTATTTTATTTAGAGACAGAGTCTCACTGAGTTGCTTAGCACCTTGTTTTTTACTGAGACTGGCTTTGAATTCTTGATCCTCCTGCCTCAGCCTCCAGAGTTGCTGAGATTACAGGCAATGCGTACCACCATGCCCAGCAAGCAATCTGATACTTTTAAAATAAAAAAAAATCAAAATCATTAGTGGTTTATTTTTGCTCCTATAACAAATCACCTCAAACTGGATGGTGTGAAACAAAAGAAATTTGTTGTTTCATAGTTATGGAGACTGAAAGTTAAAAATGAAGATGTTGACAGGATTGATTCCTTCTGAAAGCTGTGAGGGAGAATGTGTCCTATTCTTCTCACCTGGTCTCTGGTGGCTTTTTGGCAAAATTTAGCATCCCTTGGCCATGACAACATAACTACAATGGTCACATGGCATTCTCTCTGTGTCCACAGATAACTTAAACAGCATATTAGATACAATTTAACTGAGAATTTCTAAACTGAAAAATAAACTTGGGAAATTTCTTTACATTTAATAAATGGACACTGTGATACAAAATAGTCAAGGGAGATTAGGATACATAGAGAATAGAATGAGAAGGTTAAATATATATTTATTAAATTTTATAGATGTAGTCTCAAATATATATTTTCTTAAAAGTACCAAGAATCTTTTAAAGAGATGAATCTATAAATTCAGGAAATATATGGTACATAAAAAGAAAGCCACACCTAAATACCTAATAGGGATAATTAGAAAATCACAAAGAGGAAAACTCTAAAAGCAGATAACAACATCAAAAAAATCTAAAAACAATTAAGTAAACAGATGGACTGCTTCTCAGAAGCACTAGTAGAATTATTGAGGAGAAATGAGAGTATAATAAAACATTTTCATACAAAAATTGAAAGACTTTATCACTAATAGAAATTCACCAAAGAAAAGCTAAAGAACTTTTGATATTGTCCAATAAATTTCTGAAGCTCTGCTCATTTTTTCAATCCATTTCTTATCACATTGGGTAATTTTTTATTTCTGTTCTTTAATTCCAATACTTCCTTCCTACAGAGAATTTTGTGTATGCTTTTCCCTCTTCTAAGAATTCAAACCACCTTCTACAACCCTTTCTACTTTCTACCTAGTGATCTCCTTATAGATACTTCAGGTCTCACTCTGAGTAACTTTTTTTCTAGACCTAAGATATGCTTCTATTTCCTTAGCATTGCTTTTTAGTACTTACCTCATATTCAAAATAATATGATTATTTTGAATAGCATGATTATTTCATTATGTCCTGTCACTATTGCACAGCTCCTGTACAAGTATACAATAAGTGAGAGTTACCAACTTCAACTTAAGAGCTTTGTCTTATCAGCCCCTGCATCCGTGTTTACTGTAGACAAATCAAATATTCATTTGTCTCTGTATGACTGCACCTTGGTGCACTATAAAATTGAGTTGGATGAGATTTTACCTACGGATCTGTTCAACTCTGAAATATCATTTTTCATCTATTCATGGTTTACAAGGATGAAATTAACAGAAAAAGGACAAAGATAATAGCCTTCAGTTTTCATATTCTTGATTGTAAAAATGATAATAAAATGGAATAGAATATTGACTACCACTGCCACCTGCTTAATTTCCATGTTATACTTTGTAATTTTTATGTGAGTTAGCAGAATTTTGAAGTTCTCCTGGCCACAAATAATTTTTTTTATGAGCAACAGTAATAGATCTGCACAAATCCTCAGTCCTAAAAGAAGACAACAGAACCTAAAACCTTAACTATACCTACCAATTAAGGTTATCTAAGAGACTGCAAAGGCATCAGAAATCCATTTCAAAAAACTCTGAACTCTCTGCTTGTTAATTTTTCAAAGCTGCCTTAAAGACTGTAATCAAAAACATCTCAGGAGTTACAAAATTGTAACCATATACAATTAAACCACAGTCATTCAATTTAGAGATAACATTCATTTGTTGAATATTATTTAGTTTCTTTAAACTTTAAGCATGGCTTCTCAACATGGAGAAAGGCAAAAGTTGCTAGAAAATAACCTAAACTATTTCCAGAGAAAAATTCTTTCCTGCTGGTTTCTGTAAATGCCAAGTCATCTTTCCATTGTATGGAAGTTTGCCACAAATACATATGTTTTGCAGTTAAGGAAGTGTGAATAAACCTTCTCAGAAATGTTTGCTGGAGGGCCCCCAAATCCCTGCTGTGAACATCTAATAAAAATTCATGTTATACTGACAATAGTTCAGTAATTTCAACTTCACTTTGAGGTCAGGCCATTTACTTTTTTATTTACTGAATTATGTTGTGGTCCAAAACCACTTTGTGATTCAACTCCACACAGTTGAAAATGCTGTGAAGATGTGTGGTTTCCAATCTCCAGTGGTTCTGATCAGCAATTTCCACATAACATTATTCATGTTTTCAGTGGTCATCTCTCGTAGTCTGATTTAAATAAGATGATAGAAATATTTAATCTAGTCAATGCTGCTTCCTTTCTATGGGGGAAATAATGTGCATACATTTAAGTCGCCATCTTCTCCTCATAGACCAGATATAATAGTAGAAATAAGTTTCTCTATATCCTAAAATGGTATGAAAGAACAATATTTTCAGTTTAATAATTTTGAAGGGAGTCTATTATTTCACATTTAACATATTTTTTTTTCACACAACAGAAAAAAAGAAGGTGTACCTAGATATCTATATGTTTTGACAGAAGATGAAATTTAGTGCCTTTTTGGGTCTTCATGAGTACAATTAATTCTTGCATGACCTGATAATAGTTATCTAATGTTTTAAAAGTGAGAAATTATATAGAGATTAGTGTGAAGAGAAGAAAAATAAATTCTTTACTTGGAGGAGTTGTTTGTATTTTTAAATAAAAGATCAATCCATTGTACAGTTGATTCATTGTACAGTTGATTTAGGTTTACCTAAACTGAAGCAATGACAGTAATTCTAGACAAGGTGGGGCATTTTAAGGTCTTGGATATCTTGATCATTGCTAAGGCAAAACAAAATGCATACAACCAATTATACAACTGGCATGATTAGCCAGATGCAAAGAGAACAGAAAAGCTGATTTTGATGCTTACACAGATATATAGTTATATTAAAGTTAAATAGCATTCTTTTTAAGAGAACATAAATTTGCTTTACAAATAATGAGAATGGAGAACATAGTAATATTATTTTTAAAGGTAGAAGTCCATTAATATATGCATAAAATCTATACACACTAAGGTGTGCCTCTTCATTAGTTTGTAATAATGGAACCATCAAAATTCCAATTGGAATTAATTGAATTGTAGTTAATTAGTTAAATACTTGTATGTTAAATCTTGGTTCTTTAAAACATATTTGCAGTTAGGTAGATCATTTCTATAGTAATTACATGTAAAAATTATGCATTACTCTTTCATCCCCAAACTACTGAAGATGGAAAAGCTAACACAATAGCTCTTAGAAAAGAATGAGGTAAAACAAAATGTGTAACATCTCTTAATATTTGAATTTGAACAAAGGCATTCAGAGATGCTGGGAATGGTTACATTTTTTTTTCCTAACTTACAAGATAAATACACAAATCACCCCCTAATTTTTGCTGCTTTACTTTTGCCTTCCATATTTTCTCTCCACTCCTTCTTTTCTTCCCATTCTGCTGATTTGTTTATTGATTTGTTTTATAACTGACTACCAAAATTGTATCTATCTTGTACAACATGTTTTGAAACATATAGACTCTAAGCCTGGCTACATTGAGCTGGTGAACATATGTATTACTTCACATGTTTACCATGCTGTGGTGGAAACACTTAAAATTGACTCCTTTAGCGACAGTGATATCTAGAGCTCAGGAAAGGTGGGAAAATGGGGATAGAAAAAAGAGAAGTTGGATGATGGGCAGCAAAATACAGTTACATAAAAGAATAGCTTTAATGCTCAGTAGAGTGACTTCAGTTCACAAGAATTTATTATATAGTGGGCAAAGAAGAAGGGGGAGTTTGAAGGTTCACAACACAAAGAAATAATAAATGTTTAAGGAGATGGAAATACTAATGACCCTGATTTGATCATTACACATTATTTATATTATCACACGGAACCCCATAAATCTGTAAAATTATTTTGTCAGCAAAAACTACTCTTAGCAATTTTCAAGAGGATAGTATGTTGTTACTAACTATAGCTGCCATGTTGTACATTAGAGCTCTTGAATTTATTCCTTCTTAGTGAAACTTTTGTATCCTTTACCAGAATTTCCCCAGTCTTGCTCCCCACCCCAGCTCTTGATAGCCACCATTCTACTCTCCTGCCTATGATTCAACATTTTTAGATTCCACATATAAATAAGCTCCTGTAGTATTTGGCTTTCCGTAACTCGCTTATTTCATTTAACCATTACATTCATCCATATTGTCCAAATGACAGGATTTTCTTCCTTTTTAAAGGCAGAATAATATTCTGTCATGTGTACATACCACAATTTCTCTATCTTTTCATTCATTGATGGAAACTTATATTGATACCGTATCTTGGCTATTACGAATAATGCTGCAATAAATATCGGAGTGCAGATATTTTTTTCAACATCGAATTCATTTCTTTGGAAATATACCTAGTAGTAGAATTACTGGATCATATGCTTGTTCTAGTTTAACTTTTTGAGGCTATTTTTTATTCTTTTCCATAAGAGTTGGGCTAATTTAGATTTCCACCAAGAGTATGTAGGAATTCTCTTTTCTCCACACTTTTTCTGCTACTTGTTTTCTTTCATCTTTTGGTAACAGTCATTCTAACACGCATGAGATGATATACCGTTATGACTTAAATTTTTATTTCTCCAACTATTAGTGACTTTGAGCATTTTTTTGTACACCTGATGATCATTTGTATGTCTGTGGAGAAATGTCTGTTTAGATCCTTTGCCATTTTTAATAAGGTTATTTTTTTCTTACTATTGAGCTGTTTGAGTTCCTTCTGTATTTTGGATATTGATCCCTTATTAGGTATATTATTTGCAGATACTCTCTCTCATGCCATAGATTGTCTCTTCACTCTGTTGATTATTTTTGTTGTTGTGAAAAAGCCTTTTGGTTTCATGTAATTCCATTCATTTATTTTTTTCTTATTTCCTGAACTTTTCAACTTTTCAGAAAAAAAAATATATATATATATATATTACTGCCCAGGCTAATGTCACATTTTTGTGTTTCCTTCAATAGATTTTCTATTTCTGGTCTTTAGGTCCTTGATGCATCTGAGTTAACTTTTGTTTTGTGTGAGATCAGGGTCTAATTTCACTCTTTTAAGTGTACATATCTAGTGCCCAACATCATCTATTGAAGAGACCATCATTTTGTCTTCTTGGCACCTTGTCAAAAATCAGTTGGTTACAACCAGATACAGTGGGGTAATCCTGTAATCCCAGAAGCTTGGGAGGCTGAAGCAGGAGGATTGCAAATTCATAGTTAGCCTTAGCAATTTAGCAAGGGCCTAAGCAACTTAGAAAGACCCTGACTCAAAATAAAAAATTAAAAGTGATGGGATTGTGGTTCAGTGGCTAAGGGCCCCTTTGTTCAATCCCTGGTACAAAAAAAAAAAATTGGTTGTAGATGTATGGATTTATTTCTGGGCTCTCTCATTTGTTTCACTGATATATGGGTCTGTTTTTATCAGAGTGTGAGGCTGATTTGATTATTCTAGGTTTGTAGTATATTTTGAAGTCAGTTAGTGTGGTATCTTCAGCTTTCTTGTTTTGATCAAGATTTCCTTGGCTATTTGAAGTCTTTTGTGGCTCCTCCATGGAAAACTTTTGATTTTTTTTTTTAATTCTGAATTTCACAAATTCATGCTTGTGAAAAATGTCATTGAATTGGACATTGAATTTGTAGATTGCTTTGAGAAATATTCTTCTAATTTATGAACACTTATATTTTCATTTATTTGAGGCTTATATTTCTTCAATTTTCTGTTTAATGGGAGTTCATAACCCACTTGAATCAATCTGTGAAATATGGTATATTAAGAACTATGTAATGTTTTGAACAACCAACAATAAAATAAAAAAAAATTGCTTAAAAAGAAGCAGTAATTTTCAGAGTTATAAACCTGTGACATTGCTTTGTTTGGGCAGATGCCTACAAAAACTTCTCAATCCTTTTAGGTAAAAAAGGGACTGAGGTTGTGGCTCAGTGGTAGAGCACTTGCATAGCATATGTGAGGCACTGGGTTCGATTCTTAGCACCACATATAAATAAATGAATAAAATAAAGGTCCATCAACATCTGAAAAAAATTTTAAAAAATCTCACCAAGGTTTAGGAACATTAATGTACAATCTGAACATGGCAGAAAGATGTACGTATGATGTCTTAGCACATCATTACAAACAGCATTTTGTTTACACTGCTAATAATTTCAGAAAGAAATGCACATATGTATATTTGTGTGAATGTATGTGTGGGGGGGGACTGAGGAAATTTTTTTTTTAAACAATGTGTGGGGTGAATTAGACAAATACAAAGATGCGACAGACATATATACCAATACTCCCAACCTCTAGCCCTCTTCTGGCCCTTCTCTGCTGACAGCAGGAGCTTCCTTTTGTAAAGCTTGAATGTGTTTTGTATTTGCATTTTTCAGCTTCCCTTGCAACTAGAGCACTGGCTTGTAAACTCAATCTCACCACTGGCATCTAAGGAACAATTTTTTGTAAGGCTTCCGGGAAAGTTGCTTCTCCATAAATAAAAAAGAAATGAGAAAAAAAAATCCACCTGTGTTGGTCTGATGTGGCAGTTGCATGAACATTAAGTCTTCTGAGGCTCTCTTGCCCTCACTAGAGAGGAGAGCTGACATGGGGAGGAGGAGAGAGAAGAAAATGGAAAGTACTTGACAATCCCTGCTTGACTCAGAGACATATCTGGAACCATATTTCCTCTGGAAAATTTTGTTTAAGAAATATTAAATGAAAAGTAATTTCAGATAGGCACTCCATTCACTGCAGCCAAGTCCTCTTACCTGACACAGTGACCAGGAGTTAAATTATACAAGTTAGTATTTTCTTAAGTATTATGCAATCTTGTTTCCTAAACATTTAGGTAAATCAAAAGGAAGAAAGTAGAACTTAAGCCACTTTTTTGTTTAAACTATTATTTTCAACTGACAATATGTTCTGAAATTATTGGGTAAGTAGAGTCAGGTGGGGACACATTCATGTATTTATGGAATTTTTTTTGCTTTATCACATATGTTCAACACCTTTTAAAACTGTGAGCCAAAGTTATGCCATGTCTTTAACAAAAAATATATTCTAATTTCTGTTCTATGTATTTCAAAGAAAGTTTATTAGTTTACCCAGTGATTTTTGAACAATATTTCTATAATTCTTAAATAACATGGGATGGTTATGATTCATGGGCCCAAATGGGCTTGTTTGGTTGTTGTAATTTCTATAAATACAAGTGAAATGGTTTTGTATCATGTACTAAAAACCTATCTATACAATACCACTTATAATTGTTTTAAAATACAAAATGATTCCTATAATGTCCTGATCTAAGTGATATCATTGCATATTTTTAGAAGGAAAAATATCTGTAACTATAATAAAGTTGTTAAACTTTAAAATCATTATCAAAATATGTTTCTGAATTAAAATATTATTTATATTTTAAATAATCAAAACCTAAAATTCTATTCTCAATTTTTCTTTATTAGTCTTGTCTTTGGACTGTTTCCTTGACCTGCTTCATTGAGTTTATGAGGACTGTTAAGAGACTGTGGCTCATAAACTGATAAACACTCCTAACAATTCCAAGTGCAGATTTTATTCATGGTGACTGGGTAATTCTATCTTCATAAATAAAGGAAAGAACATTCATTCCTATAAATATTGAATATAAGCCAAATAAAATTTTACTGACTTTATAGTTATTATTTAACACATATTTATAGAACATTTGGGAGACATATATTATCTATTATTTGTCCAGTTGCATTACATTTTAAGAGACTGTTGTAGTCTACATTTCAAGCTTTTATTTGCATGCGAGCTGTTACAGATGGCCTTTAGCCATCCTTATCAAGAGATAAGCATTCTCAGCTCTTGTAATTATGGTGAATGAATATCAATCAATCTGTTTTGCCTCTTTTTATAGACCATAATTCCAGATGGAAGCTTGCTGTTTATAAATCTGAATTCCTGCCAAAACAAGGGATGTTGAAATTTATTTGGATGCTATCTATATGCAGTTGATCTAATACTTATGTATAAAATACATATTTTTATATATCTGTATATATGTAAATTATATACAGTATATACAAATTATATATATAGTTTTCTCTAGTGTTGAATTATAACTTCAACAACAGTTATCCAGTATGAAGTTGGATGGGGAAACCTGATAAGGTCATAGTAACATGCAAAAAGATGCTTAAAAATGCAACTCCAAGTATATAGAGTAGTGTCATTGTGAATCTTCTGGATTTAAACATCTCACAGCTTTCTAAAAATTAAAAATATAGATTGATTTTGAGAATAAGGAAGTGAAATGAAGTATATGTTTTGAACTCACTTTAAATGACCTGAGAATTAATTTTTTCAGATTAGTTTATTTATAAGTTAGTGCACATTAATTTGAGAATACTGGATGGGGTACCATATAAAATTTCAAGATTATTGTTTCTTATTTGTGAAGAATGACATTGGTATTTTAATGGCTATTGTCTTGAATCTGTGGATTATTCTGTGCAGTATGGGCATTTTAACAATATTAGTTCTTCCAATCCTCAAACATAGATATATTTGTATTTATTTTTTTAATTCTCTTCAATTTCCTTTATCAATATTTGATAGTTTTTTTTGTAAATACCTTTTACCTGTTTGGTTACATTTATTCCTAGTTTTGCTAGCTATTGAGAATATAATTTTTCTCTTGATGTCTTTTTCAGGTAGTTTACTGTAAGCATATGAAAAGCTACTTATTCTGCATGTTGATTTTGTATCCTGGAATTTTACTGAATTTGTTTAATAGTTCCAACATTTTTAGGTAGAGCCTTGAGGGCTTTTGTATACAGGATCATGTCATCTGCAAATAAGGACAGCTTGACTTCCTCCTTTCCAATTTGGATGCCATTTATTTTATTTTATTTTGTCTCTTGCTTAATTGCTCTGGCTAGGACTCCCAGTACTATATTGAATAAATGTGGTGAAAGTGGGTATCTTTGTCTTATTCCAGATCTTAGAAGAGAATGCTTTCAGTTTTTCCCCATTCTGTATGGTATTAGTGGTGGGTATGTCATAAATGAACTTTATTATGTTGAACAAACTTTGATGTGTTCATCATACACCCAATTTATTGAGATGGCTTATTATCCTAAAATATATTATTAAATATAACAGGAAACACTTAAATATATAACTTGGTAAGCATTAATTTTTGCATTAATAGGGACACTGATTTAACTTATCAATATATTCATTGTTCTAGATAGAGCCTTTTACATAGTTAATACTCAGTAAATATTTTATTTTATTTTTTTTATTGTTGGTCGTTCAAAACATTACATAGTTCTTAATATATCATATTTCACAGTTTGATTCAAGTGGGTTATGAACTCCCATTTTTACCCCGTATACAGATTGCTGTATCACATCAGTTACACTTCCATTGATTTACATATTGCCATTCTAGTGTCTGATGTATTCTGCTGTCTATCCTATTCTCTACTATCCCCCTTCCCCTCCCCTCCCCTCCCCTCCCCTTTTCTCTCTCTACCCCCTCTACTGTAAATCATTTCTTCCACTTGTATTATTCTTCTCTTACCCCTCCTTTCCTCTTATATGTAATTTTGTATAACCCTGAGGATCACCTTCCATTTCCATGCGATTTCCCTTCTCACTCCCTTTCCCTCCCACCTCTCGTCCCTGTTTAAGGTTAATCTTCTTGATTTCAAGCCAAAGTTAATCAAAAGGGATAAAGAGGGACACTACATACTGCTCAAGGGAACCATACACCAACAAGACATAACAATCATAAATATATATGCCCCAAACAATGGTGCAGCTATGTTCATCAAGCAAACTCTTCTCAAGTTCAAGAGTCTAATAGACCACCATACAATAATCATGGGAGACTTCAACACACCTCTCTCACCACTGGACAGATCTTCCAAACAAAAGTTAAATAAGGAAACTATAGAACTCAATAACACAATTAACAACCTAGACTTAATTGACATATATAGAATATACCACCCAACATCAAGTAGTTATACTTTTTTCTCAGCAGCACATGGATCCTTCTCAAAAATAGATCATATATTATGTCACAGGGCAACTCTTAGACAATATAAAGGAGTAGAGATAATACCATGCATCTTATCTGATCATAATGGAATGAAACTGAAAATCAACGATAAAAGAAGGAAGGAAAAATCATGCATCACTTGGAGAATGAACAATAGGTTACTGAATGATCAATGGGTTTTAGAAGACATCAAGGAGGAAATTAAAAACTTCTTAGAGTTAAATGAAAACACAGACACAACATATCGGAATCTATGGGACACAATGAAAGCAGTTCTAAGAGGAAAATTCATTGCTTGGAGTTCATTCCTTAAAAAAAGAAAAAAAACAACAAATAAATGATCTCATACTTCATCTCAAAATCCTAGAAAAAGAAGAGCAAAACAACAGCAAAAGAAGTAGAAGGCAAGAAATAATTAAAATCAGAGCTGAAATTAATGAAATCGAAACAAAAGAAACAATTGAAAAAATTGACAAAACTAAAAGTTGGTTCTTTGAAAAAATAAATAAAATCAACAGACCCTTAGCCATGCTAACGAAGAGAAGAAGAGAGAGAACTCAAATTACTAGCATACGGGATGAAAAAGGCAATATCACAACAGACACTTCAGAAATACAGAAGATAATCAGAAATTATTTTGAATCCTTATACTCAGTAAATATTTGCTGAAAGAATTCACCTTGAAAGTCAAACAGAATAACCTGAGATTTTAGGAGGATTTGAAAGGTGTTAATGTATTGGAAATATGGCTCACTTTCCCTTTAATCTCTATCAGTCTATGCAAACAATAAAAAAAGTAGTACAAATACTTGTATATTAAGGTCATGTTTCTTGAGTTTATAAATCAACTCTATTATTCTACAGAACAATATTCATTTGGGTAAAAATAATATAAAGGTATACATTTGCCTAATATAAAAAATTACTACCAATTCTAGCAACAAAGCCCTCTGGCATTATGTCTTGGATATTTGGAAGCTAAATTTGCCCTTCTATCAACTGAAACAAGACTTCCTAATTTCTTTCATTTTCTTTTTACTCTTGTTCTAACTATTTTAGTGATATCTATACACAAAGCATTATACAAATTCAGTAGATGATGAAGAATGACTTGCTGCCCATAAGAAGGATGTAATTAAAATGGAAATATAAAATGCACAAAAATAGTTATAGTTACAGTACTCAACATAATATGGCATTAGGGAATTCTAAATTAAAGTGACAATACATTACCACTAGTAGATAGAGCTACCACCTATTAGAATGGCAAAAATCCAGAACACAGAACACACCAAATGCCAGTGAGGATATAGTGCATCTTCATTCACTGCTGTTGGGAATGCAATGTAGCACAGTCACTTTGGAAGATTGTTCAGTAATTTTGTACAAACATAAATATTCTCATACCACAGAATCCAACAGTCCCATTCCTTACTCTTTATCTGAATGAGTTGAAAATTTGGAAACACAATGTTTATAACAATTTTATTCAAAATTTCCCAAACTTGGAAGCAACCAAAACATCCTTCCGTAGGTGAATGAATAAATAAACTGTATCCAAACAATTAAATGTTTTTTTTAGCACTGAAAAGAAGTGAGTTATCCTGCCATTAAAAAAAAATGAAGGAAACATAGGTATATTACAAAGTAAAAGTAAACAATTTGAAAAGGCTATATATAAATTGGGGGATTTCAACTGTATGATATCTAGAAAAGACAAAACTATGGAAACAGAATAAAGGTAGGTGATTGCCAGCACAGAGGATTTTTAGGGAATTGAAACTATTCTTCATTATATTGTAATGGTGGATACATATCGTTATATGTTTGTCAAAGTCTCTAATCCAAAAGTAAATGAAGGAACTTGGGTGCTAATGATGTGTCATAGTGGGTTCATCAATTCTAACAAAGTACTACTATGGAGTGGGATGCTGTACAAGTGCACGGGCTGAAGCCATATGGGAAATCTCTGTACTGTGCACTCAAGTTTTGCTGTGAACCTACAGTTGCTCTAGAAAATATTTTTTAAATAGATATTTTAAATTATTTTAAATAGATATTTTAAATGTTTTAAAAATAGATACAGGGTGAAGAAATCTTTCCACGAATCCATGTGTTTGGGGGAATTTATAGAAGACAATTTTTAGTTCTGGTTAAGGACATTTTTATGGAAGATATAATCATGAAGTATGGCTAATATTTTATTAGGAATAAGAGTCAAATGTTGCATGTGGAGAAGAATAGTAATGCTACAAACATTGTGAGTTATACTTGCAAGTGCTTTTCTGGGGAATGGTATAAAGTGTCATTGGGCTAGAGAGCACTTGGCAACATAGTGGAAGCTAATATTTAAAAGGTAGACTTGTGTAGTTTTAGAGTAGAAAGTCAGGTGTATTCATTCATCATCCTATACACAAATAAGGAGGCTTAAGAGTTAAGATCACACTGTTCTTAATGGATAACTTTGCTCAGTCACTTAATTCTGAGTCCTGTTTTTTGTTGTTTTATGCCTTAGCAATTAAGAAGATCCTCAAGTGTTAAAACGGTGAGCTTGGAATTTGCTATATTGGACATTAGTGATTTTGTTTGTTTATGGTGGAGTGCAGCAAAGTAGAACATGATCTTTGGATCCATATGGTGGAAGTGAGAAGAATAGATTATGGACGTAATGGAGATATCCAAGCATGGAGAACACTGTCATTTTGATAGAGCAAACCTGAGCTATGGGTAGTTGTCTTAGAAATGGAAAAGATATCAGCATGAATTTTGGTTTGAAGAATCAATTTAGCATCATAGACATTGTGCTGCAAATTGGTCTTTTAAAAGTGCATGTGCAAAAGGAGCAGGACGTGAGGTTTGGGATTAAAGTATTAATTACTTTATTATGCAGCTTTGGATCATATTTGCTCTTAAACTAAGCCCCATATTACATTGTAATTTAACCATTACTATACAGAAAGTAAACATGTTTTTCATAGGTCTCTACTATGGAGAGCCAGTATAGGAGAAAGGGGAAATAAAAGATTCAAAGGTTGAGACTAAAATGATCAGTACAATACTGTTACCAATGGCAGGGGAAACATGAGGCAGATTTGTGTTTGATGGTAGGCAGTGCATAGTAATGATTTTGTTTTGTAAATACTGAATTTAAATAGTTTTACCACATTCACTGGAAATTTTACAGCAGGAAAATGGCAATACGCATTAGGAATTCAGAAAGACCAAATTGGATTGTCAAGTAAGATTTTTGCATAAGTTTCCTCTTTGGGAGTCAATAGACTGTTGGAAGATTAAAGAAGTATGCACAGTTAGAACTGTAATCTTTCTTTGGGCACAAATTAGGTCTCACCTGAGCTAGGTGCATGACAAACAAACGAATGGGTAAAAATCTTTTCCTTCAGGGAGCTAAGAATTTAATGAATTTTGCTCAAAGCAAAGTTTCTGACCTACTTTTAACTTAGACGAGTATCAAATGATCCACAGGGAGTTTAGCCCTTTTAGGTAAAAAGGGATGAAACATTTGTTTACATACATTTAATAAATAAAACATATAAGGTTAATTATGATATCATCATTAGAGATGTCATTACATCCTTAATAATGGTTCATGACTGCTATATCCTGGTTGCTCAAGGACTATGAGTAAAGTATTAGTCACCTAAGTCTTTTGAGTACCATTTAGTGTACAAAGATTGGGTCAGGATGACTGACTTCCCAATATTGTTTATATTTGTGGAGTTTGCATATGAGTGTTATTACCTCTGTGTTGCATTATGTTCTGAACTTAAAAAAGTGTGCCAGGAAAGTAAAATGATTTGCTGAAATGTAAAATCAACGTAATTCACATTGAAGTGGATTTGCAAATGTAATATTTCTACCAAGCATCTCCCAAAGAAAAGTTATATAGAGAATATGGTGATAAGTATCTGAAAGCTAATTTTATTTGGCTTGGTATCTATTTACCCTCTTTTCCTAGTACATTAGTGATTGTGAAACAATCAAGTAGTGACTTGACATTCTGAAAGTTTTCACTTAAACATGTCAAAAAAGTGAAAGCGTAGCAATCTCCTTTTAAACTAATAAAAACTGGCTTTCAGAGCAAAAGTAAAATAACACTTTGCATAACCAAATGGATCATTTTGTCGGCAAAGGCCAAAATGATTCCAAAAGCAAAGTGACATTTTTCGTAAATGAAGACATTTCCAAAATAAGCGTGATTATTTCTCATAAATTTGTAAAGCCTAGTATTAAAGCTAATCACTAACATGAAGTTAAAAAAAAATCCCTCTGTCAAAGGACTGTTATTTTTCATATCATTAGGCACAGACTGTAAAGAAAATTTGCTATCATGTTTATGTTCTGGAGAGACAGAGGGCATGAAAGGAGCCCTTGGCAATTGCCCTTATCTCCTTAGTGAAGTAGGAGAGAGGTCTTATTTGAGTGCTTTAATAATGTCTTTAGGAAGGCGAATAGTATTTAAGCCTTGTTCTAGGATTGACATTTGCAAAGACTATAAACTTTAAATAGTTAAAGAAAACATGAAATCAACGGGGAACTTTAGGGGAACTTAATTAGAAACAAGAACTTTTCATGGAACAATTGAAGGAGTAGATCTGGGACCTGTCAAGGACTGGTAGGTTTGTGTTTCTTCCCTTCTGTGAAACTGCATGGTGACTTGGGAGTGCTTGCTTCTGCACAAATGTTCCATTGGTCTCTCTGAAAGTTATCTTTCTAAAAAATAAGACATTTTGCTAATTATCTCCCATGCCTTGGTTTGCACATGACATCGTCCTTCTATGACATCAGTTCTTGGCTGCCATAGTCTTCTGCAATTTCACATTCTTGGGGAAGGGAGACTTTTGTCCAGGTAGGAGCATTTGTGGAATACACACTGTGTCGGGGCCATTCTGTGTAGATTATTGGTGAAGATGGTTCTCTGTGAATCAGATATGAGCAATCTGACATCTCTAATGTAGCCAAAGGAAGAAAATAACAGTGGTAAGTATGTATCTGTGAAGGTCACATGAAATTAATTAGCATGAGTTCTCAAATATGATTTAATAACTTTCTATAGGTGGGTCAAAACTAGTAGAGAAAATTTGAGGAACATTGGAAAGCAATTATCCATAGGTCTCTGCCTATCTTGAGAGAAGAGGCACTACTATCCTTTGTTGTAGGCTCTTTTTTCAAGGATAATAGTAGAATAATCAGCCTTGGAGAATAGGGATATTGTCTCCCATAATTGTAAAGGGCAAATTTGTTCAATGCTCAGTATAATAAAAATTATCTCCTCCCTAAGTAAAACTTGCAGAGTTTCCTTCCAGCGACACTACTTGTGTGGGTATCATCTGGCCTTCCTATTGCTTTGTGAGCATTGGGTTTGGATAACTATGCAAGTGCCTACTCTGGCTTCTGCTATTCCAATGTGTAATCAGTGATCCTTTGTCTCTGGGGCAGGGGTCTTCTGTGTTTTGCAAGCCTCCATGAACCTATGGAAAATTAAAGTGCTGGCTTCCATGTAAAGCACAATCTCAGATGCTCCACAAATCTTGACAGAGTTGTCCACATTTTCAAGATTGCTTTAATGGTTGACAGCAGGGACCAAGGGTAGGGAAATATGTGAAGCTGGAAAGTGGCCTGATAATTGACAAGATGGGAGAGGAGAAGAACACTGAGAGTCTTAACTAAGGACAAAATAGAGAATGAATGTAGTGAGAGAGTGGTTAAAAGGAGAGGTCAGAGCATCTTGGGTGCTTATCTGGGATACCCTTTAGCTTTCACAGAGGTTGCTACTTGCTAATTCTGGATTCTAACTTCTGGTTTCCAAAGTTGCAGTTTCACCAACTTATTACTTGTGGGTCTTCTTCGCTTCTTACTTTACACAAACATTTGGTTTGGGAGGGTTATTTTCATAAATTGTTTAACAGAGGGCAGTTTGATTACTCCCAGAAGTCCCATATGTAACCTATGTGTCAGCTGGAGGTCCCCTTCCTTTTATATCTCAATAAGATTGATTTGAGCCTCTATTCTGAAATTTGGAAAAAATAAAAAATCTGTCCCTCAAATTTATGTGAATTCATAAGGGGCTTTTATTTCCATATTACCCTTGGATTTGAACCCTGTCTTCTCCGTGTTTTTGCTAACACCTCTCTTCCCTGTAGCGCTTCCTTAATCATCAAACTGATACCTCCAGAACATGGAACTCAGTCCCTTCCTTGAAAAATGTTTTTTGTCATCACCATTCCCATTCCTAGCTCCCCATCCTTTTTCTCTGGTGTAGGTTTTACTAGTGTGTTGGAGAAAATACCAAAACAATGCAAATGACTTATACCTATTAGTTATTCCTGTGTAAATGCTCTTTGCTCTTCATGTTGCTCATCCAGCCTCCATGACATTATTTTTTTTTTAATTTATTGTTGGTTGTTCAAAACATTACATAGTTCTTGACATATTTCACACTTTGATTCAAGTGGGTTATGAACTCCCATTTTTACCCCATATACAGATTGCAGAATCACATCAGTTACACTACCATTGATTTACATATTGCCATACTAGTGTCTGTTGTATTCTGCTGCCTTTCCTATCCTCTGCTATCCGCCCTCCCCTCCCCTCCCCTCCCATCTTCTCTCTCTACCCCATAGCTCATGACATTATTCTTTTTAGTAGACACACTCTTCTTATGGACATACCATGATATACATATACATGTATGATAGGTATATGTGTATATGTGTGTATATATCAAAGTATTGAGTCTCTTCTGTTCATGTTATTATTTATGATATACACATATCTATCATGCTATAATATATTATTATGGTAATAATTATTCAGAGCCATTCAGAACTTACTCAAAATTAACATTCAGTCTCTCTTTGCCATTATAAGAACTTAGTGGAAGCCTTGAAATTACTTGCAGGGCTAATGTGACTAGTGTTTAGACACAAACTACTCTTTTCTCCAGGCTCTGATTATGTGGAGGCAAGTGTATATTTCCATGTGCTCTTTGGGATGGGGTTCATTTGTGCAGTTATATTTATTGAATTATTTTCATATCTTATCAAGTACACTTTTTTAAACTCTTAAGATATTTTATATATATATATATATATATTTGAACTGGGGATTGAACCCAGGGGCCCTTAATCACTGAGCTACATCTCTAATCCTGTTTTAAAAAATTATATACATATAAATATATAATTATATATATTTAGAGACAGGGTCTTGCTGAGTTGTTTAGGGCCTCAATGTTGCTGAAGCTGGCTTTGAACTCAAAATCATCCTGCCTTAGCCTCCTGAGCTGCTGTGATTACAGACATGTGCCACTGAGCTTTGATTTCTGTTTTTATTTACATAGAGCATCATTCTTTTTGTGATACACAGTTCTATGAATTTTGACAAATGCTCAATCTTAGGTTTCTACTCCCCTGCTATAATATGGAACCATTTCATTGCCCCTCAAATTTCTTCATTCTTTCCCTTTGAGGACAGCTCCTTTCCCCTCATACCTGGCAGCTACCTACTGGTTAGTTCTCTGTCCCTATAGTTTTGCCATTTCCAGAATGTTATGAGAAGAATAATGCAACATAAAAACTTTTGGGTCTGGAAACTTATTTAGGAAAATGCAGTTGAGATTTATTAATGGTGTGTGAATCGATACTCTGTTTCTTTCTTGTTGATGATTATTGATAGTGTGACTAGAAATATTCACATATAGATTTTTTTGAGAATATACATTTTAATTTTCTTTATTACCTATCTAGGAATGTGATTCTTATATTACATGGTAGCTATATGTTTAACTTTATGTAAAACTGCCAAATTGTTTTCCAAAATGGCAGTAGCAATTTGCATCCCTATTAGCAATGTACAGAGTGCCAGTTGCTCTGTTTCTCACTAGTACCCTTAGGCCCACCACCCAGATTTATTCACTGTAAATATTTTGGAGTGTTTCTTTCCAGGTCTTATTTTATTTTCCTGCACTTAGTTTTTTTTTTTTTTTTAGGAGAGAGATAGAGAATTTTTAATATTTATTTTTTATTTTTTTCGGTGGACAAAACATCTTTATTTTATTTTATGTGGTGCTAAGGATCGAATCCAGCGCCCCGAGCATGCCAGGCAAGCACATTACCTCTTGAGCCACATCCCCAGCCCCCTGAACTTAGTTTTATAGCAAGTACATGAAGATTTGATACCATCACAAGTGTATTGAGGTACTGATTTTTTTTTTTTTTTTTTTGTACTGGGGATTGAACTCTGGGGCACTGGGCCACTGAGCTACATCCCCAGCCCTATTCTGTATTTTATTTAGAGATAGGATCTCACTGAGTTGCTTAGTGTCTCGCTTTTGCTTAGGCTGGCTTTGAACTCTGGGTCCTACTGCCTCAGCCTCCCAAGCCACTGGATTACTGGCATGTGCCACAGCTCCTGACGAGGTACTGATTTTTTTTTTATTGACCTAACTTATAGTTAGCATTTGAAAGTGTACAGATGAGTGGTTTTAAGTATATTCAGAAGTGTCTATCACCCCTATATAATTACAGAAGAGCTTCATCATCCCATGAAGAAACAACCATAGTCCTTAGCATTTGTTTCGTATTTCCCTGCCCTTCAAGCCCCTAGCACTAATCACCTTTCTATCTCACTTGGCCTATTCTGGATATGTTATATGAATGGAATGATCCAACATATGGCCTTTATATGTGGCTTTTTCCTTTCGCTTAGCATATTTTTTTAGGTTTAGCCACATTTTATCCTGTATATCAGTACATCATTCTCTTTTTTGAAGAATAATCCTTGTATTAATATGATAAACTTTGTTACTGTTCATTAGTTGATGGAACTTTGAGTGGTTTCTACCTTGGTCTATTATGAATAATGCTGCTATGAATATTTATGCTAACGAGTCTTATGTGGACATCTGTTTTCCCTTCTCTTGAATATAAACCCAGGTACAAAATTGTTCAATCCTATGATAACTTTAGGCTTAACTGTTTGAAGAACTGCTATGCTGTTGTCAAAGTAACTAAATATAAATGTACCGTTTACATTTCCACAGCCCTGTGTTAATGTTCTTATTTTTCCATGTCCTTGCCAACACTTGTTATCTTCCCTTTTTTGGTTTTTGTACAATATAAATTTTTAATTGGTAATATTTTCAACTTACAATGGGTTTATTGCTGCTTAACCCCATTGCAAGACAACAGCCGTCTATAGTTGTGAATTATTTAGTCACCTTTTTGAATTAGTCTTTTGAAGTTTATGTTGCTTCCCGTTTGTGACCATGGACGTCTTTTCTCAGCTTACTAATCTAATGATACAACAGTTCTTTGCTGAAACCCAAAAATCTTTTGGTCTTTGCCAAAGGGCTCTGTAGTATGTATCAGTGCAAACATTTGATACTCAGCAGGAAGTTAATAATTCTTTCCTAACCTTTACATCCTATTTGTACAGAGCCTTAAAATCAGTCAGAGGTGAGACTTGAGACAGTTAGATCTTTTCTGAGCATGCACACATCTCTGTGCATCTACGGCCATCTGCATTCCTCAGGAACATATCGGGTATTTCACTTTCTAGTTTTTCCTTTTAAGCTTTTTGGTTGACTCAACTATTATCCACTACCTTAGGCAGGTGCAAAGATGAAACATTTTATTGCAGTTGTTTTCCACTTACAATACTGAGGGGAGAGGACTTTTCACATTGGGTGAATTCTGAGTCGTAAATGATAACCTTTTTAGTGGGGTCTTCCAGTTGAACCACTAGATTGGTAAAATAATGTGGCGGTTTCCTGAGGCCGAGAAAACAAGTTCCAGCTTCATTCTCCTCCAACTGCCGGCTATCAGGCTGCATGAGAATATGCAGTTGTTATTTTGCAAGTCTACTGCAAAGCTACAGAGCAGGAGATAGAACAAGAGAAAGTTAAACTACTAAAAATTTCCCATTTGTACCAAGATGCAGCCAACAAATGCTTGCTACATTGTTGTATGCATTTGATGATGTTTTCAGGGTTTTGGAAAAGTTAATTTTTAACAGTTTTTGCAAGTGTATATATTGCTTTAAGGAAGAAAAGATTTTCAGAAGTCATTATTCTGCCACATTCATTGGTGTCACTTCCATATACTAAAATTAAATAGTATAGTTAACTTCGTGCCAAAACTGTTGAGTGTTAGCCTGGCGCCCTCTAGAGAGGCCAGCAAATTTGTAGGAGAGTACTCACTGACCATCCTCCATTCTTCTCATTGTTACCTGGTGTTATACTCTTCATTTCTCTTTTCTATGAAATTAAATGTTTCTCAAGATATTATTAAATTTTAATTGAATCAATTAAAAAAACATAAATTGACGCTAATGGCTGGGGGCTCCCAAATAGTGAGCAATTATGATAGAAGTTAAAAGACATGTTATTATTCACCATATCACTAGGTAAATTATTATTTACCAAGATGACCATATATATCACTCATAGTGAGATGATGCTTTTCCTTAAGACAAGCACATTCCCATAACACATGGCACTGCCAACATTTGATATTCTGACATCTGTACTTTGTGTGAGTATGGAAAAGATTTGCCATTTGGGAATTCATATAACACACAGGAGAGGACAGATAAAGATGTGTAGCATCCAACAGGAGGGTATTTATTTGATACCCCGTAAACAAATGTTCCTTGCATGTTGTTTTAGCATTAATTTGATGAATTCAAGGAGAAATTGATTTTTCTCTTTACAAAATGTTTCTTTTCATGACAAATCATTTATAGTAACCTTTTTATATTTATTTAAAATATTTAATCAATAAATAAAAATTATATATATTCAAAGTATATAATGTAACCTGATATACATAAACGTAATATAAGGATGCATACATATATAATCAAATTATTTAACATATCCATTATGGAAAACAGTAATGATATTCTTCAAAAAAGGAAAAGAAAAATACCATATGATCCAGCAATTCCACTTCTGTAGATATCCAAAGGAAATGAAATTAGTATCACTTAGAGATAGCTGCACCCTATGTTCATTGCAGCATTATTCGCAATAGCCAAGATATGAAAATAACTAAGCATTCAAAGTGTAGTAAAATGTACTTCACCCTGTTAAGGACTTTTCTTGTATTTCTGAAGGCTTCTAGCAGGAATGGATGTTGAACTTTGTCAAATGCCTTTTCTGTTATTGGGAGGAACATAGGGTTTTTAATCTTTTGTTAATATGGTAAATAACTTCAAATGTTAAACCAACCTTGCATTCCAGTGATAACTCTGCCCCTGGAGTATTGGCATGCTAGATAATTTTCCATCCTTTTGCTTGTAAACTATTTGTGATTTTAAATACAAAGGACTCCCTGCCCCCCCCCCCTTGAACCCAGGGCCTTGTGCATGCAAGGAAAGCACTCTATCAACTGAGCTATATCCCCAGACCAGGGACTTTTTTGTTGTTGTTGTAAGTAGCATATAGTAGGGACTTTCTTTTTAAATCCAATTTCTGATTTCCAGTTGAGAATATTTCTATTTAATGTAATTAGCTTAAGTCATTTCCTGTTTGTTTCTATTTGTCCAATCTGTTCTTTGTCCTTTTCTCCTTTTTTTATATTTTCAAAATTATTTAAATATCAGTTTTTTGCTTTAGTATTTATAATATACATCTTTAAGTTATCTAAAAGTCTACCTTCAGTTAATATTATACCACTTTTATAGTTCAAGAAGCTTATAATAGTATACTTCTCCTTCCTCCTCAGTTTTTAATGCTGTCTTTATTATATAATTTTCCTATAATAGGTGATAAATCACATAATGTTATTATTTTTATAAATTACCTTTAAAGATATTTACATAACAAGAAAAATCTTAAAATATTTACCCATGTTGTTACCATTTCTGATGTTCTTCATTCTTTTTTCTATATCTGTATTTCCAACGGGTATCATTCCTGCTTCCCAAAAGACATTTTTGCTTGAAAGACATTGTTATTTCTTATAGTACATGTTTGTTAGTAATTAATTATTTTGTTTTTGTGTATCTAAAAATGTATTTTTCCTTCATTTGAAAAAGTTATTGTGATTATTTACACATTTCTATTTATTTTAACATCTCATTGTTTGCTTTGTATTTGCTGTGCTTTTATTTATGTTCCTATTCCCACTACTTTGATGTTTAAAACTATTTCTATTCACCTTTACAGGTTTGGAATTTATAAATTACTAGATTTATTGTAGTAATTATCATTTAAATTTGGCAATATATAACTCTTAGATCCCCAAACAGATAACATTACTATTCTTCTTTTATGAACTTCTTTTAAAAATACATAGTAAATGATATATAAGTATTATTTTTCCCTATTTAATAGACTCAGAAGTTTCAAGATTCATATTCAAATTCATTAATTTGTTTTCTCATTTCTTTTACTAGTATTTTGGGCTGTCTCTCTGTAGGTTTTTTTTTTTTCCCTGAAATAATTAGTGCTTTAGGAATTACTTAGTTAAAGTCTGTAATTTTAGCCTCCTTTTTGAAAACATGTTTTCAGTGTTCCATTACATCTGCCAGTGAGAAATGTGCTGTCATTTCCATTATTCTTTCCTTGTAAGTGCTTTGTCTCCGTTTCATGACAGTCTTTAAACTTTTCTTTTAATCTTTCTTTGGTGTTCCAAAGAGCCAATACAATGTTCTATGTAGAGATTTTAAAATAATTATCCTTCTTGATATATATTTTCTGAATTTCTGAAATTATGATTTTTATCATTTGTAGCAAATTCTGCCATTATCTCCTTGAATTAGGGGAAGCAGTGAGACAAAAATGACTTGACAGATGTAGAAAATAATAAAACATAAAAAAATAAGAAGTAGGAACTCAGTGCTTTCAACTTAACTTTAGATAAACATTGAAAAGAGAATTGATGTATAAAATCTGGATATGAAGCTATTAACTCCAAATGTAGCCACTTTTGTATCATTCCCTTCCTTCTAATTCCTTGCCCTTACAAATCAGCTTCCATTATCCTACTTTGCTAGAATAGAATCCAAGGTTTGGTCTCTCTTCCCCTCAGTCCTTTCAAACTCCAGAAATTAGGAGTTCCTGGTAAAGGAAATTATGTCCCAGATAAGCTTCAGTTTCTGTTTTAACTTTTATGGTTTTTGTCTTTTCATTTAAAAGAAACTTTTACTTTTGGGGGGCTGGGGTTGTGGCTCAGTGGTAGAGCGCTCACCTAGCACATGCAAGGCCCTGGGTTCGATCCTCAACACCACCTAAAAATAAATAAACAAAATAAAGGTATTGTGTACAACTAAAAAATAAAAAAATTTTTTAAAATTTACTTTTGGGGTCCTTGAGTATTTCCCATATTTATGTATGAGCTTAATAATACATCTAAAATATGTTGTTCCTCTTCCCACACACATATCCATCTATGTCTGTCTGTCTGTATATCTACTTTCATGACAAAGTAGTCTCATATTTTCATTTTAGAAAAAAAAACTTTAGGCTACTATGAGAAGACTGTGTTGGAGGGACCAAAAATGGTACAGTAATTCAAACAAGAGATGCAGGCAGCTATAAGCAGATTTGAGAAATGTTTTAACAGTTACACTTAGTAACTGGGTATGTGGGAGGTGTAAGAAATCAAAGATGACTTATTTTAAAGGTTAACTGAACATTATATATCATTATCTGTTGGAGTAACAGTTTGATTATTGTAAATTTATGAGCTGTAACTATTATCTTCCGATTGTGCTTGTGGACCTGATGGCATTCAGGGACATTTACCACCTGCTCAGGTTCAAATGATGTACCTTATAGGGAACTGAAGATAGAAAAATTTTAGTGTAATCTACTTTCTGTAAAAGACATCTTTCATTTTCCTCCTGGCTCTCCTGACAGAGTCTGTTTATTTACTTCAGATCCAGATACAAGATCCTGCTTTTAAAGTAGCATGCCCTGTTGAAGTGGAAATTACATGTTGGCTATTTTTTTTTGTTGTGTTACTTTATTGCTTTTAAAAATCCTTTTGCTCAAATGCTTTAACTTCAGCTTAAAAATTTGTTGGTACCCACTGGCTCAGATAAACTGTGATGTGGTTATATTCTTCAGCAATGTATAAAAACTCTCAGCTTTCTATTATGTGATGCTTTGGAAATTTGGCAATTAAAAAAAATGAATTTTAAATGTGACAGTTTCTTGTAACATCATAATGTTTGTTGTGTAAGTTAGAAATTTATACAGAGTTTCTCTGGTTTTGTATAGGTTTTTAAGAATCCATGAAAAGTTCTCAACTTTTCAATATTTGGGAAAATCAGT
Source organism: Spermophilus citellus (assembly GCF_964194105.1). NCBI lineage: Eukaryota > Metazoa > Chordata > Mammalia > Rodentia > Sciuridae > Spermophilus > Spermophilus citellus. The sequence goes on along the minus strand of NC_138198.1, from coordinate 92,942,879 downwards.
TGTATTCTTATACCATGTATAAGAATCATGTGGTAAATTTTAATTCAGTTTTTTCCCTAGTATACAGTAAAACTTAAATATTCTAAAATTTTGGAAAAAATATAGTGTTGTTAGCACAAATAATAGATTAAAATGATGTAACATGCTTTGAGAAGCATAAATATGTATTGATTTTTAAAAGACAGTTGATTACAATAATGCATTTAACACCTGTTTACTATAGATTTCTTGAAAAGTAAATTAGAAGATAAAAAAATCCCCTCTGATTCTATTATCTACAACTATTATTAATGAAAATTACATTGAGTAAATATTTCTAGATTCTTTAATTCATTTCTTAATATGCTTTTTTATAGTCTTCTCAATTCAAGTATACACTAATATTAAGTGATCATATCAGATAGGTTACAGAAGGATTTGTGTGTTGTATCTTAATGCTCCAGTCTACCTTTTGTCATGAGGAACATGGGACAGGTACTTTGAATATGCACATACTGAGACCCAGCTGCAAGGCTGGGTCTCAGTATGTGCATATTTGCCAGTTCAAATGGCAAAGGAAGCAGTCCAGAAGGCTAAAAGCCTTTACTTACTTTCCTGTTCTATACATTTGAAAATGAGGTGCTCTGATTATCTGCCTCCTGCCATGAGTTCCTGAGGACAAAAACTAAAGTATGAAACATCAATTCATACATAGTCTATGATACACACGACTATCTTCCAGTTGCATTTATCCAGTATGGCCAAAAAATGAAAAGTACATTTGCATTTATCCCATGGTCAAAAAGAACAATTTGGTACTTAAGGATATGGATAATAAGGATATTTTCTGCCAGTATCAAAATAGTTTGATAGTTTGAAAGATCATTAAAGATATGTTGTTTTATTAATTTCTACTGCATCACATTTAAAGTGGAATTCTTTAGAGAAATCAGAGTTGGAAATGTTATAAAGTTTATTGTTTCAGTACAAAGACACCAGAGTATATCTAAATTAACAATAAAGTAACACTTCAGTTTATATTTAATGGCATATTTCTAATTTCAAAACCAATTGTTTTAGTGTCCAAATGATTTTATACATATAAAAAATCACGAGGAATTTCTTAAGCAAACTATTATACATAATTCTATTTGGCAGATACTTTTTGTATTTCCCTGTGTATCTTTCTCCAGTTAAAGATTAATTTTGCTGTAGGTATTAAGTAATTAAATTATTTAAGATTACACTTTTTATCAAGCATCTTTGTAAATGTTTGGGAAAATTAATTGTATTCTTATACCATGTATAAGAATCATATAGGTTTACAGGTTTGTTAAAAATTTTGAGAATTTTATTATTGAAAGATCAGAAAAGCCTTTTACCAAGACAAATTCTGAGTATAGCAATAAAATGATTATTTTTCCTGAGGAGGCCAAATCCTTATAGTATACTACAGAAAAACTGCCCTCAAAAGTTTCAAGTAGAGAATTGGAAAGTAACCTATTTGACTTTTTGTCTGTAGCTAACCAAGAGTGTTTGTTTCTTTCAAAATCGTGTCACCTTTTGACGCACTGAAAGGAAGGCAACAGTCCCCACTGATTTAGCTGCCAGACAAGACACCCTTCTCCACCTGCGCTCCCTTTTTGCTCCAGAAAATAAGCACCATTCAATTCTTTTAGGCTCTGAGCAAAATCAGTTTGTGTGTGCGATTTTGAATTGTCCATTAGGAGTGTCCCCATTGGGTCCTTGACTTTTTTGGCTTGGGATGACAGGACAGGGCAGCTGACAGATCCGCACTCCAGCTCTTGGCCCTTGGAAGCCTGGGTGTGTGGAGCTGTCCACCCAGCGGGAAGCGCCTGGTCCTCTCGCCCAGGCTGGGCGCATTGCTCTTTAGGGGGTCGGGACGGGAGGGGGCGGGGGTCACTTTCAAACGCCAGGGAAGAGCCTGCCAAAGGAGGTATTTTTTTTAAAAAAGGAGGACTCGGAGTGATACTAATTGGGAGGGAAGGGGCTGGTGGAGTGTGAGGCCACAGAGCCCAGCATATGCGGGCATCAGGGAAAAGGAGAGACCACAGCCAAAGAGGGTTCCTCCCAGCACGCGGCCTCGCCCTTGCTTAAGTGGGAAGGTTGGGGTAGCACAAGCTTCTCTAGTGTCTCTAGTAGGATGGGCTGGTGCGGGGGAGGGCTTGGAAGGTCACAGGCAGTGTACCGCCTCCGCCTGACCGCGCAGCCTTAGGCCTCGGTGGGGGAGAGGGTAGGAGAGGGTGCGCGGGCAGCCACGGTGCCCCGTAGCTAGGGGCGGATGCCTCCAGCCCTGCGGCGGCGGCGGGATCAGCTCCTGCCCACCTCGCCGGTTCCTTCGAGGGTCCCAAAGGCCCAGACCCATACGAAGGAGAATCGGATCTCATCCAGACCCTGGCACTCCAGACGCTGCGGACGGAGAACACACAGGGAAAGGCCTTGACTCGCCTCCTCCTACCGTTGCTATGGCAACAGGGAGGTTTGAAGCGCACCGCCCGCAGGCTGCTACGCAGCTCCCTCTCGCGGATCGCTGAGTCCCCAGCACTAAGTCGCGAGCACCGAGCGCGCCTGGAGGTCCGCGGAGGCAAGGCAGAGCATAGCGGGTGGAGGGCTCGCAGCCGCCCACTCTGGCGTTGCCATGGAGACCGCCTGGGCAACCTCACCTGTACCGGCTGCTGCAGCCGCTGCCGCTGAAGTACAAGAAATAGCAACCGGAGCCCTCTTTTGCCCCAGCCTCTCTTCCAGGAACTGTACTCCAGCAGCTGTTACTGCTTGCCTTCCACAAACAGGAAATGAGAGGGCAGACATCCAGAACTTGCCCCGGATTCCTCCAACCATGCCATTCTTTATTCGTCTTTCCACTTTGAATTTTACACCTCAGCATCTTCCATAATAAATGGTCTCAAGAGGATTGGGGGAGGGGGGGATGGTTCCTTTTATAGTGTCTGCCACACCTCCTCAATTAACAGACTGCTGGTTTAATTCTGTGGAACACTGTCCTGGATCAAGTTTAATCATCAGAAGAGAGATAATTTAGAAGTCTCCCCCATATATTCCAGCAGATATGTAAAATCCCAAATTTTCTTTAATAGGAATAGATCATATTTTGAGCAGTGTCTTTTTTTTTTTTTTTTTTTGCTGCTAAGCACCACTAAATCAACCATTCTTTTTGACAAATAACTGAGACAATTATATGTCAGAATATCTTGGGTACATACTAGAAAAAGAATGGGCTTTTCAGAAGCTCCTTTCCCGTTTTATTTCCACTTCTAAACAACAATCTAGTGCTGAAATGTCTCTTTTCTGGGCTCTGTTCCATCTGTGTTTGAGATGGGTTTTTGGCTTTGCAAGGGGGTTATTTCAGCATGACTTTGTCTTTGAATTCTGGGGTGAGGGGTAAATTAAATACTCTAGACTACTTATGCTGAGTTCAGGTGCAAGATTTAGTGCATGGATGCATCTCTACTGACTACCGACATGAATGCACTCTGGCAAAAAGGACTCTGATTACAGCAAGTTGAGGCATCTGTGATCTTGAATTACCAGCCATACCCTGGCAGGCTCTATGAACTGCCATTGGTCACAACCCCTTGCTTCTCAAATCTCTTTCCTGTTTAATGTGTATGTGGCACAGCTTTCATTTTGTGAAAGCATCCTGGTAGCTTTTGCTTCTGATAATCATGAGTTTCCTTACTTAGTTCTGCATGTTTGAATAGACCAGACTTTGCAACTTGACTTTGATACAACCTCTTTAGAAAAATCTTAACCATGCAGGATAACTGTTTCTATTCCAAGGCTCATGGGTGGAATACTTAATAACTTTGTTTTGTTACAATTTTTTGTGTCCTGGGGTCTTCAAAGACTCTAAAAGATTGATTTTGATATAGTCCAAGCCTTAGGTAAAGCTGTGAATGTGAAATATGTTTTTCTGTGGTATCTTTTCCTATTTGCTACTTTGCTACTTCTCCCAAAGCAACAGGGCTTCTTAAAAAAACTCTTCCCCCTTTTATTTATTATCCCACTTACCCTCTTCTAAGAACTTGACCCTCTTTAACTAACATTTCATTGAACTTGCAATGGTTTCTTTTCTTTCTTTTCTGCCCTCTTTGAAGATTCCTTCCCAATCTTTTTGCTTTTTCTTTTCCTTTGTTGATATTTCATCTTGACCAGCTGCTTTTTCCTTTCTGTGTATTTTCCTGACATTTCTCATCCATATCCATTGCTTCATCTGCCATCTTTTGCACATTTTCTTAATCTGTGTTGTATTTTGCAGGCTTCCCCCTGCTTGAACTTTGGACCCCTGTTTCTAAGCTACTTCATGGACATTTCTACTTGTTCTTCCTGTATCCATCTCAAGTTCAGCCTTTCCCTCACTGAACTATGTTCTTAGCCAAAACTTGCTTTTCTGACTATATTTCATATTTCATGTATTGATCTTCTTATGCCCCCAGTTATCCAAGATCAGAAGCAGGAAAAACCCTTCATTGATTCATTCATTCATTCTCAGATTTTTTTTTTTTATTGGTATCCGGCCAGTGCTAGGCATACAATGTCATGAAAATAAACTCAAGTGTGGAAGATAAATTGCTACATTTACAACTAAGCATTAAAATTATAGCTTTTGATAGTCTATTACAGAAACAAATGGGATGGCATATGATAAAGAATAAGTCTGGATGAATGGTTTTGGATAGATAGTCAAGAGAAGTTCTATGTGATATGTTGGATGAGGATTGAGAAAAAAGCCAGCATGTATGTTACTGAAGAAAGATGTCAGGTGGACAGAACAGTCAAAAAAAAAAAATTCTGTGATATCTTAGTCCATTTGTGCTACAGTAACAGAATCTCTCAGACAGGATAATGTATAAAGAACAACAGTTTATTTCTCATCGTTTTGGAGGCTGGAAGTTCCAGATGTTGGTACTTGTATTTTATATCTGATAAGGACTGTATCTCCAGAATAGGGGAATACTGTGTTCTCATGTCATGGAAGACATAAGGCAAAAAGGGGTGAATTCCCTCTGACAAGCCCCTTTATAAAGGCACCTAATGCCATTCAACCCAGAGGAGACTTTGGAAAGGCCCCATCTCTTAATTTTTCACATAGCTACACCTAAATTTTGAAGGGACACGTCTAAACTTTAGTAGGTGGGGAAGAGCTGTCGTGTTCAAAGCACTGACCTAAAAATCAGTTTTCGTGTTGAGAAGGGGAAAGTGGGAGTGTGGTGAGGGTGGAGAGGGAGGCAGAGAACAGATGTGCAGGGCTTTGTGGGCCCTGATGAGGAACTTGGATTTTATTCTGTATGCCATAAGAAGTCATAGAATGTTTTTAAGAATAGTGGCACGAACTGGTTCATAATTTTAAAAGATCATATGGCTGTAGGATGGAGAAGGGATTAGAAGGGAGACAGTTTTAATGTGGAGGGGAAATTAAAGGCGATGGAAGTTTTCTAGCAATGACCATGATATGAAAGTGGAAGGGGGTGTGGGTAAGTGAACAGACAGTGGGTATTTTTAGTGGTCTTATTTCCTTATAACCCACTGTTTATCTCAATCTCATTCTGTCCTTGGAGCAATCCATGCCATATGGGACTTTGCACATCTAGGTATTTACAATGAAATCCTAATTGTTTTGATTCTTATTCTTTCATGGCTTTAACTGGAAACCATAGTTACATGATATCTGACAAAGAAAGGTAGAGAATAATACTTAAGGACATAGTCTTCAAAAGTAAGCTGCTTTGGCCCATATTTATGGTCCATGACTTGCTAACTATGTCACTTAGGGTAAATTGCTTAACCTTCCTGTTTCATTTTCTGTAGGTACAGAAGAAGAAGAATAGTAATAATATGTATTTTCAGGACTTCACAGGGATTAGCATATACAATACAATCTTCTGTGCATTTTAACAGTGTATGGTATATGCTCAATAAAAGTTAGCTGATGGTGTTTGTCCTGATACCAATGATAGAGAACTTGAAATCTGACTCTCGAAGGTTTTCAATATAATTACCTTTTGTAAACTTTTTATTTTGAGACAGAATCTCACCATTGTGGAATCTGGCCTCAAACTTGTGATCCACGTGCCTGTAGCTGGTACTTCTAAGTTATTTGTAAAACTAAAAATCTGAATTGGAAGGACATCATGGCTAGAGTGGGAAGGTAGCAAGGTAGCTTTTCCTTGAGTCTCCCTTCTTTGGAAAATATTCCTTTAAAAATTATTTTTGTTCCTTGTTGATTTTTAAATCTTGCTTTTACTGACCTAAATCATACCATTTTTATTTTCCCTTAGAGTGATCTGAAAGAAAATGGACATACAATTTTAATCATGGCCAGGAAGATAAAATGCCTGTGAGTTGAAAAGAATAGGCTTTTTGGTGCTACTCTGATCTCTATGTCTTACTAATTCCATAGTGAACAGTCCTCAGTAATTCCAAACTTTCATTGTCTTATTGGCCAGTATTGATTGTCTCTTTTATCAAGTAATCAATGATCTCTCTATATTAATTTTCCAAGATTTTTCAGGATTGACTAAATAAACGGATGAATTAATCCTTAAAAAGTTTCTCACAATATTTCCTTCTTTTCCTATTATTGCTGTCCTCTGCCTAAAGTATATCCTCATTTCTTTTTTTAAGGAATATACATATTATCCTTTTAATATCACTCTATTCAACTTTTAAATGTTATTGATGAAGTAATCTTCTCAAAAGTATGAAGCTATTCTTATCGTCTTTCATTTTTAAAAAAATTTTAAAAACTATTCACTGAGAATAAAGTTACAAAGAATTCATATTCAGATTATGTAAAGAATTTCTGCTGCACAGTGGTGCCTGTTTGTAATCCTAGCCTCATCAGGCTGAGGCACATGGATCACAAGTTTAAGGGCAGCTTCTGGAATAGTGAGAGTCTATCTCAAAATAAAAAATAAAGAAAGACCTGGTGATGTAGCTGAGGGGTACGGTACCACTGGGTTTAATCCCAAGTACCACCAAAAAAAAAAAAAAAAAAGATGAACACCTAATTAAAAATTGGGCCAATGCTTAAAAGAAATATTCAACAAAAGAGATTTATAAAGGTAATAAACAATCCTCAATTTCAAGAGTCATTGGAGATATGCAATTAAAACCATTATCAGAATGGCGATAATTAGTGATTGACATTCCCAAGTATTAGTAAAAATAATGAGCAAATAGCATTTTCATGTACTGAGAAAAGGAAAATGAATTAATAGTGCTACTTGAGAAAAACTGTTCAGCATGATCTACAAAATTTTAACATACACACATATGAAAAATTTCATTTCTTGGATATCTATCTGAAAGAAACAAGTGGTTGGTGTACCAAAACACATGATGGAAACTTTTAGTCCAGTATTATTTCTAACAGCTGAAAAAAATAATTTCTAATGTTTATCTTGAGGAAGATGATAAAATAAATTATGGAAATTTTTACTATGGAATACTACATGCTATTTAATATAAAAATTCTGTTACACACTACAACATGCATAAAACCAAACATAATGGCATAGCAAGCAGGCTATGGTGATCTATAATGAGAGGTAACATGGAAATTATCTTTGAGGAGGTGAACAAGGGAAGTGATTGAGAAGAGGCACTGGGGAGCTTGTAGGAATGCTACCATTCTTCTATTTATTAGCCTGGGTGACCCTTACGTGAGTTGGATTAATTGGCATAAATTCATCAAGATGTACATTTATAATTTGCAGATTTTTGATAAAAAAATCTATTTCAATTATTTTTTGAAAGTCTTTGCATTAGCCATTGTATCAGATCACTTTCTTCAGATTGACATTCTAGATTCCCCCAACTGAATTTCAACCTGTGAATTTTCTCACAGTTGATTCTTACATCTTTGCACATGTCCTGGTTTTTTTTTTTTTTTTTTTTTCCTCACAGTCTTTACTAGTAAATGAAGAAGAGGCTTCCAATTGTCCTTCTAAACTACTGTTTTCATCCTTTTGATAATAGAATATTCTAAATTTTGACTGGTCACACCTGTGACCAGTCTTCTGACTACATTTCTTAGTCTGCTTTGCTACTAGATGCAGTTGCAGGTGATTAAGTTTGGGCCAGTGGTGACCTGCATGACTTATTTTCTGTACGTTCGCTATTACTTCTGGCTGGGAAACAGCAATGTCTGAGAAACCTTGGCAGCTACGTGTTCCAGATGGCAAAGCTACCAGGCTGGCTCTGGATCACTGGACTGCTAGATGAGAGAGAAACAAAATTTCTGGTTTTTTCAAGCTATTTTGAGGCTTCTTCTTTGCAATATAGTGTCTGCCTGAACACACTTAGTACTTTCTAAACATTGTGATTCATAGTACCTCTGTGCACAGCTCCTTTCTGAGATGCCTGGGCCTAGTGACGTGATCCCCAGTTTGTGCCATGGGTAAGATTTTTGTCTCTTAAAGTGCTTTCTATTTTCCAGATATGTGACTATGGGAGAGGTATTGCTTTATCCAAGACTCAGGTTCTTTACCTGTGAAATGGGAATAAGAGATTATTATTGTGAAGTTTAGAACAGATAATGCACATGAAGTGCTTAGCATGGTTTGGAGTACATATGTAGCCCTCAGCAAATTAATTGTTTTAATATATGTTGATGATATTATAGAGTTGAAAATCACAGCACAGATGTTCAGTTTATGTAGGAGGGAGATATAAATTAAGGACGTTTTGGAGACAAGTTCATCTTGTTTTTATCATCCCAGACTTTCTAGAAATTTGTGATTATTTAATAATATTAGAAATAATGTAATGTGAACCTAGACCCTATAACCAAGCAATTCTACTCTATTTATATATCCAAACAAAATGAGCACGTTGGGTGTACCAGAAATATGGACAACATATTTACAGCAACATTATTTTTGATAGACACAAATGGAAATGACCTAGTTGTTTTCCAGATATAAGAGCAAAACTAACTCTTCATTTTAGCAAGTTTCTTGTAGGTTTCCATTTCTTATAGGTTTCTTATAAGTTTCCTCCCTTTTAAAAATTGGAGGTATTTATGCATGACAATTAACTCCTTAAGAATATGATTTATGTATTACAATATTCTTTGGCCAAACTGCTAAAAACCTCTAAGGCAATACAAATAAGTTGTGCTTATAATTTTAGTATTTCCCTTCTAGAATCTTCTGGCAATTTTTTTGTGAACCTAAAGTATTTTCTTTAAGTTCCAAAAAGGGTGATAAATCATTTTAGTTTTTGGCTGCCTGAAAATACTCATTTTTTAAATGATAATTTTCCTGATTATACAAATCTACCTTGAGACATACTTCCTCTGAGAGTCATGAAGATATTATTCTGCTGCCTTCTGACTTTCTGATTTAGACAAGTTTGCTGTCAGACAAGGTGTTGTTCATTAAAGGTCATCTATCTTCTCCATCTAGCCGTGGTCTTCTGCCCATTTTACTACTATTATTCAAGAGGGGATTTCTGAAAACCAAATTATTCTGTTTGGGATCCATTACATTTCTTAAATCTGAGTTCCTCTAACTCAGTTTTCCTCCACTGATTTCCCAAAAAGGTGAGACATGAGTCTAATCAAAGTAAAACAAGTTGTGATGTCATGAATATTTACAAACTGTCAGATTTTCTTCTGGTCCATACATTGCTTCATGTGCACTTTTATTTTTGAGGGTCCTGTTTTTTAAGTGGTGGTAACTGGTTCCTGTCTAATGGCTCATCATTCATATGACCCTGAAAGTTTACCTGATTTTGAGAGCGCTACATTTTAAACTATGCATATATTGTTCATCCTTTTCAACTTTGTTGTTGTTTTTTTTTTTTTTTTTTTTTTTTTTTTTTTTTTTTTTTTTTTGGTGTAAGCTTCTTTTTAAAAAGAACATTAAAGGAAGTGAATGATTTTGTCCATGGCACATTTTTACTTTTCAATATGAATTATTTTTTTTTAAATTAGAAATATTTTAGACACATATGCACTAAAAAGGAATGGAGGAATTTTGTTGTTGTATTTTAATTTTCTGTAAATTTTCAAATTTTTTTAATTGACCAAGCTTGGTTTAGAAAGAAAAAGAAATGTCTTGAACTGGTTTTTAGTCCACTTGAATAACTTTCTACTGTTGCTACACGGAAAAGCAATATTTTCACCCTCAATAGGAGCCCATGGTCTTTTCTTTCCCACATCCCATTGCCTTTAGGTAAAATTTAGGTTCACAACAATATTGAACAAAAATACAGAGAGTTCCCAAATATACGTTGTGCCTGCAGGCTCATGGTGGCCTGAACTATCAACCTCACTAGATTGGCATATTTTTCTACAATTGAAATAGGAATATCATTATCCCTGAAAGTCCTTAAGGTTCACTAGGATTCACCTTTGGTGTTATACATTTTATAGGTGTGACAAATACATAATGACCTATATCCACCATTTTTGCATTATACATTATAGTTTTACTGTACTAAAAATATTTGCTCATTCTTCCCTCCATCTCCCATAATCCTGGCAACCACTGACTCTTTTACTGTCTCCCTAGTTTTTCTGCCTTTTCCATTATGTAATATAGTTGGAAACAGTCCAGTTTGTACCATTTTCCAAATCACTTCTTATATTTAATAATATGCACTTAAGTTTCCACCATGTCTTTTCATGGCTTGATTGTCTATTTATTATTGTAATGTTAGATAGCACTCCACTGCCTGGATATCAAAGTTTATCCACAGTTTGCCAAAGGATGACTTACCTGTTTTAACTTTTGGAAATTATGAATAAAGCTGCTATAAACATTCATATTATATTTTGTGTGACATAAATTTTTAACTAATTTGGTTAAATACCAAGGCATGTGAATACTGGATCATATTATAAGAGTTTTTTGTTTGCTCGTTTGTTTCAGGGGTAGGGGTACTAGGAATTTAACTTAGAGGCAATTTGCCGCTGAGCCACATCCCCAGTCCTATTTTTACTTTTCTATTTTGAAACAAGGTCTAAGTTGCTTAGGGCCTTATTAAATTGCTCAGGATGGGCTTGAATTTGTGACCCTTTTGTCTCTGCTTCCTGAGCTGCTGGGATTATAGGTATGCAACACCACACCCAGTGTGTTTAGTTTTTTTTTTTTGTTTTGTTTTGTTTTTGGTACTGAGGATTGAACTCCGGGGCACTTAGCCACTGAGCCACATCCCTGGCCCTATTTCATATCTTATTTAGAGACAGGGTCTCACTGAGTGGTTTAGTGCCTTGCTTTTGTTAGGGCTGGCTTTAAACTCATGATTCTCCTGCGTCAGCTTTCAGAGCCTCTGGGATTACAGGTGTGCACAACCATTCCCGGAAACGTTTATTATTTTCAAGAAACTGCTAAATTGTCTTCCAAGGTGGTTATAGCATTTTTCACTCTTGTGAAAAAAGAGTGAGAATTCCTGTTGCTCCATATCCCTACAACCTTTGGAGGCAAATGTTCTGAATTTTGACCATTGTAATCACTATATGTTGGTATTTCATTATTTTAATTTGTGTTTTCCAAGTAACATAGAACATACAACATTTTTTTCAAATGCTTATTTGTCATCCTTACATGTACACATATTTTAGTGTGGCATCTGTTTAACTTGGGTCCTTTTGTTTCCTTTTGTTTAATTTTATGAGTTCTTTGTAAATAGTGGATAATAGTCCCCTTTTTTTTATGTTCCTTGTGCACATATTTTCTTCCAGATTGTGGTTAGTCTTACTCTCTTTACAGTGTCTTTTACAGAGAAAAAGCTCTTCATTTTAATGAAGACCAGCTTATCAATTCTACTTTTCATGGATCTTGCCTTTGGTGTGGTATCTGGGCATACCATGACAAAGATCATCTAGATATCTAGATTTTCCCTAATGTTATCTTTGTAGACTTAAGTATAAGTTTACATTTTACATATAGGCCTATTTTTTGGCCTACCATTTTTGAATTTATTTTTAAAAGGTATGAAGTTTGCATTTAGACTTTCTTTTTTTTTTTTTGCATGTGGATATCCAGTTATTCCATCACCATCTATTGAAGAGATTGTCTTTTCTCTGTGGCTTCACCTTTGCTCCTTTATCAAGATCAGTTGACTCTACTTAATGTGGGTCTATATCTGGGTTTTTTGTTCTGTGTTTCATTGATATTTTGTGTATTCCTTTGCTAGCATCACACTGTCTTGATTACCATAGCCTTACTTAAGTTTTGAAGTCAGGTAGTATCTTTCTTCGACTTTATTCTTCTCTGTTTATATTATGTTACTTATTTCCACATCCCCTCCCAACCTTTTTTTCAGTACCTGGATTTGAATCTAGGGGCACTCAACCTCTGAGCCACATCCCCAGCACTTTTTATATTTTACTTTATGAAAGGGTCTTGATAAGATGCTTAGGACCTTACTAAGTTGCTGAGGCTGCCATTGAACTCAAGATTCTCCTGCCTCAGCCTCCCAAGCTGCTGGGATTATAGGCATGTGCCAATCATGTCTGGCCTCCCACATTTTTTGAGAGCATTGTTGTAAACACTCTTTTTATGTAATAGACTTCTAGGTATTTGAAGAATACACATCATCTACAATAAGTAACAATTAACATTTGTTGAGAATAATATTTCAGGAAATATTCAGTTAACCTTCAAATAAAGCCAAACATACAAATTCTACAATTTCAGCCAAAGGAACCAATGCTCAGAGAAATATAATGAAGTCCTCCAAGACTATTAGGTAGTAAATAGTGGAGTATGGCAGTCTGCCTCAGAGAGCATAATGTGGGAACATTTCCAATATCTACAGCATGAACCAACTTCCTGGGAAAGAAATTCTACAAATTAGCCAGGTAATAAAGAAACAAATTATACTTTAATTGGACATTTACTAATCATGCATTATATGCCATGCATTATTCTAGGCATTAAACTTTCAAAATAATTGCCACCAAGCATCTTCTCTTAATGAGCTCATTGTGCAGTGTCTTATAGTAAATAAGAAACAAGTTAAAAATACAATAGTAGCTTTTTTTGAAATAGTTTCAAACTATAATCTGTGTAGATGTCCATCAAGTGGAAAATGGACAAATCGTGGTGTAGCCATGCCATGGAATATTGTTCAGCAATAAAAGTATGAGGTGGTCGTATGATAAGGTCAAAGTTTTTTGTTTGGTTTTTGGCACTGGGGATTGAATCTGGGGCTCATAACCACTAAGCTACATCCCTAGCTTTTTAAAAATTTATTTATTTATTTTTTAATTTTGAGATAAGGTCTTGCTAAGTTGCTTAGAACCTTGGTAAATTGCTGAGGCTGGCTTAGAAATTGCGATTCTCTTGCCTCAGCCTTCTGAGTCACTGGAATTTTTATGTAGTCCTATCTATCAAATCTCACTAGCAAAATCCTTTCAGTGAATCTCTATTGCAGCTCTTCTAACCAATTTAAAAGTGGAAAGTAATTTTTATCTTTAAGCTTTAATTCCTTGCCTTGTATTTAGGTCATTTTTTAAAAAAAATTTTAGCTACCTATGCCCTAATAAAGCTACGACCCCCAGAAATTTTCTGAAATAAAAGTTCCACTTTTTTTTCCCTTCTCAAGATTGACTTCTTAACTCTAGTCTTTAAAATAATTTTTATTCTTTAGCATCCTTTTCCAAATAGACTCATGCATTTTAGAGTATGAGCCACAGACACCATACAACTTTTAACCTATTTTTTTTATCATTTGTTAGAAATATTAACAAAACTGAACTTCATTTTTATTTGCTTTCTGTTTCCTAATCCCAAATGTACAAAAGGATACTTATTGTTTTTTAACCTAATGGTTATCATTGTTAGTTAAAGGAAAATGTAAGAAATTGCCATTACAATTTCCAGTCATGGCCGTTTGCTAAATTATACAGAATGATGACCCAAAGAGATAGCGCAAATGATTGGATCTTCAGATGAACCCTAAACTCACAATGAACAATTGAGATTTCAAGGTAAATTAGTTTTTGCCTGTTTTCTTGGCCACAACAAAAACTGCTTAGTTAGGTGCTAGCACAGTGAAATAATGAAAAGGCAGAGAAACATCCAGTCTAAATAATAACTGGTTAATCAGTACCTCAATTGCAAGTCATTTGTGCTTCAAGGACAGCAGCAGCATGTGTCTGGGAAGTGCTAAAAGTTCCTGATATAAGATAGTATCTGACAAGTGGGGCTCATTTCCCCAGCTTCTGAACATATGGCAAAGCCGTGTTTTCCAGTCTTCTTTGTGTGGCAGCGATTGGCCTCTGAGTAACATGGACTTTTGTTTGTGCTGAAAAGAGAATGAGCATTCCACATAAATAATTGTAATTATCTTCTCATTGAAGAAACATAACCTTGGAGTTCAATACTATTTTCTTGGGTAAATCATCAAGTTTTGAAGGAATAGAATTAAATGTTCTGTGGTTTTGCAGAACATTAGTTGATGCAAAGTGAACAAATTTGGTCTAGGTTTGCTTTCCACTGAAACATCTTTTTTGATTGATTCGTTTAGGTTGAAATACTTTATTTTCTCCTTATGTCACTGTTACTTTGAACTGTTTTACCCCCTGAAGTGTTGTTGTCTGTTTAGAATTCTGCAAGTTTTTGTTTTTGTTTTTATAAATATAGTTCATAACTCAAACACATGGGAAGATTTTAGAAAAAGTATTCTGCAGATTAAAAATCCTTAATTTGGTTTATAAGTGTATCATTTTTTAACATAAAATCAGGGTGAATTTCGTTAGTAATCAATATAAAAAACTTCAGAGTTTTGTATCTGGAAAATTTCTTATAAATTATTTAATCAACCATTTGTTTTGTCATCACACACACACACACACACACACACACACACACACACACACACATATTAAAGCCTTGAGGTCAAATGGTATGATCTTTCCTTAGGTTAAAAAGAGAGTTTAAAGGTTCTCATAGTCACTTTAAATCAGTCCATTCTGCTTGAATAAATATGGAATATATGTATATTCCATATTCTGTTCTTATTCTTTTGGTGTAAATAGAAGTTCCCAGGTGGTTATGAAAATTAGATTATTTATAGGAGCTGTCCATAAATTCTTCAGTTCAGAACACTTTTGAAAACTGAATGCTAGAAGTTTAAACTTGTTTTGCTATACCTTCCTTTTTCTTTATTTTACCATTGTTGTAGTTGTTGTTTATAAATTGGCAGCTCTTCTACTGCTTGTATTTATAACTATTTTATGAAATTTCTCTCTATAACACCAACTACATTATGATCATGAGCTTGCCAGTTAAAATATCTGATTGATAACAGCTTGACTGAGGAGGGAAAGATGCCAATTATTTTTGTCCTTTGATCTAGACACTAAATGTGTTATATTACCCATAGTTTAAATTCCTGATTAAATTTAAATAGGAAACTAGATGTTATTTTGTTATATCAAAAATTTGACTTTCAAATATTATTTTTCATTGGGTATAAAATTTTCAGAAGCTACCCCGTTTTGATCTGAATAACATGCTTGAGTAATATACCAGTGTCCTTGTCCCTCCATGTCTTGTCATAAACTTCCCAAGTGGATACAGTGTTCTATGGAGGCTGAAAATCTGGAACGATTGCAGTAGAGAGGTTTTCCCCATAATGACGATCTCTGCATTCATTCTTCTTGCCTGGTTTGTAGGAATTTCAGAAAAGATGACTTTGAAACTCAGAAGTATCTTTCAAATAAATCCAATAAGGCCAAGAAGAAACATGTAGAATTGCATGTCAGTCTTTTAACATAAATGGCATTTTGATTTTGTTATAATAATCAATATCTTTAAGCATGGCATCTCTTATTAATTTCATATGATTGCCTTACATTTTTATGATTGTACATATCATCTCATCAATGGGTAATTAGTAAGTATCAGAAAGTTAAATAAGGGTAACTCATTTCTTTTTAGCTTTTTAAACTCATTTTTTCCCCTTCACTATCATTTTAAGATATACAACAAGATAATAAAACAAGTAGCAAGTCTGAGCACAGACGTGCTATCGCAATTTACAAATTTTGAGGTTTTTTTTCTATCAGCTTTAATTTGAAGTTTTTCTAGTAGTAGCAATGTTTTCCAATGTACCCTGAATTGTCACGTTAGCTCATTTCATTGTTTGAATTCTTGCTGTCTGAAGCTTTTCCTGTCTCCCTTTTAAAATCTATTCTAAAAAATAAGTCACTGAATTCAGTTAACATGCCATTCACTCATCTTGAATGACATAAAAACAGTGGTATTATAAGTCTGGCTTTTACTATCTCCAGAGAGTTAATTGTTAACTTCTTAGAAATTTTACAATCAGTTTGTACAATATAGCCATTATTAAAAATTAAACTAACACATTAAGTAATTCATATTAAAATATTATAATAAATATTCAAAATTTTTAATGGCTTTGTTATTTTACTACAGTGGAATATTACCTGTACTCTTGAAGAAGTTTTTCTGGTCTGTATCTATATGATGAAAATACCACAAAATGGTACATTTTTGTGCATTTCTTTCCAATATTAGGTTTAGTGATTTTACATCATAACTTGGAATAGCTGTGGTAGAAGTATTGACACACAGAAATCAGTAAAGCCGCAAGCCAGGAGTGATTTATTGGTTTAGTCATTGTTTGTATGGTAGTTGAAGTTTCAGTTTAATGAATAAAATTTGTACAAGGGTGAAAAATAGTTTAATAGTAAATCACCTGCAATATTAATTAAAATTATTCAGAAAGCTTACAGATTGGGATGAAATTTTATTTGTCATATCATAGTTAAATCAAAATTATAGGTTGACAGATATGCAAGAATTTATGAAAATGTTCTGTGATAAGTGGTAACCTGCAGAATTTTCCATGAAAGTGTATTTTATTATTATTATTTATAAATTGTATGTTGCACACATCTTTATCAGTAAAGTTTATAATAACCTATATATTTATGTATTCTTGGAGGGATAGTTGTCAGCACTCACAAGCACAGTGCTATAATCAACACTGCAGTACTGACTGAACCTCTTCCACTTCCATTCTGTGTTCATGGGTTTGTGGATTGTTTGGATGTTTTATCTAAGGTCCTCTGTTTGCCTTTTTTTCATCCTTGAACTCAAAATCCAAAGCTATTAGATAGTACATATTTTAACAGTTTTACTGATATATAACTCACGTATCATGCAATTCATCATTTAAAGTGTACAACTGAATTTTCTTAATATTTTTGGAGGATTGTACAACCATTACCATCGACCAAGTTTAGAACAGTTTTGTCCTTTCTAAAAGAGTATGTTGAACAATTAGCAGTCAGTCTTTATTCTCTCCAGTTTTAACCAAGAAATAATCTACTTTCCATCTATGTAAGTTTGCCTATGCTAGACATTTTATACAAATTGAATCATATAATATGTGGTTTTTGTGTCTGTCTTCTTTCACTCAGCTTCAAGGTTCATCCATACTACACCATGATTGATATTTCATCCCTTTTTGTAGCAGAATAATACTCACTTGTATGGTAATACCACATTTTTCCATTCCACAGTTCAGGGACACTTACATTTCCACTTTTTTTGCTATTACAAATATGGTACTATTAGTATTTGCATATGATACATTTAGTGTACACTTGTTTTATAATTCGTCTTGAATATATATTTTTGAACACTAGCTAGGCCATGTGATAAGTGTGTGTTTAATTTCTGTTACTGCTAAACTGTTTTCAAAGCAACTGAATCATTTTGCATTCCCATCAGCAGTGTAGGAGGGTTCTGATTTCTATACATCCTCACTCATACTTGATATTTTCATTTCAACAATCCAGGTGAATGTGAAGTAGGGTCTCATGGCAATTTTGATTTTCACTTGCTGATGACTAATGATATTGATCACCTTTTCGTCTTCATGTTGGTCATTTGAACATCATCATTGTAGAAATTGATATTCAAAGTCTTTCCAATTTTTAAATTGAGTTATTTGGCTTTCTATTATTAAATATTATTGACTAGTGGATCTTATAATCCATACATAAATTCAAGGAAATAAAAATCAAAATAATTTTATATAGAAAATATTTAGAGGTCATACCCTTCTTAATTTCAAAGATTACTATAAATCCAAAGTCTTTATTAAGTAACATGATATTTGTATACAAGCTGATATATACATCAGTGGAATACAATTCAGACTTCAGAAATAAGTCTTACATTTATTCAATTCATTTTCAAGAGGATGTGATCCTTTGGTATGTAGTCTTAGTTTCATGTATTATTAATGAGAGCTCCTTATTAGATTTATGATTTTCAGATATTTTATCCTATTTCTATGGGTTGTCATTTTACTTTTTTCAGAGAATTATTTGTAGTATAAAAGTTAATTTCGATGTAGTTATTTATGAATTTTTCTTTAATTACTTTTACCTGTGGTGTCATAATTCTGAGAACTTTGCCTTACCAAAAATAACAAACATTTTAATCCTTTGTATTCCTGTAAGAATTTCAGGTTTTAGCTCTTATGTTTAGATCTATCCTCCATTTTGACTTAACTTTTGTATGTGTGGCTCAGTAGAGATCAGACTTCATTTTTTTTTTTTTTTTTTGGAACTGGGGACATAATTGTCTTGGTAGCATTTATTGAAAGGATAACTCTTTCTCTACTGCATTGTCACTCCTCTTGAAAATGAACTGAATAAATGTAAGGCTTTATTTCTGACGTATAGATTCTATTCTACCCATCTATATATCAATTTTTGTATAAATACCAGGCTATCTAATAAAGACTTTGGATTTACAGTAATCTTTGAAATTACAAGGAGTATGAATTCCAAATATCTTCTTTGTAAAATTATTTTGATTATTCTTTTTATTTTGCATTTATATATGAATTATAGATGAGCTTGCCAATTTCTGTAAAAAGCTAACTGGGATATTGGTAAGAAATTTCACTGATTAAAGTGAAAAAAACTTTTAGTATTGTCATCTTAACTATGTTAAATGTTCTGATCCATGAATATAGGATGTATTCCCATTTATTTCCACCTCATTTTAAATATCTCTTAACAGTATGTAGTTTTAGTGTATAAGTTTTAAATTTGTTTTGTTAATTGTTTTGTTAATTTAATTAGTTTGTAGTTTTAGTGTATAAGTTTTAAATTTGTTTTGTTAATTTTTATAAATTTGTTAATTTTATATCTAAATTTGTTCCTAAAATTGTATTGTTTTGGTGTCCTACGACATGAAATTATTTTCTCTAATTCAATTTTGTATTCACTAATAAATAGAAACATAATTGACTCTTGTATGTTGATTTTGACCTTGCTTATTAGCTCTACCAGTTTTCTTGTGGATTCCTTAGGATATTCTGTGTATGAGATCATGTCATCTCTACAATAACATGCAAAGCATCTGCAAAGATAGTTTTATTTCTTTCTTTCCAATCTGGTGCCTTTTTGTTCTTTTTAAATCTAATTCCCTAGTTGGAACCTACAATGGACATTTGGGTAATTTATATTATAAGTTCAATCTCTGAA
The DNA here is from genome assembly GCF_964194105.1 of Spermophilus citellus. Classification (NCBI taxonomy): domain Eukaryota; kingdom Metazoa; phylum Chordata; class Mammalia; order Rodentia; family Sciuridae; genus Spermophilus; species Spermophilus citellus. Next base: position 92,923,369 of record NC_138198.1, on the reverse strand, counting down.
AGTATTTTTGAGTTTTAATCATAGAATGTGGGTGTGAATTGATGTTGAATCACAGTAAACAGAGCCACATGATGGGAGAATTATAGATCATTTTTCTCCATTAACATGTGTGATTTCAGTATTACCTTGATAAACTCTGATTTTCTGAATTCATGAAAAATTTTGAGTTTTGAATGATTGTGAAGCATCTCCAACACATGCTCCTATAGCACAATTTGTACCTCCTGTGAGCCAATACCATCTATACCTGGCTCAATATCCTAAACCCCGAAACTTGTAAATGTTAGCTTGTTTGGGAAAAGGGCCTTTGAGGATATACCTTTGTTAAAGATTTTGAGATGAGAAAATTATCTTGGATTATCTGGATGGACTTAAATGCCATCATGAAGGTCTTTATAGTAGAGAGAGCACATTAGAGTAGAGGCATTCAGAAGAACAGAAAGTCATGTGATGCAGCCACAAGTGGGGTTATGCTGGCGACTGCCAGAAGCTAGAAGAGACAGAGGATGGGTTCTCTCCTAGACCTTCTGGGAAGGAGTGCCACTCTACTGGGCTTGAATTTGGACTTTGGGCCTCCAGGACTATGATAGAATAAATTTCTCTCTCTTTTTTTTAAAAGCAACCCATGTTATGGCCATTTGTTATAGAACCCAAAGGAAATTAATATTCATGCTAATAATCATTTGTTTGAATATCTAGTTTCTGCAGTAGATGGTTAACCGCACAAAATCCTCTATTATCTATCTCATACATCTCAGTAAGCGTAGTAGCTAGCACAGGGTTTGGCAGTACTTAGGTTTTATTGGATACTAGATAAAATGAATAAATGGGCTGTGGTTTTAGTGTTTAGCTGGGTGAATAGGTAAACATGCTAATGAATTTGGGAACAAGTAATATATTTATTTACACAAATGAATATATAGTGACTAACAACACAAATTTATTACCTTATATAGCAAGGGAACTAGGTAGATGCTACACATTGATGATTGGGAGCAAAGGAAACAAGTTTCATAGGTAGTTTGTTTGTTTGTTTGTTTGTTTGTTTTGATACTCTGGATTGAACTCAGGAGCACTCGACCACTGAGCCATGTCCCAAGCCCTCTTTTGTATTTTATTTAGAGACAGGGTCTCACTGAGTTGCTTAGTGCCTCACTTTTGCTGATGCTGGCTTTAAACTCGAGATCCTACTACCTCAGCCTCCCGAGCTGCTGGGATTACAGGCACGTGCCACCATGCCCAACAGTTTTATTGATGGAAAAAGTTAGAATTTGGGTTTCTGGCCTAAAAAAAAAATCTCTCTGAAAATGCAGGCCAGGAAGAGGCATCTGGAATCATGCTTTCCTGGACACTTCCCTCTAAGCTCTAGCAATTTTCCAGGCTGGACACTGGCATGCTTCATGCAGCTTCTCTGGACTCCCAGAATCTACTGGTCTTGTTTCACAAGGCAGTGAGGTGATATCCAGGGGGCCCAGTTATAGAAGAGAGGCCTCAAGATGTCACAGAAGAGATGTGGAAATTCTGAAATCAAATTATGAACTATATGCATCTGAGATAATTTGTGAAGGGAGCACTAAAGAGTGAAGAGAGGTGAGAGGCCTGGCTGTTTGGCTTAACATGCAATTTCATATATCTTGTTATTGCAATGTGCTGCTTTAGTCACTGCTACCTAAAAGACCTAATGCAATTAAGAAACAGGGTCCTGCAGGGAAGAGGGAAGGAAAGAAAGAAAGAGAAAAATCAAATCAACAGAAAGTAGAAAGTGCCTGGTGGTTCACTTTCAGTTTTACAGTAAACTCAGCCTGCTGGAGTTACTTTTTAAAGAGACTCTTGCCATTTGGCTATATACTGTGTAATAATTTTACTTACTGGCTTGTGCTATTCACCAGTATGAATATGAATGGATGTATGGTGTTACTTCAGGTTAGTGTGTGTGTGTGTGTGTGTGTGTGTGTGTGTGTGTGTGTGTGTTTGAGGGAGAGAGGGCTTCACAAGTAGGAAGCCCTTTCATTCTGTAAGCATGTAAGATTAGCCTTTTTCATTATCTCCATCCTAACTTCTCATTCTTCTCTATCATCTGTGTGAACTCTTGGATCTAGACTGTACTTCCCATTGCCATGACTTGCCCTGATTCAACTTCTTCCTGATGTCAAATTATATTTCTTCCAAGAAGCTACCTTAGCAGGAGGTGATGTCTTCATCCTCTGAACTCCTATAGTAGTTTGCTTATATTTAAGTAGCCATAAAAATAACAAGGTCCACCATTTACTGAGTATTCAGTATATGTTAAACATTGGGTTACATCCTTTACATACATTATTTCATTTAATGTTTACAATGATTCTGTGAAGTGGGCTCTAGTATCATCATTTTGTAGCTGTGAAAAAAAAAATTTAAAGAAATTAAGTGAACTGAAGTTTAAGTGATTGAGATCCACAGTTTACACATAGGTGATTTCTAAGACTCTCAGCATTAACTTTTAACACCTTGTCCTTGAGTTTAACCTTGATAATATATGCATTTCCTTTTCTAGATTAGATGATGTTTGAGGAAAGAGACTCAGTATTATCTCTTTAATTTTTCTAATTACAACTCCTAGGACTCAGTAACTCAAACATTGGTTTAATGAATCAAGCCGTATCCAGAATGAAATTATTGCAATAAAAATTACTAGGCATTAAAATGTATTTTAAAATAACATTAAAGACTTATACTGATGATTACAAATAAAAACCCAAAAGATGGAAATTGTGGATAGGCATGATTTACATAATATTAAGTATGCCTTTCTTCCATTTCTTACAGTCCTGTATGTAAGTAATGCATAAAATGGTAGGATATTCATTCATGAATTTTTCAAGTTTTCTATGTAGATGATTCATCTCAGAGTATCAAAATATTTTGTCTTAATCAATTTCATGTGTTAAATGCAAATGACTATATTGATATTGTGGGGTTTTTGTTTTGTTTTGTTTCTAGGATGGAGTTGGCGTAGATGAGAAGCTGTCTTTGCGGCGAGTAGCTGTGGTTGAAGATTTCTTTGACATTATCTATTCGATGCATGTGGAAACAGGGCCAAATGGAGAACAAATTCGAAAACATGCTGGACAGAAGAGAACTTACAAAGCAGTAAGTAAAAAAAAAGAAGAAAAGAAAGGAGGAAAGCATGCATTTTGAAATTTGTTATTATGTTAGCTTAATAAATTTGAAATAATTATAAATATTCTACAACATAAATTAGACCATATCATGGTCACACCCAACACTTAAAATTATAATTATTACTGATTCTGTTTTGGTCATATTTTTATAAGTCAATTGCATATAATTTAAACCTATCTCTAGAATTCTCATATTGTTTTATTTTAAATATATATGTAAATATATATGCAAATATTTATAAAGTATGGTAGTTCCTGTCAAATGCCACAAATGGGAAGATATATTTGTATTACAAATTGTGTATCATAATATGTGAATTATAGGACTGCTGCCTTTACTGTTTTAATATTTCTTCCCATAAAGTCCTATTTATATATTTGAATATTTCTTATTTTACCCTTGTAGTTTACGGACAAAAAATCCTATGTACTTTCTTATGTCCCCTTATATTAAATACATTTGTCCTGAAGGATATGTATTTCTTAATTTTCCAGAATGAACTATTTAAAAATATGGGTCATTTTCATAAGTCTAATGCCCTTTTGAACATTTTTAAATGGAAAAATATAATGTTTTAATTTTAAAGTATTTGAAAAGGAGATTTGATCAACCGTTGTATATTGAAATGTATTTGTTGTCAAATGGAGTTATATATTATTTTTAAAGTTTATAATTATACCTACAGTTTTATCTAGACATTTTAATCTAGCTTCTTATTTAATTAAAAACTTTGTGAAATCATGTTTCTGTAGATATTTCATCTTTTCTAGCAAAATTGAACAGTAAATTATTCTTTTCCAATATGAGCAAAGTGTACATTAGAAGTACTTTATCAGCAATCAAAATAATATCCTCTTTTTGAATTCTTATTGAACTCTGCTTTTGGCTACCTTTATATTAACTGTTTTCAGCTATATTGATACACAATATCAGTCTGGATCCATTTTTTTTTCAGATACAGAAAAATGTGTGAAATGCTCAAAGTTTCAAATACAGGTACATATGTTTGAAAATTAGCTACTGAGCATAAGAAATAGCTTCTTTTTCCATAACTATTTTTTGCTATATTGCCAGGGTCATATTGAATCTTTGTAGTTGCATAATAACCCCTAATACATGTTGTATTTATTCCTCCTTTTCTATGGTTTTGTTTCTTGGCTGTTTCCAAATTGCATGGTTTGTGGGCAGGCACAACTGTAAGTTTCCTTACATAATTCTGCCACATAAACTTTCTTTTGACTTATACATCCAAGGAGACCTTCTTAGTTCTTATCACGACTAATGATAATGACCTAGCTTCTTGAGATATTTTTATGTAGACTAATATTACTGAGCACACTCATTTTGCCTGTCTCCTAAGCCAGAGTTGTTCCTCTGGACAGTAATAGGGAAAAGATTACGTATTGATCTACTAATATCACTAACTGTGCACTCTTTTGATAATACATTTTCATGAAACAGATACCTGAACTTGGTAAGACTCTGTGAGATAAGAATGTGTAAGATCAGTTTTAAATGAAAAAAAAATTAGCAAAAATAAAATCCTGAACAATAAACAAGTAACTTAATCATTAGTAGAGTGACAGCCATATCTGTTTAGGTGCCAAAAGCAATTTAAAATAATTTAATCTTTAAAATGAATTCATTAGAGACCTTTAATTAAATTGGAAGCATGAGTCAATACCTCATACCTAAAGCCTTGCCCTGTACTTTCTTAAATGAATGTAGAATCTGGTCCATTGTCATTATGCCTGCTATACACCTGCTGACTACTTTGAATAAACCTGCAAGTGTGTTTCCAACACATACACTTTGTATTAACATTATTAAGACGCTTTCTGCCTTTTGGGTTGGAATGCCATCTTTGAAAGCAAAAGCAGTACCTGAAATATCATCCAACCTCTCTTGAGAATGTTCTATTTGAAGATCCTTCTTTCCCAAGTTTGTTTATTTTTTATTTCCATATTTAAAGTTTTATCACCTTGTCCTAATAGCAGGAAGGTTCTTTTGGCCTAAACTTTTTTTTTTCTGCTGTTATATCTCTATTGAATCCTAATTAGGGAACATTTCCATTTTATGGAGTAATAATTTATTGTAGGAAAAAAAAAGAGAATTACTGCAGAGCCAGCAAAACCGTGCACATGACTCAACAGTGAATTGAGTCTAATGTTAAAAATTAATATAAATGTTCAATTAATGGGGCATAAAACTAAAACACAATTTGAAATGGAATGGTTCAGTGCTATTAGAGCCATCGCCTGTTGGGTCAGAGTTTAGCTCTCAACAGTAGTGCTGGAATTGGCTAGTCATTGGTAGGCTTAGCTATATAACCTATTGCAATTATAATGGTTCCCATTCAGTTTAGGATTTTTTCCCTTAGTTCTAACACATTGGCTCATATAGCATGCATGATTATGTTTATTGACCTTCTTTTTCTTCCTTTTCCTACATGGCCAAGAAACCATACTTATACAACTAATCATTAAAGCGTTTCATATTGTCTTAACAATATTATCAATAGATTTAGTGGTCATTTTATTTACTTTGCCTTTTTTGCAAATCTTCTTTCTATGTTTTCACTCTGCAGGAATTGATGGTCTTTTAATATTGGATTAACTTTTGAATGCTATTTGGTTTTCCTATCTGCAGTATATCATTCCTTGAAATATCTAGGTATTATACAACTTACAAATTATATTATTGCAAAATCTGGTCTGAACTTTAGATAAAATTGGAGGGTATATGTTCTATTACTCATGAGCTCTAGAGAAATCCACATAAAATGACACATTTTAGGAATATGTAAAGGCTATCATAATTATTTTTAATTATTGAATTCTAGTGTTTTATAGATTTTTTTGTCTGAATTTGTATCTGTGTTCTAGAAACTGATAGTAGTGCAGAGTGTGTTTCCTGTAATATATTTAACATGGTCAATTCTTTGTTATCTATATTAGTAGAATGGAGAAGAGATGTGGACTATCACTTATTATGTTTGAATTTAAAATACATCACTGTTCCAAAATGAACAGCAGGTGTGTTTAGCAATTTGGACAGTGACTTAAGAATTAATGATGTAGTATCATAAAATTAATTCAGGATTTTGTCTTGTCTTCCAGTTCCTAAGTCTTCTCAACTTCTGCCTGAACTCCACCTTCAGTGAACACATCACTGTTCTCTCGTTATCTTTTGTTACTTGTATTTAATCAGAGGTGAAGCACAGCTGCCCTTTCAGGGTCAAATTAAAGGATTAAGTTTAAAAACTTTTTCTTGCTACATGTAAAATAAGTATAACTGGTGGAAATCCAAGAACTAAGGGGAAAGTTAGCCGTATCAATAGAGAGAACAGTCTGCATATACATGTGTACACACACATACACAATTTGCAGTGTGATATCATAAACTTACATGTATTACTCATATATATATAGCTGCCAATAATTACATTTATTTAATTCAGAGTGGAGAGCATATGCTATAGCTAAAAGAAAATAGGCTGGAAGCCAGATAAACATAGCTTTAAATTTCAAATCTAGCACTCATTTCCTATCTGTGCCACTTTTGGCAAATTATTTACTTTTTGCCTTTAGGAGAGGATAATGATATACATGATGTGGTGAAATGAGTGTGTTAATATGCATAAAGTGCTTGGCATATGGTGAACTTGCTGCTGATATTATTTCTCCTTCTCTATTTAATTACTACTCGAGTTCCAGGTAGAAGAACAAGTAGGACAATTAGCATAACTCTATCATAGAGATCATAGCTTTCTTGCCAGATGAAGTTTACAAGAATTTCAATTATTTTATTTACTTTTCCCAAAGTTTTAAGTCTTTTAAATTAATTCACAAGTTTTCAGATTTGGGAAGTTAACATTTTTAATTAAATTGTTTTTTTTTAAATTGTCAATTTAATTTTATGAAAAGCATCTCTTTAAAGAGTTTGCTCTCAACATAAAGGGAATATTCCTTCCCAGAAATACACTGTAAAAAAATTTTCAATTTCTTTAGTCATACTCCAAAAATTAATAGGGAAAATCTTTATTATATTCAGAACACTCAACCTTAAAACTTTAGTTCATATTATTTTTGTCTTGTTCACTTAATAAACACCTATTGGTTCAGCATCTTGATACTGCTAAATAGGATTTTTTTTAAGAGAGAGAGAGAGAAAGAGAGAGAGAGAGAGAATTTTTTAATATTTATCTTTTAGTTTATGGAGGACACAACATCTTTGTTTGTATGTGGTGCTGAGGATCAAACCCTGGCCGCATGCACGCAAGGCGAGCGCGCTACTGCTTGAGCCACAACCCCAGCCCTAAATAGGATGTTTTAATTTACGTTAGATTCTACTAGCTTGTTATATAAAATATACCAAAATTCTTATCAACTAATGATGAAACCAGTAAGCCAAATTTACAGCCACTGTGGTTGAAAAAATAGCACTAGACTAAAATTTAAGAGTTCTGAATAATCATTTAATCTCTTTTTGGCTTAGGTCACAGTTTTCTCACATATGAAATAAAGGAGCTATATTTCAGTTTTCAGCAGTGTCCCATGGAATTAAAGCAGTGATAATAGTATGCATGGGGCATTACTGTCCTCAGGGACAAAAGGAAAAGAGTCGTCAAAGTGAGCAAATTGGTCATCACAAGAAATGCTAAAATATGGGGAATTTGTCCAGGTCTTATCAAAACAGATTGGCTATTAAGCATAGCACAGAGATTGAAGATTTTTGTTCCATTATTATCTAGAGAGCTATAATAATGATAATCACTGTAATAAAAATGATCTGTTGTCATTTGCCTTCATATTTCTATGATTTTAAAATAGTAACTAAAGAAAGAAGACCATAAAAGTCATAATTAAATGTCAGCAGATTTTTTTTACTCCTCTGTAGTTTTGCAAAATAAGTGTGTGGCAACCTACCCAAATTATCAGTGGGCAGCTCCTTCCACCTTTAAGCTGCAGTGCAACAGGTGTGATAGACGTAAAAGATTCAGTTGCATTTGCTCTTGACTTGAATATGATGATGCTACATATCCTTTCTGATTATTTAATGTTTTTCTTCTGTAACTTTGTTGTAAACATAGATGATGATGATGGGAACATCAGTGTTGCCTGTCTATAATCCTACAGTCTGAGACAAGGTTTTATAGAGTTTTTTGGATCTTTCATTGTTGAATTACACTGTTATCTACAGACTTCTGTGATTGTTGCCAGGAAGACTTGGGTCTCCAACATATTTCCCTTTCTAACAAAGTGCCTCAAGCCTTACTATTAGAGTATATTTGGGTGTGAGCATTGTCCCATACATCTTTATATAAAATTCAGATATCCTTGGGCAAGAGAAAACAGAGAATAAATTAGGCTGCTAGAAATCGACACTTTATATCGTCACTTAAAACATTTCTTCTGTCTCTCACCTCTAGCTGAGTTAAGAGTGATTCAACACAGAAATGTGAGACATGGTATAGATAAATCTACTGACCTGCCAAGTATCAGAAGATCTGCTGATTTTTTAAAAATTCCTAGTGTGGCATCATGCTTTGGTATGTGTTTGATGGTTAGAAGTTGAGAATTGTACCATCAAATGAGGATGAGAAGTCTCTATGATCTATTTTGGAAATCTTCATTTAAAAAAATATTTTTAAAAAGATTACAGCATTTTATTTAGAAATAAAGAGAAAATATTAATTAAAAATCCACAAAATTAAATGCTTTTCAGAAAAAGCACTATTAGGCATGGTTAACTAACAGAATATAAAAATATTGTGTGTTTGAGTCTCTTCTTCTTTCCTTTTAGTATTTTGAATTCCTCCTTCTTCTGTCATAGATCCAAGTGCAAGGACAGCCTGTTTCTGAAGCACAGGGGTGAAGAAAATATTTTCTGAGGTTCAGAACTGTATGTCTGTAGGCCACCTGTAAGCTTCTTTGTTGGAATGTAAAAAGAAAATCAAAGAAAACTCATACAACAAATATAGGTCCCTGCCTTTTTATATAGAGGACATTATTTATTTCATTTCATTGTTAAAAACCTAAGTGCTGGAAGTAGACAACCACTGTGGGTACCTAACAGAGACAGGGACATACTTACAGAGAGCTATTCCAAAATCAAACATTTTTTTAATTTGGTAAAGATTCTTCATTATTGAACTAATTAATAATTGACACCATTATATAATAAATGAGTGATCTGAAATGCATTTTATAGCTAGTTTTTCTTGGATAGTTTCTCAATAAAATATTATTCAATTGTATATATTTTACAGGAAATTTTTTGAAGTTATAGTCAGTTTCTCCTTGCTGTGAACAAAAGACCTGACAAGAACACCTGAAAGGAAGGAAGGATTGTCTCATGGCTTTAGAGGTTTAGTTTATAGTTGATGGAGTCCATTTCTTTGGGCCTCAGTGAGGCAGAACATCCTGGCGGAAGAAAACAGCTCAGGACATGGCTGTCAGGAAGCAGAGAGAGGGCTTTGCTCACCAGGACTAAATATTAACCCCAAAGACATACCCCAGTGACCTCTCTCCTCCAGTCACACCTTACCTGCCTATAATGACCACCCAGTTAATTCATATCAGTTGATTAATCCACTGATTATGTTATAATTTATAATCTGATCTTTTCACCTTTGAACATTCTTTCATTGTCTCACATGAGAGTTTTTGAGGGAAACCATATATCCAACTTGTAACAGTTATTTTCTTTCTTTCCTTTTTAACGGCTAGAGTAGAATTTTTTAAAATTTTATCATTCCTCTCAGTGGTAGAACCTATTTCTCAAACGGCTTTCAAGTATAACTTAGTGAAAGTCCTGGTTCATAGTAGATACTCAATAAATAACTTGTTGAAAGAATGAACTGCTTTTGGGCTGGGAATGTGGCTCAGGAGGTAGCGCGCTCGCCTGGCATGCGTGCGGCCCGGGTTCGATCCTCAGCACCACATACCAACAAAGATGTTGTGTCCGCTGAGAACTAAAAAATAAGATATTAAAAATTCTCTCTCTCTCCTCTCTCACTCTCTCTTAAAAAAAAAAAAAAGAATGAACTGCTTTTGTCCCTGTGAAATCTTTGCCTTTTTGACTCCAACTAAATAATATAAATATGTTACCAAAGTAGTAATAGGAAATAAGTTCAGAGCTGTGGCCCATGACTGTAAACACTATACAATGCACAATTCAAATTTGCAACAAATAATGACCCTGGATTTATTCAAATTTGGAGGCTCTGTATGAAGTTAATTAATAAGTAAATAATACACACACACACACAGATATACATACATATATATACACACACACAAATATACATAATATATTTTAAGCACAGGAAAAATTATTTTTCCTGTTTGATTTTAAGGGAAATTTTGGTGCTTCATTAAATAATGGCATTACCTTTGAGCTAGGATATAAACACATTACTCACTTTATTACACATTCATTTATTTATGTCAGTTACACAGAGACGCACATGTGCATGCACACACATACACACACATGCACAGGTTTTATGTAGGTAATTTCTAAATGTTGAAAAGTTATTCAGTTTATACGTAGTACCAATAATGCTAAATTTCATTTTTATGTTACAACAGCATCACTCTCTGTGTATAACTAACAATATTATCTAAACTACTGATTTTTGTAAAATATCTCAGTTGGAAAAAGCTAAAAAAAAATCAGTGGCATGGTAACTAAAGTTATTAAATAGCAATCCTAAACAGAAGAATAGTGTGGTTCACTGCCACTTTTCATGATTGATTTGCTTTTCATATAGTTGGAGTTGACACAGGTAGTCAGGGCAATAATGCAAACCCTGTATATTCAAAAGCTGTCTTCTTATTAGTGGAGGCAATCAAAAGATGTAAGAGCTCATCCAAACCAGATTATCGTCAACTAATAGTCCATGCACTTTCATCAATAATTTCCTTATTAATGAATATTGTCCCAGCAAATATTTTCTGAAAAGGGAATTAACCTTTGGGTTAAAAAGGGAATTAACTCTTTATGTCAGCCTAGGAAATTGCTACTTCAGTGCACCCTAGTGGTGAAAGTTAGATAATGCAGCTTTAAAAGTACTCAACAATTAATACCAGGAGGTGATGATTCTCATTCACGTCTAGAGGCTTGTTTTCCTGGGTACTATGATGATATAATAAATAGTCTCCTGAATTTCCTAAATCATATGCATATGTGTGCACATAGGAATAGTAGTAGGAAGGGGACATAGGAATCGGAAACTAAAGTGAGGTTTTAGAAAGTGAATGATACCAGCTTTGATGTCACCTAGATCTATGTTTAAATCCTGATAGGACAATTTCTATGTGTTTCATTTTGGAATATTAATACCTTTTAGGGGGCTTGGGTTGTATATCAGTGGTAGAGCACTTGCCGAGCATGTGTGAGGCACTGGGCTTGATTCTCAGCAGCACATATAAATAAATAAAATAAAGGTCCATCAACAACTAAAAATAATTTTTAAAAATACTTTTTAGGGCCATTTTGAAGATCATAAATAACATGCAAAGGTTTTTAATTTAATAATTCCCTCATATCCTGTAGTTTATATTTAGCTTAGTAGAGAATTTTTAAATATATGGAGTTGTCTGTTGGGTAACAGACATTATAGATTGTTTTTTTTATAGAATTCAAATATATAATAAAAAAATCTACTTTTTTTTTAATGGGTCAACTGTGCTCCTCGGTGACCTGTAGACATCACATATTCATGTCTTCATTTGTGACTTTCTCAGAACCAAACATATTACTCACTGGCTTCATAAGCAGCAGTTTTAGTCATTTCACTATTAAAAGAAAAAGAAACTATTTTAGCGATTTTTATGCATTTATCTTTACTACTTCTCATCCTGCTTTTTGCCTTCAGTTTTCTGGGAATTTTTCATCATAGCCAGCATATCTCACATCTGTATTTGAGCATGGCTCTGCTCCTTAAGCCATAGTAATTGGAAAAGTTGACTGCTGAACAAAACTGAGATCTTGTTGTTGTTGCCACTTCTGAGAATTTAGAATTCTGAATTCTTCTCCCCTAAGCCCCATATCATGTAAATATGATATCCTTTTTCAGATATATCAATTAGTTGTATAATTATCACTATAGTCTAAATCAAGATCTCCCAAGAGGGCATCATAGGGTTTGGGAACAGACAGGTAGTATTGCTTTAGATACTGCAAGGCCACTTCATATCTCTAACCTTTGAGGATTAAATTCCAGCAATACAATCATCAACAATTGTGATAGCCAAAAAATATCTCTGGTCTCTATTTGCCGAATTTCACTACCAATGATAAGATATTTTCTTAAGGAAACTCTGGGGAAAGTTCTATATTTAGTATCTTCAAAAATATGCTTTCCTTATTGGTCAGTTTGTTGAGTAATTCAAGAATTCAGACAATGAATTCTGCATCCATGATGCCTTACCATCTCACAGACAGTCCCTTATGCAAGCTCCAGACTTTTGTAAGTATATGAGGACTATAAAACTTTAAACTCTAATTTACAGAGTTAAATCTTAATTTCTTCCTTTTCCCCCCATTCTACTAAATGGCTAATTTTGACCTGCTTTGAGTATCTGCAGCAATTATTTCTTAGCTATGTGCTCAAAAAAAAATATTGGCTCTCCACAGATTAGCAGTGTATAATAAAAGTAAACTAACAGGGACAGTTGCAACACGAGGCTTGAATGTGCCAATCAACACCGGATTAAGAGGGTGACCTGCTTGTCTTGTCCTTCTCCCCTAAGCCCCAACAGAAACATGAATGTATCATGGAAAACACACTCTTCTTGAAAAATTCAGAGAAATAGGTTTCTATATTTTATGGGCATAATTGTACATATTAATGTAGTTCTTCATGTTGCTAGTAATTCTATAAATATTTGCTTTGCTGAGTCATTTTATTTACATGTAATATTTAGGGATTCTTCCTATTTTACTATTAGGAAACATGTATGAAGGAAAATCTTTTCCAGTGCCCATCTGCTCATTTTTTTTCATCTAATATAAGAATTCTCTGTAATGACAATCTGTTCCTTAGAAGCCAAATAGTCTATCATGAGAAGTGACTCCAAAATAGAACCCACAGCTTTTGTGATACACCTCCAGTTAATATGACTCTTTTTTGGTATTGTAAAATAAATCTCAAAATTAAAGATGGTCATTGTTATAAAAAGGTTAAAGAAATCTCTTTCTTGAGAAGCAGTATGTCTAAATTTGAAGCATAATTAATGAAACAAAAATATATTTTCAGTAAAAGTGAATTATGATTTAAATTCTCTGCTCACAGTTTGATTTACTAACGTGTATTGATGTGGGTGGGACCAGACTCATCTGATGCTGCTCTACGATGCTGCTACCTCTGTGTTTCCTCTTCTAGGTTCTTTGCAGCATGCAGTGAATTTCTGTGCTTTTCCCCAAGCTGTGCCTTTGCCTTCTGTTCTGCACTTGTACCATTTCCCTGTCTCTGGAGGAGACTGCTTTCCTGCCCTTTCACCACATTCCCCTCTCATCTCTTTCACTCTACATTTGAACCATTTGCCTCAAATCTTCAAATTGCTTTGAGCTGTCTGAAAAAAAAAAAAAAAAAAAACTGACCTGAACTGTCTAAAAATATCGCTGTCTGCTTTCGACTTTCTTTGGATTTGCCAACTTTCATTTTAAATTTGACCACAGACCCACCATCTTCTCTGGGCACCACACAGAAATCTTTGGATAGATAGAACTCATTCTTCTACTTTAGACCTGTGGTTTTTTAGTTTCTATCTAGCCCATTAGTGAGATGTGAAGTCTGTTCAGTGGTCCATGATCTCTCATCGCTTAAAAAAAAATAAAATCAAGAAGAGACTAGAAATTAAAAATCAGTTTTACTTTATGAGTATAGGCATGGGCTAGTTTACAATGGAAATTGTATTCTTGTGCTATTGGTCTAAAAAGTTGGAAAACATTGCTTGAGACAGGCACTGAGATCTCAAATTGTCTGCACTGTTCAAAAATTACTACCGTTTTCCTAGCTCTCATTTCTTCTCTTGTCAAACTCTGAGATGTTCTTGACCTAACAGTTCCAAATTTAAAATTAACTTTAGACACAAACTTGTATTGTCCTTCATCGTAGATAAATATACTCATTAAGGTGACCAAATTTAACAAACACAATATAGGATGTCAGTTATAGTTGAATTTCAGAAAAAAAACAATGATTTTTTAGTATAACTTGAAACAAATATTATATGATTATTTGGAGTTTCAAATTTAATTGGGTGCCTTATGTTTTATCTAGGCATCTTAATTTGATGTAAAAATCAACTCTAGGTATTCCTGACTGTAATATGGATGAATGAGTAGAAAGATTGAACAAGGAAAACAATCTAGAGAAAAAGTAAGGGAAAGAAGAAATCAACAGCTGTATGAACTCAAAATAACATTCTGCAGTAATGCTCCTACCAGGGTAGGAGCAAAATAGGCTAGTGCTGTAGTATCAATAGAACCCAGTCAAAATGTGAGCATCTCCACCAGCGTAGGAGTGGCGAGTTTGGGGTTGATAGGCAAATCTAGCAGCACTCTGGTTTTGGTATTAGAAATATTAAAGCACAGGAATTCTGTTGGTCTTCAGCATACACTTAGAGCTATCAGATAGGCATTAACTCTTCCTGAAAAAGTTCTGAAGCAAGTTTTTGAGGAACATAGTGAATGCAAATTGGATGGGCAGGCCAGTATTTCTGGATTTTTTGTCTAATTAGTTATTGTTATTTATGAACTTTTCACCTAAGAATTTTTGAGTCCTGAGCAAAGTAGTTTTCAGAATTTCTTCTTCTAAACTAGTCTAATAATTACCAATATGTGATTACAATAATTTGATATATCCAGGCACATCAGTGCTTAGAAGCATATCCAGCAGTATTGAGGGATGATTGTAGAACCTATGCATTCGGATGTTGAATGAATAAATGTTTAGTTGAACAAGATTGTTCCTACACAACTTGGCAAATTAATTATTTCCTCTGTAGAAGTACTCTGCTCACCTTTTTGCATGCATGGAATTGTTAAAAACAACCCACAGAAGTAAAATCACAAGTCATTGGCTGGGTGTTTCAATTTTGTAACATGTCTAGAAAAATACCAAAGCCATGGCTGTGTATCCGTTATCATTTCAAATTCCACTCTGGGACAATGTTATGAGCTTTTGTTTGTTTAAACCCTAGATCCCTTTCTTTTTTCTTTCTTTTTTGTACTGAAGATTGACCCCAGGAGCACTTAACCACTGAGCTCCATCCTCAGCCCTTTTTTTATTTTTTAATTTAGAGACAGAATCTCGCTGAGTTGTGTAGGGCCTCCCTAAAATGCTGAGTCTGGCTTTGAATTTGCAATACTCCTGCCTCAGCCTCCCAAGCCTCTGGGAGGCCCTAAATACCTTTCTTGAAATGTTTGCAAAGATGCACAGTATGTACAACAGATAAAGGGAGCGGGACCCTTGAACTGGAGATGTTGCCTAAAGTATTTGTTTTACCATTTCAGATAGAGTTTTTTCTGGAACATGATGTACCGTGACTCATGAGTCAGCAAATATAGGTCCTTTAATAACATTTTGATTGATAGGCTTTTTTTGGTTCTATTTTTAATTTTATTCATTTTTAAAATATAAATTTTTTTATAACTGTGTTATCCTGTTACCAACGCTGTAGATGGTTTGTGTTTTCTTAAATGAAGATAAGCAAGTTTTACTGGGTGATTGTTTGTAATTTATTCTTTATCCATAAAGACTAGGAATTCACAGGAGAAAATTTCAGAAGTTTGATTCCCAAAGGCAAATTCTTCTGTAAGTGTAGTATGTGATATTTGACAAAAGCTATGATTTTCATGTTTTTATTCCAATGAAATAAAGGTATTATTTTTTATTATCTATGTTAATTTTAAAAACAAAGGTAGAGTGATGAAAAACAATTGATGTAATGATTTTATGTTCAATTTTTTGTTGTTGTTGTTGCTGTAAATCTCAGTATCTGAAAAGGAACACACTCTACCAAAGCATCAAGTGACTTTTTCAAATGAATGATACTCATTTCTTTAATGTATTTTTGGTACTGAATATTAAACCTAGGACACTTTATCATTGAGATAAATCCCAAGTCTTTTTTTTTTTTTTTTTTTGAGATAGGGTGTTGCTAAGTTGCTGATACTGGCCTCAAACTTGCTATCCTCCTACCGCAGCCTCCTGAGTCACTTAAATTGCAGGTGTGAACCACTGTGCCTGACTCAAAGGCATGCTCTTTAGAAACATTGATCTCGCTGCCCCCACCCCACTCCACATAGTGCACTGAGGTCAAAATGGTGTGATTTTGTTTGCTAAGTATTTTGGTTAGCTTAGTTTTGTTTGATTGCTTTATAAAGCAATTAATACTACTCATGTTTCACCAATGTAATGGAATGTCTTTATTTCAGCTCCTGAATTAGCTTCAAATATTAGGACAAGGTTGGCTTCTCTGCTGGCAAATTTCTCTTAACAATAAGAAATCTTGTTCCTTTAGAAATAGCTATTTACATTCCTGTCATACATTCCATGGAAAGTGGAAATCCTGTGTATTTAGTTTCTTGCTCATATTATAATAGACACTAAGACATCATTTTAGCCCTAGTTCTTCTGCCTGTTCTGGAACAGGACAGATGGCCTGTTAATTTCTTCCAGGTGGAGCTCTGAAATGTTACTGTTGGTCTGACAAGTTTCTTGTGGAACTTGTAACCTGAGAGAAGGCAGAGAGTGTTTGGCTGCCCCTCCTATTCAGAAGGATCACCTCAAACAGGATGGTGCCTTCTATACTTTTAAAGGTCTTCATACCAGGGAATGTTATAAACATTTTAGAATAATTATAATTAACTTATATTGTAAGGTTAATATCTTAACTCTTTAAGGATGAAACCATCTCTATTTTTTTTAAGATAATTATTACCAGGAGCTGTTATAAAGCCTAGAGATAGGTTCAAGGGATAGTCTCTGAAACCAAGCTATCAGATGTGAGTTCTGTTTTGCACTTGATTGGCAAAAATACACAAAGCCTCTTGAAGCTCAGTTTTCTCATCTGTCAAGCACGTACCATAATAGTGATGATGGTAATGTCTTCAGGCAGGGCTGTGTTGTGAGGATTAAATGATAAAAATCCATAAGCACTCAAATAATGGAATTCTTAACTACACATAAATTGTTCAGTATTTTCTTCTAAAATGAAAATGAAACACAGCCAAATCAAGAACTAGTGTCATATAGTTAATGAGAATCCTAATTTTGAAAATGGTTGATTCTCTTATCATTTTTGGAACTGGGGACTTGCATATTTATATACGAGGTGATTAAAGTTTGAGGGGCTTTCTATTGAAAATAGTCAGAAATAAAACAGTTGAAATTAGAGAAGAATGTTTGGGCTGGAGAAGGCAGGCATGAGACAAATTTCCCTGTTTTATAGTTTTTTCTCTATTCCAAATTTTTCTCTTAACTTGAAATGCTTTGTGTCTTGAGTGAAGGAGATAAACTTGCACAGTAACATTGTGAGAAATACAGTTTGAGAAAAAAAATATAGCTATAGCAATGCAACTATTTGTTTTTAAACGGTTTTGATAATTCAGTATTTTTTCAATTTTTTAAAAGTTTGTATCACTCAGTGTAGCCAGATCCAAGTTGTAATAGCAATTCTTATATTAAAAAAAGTAAATGCAAGAAAATTTTAGGTATTATAAATAATTGAATTTTCAAGATGAACTTTGCAAATTATCTTATCTATGATTTATCTATGGTTGATTATCTCTGGTGGATTTTTCTTCAGTTTCTTTGGGATACTTGACATTTTTACCCTAATTGTGCTGTTCTGAGGCAAATTTGAGTGGCACTTGAGATCTTCCAGGATTTGGCTTTATAATTTAGTGCTTTTTAAAATACTGTTTCTTTCAGAAAGACAGGATCTTGATTGTCGAAAAGAATGCTCATCTTCCTTTCAATTACAGTATTTGTCAGTGGACTTTTTAGAAGTATATTCCCAATGATTTGTTGCATTTACTTTTTGAGGACATTTCTTCACTTTTAAAAAAATATTCCAAGAACCTCAGCAGCACTGTATGAGTCAGTGCCAGATTTAAATTTAAAATGGATAGATTGTTAAATGTTTAGAGATATTTAACAATCTATCCATTTTACTTTAAGTATTATTTTCTTTGATGAGATAAATACCTTGTTGTAAAGTTAATATTTACAAAATTATTGAAACAGGAGTATTGATCTCTAACTTGATTCCAGATCATGGTTCTTAAAAAAAAAGTTTTGTATGGACAGAGGCAAAGCTTTCTCTGAAAATCAATGTAAGCTATCAAAGTGAAAATCAATGTGAAATAAATGAGATAGTGGCCTGAGTGCATTTCCAGGTGTGTCATTTTCTGTGGAAGGGATGGTTCGCTGCAGTAATATATATACGAGTTCTCTTTGAATGTGCCTTTAATTTTCACTTAAAATATTTTTCAAAGCTACAATGAAGAGACGCTCATTATGCAGAATTCAAAATTTACTGCTTCGACTTGGGGCTAAATTTTAAAATATATATGTGAAATTGGATAAAATTTTCATATTGCTAGCAGTAAGTTTAAAAAACAATGTTGGCAATTTTTAATAATAAGGAAAAGTCACTAAATATCTGTATACTGTGATGATTTTCTCTAAAAGAAATGAAAAAAAAAATACACATCCATCCAGATGTGGTGGATTTTTTTATTCTTCACGTGGCACTATTGGCTCCTATGAAGAGAGGTCTAATCAAGTTGGATAGATATTTCTTGAAATGATGCATGGTATGCAGTGCATGCTTTCACTGTGCTTCCTGCCATTATGGAATAATGCGTCTTATTTGGAAATACAACGATCTTTTCTGTTAAATCATGCGCTGTCGTCTTATATAGTAACACCTATATTTTGTGAATCATTTCAGATTTCAGAGAGCTATGCCTTCCTACCAAGAGAAGCGGTGACACGATTTCTAATGAGCTGCTCAGAGTGCCAGAAAAGAATGCATTTAAACCCAGATGGAACAGATCATAAAGGTAGCTGCAGTGTCAAATAGTGAGATTTAAAGTAATTTTATTCATAATGGCAATTTATATCTCACAATTTCATAAAAACGAGGGAGACTGAAACAGTTCAACAAGTCAGATCATCTCATTTATTCAAGTAGGAGGCAGTGAATTTTGAATATCCACTTAGAAAGTAATTCAGTGCCCATTCTTAGAAGACAATTTCGACTGTAGAAAATAACATTTTTCCCTATAGTAATGTTTTAATTTTCATTGATCATATTATTCCATGGTATTTTAGATATTTTCAGCAAGGAAATTTATTCTACCAATGTCCTTTTAAGTCTATCAATTCCTTATTTTGATAAATCATGACTAATATGGACTTCCTTCAACAAAATTTTACATAAAATTGTGATTTATTTTTTATTAGATTATCTATATCATTTTCTTAAATATGAATTTCTCTCACTAATTAAAATAATCTCAGAAATACATTACATTTAAGGTAGTTTTTCCCCAGGTGTAGGAAGATAAGTAACCTGGTCAAAAAATGAAAAGAAGAAGGAAAAAGAAAGAAAACAAATTTCCTTTGGCACTCAGAAGTAGACATAGGAAGTAATTATGTAACAAAACAAAAATTCAAATAATTGTGTTTTATCACTATAATAACTTTATTCATTATTACTCAGGATACTTAAAATCTCCCCTGTAGTGAAAAATAGTCTATTTATCCATATTCTTAATTTGTGTCAATACACCTTTGTGAAACCTTACCACTTATTGTTCTGGAATCTATCTACAATGCTACTAATGCTTTTAAACTCTGGGCATTTAGAAGCCTATTTTAATTTGGACAAATTGGATCATTCTGAAATTACAGGTAGAATGTACTATCACTTTCATTACCCATTAAAAATGTTTCTTTGCAGATAATGGAAAGCCTCCTACTTTGGTGACCAGCATGATTGACTACAACATGCCAATTACCATGGCCTATATGAAGCATATGAAATTGCAGCTGCTAAACTCACAGCAAGATGAGGTAAAATGAGACATCTATGTTTGTATCACTTACAAATTGGAATGACATTTGATAACCATGACTATGATATTAAGTATGATGGAATTTTGCAGGCAGTAATTTATATATTTTTTAATGAAAGAAATGTCATCAGGATTGCACAGATGGGAAAACTGGGCAGAGACCCCAAGTCCTAGATACAGAGTCCCTAGCTTAACACACCTACCTGAGGTGTTATGTGAGAATTTGTTCATTCCTATGAAAGATTTGCTTTTCTGACACGGTTGAGCTAGTCTTTATAAAGTGCTAGAAAGATCAGAGAAAAAATTTCAAAGTAGCCTTAATAAGTAAGCATCTTAGGAAATTTAAGCGCTAAGGCTATTTTGTCTGTCAATCAAAAAAGCCAATTTAATACGTATTTCAAGTATAATTATTTCTCCACTATTCATATCTTCTAAATATTTTAAGTTATTTTTATCTTAGCTATTATTTGATAGATCTTTTTTTCTCTGCATTTTCTAGAGAAATGTGTAATATTTCTTAATTGGAGGTATTTTGATGTTTCCAGTTGTTCTATTTAATTTATATAGTAAGAATCTAGAAATATACTGGCATGTATTAGACACAAAATGCATATTTCTGAGTATTCTATAGGATTTTATTCATTTACCATTTTGATTGAAGAATCTCAAAGACAGGATTAAGTTATATATGGACCCTTTTTATTTTCCAAAAGGTAGAAAAACAGTATACAACAGGGACTTAGTAAATTCTAACTAACTAGTTAATAGTCATTAATTAGTAGAGACATTTAGATTATCTATATTAGTTAGGAACAGATTCTCAGGCTGATAAATTCTCTCCTTGACATTTCTCTGACATGGGCAATATGTTTAAATATCTGCTTTTAAAATATAGTTTTCTTTGATAAAGTTCCATTAAATATTTTTAAATTACTTTGTTGAGACAAGTTTACACATAAAACTCAAATCAATCTTTTTTTTTTAATCTGCATTTGACCAAGTATAATTTCAAACTGGATTTGTAAAATTGTTTGACTTCAATAGATTTTATTTAGTCTATGCTCCCAAAGAATATTTCTACTAGTGAGGAGGCAGTATCAGATTACATATTACCAGATGGCTAACTACAAGTGATTGAATAAATAGCAATGAAATCATTAGGCTAAAGACATCAGTGACAATTAAGAAAACATTAGTGTATGTCCATTCTTGAAAATGAAAATATCATCCCCATGATTTATTACATAATTAGAAAAAAATGTAATGTCTCATAAACTAGTTAGAGTTGTCAAATTATTTGTAGGAAGATCATTTAGATGTTGATGTGTTTATTTCTAGGCTAAAGAGTAAGATCAACTTTGAGCCAACAACACAATCCACATTTGTTGAATCCTTCTGGCTTCTAAAAAATCATAAGCATTTTACAATGAGGAAATAGAGCCTTTTAAATTTATAACTGGCTTAGGGAAATAATTCTTATTCTTTCATTTTTATGACTCCTTATTCTTTCATTTTAAATTGCATTCATACTTTCTTAAAATATTCAGAAAAATCACCAGTTATATTACTAACAAAATTTTAGAAAATTATGATTATTAAGATGAGTAAGTAGTAAGGTAAGTCACACTAAAATGGAATTCAAATGAGAGATAGCTTGTGATAAATTATATTTAAATTTGAATAAGCCTTAAATCCAATAAATTCACTCAATAAATATTTATTGAGTACTTTCTGCATATCTGGTGCTCCTGGAGATAAGCAGTGAATAAATTTACAAAATCCTGCCTTTATGAAGCATGTCTTATGTGGGAAGAACAGACAATAAATAATAAAAATATGCATACACAAAGATATTAAATGTTATTAAGGGAAATAAGGAAAACCAAGAATGAAAATCCCTTTCGACTTAGGGGTTACAGAATGCAGCTTAGTGGTAGGGCGCTTGCCTAGCATGCATGAGGCCCTGGGTTCCATCAGCTGTACCTCAAAAATAAGTAAATGTCTGCATTGGGAAGGTCTCATTTGAGCAGAATTGAAGGAAATTAAGTGTGTGTGTATATCTGAGGGGCATAATTAAATATTCCAAAGTCAGATGCATGCTTGGAAGATGTAGGAACAGTAAGAAAGTTAACATGGTGGGAGCAGAATGAACAAGGAAGAGGATACTATTGGAAAATTTCAAAGAGATGGTTCAAATCCATGTCCTGTGGGGCTTTATATTTTAATAGCACTTGGGAATCACAGGGAGCCACTGAAGGGTTTTAAGAGGAGTCATGTGACTTGATCTATATTTTAACAGAATCAACAGGGGTGCTCCATCTGGAGCAGATTGAACAGAGGAAAAGTATACACAAAGATATCAGTAGAATGTTATTGTGGAAATTAATGTGAGTCTAGAGTAAACAAAACCCTTCCATCTTCTGTATGAGAATTTGGGCTTTGGGAAACTTTCTAGAATGATTCCCCCATAAACCTGATAAAATTGAAAAGACAATCATGTTCCTTGGCAATATTTCTAATGGCAAAAATGATCCCAGTTGGTAAACTGTATCATCGAACTAGAGACACTGGTAAAAATCTTTAGGTTTCCCTGAGTTAGATTATTCCTATAATTGACTTGTCCCTCACGGAATCCTAAAAGCAATAATGGTAGAGTTATAAGACATTTTTTTTCTGTTTTGGAGCATGGGGTTCTCAACCTTCCCAGTATGATTACTACTTTTTCACACCTGAGCTAGCACAGGAGCAGCTATTAAAAACATGGTAACCATGTGTTCTGCTGCATTTCAACTGCAAGGGCTCCCATGGAAGAAAAATGACGGCTTCTGATAAGTTCTACCTTTACTACAATCTTTTAGATGAATCTGGTGCCCAGAGTGGCCAGTGGTCGTTTTGTGTGTATCCATTTTAGTTGGATCTAACAAGAGGTTCTGACAAATGTCTTGAACATAGGAAAGAAGATGATGGAGGCTTAGATAGAGGGATGGTACTTAAGAAAGTGAAAGGAGGTCAGATTATGAATATGTTTTAAGATTTGCTGAAAGATTATCTGTGGAGTACGAAAGAAAGTCAACATCGAAGGATGACGTCAGAGTTTTTAATCTTACTGAGTAGAATTGCTATTAATTATAGGAAAGACTGTAGGTAGAATGAATTTGATACATGATATTAGAGATTCAATTGTGAGCTTTTTATTTGAAATTCAATTCGATCTAGACATTTATTAAATATTCAGGTGGGTTTGTTCAGACAGTTGGCCTGTGGATGTGACACCAGGCACCGTTGGCATGTAGTATATAGAGCCACACATTCAGAGGTCTTACTTAGGTAATGAGTATAAATTTAGGAACAAAGCCTTTGTCTTGGGAATTTTCAATGTGTGACATCTGAGAGATGAAGAGGAACCAACAGAGACTACTGAGAAAGAGCAGCCAATTTGTTGGCAGGTCAATCAGGAGAGTTTTTGAACTATAAGAAAACTGAAGAAAGTATTTTAAGGAATCTAGAGTAATCTATTATGTCAAATCAGCTGGTAAGTCAATTTAAAAGAAGACAAAAAATTGAATCTGGGTATAACCTAATGTTCTTCATAAGAGTAGTTATTATGGAATGGTAGGGGTAGAAGTCTGAATAGAGTGGGTGTAAGAGAGAACTGGAGGCAGGAAGGTCATTAGAAGAATTTTGTTATGGAGGAGAGCAGAAAAAGGGAGTATAACTGTAGGTGGAATGGGAACACGAAGAGGTTATTATATGTAATTTTCTGATACTAGACAAATAATAGCATATTTGCATGTGGACAAGAATTATGTAGCAAAAGGAAGCAATGATTCAAGGAAAGGAAGGAGTTTGATGGAGCAATTTTGTTAGTATTTGTAGAAATTTTTTTTTCTTTCAAAATTGTAAGAGTGGGCTTTAGAAAGGAGCACAGAGAGGAAGGATCAGATAGTGGATGACTTCTTATGTTTGTTCCTAATTCCTCAGTAAAAAATAAAGCAAGAGTGAGGATGTTTGAGAAAGTTTGGGAAGAAAGTCGAGGGTGGAAATTAGAAATTTAGACAATGGGAAGTAAATGGACCAGGCAAAATGGTCCTCTTTTGGGTTTCTTGGGCTTAGATTTCAAGCAAAATCCTTTGAATAGATATTAATATTTGTAGATAAACATCATGTTTATGGATATAGGAGTAAAGGGAAAAATTGGAATGCGTTATGTTTAGGGTCTTGTGAAAAGAGAAGGCGGCACACAAAGGGCATGAATAAAATGACAAAACCTTGAATTTTAGCCATGTTGAGATGACGAGCAAGGTCATGATAGAGGTGAAGAGGGAGATGAGAGATCAGTGACAGGTTTAGGATTAAGGGGTTGTAAATATAAGTAGGGTGGAAATTTAGGAGGAATAAATTTGGGATACTCGAAGGGGGAATATGGAAAATTTGAGATACTGGGCAGAAAACAGAATATTGAAATCAAAATTATTGAAGATTTGCATTCAGTTCATGAATTGGCTTGGGTATGATTATGTGGACTATCTGACTAAAACAAGATGGAGGATAAAATCTTTGGGGAAAATGCTCATGAGAGTGACAGGTCAGGATGTTTCCAGAGATATTAAAATCACCACAGATTAGACATGAGTTGCACTGGAATGAGTGACAGAGAACCGAAGAGTAAATAGGAACACTACTCTGGGGACAAGCAAATGATCACAACAAACAAAGGGCAATTTTCTTAAGTGTAAATTTTGTTTAATATTTTCACGGAATTTGCAGGGAACTGGATGGCACGAGAGCAGATTATGCTTAGTGAAGCTAGCCAATCCCTAAAAAACAAATACCAAATGTCTTCTTTGATATAATGAGAGCAACTAAGAACAGAACAGGGAGGAAGAGCAGGAAGAAAGATTAACATTAAACAGAGACATGAGGTGGGAGGGAAAGGGAGAAAAAAAGGGAAATCGCATGGAAATGGAGGGAGACCCTCATTGTTATACAAAACTACATATAAGAGTTTATGAGGGGAATGGGATAACAAACATGGAGGGAAATGAATTACAGTAGATAGGGTAGAGAGAGAAGATGGGAGGGGAGGGGAGGGGGGATAGTAGAGGATAGGAAAGGTAGCAGAATACAACAGTCACTAATATGGAAGTGTGTAAAAATGTGATGTGTAACCGATATGATTCTGCAATCTGTATTTGGGGTAAAAATGGGAGTTCATAACCCACTAGATTCTAATGTATGAAATATGATTGGTCAAGAGCTTTGTAATGTTGTGAACATCCAATAAAAAAAAAAAGAACTGAAAAAAAAATTAATGGACCATATATTGAAAAAAAATCCTTGTGGAGTGATAGCCAGGAACTCTCGGCTTATGTTCTAGAAGCTTTATCTGAATTGTCTAATTTAATTTTTATAACATATTACTCCATTACCATTTTGTAAAGAGTAAGCCGAGACTTTGAACTAATAAAACTTACCATGATGATAAAACTAGTTCAGAGAAGATCAGATATTTGAGCTAAATTTACCTGACTTCAGAGCCCAACATCTGCCTCAGCTATTGCACATAGATTTTAAATTATTACCAAGTACTCATTGTTTTGAAATCAGTTAATGTAAATAGAATGATATTGGCAGATCATAAAGAAGAAAGAGTAGATGGTTTTCAGCTGTCAGTTGCTGTGTAACATCCCCAAAACTTAGTGGCTTAATGCAACCATAAATGATTATTGTTTATTATTCTGTGGGTTAAGAATTCTGACTGGATTCACTTAGAGATTTCTTTTGGCACCCATGGCATAAATGAAGACTTTTCCTCAGTTAAACTCAATTGGCAGCTGAATTAAACTAAGTGGTCCAAAAAAGCTTCCCGTAAATATCTGATTCCTAAATTCTCCTGTACATAATCTCTCTCTATTTATCTAGCTAGTATGGGGCTTCCTCAAGGTATCTCCACCCCAGGGTGGTCAGATTTCTTCCATGGCAGCTAACTCCCAAGAGACAGGAAGCAGAAACTCCCTGGTTTTCTGGGTCTGTCATAACATCACTTCTGACACATTCTTTTGGCTAAAAATTAAAAACAAAAATAACAAAGCCAGCTTACTTTTAAGGAAGGGGGGGGGTGAGACTGACTTTTGACCTAAGTAATGGCATCAGTGTACAGTGAGGGAAAGAGCTAATGAAGCTATCCTTGGAGACTATCTACTACAATGATCATAAACCATGCAAAAACCAACTTCCTATGTTTGTCAAAATAAATTTTTATGAATTAACTTACTTGGAGTTATCACACTGAGAAAGATTTTTTGAAATACAGTTGACTTTCTTACAAACTGTTGATGATAGTTGCAATTAAAACAAACTTTCTGGAGAAGAGTTTGACAATAATTGTTATTATTTTTTTTTAATAGCCGAGCGCAGTGGTGCATGTCTGTAATCCTAGTGGCTTGGTAGGCTAAGGCAGAAGGATCATGTGTTCAAAGCCAGCCTCAGCAAAAAGCAAGGTGCTAAGCAATTCAGTGAGACCTGATCTCTAAATAAAATACAGAATAGGGCTGAGGATGTGGCTCAGTGGTCGAATGCCCCTGAGTTCAGTCAGTCCATGGTATCCCCCCACCTCAAAAATTTAAATATATTTACATGTTTTGACTAGAAATTTATACAAAGAAATGTCAAATACCAATCCATTCATTTTTTAGGTTTATGTATTTCTAATAATGCTTGGATGTATTTTCAAGATCTACAACTGAAGAATTGCCAAATTTGTACTTCTAAATATAGTAGTCTTTACATGTGAATGTTTAAATTTAATTGAGACTTAATCAAAATTAGTTAAAACTAAGAATTCGGTTTTTAAGTAACACTGACCACATTTCAGTATTTACTATCCACGTATGGCTAGTAGTTCCCTTTTTGACTACAGAGTACTATAGAGCAATTCCAGCATCACAGAATATTTTCTGGAAGAGCATTGGTCAAACAATCATTATTAGAGACATCCAGGACTTTTTTGAACTAGAGTTGTAGGAACCCAACCAAGATTCTAGTTCCAGGTCTGAAGTGTGAGACGTGGAGATTTGAATTTGTAACAAACTATACATACATGCACAATAAAATTTGAAGTGGTGTATTTCATACCAATGTTAATAATATAGACTTTAATTTGACTTGAGCATAAGTAAATGAAAAAAACAACTCCAGAAAGATGAGATTGATTAATTCAGTCACACATTATTTAGTAAAACAATGGCTACAAATTTATGAGCAGAGAAATGGCATGTTCAGAAATGGGAAAATCAATTTGCCTATACGTGTAAGGTTGGACTGGTGTGGGAGAAATTGGAGGTGGGTAGGATAATTAGGGATCTATTAGTATGTGGTTCAGCAAAGGGAAAGTGAGATTTTGAACCAATCAGGACAATAGCAATGGGAGTCAGTGGTAATATGGTCCAGACTCTTTAGAAGCAAAATCTGGAACTTGGAACTGCAGTGAAACATGGAGCTTATCAGATGTCTCCATTTCCAGCAACTTCTCAAAAGAGACAGAAGCATAATAATACAAATTTTAAACATAAGTAAGTACATAGTAAGTACATTTTTTAAAAGGACAGAAAATTATTATACTAAAATATTTGTTTTGATTTTTCTGAAACTAAATTTCAGGGAGACAATTACTATAGTAGCTGACCATGGTTTTCTTAGAAACCTTCCCTAGCTGCTTCCCTAGAAATAATGATTAGCATTATTTCTATGTTGATGAAAAACCCAAATCTGATATTTCATAAACTTTTGCTACCTTTTTATTAAAAGAGAATAATTTAATTGATGAATAATTGGAATGGAACTTACAGAATGAACACTTGCACTTCATTGAATTAAAGCTCTTCATAAAAGTGCATAGCAATTGATATTTAAATAAGGAGAACTATGACAAGTGGATTTTATTTCATAGGTCAAAATTGAGGGAAATATTTAAAATGTTCTCAATCATTAAGTTGTTTGTGATAATAAATATTTTTAAATTGCTGATTTTTTAAAGAACAAAAGTATATAACAGTACATTCGGTTACATAATACTTTAATCTCCTGTTCAAATTTCTTTAAAAGGGTGCTGACATTTAAGTGGTGATAAAATATTTATTGATTATCTATAATGTATTGATTTAAGTGACATTTAAGTGTCATTTAAGTGGTGATAAAATGTTTATTGATTATCTATAATGTGTTATAGCAGTTTGTTCAACTATTTCATAGAATGTGACTTGAATCGAATGTCTAACTCTTCTTTACACACACACACACACACACACACACATACACAGACACACACATTCTCACATACATATGCATTTTTCACACATATAAATGTTATGAAATCAGGTAATATGTGATCATCTTTTTGTGGCATAGTAAGAATTATTCATAAAGACTGTTAATGTGGAACACAAAAGAAGTTAGAAACACATTTTGTCTTTTTTATTAGTGGATTATAATTATGCATAATGGATTCATTATGTCATATTTATGCATGCATGTAACATAATTTGATCATCTTATTCCCCAGTACCTTCCCTTTCTCTCCTCTCCTCCCTCTCCCTGATTTGCTTGCTGTATTCTACTGATCTCCCTTTTATTATTTTTATTTTAATTATTCTATGATATATATATGGTATTGTTCACCTTTACTATGCTACTAAAATTTATTTTATTGTATTGTATATGTTCATATATTATATGTGCATCTTATTCTACTCTAAAATTTGTCACATATTCTGCATAGCAGTATCATAAAATTATATTGTGCTTATTTGGTGCCTGACATATTCTATTTTAAATATACCCTCAATCCTCATATAACCCTAGTGATTGGTACTACTATTATTTCCACTGTATGGGTAGAGAAATGGAGGAACCGAAAGGTAACTTGCTCAAGGTAAAACATCTAATATATGGCAGAGCATGGGTTGAAATCCAGGAAGTCTGGTTCCTGAGAATATCCTCTAAAATGTTATAGTAGCACAGACACTATGTACATTATATGTAAAGAATAACTGTATATGTATGTACATGAATATTGTAACACTGATTACTTTGAAGTCCACATTAGAGTCTCTTATTTTTCTTTTCTTATATGTGTGTATGTATATACACATTATATATTATAATGCGTATATACAATCTTATGAAATATATACCCACCTCCAATTTCTCCCACACCAGTCCTACCTTACACAAATTAATAGGCAAATTAATTTTCACATTTCTGAACATGTCATTTTTCTGCTCATAAATTTGTATCCATTGTTTTACTAAATAATGTGTGACTGAATTAATCATTTAGGATTTTTCATAAGATTGCATATACACATTATATGTATGTATGTATGTATATATATATTTTATATATATATATATATATATATATATATTTATATATATATATATATATAAAATCAATCACAGATACACTTTGGATTTTCTTAGAATTGTGAAAAATAATGTACTAAGAGAAAGTTCATGTCACCAGAAGTCTATGTGACAGATTGCCCAAAGGTCTCCCAAGGTAGCATTTCCTTACTGAATTAATGAAGAGCCAGTGCTACTTAGCAAACCTAGACACAATCAGACCTTTGGTGAAGAATTGGCATCAAAATCACCTGGGCCTGACCTATGAACCTATGAAGGCCAGTTTATTAGTCTACTAGAACTCTCCTGCCCCCTAACAATGGCAGCTTCTTTGCTGATACCAGCATGTTATTTTTTGAAACCAAGGTAACTCTTCCTATTCAAAGAAGCTGTTTCCTCAAGCCCGGGTGACTTCATATGAGACCTTGTTCTGATATGTAGCAGGGACAGTTATTTCAGTTATTTAACTTCTTTGTGCATCAAGATCATTAATAGAATTGTGTGAATCATCGTTCCTAGCTTACAGGTTGTGCTGATGACTGAGTGAGCAGATAGGAAGACCAGTGTCTGAAAAAAAAAAATTGCAGCACTCACGTTGCAGCTGCTAATTATTAATGTTAAACTTTCAGTTCAGACATTTACAAATTAAAGTCTAGCTTGGTGATTTTGAAGAAACATTTACATTTGACCCAGGTTTCTCAGCACTCCCTGCTCTTTAAGCACATCGTTTATCAAAAAATTAGTTCTCCAAGGAGTTTGCTTTGGTGAAATGACTAAAGCAAAATATCCTAGATTTAGTTCAAGTTAGTATTTTATAGGTTTTTATTGAAATTGTCATTTGGTGAAATGACCTTTTGGTAATTAAGCCATTTTGTGAACTGATTTTCCTAAATGAATCTTGCACAATTTTACTTAGAACTCATGTTTTATGGTTGCAGTGCAGTTTATATTCACTTATAAGCAAAGATTGATGATATATCAAGATTGCCTTACTATATGTCAAATGCAGATTTTGACTCTAGACGTGTATTTGTCTATTATTAGACTCAATCCTGTTTGCTAGTGAAAATTTTTATGAAAACTTTCCTAC
The DNA here is from genome assembly GCF_964194105.1 of Spermophilus citellus. NCBI lineage: Eukaryota > Metazoa > Chordata > Mammalia > Rodentia > Sciuridae > Spermophilus > Spermophilus citellus. Next base: position 92,892,612 of record NC_138198.1, on the reverse strand, counting down.
TTCATTTTAAGATTTGTGTTTATAATATTTTATCAAGTCATTTTGTTTTTAATAAAAGATTATATTTCTCTTTATGTCATATTTTATGGTTGACATTTTTAGGAGGTATTTGCTGAAAAAATTCATTCTTTAACTCCTCAGGCAATTTTCCAAACTACATTCTCCCTAAACATTATTTTGTCTTTAAAATATGCATGTGCATACATATATTGTTTGAATATTCACCAGTCTTAAAATTGCTTGAAAAAAGAAATCACTTCATTGTTATTTCAAACATCTATTAGCCTGAATGTATTTTACTGAGTTCTGTAAAAGCTTATTACTGGATAACCTCTAACTGACCATGTAGATAAAATGGTCATTGTTTGAATGTAGTATATTTTATGACACTTGATGTTATTTTAAAACCATTTTCAGGATGAAAGTTCAATAGAAAGTGATGAATTTGACATGAGTGACTCAACACGGATGTCAGCTGTGAACTCTGATCTTAGCTCCAATCTTGAGGAAAGAATGCAAAGTCCTCAGACTCTTCATGGCCAGCAAGATGGTAAGCCTTTCAAATTGAAAAAAACAAATAAAACAACAAAAACCAACAGTGAGTCAGAATCTATTAAAACGATAATCCCCTCATAACTATTGTGTCCATTTTTTAAAAAATTGGTTTCCATGGGGACGTTTTTCTCTATACTCAGGTTATGTCATCCACTCTATTATTTTTAGATTTAAGTACTTGTTCAAACCTAAAGTGTTAGACTGATTTATAAAAATATATCAGTTCTAAAATCTAAGCATACCCATGTCTTGCTCCCTGAATTTAAAATGTCTTTTGTTGATGCAATTTGGGTTTCTATAATATTTTCCAGCTTTGGATTCTTAGAACATCATTTTCTGACTGAATTAAAAGCTTAAAATGATTAAAAGCTTCATTTGGGTGTTTTTCACTTACCTAAAAGACCAGTTTCAATTAAAAACACTGAATGTTAAAGTACAATTTTATCAGAATCATTTTTCTCAGTAAGAAGATAGTTTGCTATCATTTGAGCTAACTTAATGCAAAGGAAAGGAAAGAAAATATTGTGAACTCCTATTTCTGAGTCTGTTGAAGATGCTTAAACCATCCTACTATTCTTACTATGAAGAAAACTGAACAATTTAGCAAAGTTGAGATGGTATTTAATGCTTTAGGCCTGAAAGTTTTAAGATCTCTGACAACTATTATTGTAGATTTTTTTTCTTTGGAAGTATTAGCTTATATATGGAAGTAAATGTTCATTATTTGGGTAATCATGGATGAAAAAACCAAAGGTGATAAATAGAATTAAATTGACCAATTTTGTTCAAAATTAGTTTATTATTTCTATAATTAGCAAGTTTATATGAACTTTTTGACTGCTTAGTTTTGTGCCTACAGTTAGGGGGATGAACCTTTACTTGTTTTCTTTGAAATTTTATTAAAAAATGCAAAAGATAGCTGTATTTCTGGCTGCTTTTTAAATTCTGTCTATGTTGGCAAAGCTTAATATTTCTCCAGATTTAAGGATACAAAAAAGGAGGACTTTCATTTTTCTCATTTTAAATGATACTAAACAATATTGATGTCTTGTTGGTGTGAGATATGAGAAAAGAAGAACATTGATTATCAGTGACTTTAAAATCATGGGTTGTTTTGCTAAACAGTATAATAGCTATTGCAGTATGAAGTTCTTCTGGTTTAGATAAAAATTATCTCTTTTTTTTTCTTAAAAACATGAGTACACATTCCTTGGAATTTTTTTTCCCCAACACTGGGGGCTGAACTCAGGGACACTTTACCACTGAGTTACACCCCAAGTCCTTTTTATTTTATTTTATTTTTTTTTTTAATTTTGAGACAGGGTCTTGCTAAACTGCTTAAGGCCTTGCTGAATTGCTGAGGCTGGCCTCAAACTGTGAGTTCCTGGGATTACTGCCACACCCAGCAGGGTGAAAAAAATATCCCTGATTCAGGAGAAAGAAACAAAATTGCAAGCGAAAACTCAATGAAAAGTGGGAAAAACATCTAATATGTAAGGAAAAGATCAGGCCTAGACTGGAGAATAAAAAAGTAGATATGTTTGTTTCTTGGAGTTTTTTTTTTTAATGATGATTAAATGTCTCCAGTTTCATAGAATAACTAAAATATTAATATATATCACTCTATTCAAATATTTTTATGTGTTTCACTTATTTATATTCTCATCATTTTTAGTCTATTATTTGGAGAATTTACATATATGTCTCCCACCACCAAAACTCATTGTTTTCTTGATTGGAATTGCCAGTCATGGACCCTTGGCTTGTGCACAACCGGTGTGATCAATTTTTGTATTGATTTTAATAAGATGCAGTGGAATAACTTCAGAATTACCCTTAGGGGAAAGCACCTTGTCATGATACACTGATGTATGCTTTCAGAAAAGAACATATCTGGTTGTTTCTTCTCCAATCTAGGCCTGACCTTTTCCTTACATATTGGATGTTTTTCCTTCTTTTCATTGAGTTTTCACTTGCAATTTTGTTTCTTTCTCCTGAATCAGGGATTTTTTTTCATCCTGCTAGTTTATTAAAATAAGTGCACAAACATGACTTCCTAAAAAACCTTCAAGGATACTGTCTCTGTCTGTGCTGCTGAAACAAAATACCTGACACTGGGCAATTCTTAAAGAAGAGAAATTTATTTCTCCCAGTACTGGAAACTGAAAGTCCAAGACACTGGCAGGTTGAGTCTGGAGAGAGCTCAGTCTTCACCTGCAGTGTGGCAGCTTGCTCTTGACTCCTCCAGAGCTTGAGGAATCTGTGTTCTCACAGGGTGGAAAATGGGATGGGGCAAGAGGGGTAGGCAAGAAAGGTACATTCCTTCTGACAAGTCTTCTTTGTAAGAGTACCTAATCCCACTCCCACTCATAAACATGGAACCCTCATGACCCAATCAACTTCCAAAGGCCACACCTCTTAAAACGGTTGAATTGCAGACAGTTTCAACATGAACTTGAAAACTAAAAATCATTAAAACCATGGCTCACCCCATTGTGCTGCTTCATTTATTGCCTCTGTCACCTGTAGCACCCCCACAATATACTTTACAGGGAAACTCACTGTCTTTCATCTCACTTCCTCATCTCTACTCTTTTGGGCTCATCTCAGTAGTGTTCATCTCAGGTAGATGTTCATCCTTGCCAACCCTCTTCATTGTTCTCAAGAGGACCATCGGCAGACTTTGTGTTGCTAACTCATGGGTTGACCCTTGGTTCTCATCTCCCCTAGCACTGATATTTAAGGGAAAATCTCCCCTTTGACTCCTCATGGGCTTGCTTTCTCAGTCATCTCCTTGAGCTGCTTTTCTATATCTTAGTCTGTGGATGCCAGAGTGCACTCCTTAACTCTCTCCCTACCTACTCTGCCTAGGCGGTCAAGTCAAATCTTGTCGCTTTCAGTAGTATCCACTGAATCAAAAATTCAGTTCCCTAAATCCCTACATCTTCTCAGCACTCAGGACTGTGTCTATCAACCTATTTCCTAATTGCCAGAATTTTTCAGAGGATTTACTACTATATGAAACAGTTTATTTCTGACTGATTAGTTGTTTCTCTTCGAGACTGCAAATCTGTTAATTAATGGGTCTTTTCATGCTTTCCCTTTCATCTGCTCCATTTCAGATAGTTCTTAAATGCTCTGTTATTTAAATGGTTCAAATATAACTTTCAACCTTAATCATGATTTGTAACAGTTTTGCATATTTTTTTCTTTTCTTTCTTTCCTATAACAATGGCACTCCCTTAAGTAACTCATATTGCCAAACTACTGTGCAATCCTTATTTTCCCTGTATACATACACACACACTGAGTCACATATGTACATACTCAGATGATTTTTGTCATCATTGTTTTATGAGAGTAACTCATGTTTCTTGCTTTGTTCTCCCTATGTTTTCTCTAAGAGTTAAGATATATATATCTTAACTCTTAGAGAAAGGAAAAAAATAAAAATAGAAAAGACACAGACTTTGCCCTCATGTAGCACATAATCTAAAGGAATAAAAATCGTTAATCTAACCAGTTTGAAAAAGCTTCTTCTTCTGGAAAATTATGAATTTATAGTAATGAAGCTTTCAGTATATTTTTCAGATTAGTGGGGAGTTTGGGTGCTAGGCCTCAGTTGGCAAGAGTGTATTGCTTTGTTGAGGACAGTGTGTATTAATTTTTGGGGGAGCAATCAAAAGGCATAGACTTATGGTGACCAAATTTTTAATAAACATGGCAAAATTGGCCTCAAGCTAGAGTATAATGTGGGTCCAGGTTTCTCAACCTTGGCACAATTGACTCATAACTCTTTGTCTGGGGTGGGGGAATTTTTCTGTTCATTATAGGATGTTTACCAGAATCATAGCCTATATCAAGGCATGATAGAAGCTCCTTCCCCCCAGCTGTGGCAACTACAGTATCTTCAGATACTGTGACTGTCCCCTGGTGGGTCAGATTTAAGAACAACTGGCAAGGCAGGAAAAGGCAGTTAGTAAGAAGTCAGAAGATGGAAATGGAAGAGAAACAATGAAGAGAAGTTTAAAAGTAAACATTGGAGAAAAGTCTAGTATTGCCCAATAGACTTTTGCAAAGATAGATATGTCCCATGACTGAATTGTCCAATGAATGGGTGTCATTATCCAAGTTGTGACTAATGAGTCCTTGAAATATGGTTAGCAAGACTGAGGAACTATTTAAAGTTACATCATTTACATTAATATTAATGTGATTTTAAGTACTCACCTGTGACGGTAGCTACTCTATCAGGGTAGATCTTGAGTGTTATTTTATTTTCACTGGTAGTTAAATGTCTTTCTCTGCAACCATAACACATATATTTAAGTCCAAATTTGGGGGTAAATTATAGGAGAAACTCCATTTTAATAATTGGCTGAAACTGCAGTTTGAACAATACAAAATTTTAAGGGTTAAATTAAAATGTTCTATTTTCTTTAAAATTAAGTGATTTATTTTAAAAATATGTTGAAGCAGGATATCGTGAGTTTTTTAAAATTCTCCCTAATAATTATAACATAAGCAGGTTAGTGATGTCTTTATACTGGGTACTATATAAAGTGGAAAGTTAAATTTTTTTTCAGTTTTTGTTTCACTGTAGTTATTAAGCATATGCATTCTATTCATGAAATGCCAAAGGAGAGATATATATGATATATATGCTATGTGTTTCCAGAAAAAAAAAAATCAAGAAAATGCCTTGCCCCAAGTTGTATAATAGATAAATTTAAAAAAAAAAAAAGATAGGGGCTGGAGATGTGGCTCAAGTGGTAGCGCGCTCGTCTGGCATGTGTGCGGCCCGGGTTCGATCCTCAGCACCACATACCAACAAAGATGTTGTGTCCGCCGAGAACTAAAAAATAAATATTTAAAAAAAAATTCTCTCTCTCTCTCCTCTCTCACTCTCTCTTTAAAAAAAAAAAGATATAAAGGATGAAAGATTGGTATCGAGAATAATAGTTCAATATTTAGCTCCTTTTACTTATTTGAAGTCCATATGGCTTTCCCAACTCAATAAGAAATAATGATAAGAAAAAAAAAGACACAGAAACTCCAATATATGCACAGAAAGTATTTTACTCTCATCTTTGATTTAGAGGAATATATGTGAAACTATTTTAAAATTTTAATAGGATTTTAAAATAATGTCTGTAGGTTAGAATCATTTAAAGGTGCTATCTACATTTGATTTACTCTTAAACCATAACATCCTTGAAGGTGTTGTGGGGTCTGAGGAGCTTATTCTGAGGGCAGCATTGCTACACATTGTCTGTGGTTCTCAGAATTCCAAAAAACTCTCCAGACCTGAAATCCAGAGCAACCTGTATTCATGTATTTACTAGTTTTAAGTGCCTATGATCTGTCTTGTCTTTAAATGGATTAGGGATAAAAAAAAATATTGCCACTTAAGCTACCCTTTGAATCTCAGATCCCAGAAATTAGGGAGAGTATAGCTAAAAAGGTATTCTCCTAATTGTTCAGTTATTATGAATGTCTATCATCTTCAAACAGATAATTTATTGATTATTTATTGTCTAATGGTTGTTTTAATTTTTTATGAGAACTTTATGGATATACATAGTAGTTGGGTTCATCCCAACATACTCATACATGCAAAGAAATCAATTTCAGTTTCATGATCACTCCTTTTCCCACCCCCTTTTCCCTTTCATCATCTAGATGCCTCCCCTTTTTCTTCCTCTAGTCTACTAGACTTCTTTCACTCATCTATTAATTTATATTTGATTGGTTTCTTATGTAATCTTCTTATTCCCACCCACTTTCCTTTATTTTACTCTAGCTTCAGCATATGAGAGAAAACATTTTATCTTTGAGTTTCTGAATTTGGCTAATTTCCCTTATCATGATATTCCCCATTTCCTTCCATTTATAGCAAATGCCATGATTTTGTTCTTTTCAGTGGCTGAGTAGATCTCCTGTGTGTATGTGTGTGTGTGTGTGTGTGTGTGTGTATGCCACAATTTTTAAATCTATTGACAGACATCTGGGTTTTTTCTACAATTTAGCTATTGTAGATTCTGCTGCTATAAACATTGATGTGGCTGTTCTTTGTAGTATGCCAATATTTAGATTTTTTTAGGAAAATAAACCAGTGGTAGGATAGCATGGTTATATAGTGGTTTTATCCCTACTTTTTTTTTTTTTTGATGAATCTCTATACTGCTTTCCAGAGTGGTTGCATTAGAACTGCAATCCCACCAGTAATGTGCAAGTGTACCTTTAACCCTACAACCTCGCCAGCATTTATTGTTGTTTGTATTCTTAATCACTATCATTTTGATTGGAATGAGATGAAATCTTTCTATTAGTTTTGATTTGCATTGCCCTGATTGTAGAGGTGTTGAACATTGTTTCATATATTTATTAGCCTTTTGTGTTTCTTCTACTGAGAAATTTCTGTTTAGTTCTTTTGCCCGTTTATTGGTTGGGTTATTTGTTTTTTTGATGTTAAATTTTTTGAGTTCTTTGTATATTCTCAATATTAATCCCATATCAGAGGATTAACCATGATTTTTTCTCATTCTGTGGGTTCTCTCTTCTTGCTCCTAATTTTTTCCTTAGTTGTGCAGAAACTGTCAAAAAGTGTCACCCCAATTATTGATTGTTGGTTTTATTTCTTGTGCTTTGGGAGTCTTGTGAAGGAAATTGGTTCCAGAACCACCTGTCTGATGGAATATAGACCCTCTGTCTTCTTCTAGAAATTGTAATCTGGTCTCTAATTCTTAAGTCTTTGACCCATTAGATTTGAGTTTTGTGCAGGTTGAAAGGGAGGGGTCTAATTTCATTTTCCTACAGAGTTATTCACTTTTTCCAGCACCATTTGTTAAAAGGCTACCTTTTCCCCCAAGATATATTTCCGGCACCTTTACCAAATAGTAGATGGCTGTAGGTTTGTGGTTTGTCTCTATGTCTTTCATTCCATTGGTCTAGTTTGGAGTTAATACTGTGCTGGCTTTGCTACTTACAGCTCTGTAATATAATTTGAGATTATTTTAAAAGGCGTACTTGAGCAAAAGTAAAGCATCAGTTCAGAAACAGACATAAAGTTTCATTTTGAAATAAGCATTTGACTTCATCTGACAGAAGGACAATTTTCCAAGAACCAATTTAATTGCTTTTCTGAGTTAACAGTATGAAATAAATTCCTGGTATTTTTTGTAAGGGAATATATGTGATTTATTAAACTCACAAAGATCATTAGTATAGAAAAAAGGTTTCTGTATTTTTTAGTTACAATAAATTATATCTTTTTCTATAAAATTGATAAATAGGAATACAAAGGGAAGTTGAGGCATACTTCTAAATTCTCAGCATTTCAACTTAACTTTAAAAATAATGGATTGGAGTAGAAAATGTGTGCATTTCCTTTTAGAACTATTTCCTATGATTTACTTTTGACATCATATAATGTGTTGCTCTTGAGAAAGCAAACCATGCTGTTTGATGGTGATATGTCAATTCAATCAACAAAGTAATATTGAGATTATTTTAACATAGTTTTTTTTTTCCCATTTGGTACAGGCAAAGTGGATATGGTAATATATAGAAACAACCAAAGAGGGAGGAGGACTTGTGAACAGAATTCCTTAAGAGCTGGTTCTTCAATATTAGCTTCAACTTCTATATATGATGAACTTTTAAAATACATAATCTAGGCAAATTTTCTTTCAAGGATGTATTTGATAATTCTGTTTGCATTTGTAAATGCATAGTTCATTTTCCAGAATTTGAAAATCTTTCCTTTTCCTCATAATATTTGCATTATAGAAATGTTTTTGTATGCTTCAGTTGGCCAGATTATTTTGATAAATGGAAAAAAATTGAATTGAAATTGAGTGGCTAACCTGCATACAAATATTAAACTATAGCATGTACATATATCTTTTTTAATATTAGCAATTATGGATAATTATAAGGTAGAGTGAGGATCTTTAGTTTATATATCACTTCTAAGAATAGGTAAATTTTTAACCAGAAACAGCAAAAATTAAATAGAGTTTAATAAAAATTAAATAAGTTATTATTCTAAATAATACTGTTTATAAATATATTCTAGGTTAATTAAGTAATAGACCAATATTCTGCATTCTAATTATTTGAATTGCTAACTTTCTAATAAAATCACTAAAAAGCTATAAAAACATGGCTTCTAATGTCAATAGGTCAGAAGTTAATTTCCAAAATTTTGAATAGTTTCTTACTTTGAAGATCCCTGGGAAAAATCAAATCTCACTGATATCTTTTTCACCCTTCAAGGTCTATTTAGGTTGGAGTAAATGACTAGAACAAATATCCCCTTTTAGAATCCAGCTAGATTTCTGCTTGCAGGGATGTGCAAATATTATGTACAGTAATAATCTAGTGTACTTCCTTCATATAATAAGAATAATGATGAAGATAACAATAATAATATATATTAAATAAACAGAGGTAGTATTAAGAAATCTATTTAAATATTAAATATTTTCCATGTTCCATTTGTCTATTTTACATATTTCCTTTGGGCCCTTTGGCTTTCAAAGTGGGAATCTTTTCCCTTTACTACAACATAAATACATATATATGTGTGTGTGTATATATATAGTCTGATATAAATATAAATACATATATACATATGTATGTATAAAGTCTGATTTTTATTTTTTAAAGAGTATCTGGCAAAAGTGTCAGATTTAGAAACAGACATAAAGTTTAATTTCAAAATAAGCATTTGACCTCATTTGATAGAGGTGCAATTTTCTAAGAACAAATTTAATTGTTTTTCTGAGTTAACAGCATAAAATAAACTACTGGGATTTCCATATTTCATTGGTTCAACTTAATTGTTAAAACTCTAAAATAACTCAGATTAGAAAATGAAGGATACAAAAGCAAAACGTGTTTTAAATCAAGATGTATTTCTGTTTCAACAATGATGCGCACACACGTATACCATGTATATTGTAATTCGTACACCCGTAAAATGGTCATAGTCCTGTGGAAGTATTGAGGGGAATATATTAAAAATAGAATTACATAATTGTGAGATAAATAAGTGGGTAAAGAAACCTAGTAATGGGAGTTTCACCAATTTTTGTATTCTAATTTAGAATATATGCTCAGCTGAAAGCATACATGCCCTACATCGGGAATTTATTTTAAAAAAATACAAATTCCTAACGATCAACCTCAGATGAGATGGTTTATGACTATCATGCAGGATAAAAGTGTTGGAGTCAATGTTCTAACTATTATTTTGAAGATACTCCTCATGATTCTATCCAGCTGATCTGGAGTGTCAAATGGTAATAGTCTAAAGTGCAAATCAAGTTGGTGCCCTGCCTGCTCAAATGCTAACTTTAACCAGTACCTTCAGGTGTTTGTATGGGTTTCATTTAGCTCTGTTTCTTAGTTAATGATAATTGTGATGTATAGTATTCTTTAAGAATTTTTGAAAACACTCCTCTAATGGTCTAAGAAATTTTTATTTTGTTTTCAATCATTTATATGAACACCATACACACAGGATGTAATTTAAGGACACACACACAGTATGCAATAATTTTTACTGCTTAGTGTCTATGTGAATAAAATTTTAGTAAAAATAGGTTTTTGATTTAAATTGCATCTAATTTGGCTGAATAGAATAGTTTCATGTAATTATTAAAGTAAATAAACCAGCAGTAAAAATAACTACTATTTGCCATTTAATTTTGTTTGAAAATCTTATAAAACATGTTTTAATAAAAATGATGTAAAACAGAATTCTTAGTAGGAAATTAAATTTAGTGGTTAATTTTTTTATGATGGTGAGTTTTAATTAGAAAAGCTATTAAAATGTTTTTCAGGCTGAACACCAAATCCCCTAGTGAGATTTTGTTGTCTCATATAAGACATTTTCATTATTCTGCATATTTGTTTACCTTTAATTGCTTAGAAAATTTTTCATGGAGCAAAAGAAAATGTTGAAATATTTTTTTTAAATAAACGTAATAAAATATTTCATATCAAAACTGCATATTTTCTTTACAGAGTTACTATTTTTAATTTTTAACTTGCATATACTTATGGACTTACCTGGAAAATGACACAAGGCCACTGTTTTTTCTTTAATTCAAGCTATTCTAATGCTGTCTTAAAAATAATTCATGTCATGAATTTATTTTATTAGTTATTGTGAGTCAAAGTAGTTAAACTGATGAAGCTTTTAGAAATATCTCTTTATGACAATTACTTTATGAAGAATTATATCTTAATTTTCAGAAATAGAAATTCCCTTTATAAGTAATATAAAATGTAAGTAACATGCAGTTCCAATGTTATATGAACTGGAAGAAATTTCTATTGTTAAATCTTTTTGTAATATTCTTGTGTATGTACTTGGGTGTGTATATGTATGTATTTAATCATTTAAATTGTTTTCAAGCAATAATTCTCGTTTCCAGAATCAGAAGAAGAAAGATCAATTTGATTTACATCTAAAGCACAAGTATGGAAAAAAGATAGTTAGTTATGCATTTTATTTTAAGTGGTTTTTCAGGGAATATTATTTTCTTATTTGGGTTCAGATTATTTGAAAGTCTGCTCTACTTTTCTCAAGATTCTGTCTTTTGGTATGTTATTTACATTACATAAGTGATTTTTCATATAAATGAGTGGTTGGTTAGCAACTTTAGTTATTTATTTCTGTTTTAATCTTGCCACAGCCCACAGACCAGTCCCATTTTAGCTAAGTCCCGATCTCCTGGAAAATGGGGGAAATTGGCTTTGTTTCAGACAGGCTTTGGAGAAATTACTCAGATTAGAGTAGAATGTCAGATTAATGAATTGTACTGTTCTTGTTTTGAGATATTGCTTTCTTGGTTTGTCATGATTTTCACAGCCATGTTTTCTGGTCCATGAATGCATGCTTCCAACATTCAATGTTTCAGCACATCAAGGAGACGAAAAAATTCTGTTAGAACTAAGTAGCAGAGGCAAGACATTTTAGTTCTAGAATATTAAGTTATATCTCTATTAATGTATATATAAGGTGAATCCACATGACTCTGGAGAGATGTTAAGAAATATAAAACTTTTGTGTATCTATTCAAATATATTTGAACCTGTGGATTCATGTGTCCAAGCATACTGTACAATCACAATCACCTGTATTTTCCCAATGCCTTTTTTTCCTAATATTTTCATTTGTCATTACTGTTACCCAGCTATCCTTCATAAACTCTCACTACAAACTCAACAACATGCTGTGCTTCTTTATAACTTGCCTCTGCTAGTTTGGGTCAGCTTACTATTACATTTTTAGAAAACAGTATTAGTCTTTAGGAAATTCAATGATTCAATAATTTTTGTATTGAACAAGCTTTGAAACTGTTGTTGCATGACAGCTGAGCAAACTGATAAATCAACTATAACACAGGGCCAAATTGACCATAAAAATCTCATTGTTAGGTTTACAGGGATGATAGTTACATTGTGCTTTGATAAAAGGAAAGAACAACTGGAAGGTATTGAAGAAAGGGGTTGAAAAGTATGTTTTGTTGTATTTATTATAAATTTGTAGCATAATTATTTTCTTATCAATTTCACTTCTGCAGTTGACTGGGGTGACTTGGAGGCAGGAAACAGGATCTATCTTATGCATCTTTGCATAATCCATTTGGAGCCAAGCCCAATGTTTAACATACACTAGGATATTAATTTTTTTTGAATTGAAGTAATGTTTTGAAATTTTTTTTTGAAATTTTTCCCCTTCTACTTACTTCTGCAATAAAAGTTCACTCAACTCTTGTATTCAGTCTTTCTTACCAAACATGAGATATGCAGTTGGGCTTTTCTTACCTACACAGTTTCCCTTGTCAACCTTCCAAATCTTCTCAGGAACAATGAAACAATAAACTAGTCCTAAAATCTTAAAGTGAGTTTATTAAAAAGGCAGCATGAACACACTCCTAACTGTGAATCAAGAGACCAGTTTCTTATCATAGCTCTGTTGGAAACTAGTTCTGCAGCCTGATTTAAGAATTATTAATGTAGTTGGTCACCATTTCTATGTTTGTAAATGAAAAGCTTAGACAATCTCTCTCTGAACTTCGTTCTAGCTCCTAAATACTCTGTTCATCCTTCTAGGATTTCTCTCTCTCTCTCTCTCTCTCTCTCTCTCTCTCTCTCTCTCTCTATATATATATATATATATATATATATATATATATATATATATATATATATATATAATTTTTCCCATATGGTTGTCTTTTGTCTCATTTTCTCTATGTCTCTAAACTTTTAGTGCTTTCTTAGACTAGAAAACAATATTAAAGAATGATAGAGACAACTTCATCCTTCTCCCAGCTGGCTCTCCATCTTTGAAGAGCCACATTCACTTCAAGATATGCATAGGAGGAGTGTTTAGAAAACCAGAGTGATGTAGGAGCAGACTTCCCACTCTTCTAGTTTCTTCCTTGTCTTGAGTTTTTCTCTGATTTCTTTTTCCATGGCCAATCTGCCATGTCTTTGGAAAGAAACTATAGTCAACATGAAAGCTCATGGAAATTGCCAAAATGTTGTTAGACTAACATGTCCTTCTTTTCCCTCTTCTTTATGAAGAACCCTTATCCCTTCCTCTATATTGGATGCACATATGTATTATTTACACGTAGGTATGTGTGTGTGGAGACAGAAGAGCACACACACACATTAGCTGTTTCAACAATAATGATTTTTTTCCTTCAAGAGCTTTCCATAAAATTTATCCCGAGATCCTGAAGTACTAAAGAGTTTCTTAGGAATTTCTTTAACAGCTTATTGTATTTTTAGAAATTTTAAATGTTTAAAGTTTTGAGATTTTATTTTATTATTGTTGGTGTTAAATTTCAGCCATCAGCCTGTCAGTGTGGAGATTTATTCCACTAACATCATTGTTACTGTGGTATAACAATATTTTGGAGAACAGATTCTAGCATCACACAGAATAAAAATTGGAACCCATCACTGCTGAGGTCTGCCTTTATTCAGATCGTTGATGAAACCGTCAAGAAGAACCAGATTAGCATTATAGGTACAGTGGAGATTGTCTTCTTAAGGTATATATCAGTGTCCTGAATTGGCCTCTTTGAGGGAATGCTTATACTCTAAACACATGTCAACAACATCAGCAATTTGTTTATCAGCAATGCCATGTTCAACATTCAGGATTGAATGAAAAATAACTCTTACCTGATTTATCCAAATAAAACCAAATTATTCTTTGAAGATATTTCTGACAGAAAATAATGACAATGATGAAAATTAAAATTTCTTATTGAATTCCAGGAATTGTTAGAAGTTTTCAAAAGAGTCCCATAAAGTAGGCACTGTTACTATTTTCTTGGTATAGATGAAGAAACTAAGGTGAATTAATTCTCCTGCTGCTAGCACAATAGCTAAGTGGCAGAAACAGGATTGGTACACAGTTCTTTAGATTTTGGAGCCTGTGGCTTTAAACATTCATTTCTAAATTGCCACTTGCCCACCTCTGTGACTATTGCATTTATTATATTTTGTAACCTGTGCTTGTTTGCATGTTTTATGACATCCTGGCTCAATAATTCCATCTTATTCCTATTATCTGACCAGAGAATTAATGTTCTGGATCATATTTTCATTTAACCTGTGCTTTCTAAGCTATCTGTAGTGGTTTCTTATAGGTGATTTTCCATACCTGCCTATTTCCTGTATGTTTACTCTGTTTCTTTGTTTCTTAAAACATGTTATTTCTAGCTATTAAAATCTATTGGTTCTGTAAAACTTTCCAACATTGGAGTAGCAGGTTTAAATTCTGTTTATTTCAATAATATCCCTTGACAATAATTTTCCTGTGTTTAAAATTCATATTTCCTTTTATCTGTTAAACATGTAATTGACTTCTGACAGTTTCTTTCATTCCACCCTATTCTTTCCTTGCATGGAAAGGACAATAAGAAACGGTGACTCGCCTTCTCTGTGCATTCATTACTTTGAATCTTCTCATTTCATTTTACTGTGCTTTATTCTAAATAATGATTCTAAGCTCTGGTAGAAGGGAATGAAAAACACTTTTATTCATGACCATCCACTCATGCCAATAATGATTTACCTTATCTTATAAGCTTTTTATTTTATAACATTTCAGCTTTGCTTTGTGTGAAACAACAATAATATATATACTTTTTTGATGAAGAGTGCCATTTTCCTACATAAAGCTTCCAAATTAAGAGGCTATTTGAAACATCAATCACACAATTCACGTGTCTTAAAATAATGCATTTTATGTAACAATAATGGTCATTTTATTCTAATAAACATTTTTAAAAGAATGTTATAGTGTGCCCAAAGTGGAAAATATCCAGGTTATAGTTAAGTAGACTTATATGATAATGGGATATTCAGTCCTACCTAAATGTAAGCAAGCTTTTTATATAAAACAAAATGCCATATTAAAAAAAAAGACTTTTTATATTATAAATTGAAATCTCTGGCATTTATAAAAAGAACAAAACTAGACCAGTAAAGTTTCCTAAGTGCTTGTGAGATATTGTGGCTTTGAGAACTTATATTAAATGAATTGAGGGGCAATAATAGATCAGCAGTTACCCCTTAAACATATTTTTTTGTCCACTGATTGTAAATACTTTATGGCCTTAACTTGTTTTTTAGGGCTTGTCAGCTAGCCAGTCTGTAAGTAGGCCAGCTTCTGCATTTGTAGCTATAGATAAAGGAACATTTCCTACTTTCTCAAAAGAAAGCTAAAAGTGTTATTCTGAGTATGAGAATTTTATAGACTAGATATTTTGACTTTTTTCTTATCTTATTGAGGTGATATCATAATAACTATAATGCAGTTTAATAAAATAATCTCTTGTGTAACATATTATTTCCATTTAAAACTAAACTTTGTGCCTTTTCCATTAAACCACACTAAACAAGTGTTTATTAAAATTTCTGTGCAAAGAAGATCCCAAACTACTGTTAAAGATAATGTTGGATGAGAATTTTGTTATATGATGAACAAAGCAGTGGAGCAGGGTTTTCAAGACCCAAGATTAGATCCCAGTTCTATGATATAACCTGTGTGTCCTGGTGCATGTCATTTCACATAGCTTAGCCAAAGAGCTTCACATTTTCAGTTAGGGGCAATATTTGTCTTGCTACCAGGGGATCTATGACAGGAACCAATAAAACAATATGGTTACTAGCAATAAATAT
Source organism: Spermophilus citellus (assembly GCF_964194105.1). Classification (NCBI taxonomy): domain Eukaryota; kingdom Metazoa; phylum Chordata; class Mammalia; order Rodentia; family Sciuridae; genus Spermophilus; species Spermophilus citellus. Next base: position 92,876,832 of record NC_138198.1, on the reverse strand, counting down.
TATTGACCAAAAAAGATTATTGGCAGAGCTTCGTACAAGATAATCACTGGAATGAACCTAATTATAAATTGTGACATTCTAAAGGAAAAGGAGACTCATGTGAGTGGCACCTGTTTAACCTGGGGATGGAAGAGGTGGAAATGCTTCAGAAGAAGTGACAAGATCCAGAGAATAAACAGTCCACAGATGACAAAAGGCACCAAGATTATGACAGTCAGATGTAATAACATGTGCCCAAATCTCATGCCTTGTAAACCACTAAGTTATAATTGGGCAATATTTTGATATTAAATTGTATGTGCTAAGCTTTTAATTCATTTTACTCTTCAAGCAGAATCCAGAGCTTTCCAAGTGAACTGCCCTCAGGCTAAGCCTGGCATAGAAATAAGAAAGAATCAATTGCTAGGTTTTGAGTGCTTAAGTACCTATTTTTAAATTAAAGCATAGACATATATCTTTAAACCATGGTTTTCACTGGCAAGAGCCAGACATCAAATAGAATTCTAAAAACTTAGCTTTAAATAGGAGTGAAAGCCTAGAAGTCTGAATGAATAAATTATGCAAAGGACAAAAATGCATAATTACATAAGAACTCTTTTTGTTCCTCTTTCAAAAGAAGTTAATAGTTCAATCACTGTAGCAAAGAGCGGTTTAGAAAGTTGAGATGCAAAGTTCACTGGAAACAGCCTAGTGGCCAAGGCTAGGATGGCAGGGTCATGGGAATACACTTGTACAAGATCAGTACAAGTGTGTGTCTCCTTACCCAATGTGTGGTCAGGAAAACTGAAGGCCTCCTGGGGTGTCCTCTGTCCAGTACGCCAACTGAAGAGTTCAGGATCGAGATTATGAGGTACTTAGGAACTTAGTAGGCCAAAGGGAGATCTTACAAATACATGTGCCAGCATGGGGTGGGGTAGCAGAAATAAGCAGCTCATGGGGGTGAACTGGCAGAATTTCTGTGGTTGGGATGAATCAGTCACCTGGAAACTCTGATTCAAAGTCATAGTCATCACCAGCAGCTTCAGCCAGGATAGACAGCTGATGAGAAAGTTATTCTTCCTTGGAAGACACAACAGAAAAGGCTGGCCTCCTTTTCCTCCCTATCCATCTTTCCCAGGCTTCACACAATAGGTAATTCCATCTCCTAGGAAAGAGGGGAACTGGTAGTGGTGGTGGTTAGAATTCCTGACAGAGGCTGAGTCTTGGCTGGAAATGACAGAACTACCTTCATTTGGTAAATTTCCATTCCTGACTAGAAGTGGGCATATAAGTTTACTTCAACTAAAAAGAAAAATGCCCTCTTTTTTTTTTGTATCCTTGAGTTAGTCTCCATGTGCATTTATACCAATCTTACCTGGAATGCATATGTTAGTAGTAACCATCATCAGGTTTGGAGAAGAGGTCAGAAATGACAATTTCTCAGGGTTCACAGCTTCCTTAAATTTAGCACCTGGTTCATTGACCTTCCTCTCTAAAAATATAACTGGTAGGAAATAAAATATTATGTTTGATATATACCTATGTCCTTTTATAAGTGTTCACTAGCATTTTTAAAATTCTCTCAATCAAAATAGATGCTTTTGAACTGTTTGCTCTGTGTTTTTGCTCCCATATGAATAATTGCGTTATTGCTTTGTCTTTATAAAGTAATATATCAACAGAGATATATTCTGAGGATGTATCATTAGGTGATTTCATCCTTGTGTGAACACCATAGAATGGACTTATATAAATTAAGATAGCTAAGATGTCACTACGCCACGTAATCTCATGGGACCACTGCCATTTATATGGTCCATTATTGACTAAAAAGTTGTTAGGCAGCACATAACTGAATATACATAGACAAACTGTCTTGAGCATATTTTATTAAATATTTAATCGTATTCTACCCATATTCTTAAACAATAATTTGATAATATGTAACAAATGAACACATTGTTGCTTGGGGGAAATAATTGATCTGCTGAAGCAATGGCATTGAAGATATGTGTCACTGACCCCATGAGAGTCATTCTAAGGCCCACAAAATCTAGTGTGGGCTCCCCCCAGGAATGCTGCTGCTTGAAGATATCCTTGATTTTTTTAAACAGTTGTCTTTGTTAACAAAGGGCAAAACCATCCTGAATACAAACAACTTAAATTTGGAAGAGAATTAACTCTGCCCTACACATTTTGCTTTTAATTATAATCCAATTTATGTGCAGTAATGTGAATTTCTGTGACCTGGCTAATCTTGATAGGGTTGTGACTGCCATCCTCCAAAAATCAATGTTCATTTTATTCAAATGTAAAGATAAATTCAGGTATTGTCTCTCTTGCCAGTGAAATTATGCATTTATTGCTCACACGTTTAAATGTTGATTAAAATATCTTGGCATTAAGAAAATGACTATGTATTCCAATTAGTCTGAAATACTAGGAAAATATACATGAATAATCTGTGATGAGATATCTGTAGATTTAAAAGCTATGAAGGCATTTTTAAGAGTAAAAATAATGAAATAATTTTATTTGATGGTTTGTGGTCCGCTTAGGAAGTTAGATTTATTTTTATGCTTTGTTGTTTCCAATATGTAAGTCAATATCTGTTACTATTTATACTATTTCCATGGGATATAATATCCTGGAGCAGGTGAACACTTTTTGTTTTATCCTGAAGCAGACAGGGAGGGAAAATAGCAAAATCATCAATTACTCAAATAGCCACTAGAGGTCTACTGATATCAAATTTCTACCAACATCCTTCTTTTCTATAAATATTTAAATTAACTATTTCATATAAAATGAAAGTAAAATTTCTTCTGTGTGTGGCACCTATCTTTCATTCTGTGGACTCTAATTCCACCTAAAATTAAGTATATTTAATACTTTTTATTCATTTTTGTTTGCTTTCTTTTAAAATGTGTTTCAATACTCTATTCATTTTAAGGAAATTTAACTATTAAGAAGTTGGTGCACATTGGGTACCATATTTAAATACATTTAAAATAAGTACCTATGTTTGCATCCATATGTAAAAGTATGTATACATTTATATATATATGTGTGATATATATACAATGTATGCATTTTATATTCTGTGTGTATATAACATTAAAAAAAGAAATAAGTCTGTTTTGCTCATTGTTCAGTAGACTATGTGAATTCCATCTGATTCTAAAGAAGTTGCTGCCTAGCCTTATACATTTTCATGCCAATTTGCTAGTGCACCTTCAGGGACCGTTAAGGTGTTCATGCAAATTAAATATAAGCAGAATTCACTATTGGAGGGCTTATGTTATAGTTATGTTGCTAAAACATAGGTGTCTTCTATTTTGTTATAAATAATGAATGTTACTAGCTACCATTTTATAGAGCTCTAGAGTATTAAATGTTGCTGTACTAGTTGATATAACTTACTATGTAACATTCTGTTATATAAAGAAGGTATCATCTAAAATCTTTGTAAAGAATTAAGAAGCCCATCTTTAATCTCTGGTGTATATGATGAGTTCAGTAAATGTTCAGGTGACTGCCTTGACTTACTGTAGTGTGGCTTGGTTGACTTTTTTTTATTAGTTCTTTTTATTTATATATACTATTAGGGTTCATTTTGAAATTATCAAAGAAGCATAGAATATAATTTGTTCTAATTGAATCCCCAGTACCTCCCCTTTCCCTTTCCTACTCCCTTTCCTTACATCTTTCCCCTAGAGGTCTTTCTTCTATTTATTTATAGGTTTTTTTTTAACGTATCACCTTTTGGATATACATAAAGGTGAGATTCACTGTGATATATTCATATATATATCATAGGAAAGTTTGGTCAGATTCATTCCATTGTTCTTCCTCTTTCCAATCCCTCCCCCTCCCATCCTCCTCAATCTCTTTCCCCTACTCCACCAATTTCTCTTCTGTTTTCATTAAGCCCCCTCTTCCTTCCTTCCTTCCTTCCTTCCTTCCTTCCTTCCTTCCTTCCTTCCTTCCTTCCTTCTCTCTCTCTCTCTCTCTCTCTCTCTCTCTCTCTCTCTCTCTCTCTCTCTCTCTCTCTCTTTTCCACATTTTCCCATCATTTTCTTTGGTCTAGCTTCTCCATATCAGGGAAAACATTGACCTTTGACATCTAGTCTGAATCATTTCATTTAGCATGATGGTCTCCAGTTTCATCCATTTACTGGCAAATGCTGCAATTACATTCTTCTTTACAGCTTACTGATACTCCATGTGTATATATAACTCATTTTCTTTATCTATTCATCTAATGGATAGGCATCTAGGTTGAATCCATAGCTTGGCTGTAAAGATTTTGTTGTTACAAACATTGATGCAGCTATAACATGGTAGGATGCTAATTTTAGTTCTTTTGGCTATATACCAAGGAGAGAATTAGCTGGGTCATATGGTGATTCCATTCCTAGTTTTTGAGGAATGTCCATACTGCTTTCCAGAAAGGTTACACTAATTTGCAGTCCCACCAACAATGTATGAGTGAAACCTTAGCCAAACATCCTTGCCAACATTTATTATCTCAGGTGACATATGAAGAACTAGAATTACCTGTAGTCTAAGAGTCATCTGTATCTATAGGACTTTGAATAATCCCAGAGTTGCAAAGCTTAGTAGTAGAAATGTCACTTTCATCGTTTTCTTATTCTAATCCATATCACACCTATCCTTAAAGTAAAAAGTGAAATTAGAGTTGTGGTAAAATCTTGTTGGAAGAATGTAGGGGGTCATTATGTATTATCTTCCCCAAAGTTCTAGGTCTTCTCTTCCTATTAGCAAAAAAAAAATTGGGATGCACCTGAAATATGAAGAAAACAATGTGACTTTAAGGAAACATTGTGTCTCCATTCTTTGGAGTATTTAGCGAATTATCCCAGAACTTTTTTATCTTCTGACTTCACTCTATCCAGGGGTCAAAGGCAAGTCTATAAGTGCAGAAAAGGATTAACCTTTTTTTTTTTCCAGTTAGCCAGCACTAATTTTTGTCACATGTTGCTGGATGGCCAAATTTTATACTATCCATGATGATCTTTTTATTTTTATTTATTTTTTTTAGTTGTAGTTGGACACAAGACCTTTATTTATTTATTTATTTATTTAATGTGGTGCTGAGGATCAAACCCAGGGCCTCGCGCATGCTAGGTGAGCACTCTACCTTACCCACAACCCCAGCCCCCAGGATGGCCTTTTAAGTAAGCATATTAGGCTTCTGCCAACGTGAGAGATTTGGAAGATCCCAGAAATGGCTTCTTGACTGCTGTGATTGGGAGTGAAGTGGTGCACATTCTCCAAAAGGTGCTGAGTGGAGGTCCATTCCAGGTCATGTTCTGGATTGCCAAGCCAGGTACAGTGGTGGGAAGATACAGAGGAAAAAGAATCTTTTTATAATTCTGGCCAGAGGACTCACCTTGCGCAAGCAACCATACTTTCTGTAGTTTGATCACAGGCATCCCACATGCTCATGGTTTCCCCTGTTAAAGTGTTAATCTCATTTCCCTATCCTGTTATGTAAATTTTTACCATGGAACTTTTGAGATCTGAAGGTTCTTATATTTTCTCCATTGCCAAAGGGAAAAAAATCATATTCCTCCTTCACAGAAAGCCCTTGGAATTATGAATGAACACCCAACTTGAAATCAACTGGCAAGGCACTGCAAGAACTTGAAATTTGTTTTTTGCTTTCATGGAACATATATGCTAAAGTATGTATTTTGTTTGTTTATATATACACACAAGACTGATATATGAAAAACTTTCAAACATGTGTATACTCCCCCTCCTGTTTCATCAGTTACCCATTTGAAAGCTTTTTAATTTGAGAGAACAATGAAAAAACATGCTTTGACTTTTCATAATTTTACCTAAATTTGTTCTGTCAAGTACCATGACTCAAGGCAAGACCTACAAAAAAAACAAATAGTTCCTTCTCATTTTTTTGTTCAACATGATCAACATTGTATAATGAAGGGAATATGTTTTTTTTTTCTGGAAGTATTTCATGAATTTCAGAAATGTGATTGAAAATCAACTGTTAATTCATTGACTTTAAAAATAACCTATTCCTCAATTATTAAGAACTTAGCATAGATCACACTTGTCTACTATCCACCCCAACAATAAACAAGGCTGGTAAGATACTTGTAATCTTGGAATTTATAGTCCAAATTATAAAAAGCTAAATTACATGATACAAACGAAAATATTAAGCCCTATGCCAGAGGAAGTATAGACAGTTCAAACTGCTTTTCTAATAAATAGTATGAGTTTTTTCCCTAAGAAAGGAAATCATTTTTTTATTAAAATTCTTTAATATCCAGAAGAGAAAACTCTATATGTGTTTATTAAACTGTGTTCTACTTTTAATTTTTGGTACCTGGGAAAAAAATCAATCTTGCCCGGGCTGCGAAGCTTGTACGTCCCTGCCATTATAAATATACTTTAATTATTTTTTGTGCTTGCATTTGTTTCATGATTCATGAAATATTACTTATAAAATTGGATAAGCCATAAAAGAATGGCTACTGTAAAAACTGATAACTCAAATTTTATCAACTGAGGTTAGTAAAACAGTACAAAAACTTGATGTAAGGGTAGATTATTTTCTAGGCTATAAAGTACCACATGGATCTTTGATGGGTACTATGAACTGCTTGTTCTTTTCTTGCCACAACAATTAAAAATAAAATGTGTTTTGTTCTGAAAACTATATACAAACTTTTACATTTTCCATTGTGTTTTATTGATTTATATTCTGTAAGAAGAAATGATTAAACATAAAGTTTATTTCCCCCAAAGTAAAAACACATAAAACTGAACAAATGATATAAGACTATTAAACTCATAAGTTTAAGAATGGAAACTAATAAAAGAGCCATGATTTCCCCATGAGACTGCAAAAAAATTTAAAGATAACAGTATTTGTTACGGTATAGCTGTAGTTACGGTAAAACAGACATCCCATGTCACACTTATGAAAATGTGAATTGTTATGCTCTTTCTAGGAAGCCATTTGCCTCTACGTTTCAAGAAACTGGAAAATATTTATATGTCTGAAATATAGTTCTACTTCCAGGACTTATTCTTAGAATCATATCCTAAAACAATCATCATAATCATATATATATATATATATTATATATATATATATAAAATATATATATATATATATAATAAATATATATAAAACAACAGAGATATTCACAGAAGTGTTTTCATAACAATAAGTATATCTAAATCACCATAATAATGAGTTAGTAAAATGAAATATGAATACTTGGTTTTTTTTCTTTTTCATTGATGTATCTTAAGTTCTTTGAAGTATGCCTGGAACATATTAGATGCTCATAAATATTTAATGAATGAAAATCCATTAGGATAGAATATTGTGTTACCATTAAAAAACACTTGTTTTTTATAATGGTGATGTGGGAAAATACTAATGGTATAATTTTCATTGACAATTAAAATGGCAAAATTATATATGCAAGCCATGTTTTCAACATAAACATGCTGTTTTTATTTGTATTTATTACATAATACTAAACAATATAATAAGCTTTAGTTCTAAGACATGTGATATACATTTTCATTTTCTTTATATTACTTGTAGTTTTAAAATATTCTATATAAACCTATTAATTTTTAATGAAGTTAATGCATTTGAATAGTTTTAAATATCAAATAACATAGTATGTGCAAAAATATGTCAATTCCTTGCCTATTCTCTTCTCTTTTTGCTCTACAATGACAATTACTTTCAAACATTTCTGCTATTTCCTCTTATTTTCTTATAGATTTCTAAATAATTTCTTGCTATTTCTTGATATTTTTCCCCTTTAGACATAATATGTTGGCTTTCTGTAGCATTCATACATCCTTCTCAATCCTTCCGAGTTAATTTTATCACATTTTTTTGTTTTTGGTTAAACATGTTAAACAATATTTAATTTTACACACATTACCATGTAAACTGTGGCTTTAGATGACTACACCCCTTTTTCTATAAAACTTTTTCTATGGCTACTTTCTTTCCTAGTGGAAATAAATTCCTAATTTTTCTTTGACTCTATGTCTGTGTTCTTACTTTGTAGCTCCATTGTTTAACTCAAAAAGGACTCTTAAGTCTTATTATTTTTGTTATAGTTGAGTCCTTAAAGATTTTTCCACTTCATCTAATGTATTGTCTTAAATATTCAGAATATCACCTTATTATCTTTTGAATTTCTGTCTGTATTGATGTCACTGTTCTTTTCTGATATTAGTAATTCATATTTTGCTTCATATTACTTTAATAATCAATTATGAGAGGAGGTCATCAATTTTGTTAATATTTTTTAAAACAACATCTAGTTTGTTTTTTTCTTTGCATTTTGTGTGTTTGCTATTTAATTCATTTTCATTCTTATTTTTTTAAAGAATTTGCTTCATTCTGTTTAGTTTGCTTTTGTTTTGCCTAACTTCTTCATTTAAAATCATTCATTGTTAATATGAGCATTTAAAATACTGTATTTGTACCAAAGCACTTTACCTTAATTTACACATTTTGATTCATTATGCTTCCATACGAATTTAGACTAAAATATTTTAAATTTTCCTTGTGGTTTCTTATTTGACTTACAGATTATTTTAAAATGGGTGTTCAATTCATAGATATCTTTGTTTATATTTTTAAATGGGCTTGTGTATGTTTTCAGTACTTTTAAATTTACTGAGATTGGTTTGGTTCACAGTCATGACTTTATGAATGTTCATGTGCACCTAAAACTAAGAAGTTATTTCATATGCTATTCTGTATATGTCAATTACAACAACTTAGTTGATAATGTCATTCAAATATATAACTTTTCAAGTTTTCATGTTTCCAGAGTGTGGTAGAGCCCATGAAGGGAGGGTCATTCTGCCTGTGCTAAGCGATAAGCAATTTTGGGTTAGTTTTAGCGTGATTCCTCCTGCTTAATTCCTTTCTCAAAGATGTAATTGAATTTTTCTAGTATTAGAACTTTTGATTAAGTTCTTTTTTTGGTCTTAGATATTTGTACAGTGGAACATAAATCCAAGTACTTTGAAACACCTACCTTATGATTTAGCATAGATAAACACTTTCCCAAATACATCTTTAAGGATTCACAGACTTCTCACTTGCCCTTTCAGAATTTTTCTGATTTACAAGTAAACTGGCATTCTGTTACTTTGCCCTCATGGATTCCTTTTTTAATGTGTTTTTTAAATTTTGGGTTTTTTACTATTTACATACAAAAGAAGCAGATGCATGTTTTAAAAAATCCTAATTTTTGAGAATTATCTAAGAAAGTCACAACTTTTTTCCTCTCCAAGGAAGCCTGATGATTATCCTGGCCAGCCTTTCTTTTGTACACAAATGTGTACCAAATTATCATATATTTTTTTAAAAGTGGGATCATACTATACCTATTGTGTAACTTGCAATTTTCAAAGAACAGTATATATTTTTAGAATTTATTTAACTACAAAGCTTTAAGGTATTGGATGGATATATATATATATATATATATATATATATATATATATATATATATATAAATATATATATATAAACTTTTTGGTTTTTATCCACTTATTGTTACTAAGAAAAAGTGTTAAAATTTCCAGCTGTGTGATCCTACATTTGTCTTCTTCTCCCTGTGATTCTATTAATTTTTACTACATGTACACTGAAGTTCTGTATAACATACACATTTAAATATGTATCTTGCTGATAATTTAGCCTTTCTGTGTTTATGAAATATCCCTCTACATCACTGGTACTACATTTTATCTTAAAATCTACTGTGCCTGGTGCTCGTATAGTCACAACAGTTTTCTTATGTTTAGGGTTTGAATGGTGTACCTTTTCTTGTCATTTTATTTTTAACCTGTTTTTTTTTCATATTTAAAATAGAGCATCTCTAAGGCATCCTATAGTTTTGTGTAGCCTCCGTCTACCCATGATATATATATATATATATATATATATATATATATATATATATATATATATATATATTCAGTCTGACAATCTCTGTGTTTTAATTGGAGTATTTTTACTCTATTTTTTTTAGTAGTTGTCTGGGAATCTCAATATGTATCTATTTTATTTTAGCACACTTTGCATTTATACCTCACTACTTTATTTTTAATGTAAGAGTTTTAAAGTTATATATTTCCAATCTCTTGCTATTTGTTTCTCGTATTTTGCCTCTTCCTAATTTATAAATTCCATGTTTATATTACTACTTTTTTCTTTTATAAGTAGCCTTTAATAGAGAGTAGGAAATACAAAGGAATAGCCTTTTATATTTCCTACATTTTTACCAGTTCTTTGAGTTCTCCTAAGCTGACTTTCCATCTGGAATCATTTAACATTTCTACTGAAGAATTTATCGTTTCTTACAAGGAAGATTCTACCAGTGACAAATTCTCTCAGATGTGGTTTCTGGGCTATGTCTTTATATTTATATTCCTTTTTCAAGGACTTTTTTTTCATTGATTAAAGAATTGTACATTGTAAACATTTTTCTCAGTGCTTTAAATATTGTGTTTCTTTGTACTCAGAGTCGTTTCTGTGCTGTTCATCCTTATTGCACTTCTCCTGTATATAATGTAGACGACCCTCCACCAAACAAATGAAAATAAGCAAAGGCTATTTATGCAGAGCTTGCTATATAAAGAAGTCAGCTACCACCATTTGCATTTGGCAGAGACTGAAAGGCAGTCAGAAGAGTGAGAAGACTTTTAGTGATAAAAAGGATAAGCCTCCAGGTGTGCCCTGATTGGAGACTGTTGGCATGGGGAGCTGCAGGTGGGCTGACTAGACTACCAGGTGTGCAGAGAGCTTTTGGGGATGGATTCTAAGTCAGAAGGGGTCAGTTGACATGGGGGTCAATTATTTCAGGGGTTTTTGTTTGGCTTCAGAGAATAGTTGCTAGAGATAGTGTTCTGATCTTTTACAAATCGAACTTACAGAAATAGACTGTATTCCTGGACTGGTTACAGTGAATAACTGGTTGATTTCCAGGGCTGGTTGCTGCGGATTGTGGATTGAAGTTCTATTGTTGAACTTGGTCTGGCATTGTCCAATTGTACATTCAGCCTCTCAGTTATATGTATGTTGTCACTGTCTTCTTTTAAGATGTTATTTTAGCTTCAGTTTTCAGCAGTCTGCCTGTGATACACTAGCTACATTTTTAAAATTCAGCTGAGACCTTGTTGAACTTTTTAGTTCTATGGATTGAGTTTTTTCATCAATTTTATCATGTTTTGGACACTTTTTTCCAAAATAATTTTGTTCCCATTTTCTCTCTTTTCTCGTATTAAGGTTCCAGTTGTATAACTGCATGTGTATTATTGACAATTATACCACAAATTGTTGATCATTTATTTTCTTTTTGGTTATATGTTTTTATAATCTTTCTTTCTCTAGTGGTTTACTTTAGATAATTTCAAATCCACTTTTCCTTTCTTTGCCTATGTCCAATCTTCTTCTTAAGTCATCCAATGGATTTTAATCTCAGACATGCTATTCTCCAATTCCACAATTTCTAATTGGCACATTTTGGGGGTAGCCAATTTTGTCCTGATATACCCCCATCACTTAATTTAATATATCCATCTTTTCTGTAAATGAACGTACTAATTATTACCAGATTAAAGCCCAGGCTTGCTCATTTCACTAACTAAATTATCAATGGACCGTCTTTTATTTATTTTGCTTCCCTTTCATTATAGATATTTTTTTCTTCATGTATATCATACAGTTTTAGTGTATTCTGAACATTGCTATAAAATAATTATAGTGGTTTATTGTTTGTATCTACTTACCAAAAAATAAAATATTTCTCTTAGTCTAATTGTTAGAGTAAGGAAGTGACCATTTAAATTCCTCTTATGTCTGGGTCATAGTTTTAATGATATTGAGTTCATCTTTGATTTCTCAAGCTCCTACCCTTCAAGCTAGCACTACTATTAAAATATTGTCAGTCCTTGGATAGCAAAAAGTTTTTCTTTGTGTTTTCAGTTCTTGAATAGCATTTCTTCACTATTGGAATCAGGTTGGAAAGGGTTTGTAATATATTGACTGCAAGAATTCTCAGAAATAAGTAATTTCTTTCTCCATTGTTCCTTCTTCACTGTTTTCTGGTTAAAATCTGGAAGGGGGAGGAAGTATAATGAATTGATGTAGTAACATATTTGTTTTTGCATTTGTGGCTATTTTCAGTTTTAAGCCATTCTGTCAGAGCAAACTGTCGTCATACTGACCCCTCCTTGTTTCTCCAAAGCCACTGGATCCTCAGCAGGCCTGTTCCTCCATTGTCTATACACTCTGTGCACCACTTCCGCATGTGGAAGCAGTTCTTTTCTTCCCTCCTCAGTTTCCTCCTATTTCCCTCACTTTTTTCACTTTGTTTCTTAATTTTCCTCATTTCTCTCATCTCTTAACTTTGTAGTGCATTGTGCCTCAATCTTTAAATATTTTACCTTTTCTATATATACTCTTTTCATGATGCTGTTTTGACTTATGCCTTTAAATCCCATCTGGAGTCCAGCGATGAGTTATATTTGTGTCTCTAAATAAGACCTCTACATTTAACACCAGATTTATATAACCAGCTGCCTATTTGACATTTCCATTTGGACATTAAATAAATTAATACATTCCAAACTGATTTTCTTAACATACAGTAATAAAATGATTAAATTAAACCTGCTCCACCTTCAATTTTTTTCCACCTTGGAGATCATCATCCTTCTTGCTCAGAACCAAACATCTGGAGTTATTCATGACTTCCTTCTTTCCTTCTTTCTCTAGTACTCATCATTCTGTCTACCAGAGAATAATGATGGTTGTTCTTTCTACCTTCAAAACATATCCAGAATCTGAACACCTATCTGCACTTCTGAATCTATTACCCTCATTCAAACCACCAACATCATTTTCCTAGTTTATTAAAATAGCCCCATATCTGGTTTTCCTGCTGCTACTCTCTTCTCCATTTCTACCTATATTCTCACCCAAGATGATCCTTTGAAACCATGTCAGATCCATGTAGCTCTTGCTTGAAATCCCTTAGTGGCTACCCTACCTTTTAGTGAAAAATTTAAAGTCCAATGAATAGCACAACCAAAAGGGCTTCCCTCCTCTTCCTCAAATATGCCAGGAATATACTGACTTTAGAGTTCTTGTTAATTATTGTTAATTTTACCTAAAATTTCTTTTATCTATATTTCCTGTCCCATGGTTTCCTCTAAGCATTTGCTCAAATATCATCTTCTCAGTGAGGTCTTAGATGATCATTTAATTTAAATTGCAAATTCTCTATACCTCTCTTGCTTTATTTTTCTTTGTAATACTTACCTTCTTCTACTATGTCACTAACTTTAGCATTTCATTTCTTCTCTCTCCACCACTGGAATACAGGTGGAATGGAAAGGAGGTGTTTCCCTGTTTTGGTCATGTTCTATCCACAGCCTGTCTCGCACTTAGAAGCTACTTAAAACTGTTTTAACACACTGGTAGCTGATATTTTGTCACTGGCCATTGATTCACATTGCTATCTTGAGCTCTCTACACTATCACAATCTAAGACGAAGAGCTTTGTTTTATAGTGACCCCTTGGTCCTTCCAGATCATTCTGTAATATTGATTATATTAGAGTTTTGAAATTATTCTTACGGATACAATAGCAAACATAATTTTCTTGAACAAAAGTTAGATGTCTACTTAGTAAAAGGAACATATGTTTAACATTCTCCTTCAAAAAATGTTTTACACATATTAAAGCACTTTTCAAGTATAAGGCATTAAAATGTTTTGCACAGTAGACAGCTTTGGAAAGCTTTAGTGCCGATTTGACATGCCAACTCTTGACTAGTGACAACAGGCTGCATTTAAAATTTGGGGGTCTGCAATGTAAGTGAAGTTTGAACATTCAAATTTAATGTAAATACTTGAATATTTTTGTAACAAAGTTTGAAAGTATTTTCCCTTGATAGCAAATTTAATATTTTAAATCATAGTGAGGTCTGTAATTATGTGCTGTATTTTAATCAGGTGTAGACTTAAATAGTTGGAAAAAAAACATACAAAAATTTAAAATAGCTGCTCATAATTTAAGGATGAAAATAAAAAACTTTGTATTTTAATGTAATAAAATGATGAAATATTTAGAGAGCTGTTTGATAATTCTCAAGAGTGAGTGATTCATATGTAATATGAATTTTTACAACATAATTTCATAGTAAATAAAAAGGGGTATCTCAAATTTGCTTTCTAAATTAGATTAATTATTCATGTTAATATGTGGAAAGATTGCACAAATATTACTTTGAACCTCTGATTTCAAATTATTGTTTTTACTGTTAGAATATATACTTGAAATCAAGTCCTCCTATGAAACTGCTTATATTTTTAGATATTAGCAATTCTCTAGTCAAACTCTTAATGCTGTATTTTGAAAATCCATATAGATATTTAAAACCTCTCCAAGCATAATAACTATATATGTTTTTTAATGGAAAAGATTTTGTGTTTCTACTTTGTTTTCTAATAAATGGAAATTTCCTCTAATATTAAACCAAAGTTCTCAGTTAAGTCAAAGAAACGAGTGTTCTAAAAATTCCCAGAATTTACTTAGTGCTTCATCTCCTATCAAAGGTTTCTAGGTTCCTGTAATCTGAACTAGGTAGTTAATGAACTACTCAAAGTTTTAAGTTATTGTTTTTTTCTAGGTGAAAGGAGACACGTGTATGTATGAGTTTGCTAATTAATAAAAAAATAAGATTCATTATAATTTCATTGAACTTTATAACATATAGATAAAACAATGAATTAAGGAACATTTGGGGGATCTCATTTACATGCTGAAATTCTTGTTAGAGGTACAAATGATAAAAATGTGTACATTTCAGCCTAAAAAAAAAGTAAAACCTCATTACTTTTGATAAAACTATTGAGTATTCACTAATTGTTCACATTTTCAATGTCTTGATTTTAGAATGTATTGTGATATCATTTAAACTTCCATGAAATGTAGGGAGAGCACATTTAATTGAAAGAGTAGTAGAAACCAATTTTTTTTTTAGTTGTAGTTGGACACAACACCTTTATTTCCCTTGTTTATTTTTTTTATGTAGTGATGAGGATGGAACCCAGGGTCTCGCATGTGTGAGGCGAGTGCTCTACCGCTGAGCCACAACCCCAGCCCCAAGAAACCATTTTTTTTGAGAGTTGGCAAGCTGTTATTAATAATTGATTTCTTGAATACTGTAACTTCCAAATAAAATTAATGCTACCTGTCTTGGTTGCACAAACAAATGTAATTATGAGATGATTGGGGACATTTAAGACAATGAGCTAAATTGCATATGTATTCTCTTTCAAGCATTTGATATTTCTTCTAACACTTCTTAAAATTGCATCTGAGCTAGATTTCTGTGCTAGTTTCTAAATACAATTGCACTCCTTTTTCTCCTGAAGGATACAGTGATAGTCTTATTTGGATAACACTTGGTTTTCTAGTTGATTGCATGCTCTTATTGAATTGGTTTAATAAAACAGAATATTTTTGTAGATTTTGCTATCTATTGCAAGAATAAATATTGTATACTTTTTCTCAGCAAAAAATAAGATGCATAAATTATGAATATGTTAAAAATACCGTGTTGAATAAAATTCATGGTTTTTGAAATTTTTATACATTAGGATGATCATAGTAAGCTTCTTTGTTTAGAAAATATGGAGTACATTTGGAAGATTTAAAAGAGTAGAATCAGCTTCTTCAGTTCTGGGGAAATCAGTGATATATAAAGCCAAACCACAGAAATGTATATAACAATTGACTTACATTGCTTTATATAATACTTTTGAATTATGTGTCGCAATTTACAACTAAAGTATATGCATTGAATCTACTACCATTCACAGCATTACACATTTATTTAGCATTGAATTTTGAAGGGCAATTTTCATAACAGTAATGATCCAGGAGCATGAATTGGATATTTCATGACTTGGAATGCATACTAATCTTCAGGAAGAAATGTATTCTAGCATGTCATCTTTAAAGAACAATTCCCCATTACGAATGATTAGATGTCAGATTCTGCAATTATTACTGACAACACTTCAGATGAACTTCTGAAACAGAGGGTATAGGATCCAAGGTTTTTTTTTTTTTTATATTGTGACATATCTGGAAGAAGGTCAAGGACATGTATCCTCAGGCTATATCCAGTCTCATATGATATAAAAAGGATGATCACAATAATATTGCATATGGTGTTAATGACAATCCTTTGTTGTAGTCTTCATTTTTCTTTATTCCTTGACACCCCCTTCATTAAAATTTCCACAATTAAGAGAAGTCAGCTAAGGACAGATAGGTGATTCAAGTGGTTAAAATTAACTGCTTAATTTTCCTTGGATTCATTAGAGCTTTGAATAAGGCATATCTTGCACCAATAAAAATAAAAATATTTTGTGTTTTATAAGCAACAGTGTGTGTGATGATTGTACCTTACATGTTATAATTGGCTTCTTATGATGGAATTTGTTTATAAAATATTAACTCATGAAATGTCTCTAATAGTTCAATCACACCAGTCAGTATGTGACAAGGAAGAATAGATGTCAGTTTCTAACTGCGTAAAGGGAATTGTTTCCTGTACGTTGGTGTCACCAAAATAATGACTCTTTCATAGAACTGCTAACTAGTATTGCTTTTAAGCAAGATAATATTATCTTTGAGAGAAAATAATTCATCTTTAATATCTGTATATAACCAGATTATATACTTAGTAAATGCCTCCATATAATAATACAGAACATATTGTCTGGAAGCAATAATTTTTGTTATATTTTTGTTTCATGTCATGGTTTATCAGAAGCATTTCTAGGCATTGTTTTATTGAGGTCTGACAGAAACTCCTTGAGGTCTATAGCATTAGTTATGCCCATTTAACAGATATGAAACCCCAGGGTTGAAGACATGAATTCTATCCAACACTGTTTGTAAGTGCAAGAGCAAAAGCCTCAATATACTTTTAACAACTGATCTTTTTTCTTTTACAAGAAAATTTTTGTTTTCAGTAAAATATTGCCAAAGTTTGATTCTGTAATTTCATTTATAGTACCGTAAATATATACTTTAGGGATAAGACAAATTGCCAAAGAGCAGAAAATAAATAAGATTATTCTAAGATATTGAGTAATGGGATGATAAATACTAAAGTGCCACTTTACTTATTTTGGGAAAGCAAAAAATTTGCCCAACAGTTGAATGTATTAGTAGGCTTTTTGTCACTATAATAAAATGTCAGAAATAATTAACTTTAAGAAAAAAAAAAGGTTTATGTAACTCAAATTTCTGAAGCTTCCAGTCATTGTTTGTGTCTGTAGTGAGGGAAAGGGATGAGAGGGAGGGTGGGACTTGTGGTAAAACAAACCCACTTACCTCATAAGCCAGAAAGCAGAAGAGAGAGGAATGGCCAGGGTCTTGCCATTCCCTCAAGGGCACACCCCAGTGACCTAAGGCTTCCCATCAGGCCTCGACCTCCTAATGGTTTTACAACCTCCTAAAAGCACTTTCTTAGGGCCCAGCCTTTGACACATGGACATTTTAGGGAGACTTTTATCCATACTTTTATGCAATGGCAGGCAGCCATTGTCCCCACTCTTTGGATGAGTGGTTCCGTGTTGCTTCTGGTAATGTCAAGGTTGTTGTCTTTTCAGTGTAACTTTTGTAATTTGATCACTCCTCTTGGTCAAATGAAGACCTTGGTCCGATGAAGATGTGAATATTGTTTGCCCTATGCTGTGCATTACATTTATGCTCAGTTTTTCATCTTTTGTCCACTAATATGCATGATTGAGGAATGAGCAAGAAGGAAAAGGTGTCAAAGATAAATGAATTTTATCTACATATTCAGAAGCAGTGGTTCTGAATACTAATAGAAAAAGCAATACAGCATCCATAGGTTACTTCTCTTTGTACTACTGTGACATAAAGTCGATTGAATGATGAATGACATTTTGAATAACACACTTAAGGATGTCTAACCAGTTCTGTAAATTAACAATCTTTCTGTTTTGCAATTTTCATTCACTTCAGATATTCAAAACTGTTCGTTCTGTGTATAGATAATTCCTTAAAGGAATATGCACCATGATTTTTTCACTTGCTACTATTAAAGTCCAAGTGAATTCCTTCTATGACATTACTATTGACATGTTTCCATCCTCCTACCTATTTTAATTTTGATATATAAAACTGTATTTGATATATGAGTGCAATTGGATCTATCATTACTATTTTTGAAAAATCAGATGATTTCTACTTTGACATGCTGCATAAAAATGAGATTATATTTATCCCAGAAAATTTTCAAACTTCAAATGGGAAATGGCATGGAAATAATTGGTATTACCTCTGTAGCATATTACACGTTTATGAAGAAATGGTCATGCTCTACATTTTTGGCTAATTTGTAATTTTCCAGCAGAGATTTCTAAGAAAGGTTTCTACTTGTTGAGATTCTTCCTCTTTTTTTCCTCTTAGGTGAGGCTCATGTACTTAAATGAGATCTGAAGTTCATTGTGTAGATAAATTTCTACAGTTCCCAAAAATATTTAACAAATCCCTTTCATTCTCCCCTGTTAGACTCAAATAAAATGTTCAATTTAAAGTCTCTCTAATAGAGTAGACCAAGCTGAAGACAGACTCTCAGAGGCGGAAGACAAAGTGGCCTGCCTAAATTGTTCAGACAGTATTAAAGAAAAAAATTGTGATCAGAATATACAAGAACTCTGGAACAACATGAACTCATAAAATTTAAGAAGCATTAAGATTGAGGAGAACTGTGAACCACAGACTAATGGGTTGGATAAATTCTCCAGGGAAAAAATAACAGAAGAAATTTTCTAAACTTCAGAATGAGATGGACATCCATCTGTAGCTCTTTTTTCTTCTATTCTTTCAACTAAAACTTTTTGGCAATTACTAATATGATGGACTTTGATATTTGTCATTTCTTCAATTCTTACTTTCTTCCTTTGGGTATTTTCCTTATCTAGTTTTATTTCACTTATTTTCATGTTCTGTTTTATCTTTCTATCTTGGTAGACTTACAGTCATTTTTGGTATATGCCATTCTAAATATTACATAATTAATTCCTTTGGTAATTAAAAAGAGGTAGCTCCTATAACATCACTGAAGAAATTGTAGCAACTATGCTGCCTGCTGACCAGCTTTTTCAAATATTATTAGAAATACAAGTTCTTAAGACCTAATTCTTTTTCTCCAATAAACTTATAAGATTGGTGATAACAATATTATGCAATATGTAAATAGAAGAAACATCTTCTAAAATCAACTGGCTATTCTTACTCTAGTTTATGCATGGTTCTTAGGAGTTCTTATACCGTTAATGGGAGCTGATGGACACAACAGACTCATCCTCCCTTTGTCACAACTCAGTAATGTTATTCTATTGATGTTAGATGTACCTCGATAGAATGAATTTAGCCAGACCAATCTTGGACATTTTGGGGAACACTGCATGCCCCAGCCACCATATGCTAAGGTCATCTTGTACATATTATTTCCTTCCAAAGAGTTCCTGTGCTATCTTCACTGAGAACCATAGTAACAAACAACTTGGCCTATAGGATTTGAATGTTGGCAATAACATCTCCTTATGTTTTTCTTATTGACCATATGCTGAAAGCACTATTAAGACAAATTTAATCATTTAACACTAATTCTGCAAACATATTCTTTCAAATATCTATTATGAATTAATAATAAGCTAAATATATGTAGGTACTCTTAGTTCTTAATTGTGTTCTTTCTGACATTTTTATATCTTGTAATATTCAAGTGAGGGCTTCATGCCTATTTTATTATATATAAACCTTACAGTTTTTCTCTATGAGAAACTCAGCCCAATTAGGGCTTATCAGCCTTATACATTCCTTTAATTTGAATTTATATTTTCTGGAGGAAATAATACTGAATGTCTGAGAAATAAATACCTTTGTGACTTGGATTAAGTTGTGCAGCAAGGCAGGAAAGATATCTTTCTGCATTTTCATAGTACCTTTATTCTGAAGAGGTCAGGATATTTCATATGCATTATCTCATTTCCATCCACAATTTTCTTCTGCAGTCTTTGCCAAAACACAGAGATGTAAAATTTCTTGCCTCAGGTTATGCAGACACCAGATATATACCTTCTGTAACTCCTAATTTTCTCCAAATTCTCATTTCACAATATGTCCATTTCCTTCTAAAATAATGAATGAATTCAACCAAAAAGTACTGAACAACTGCTCTTAGAAGTTAATTTATCCCTAGGTATGTGGGATAAATCCAAATAGGAAAACAAAACCAAAACTCTCCCTTGTTTCTCATATTTTTATTAACTAATATTTTAATAAATTGAAAAGGACTATCGAGGAGACAGACAATAAACACGTAAATTAGCAACATACACTGTTTCAGTAAAAACAAAATGCAATGGAAAAATGAAATAGTGAGGAGGAAGTAGTGTGATATGTAAATGAGTTAAGCCAATTGGTATTGAAATCATCCAAGTTCCCAACTATGTAAAATAATGCCATTAAAAAGTGGTTGTAAAATTAGAAGTGTAAAAACAAGACTGTGTTTTTATATATTCAAATTGATGAGAAATTGATTCATTAATTCAATTCAATAAATATTCAGTGACAAACATTCAGTACAATGTACTGTTCTAATGCACATCTACTTTCAAACTGTTCCGACACTAAGAGACAAGGTATTCTGTTTACTTACCGCTGCATGAAAATACCGTTCCAAAAACTGACAATTGAAAATACTTTGTAAATTTGTGATTGGCAGAGCTTAGCTGGTTGTTCTTCTGCTTCTTCTGAGGTTGTCTGGGGCAGCAATCCTTTCTGAGGTTTTGACTCACCAGAACATCATTCTTGCCATGTGTCAGGCCTCTTTCTCTTCATGTGGTCACTGTGCACATGGTCTTTCTGGCAGGAAGACTTTCTTGGAAGTTCAGAGGTCCTTAGATGCAAAAGAAAAAACTGATACCCCATATTAAGATTGGGTCCAGAACTCATAAAGGTTCCCCACTTCTACATTCTATTGGTTTAAGGGAATCCCAGGTCAGCCCAGATTCAGGAAAGGCAATCCACAAGGGGAACATTATGGGATGCATGGAACATTTGGAGCCATTTTTGGAAACTTGCAATCCCAGGAGACAGTGCTTATACTATACACAGATACTGTGTGAACACTGAAGAAGAGCATCTGTCAGACTGTCAGCATTCATGTGTGGCTTCTAAGAATAAGAGGATGCTGAGCTACATCTTAAAGAAATAATCAGAATTATCCAGTGAATAAGAAATAGAAGAGTGTACCACAGAGAAAGAGAGAGAGAAGGAAAATGAGATATTTACAGGACATGGTATCAGAAGAGAGTTTGGTATGTCCAGAGAATTCCAGTTATTTAATATAAGCGAAAGTTATTCCCCTTTTGGTAAATTCTGTAAAGAGCACCAGAGAGGAAGGTAGGTTTTGAACCAGGAGTTTTTCATACCTAATATGTGCTGTGAGGATTAAATTTTATTAAATATCTGATTTATCTTCCTATCTATTTACACATATTAGGTCTGTATAAATGTGCATCGTAATATACTAGGTCATGTCTAACAATGGTTTTGCTATAATGACTCCAATAAAGGATGAGATTTGCATTTGACAAGGACATCTTTGGGCACATCCCATAGAATGGATTATGAAGGTAGAGACTGAAGAATAATCAGTGTGATGACTTTCCAAGTCAATAGAAAAGACATACAGTTGGCAGAGGCTATGGAGACAGAGCTGAGAAGAAAAAGGAATTATAAGTTAAACTTCCCATATTTTAATTTAATTCTTTCAAAATCTAGTAGTTCCTTTATTTAATGGTTCAATCATTATCACAATGTATATGTTCATACTTTTGTAGGATCCCCAATATTCAAGTACTATGATAGAAACTGTGATACCCAGGAGTGAGATAACTTTTATAATCAGGAAGCTCAGAGTTTATTTATGAAGATTATAATATTGATGATAATTACAACATGACAAGTACTTGCTAGCTGTTGGCACATAAGAGTGTCATTTTACCCAGATGGTTAACATCTTGGAGCGTTTCCAGGAAAGGTTAGTTAAGACTCAAAGAGGCCAGGGGGGAGAGAGTGAACATGCAAATCTGGAGGTGTCAGAAGGCCCTGTTATAAGTGAGAAGCTGGATAAACCTCAGCATCATTATATCCAGAGCGTAGCATACAAGAAAGGGTATGAGAGAGATGTTACTCATTAGGAAGTTGACTGGAAAATTTTCAATGATGGGAATCAATAGACACCAAAGCCATTTACCATTCCTGAAATTGTGCTCTGCATTTTTTTAATACAAGGAGTTCAGAATAATAATAGAACTTTAAAGATAAAGATATATAGACAAAACTGTTAATAATGTGCAATGTGTGGTAATTAATATTAACTTTTATAAATAGTATTTTATACCCACTTACTTTCTCCATAGCAATATACAATTAGAGTGGAGTGGTAGAAGACATGGTTCTTACTCTCAAGAAACTTTAAAGTGCTTTTTCCTCCATGAGGTATTCCTAGGTCATTCAATGCATTTAATCATTAATTTATATTTAACAGATTGCCTGATGTAGCATATATCCAGTTAATTTAGCAAGTGTTGCTTATTGCTATTGCTATTAATAAAGACAATTTATAGATCTTTGGATGTAGAGTAAGAGCAGATGCCATCAATGTGCAATTTACACAGACACCTGAAATTCTGATTCATTCTCATTCTTTTCTTAAAAAATATTTTATTTGTACATGAACACAATACCTTTATTTATTTATTTACTTACTTTTATGTGGTGCTGAGGATCAAACCCATTGCCTCACATATGCTAGACAGTGCTCTACAACTGAACTACAACCCCAGCCCTCCATTCTCATTCTTGGACACAGATTTGATGGAGAGCTTGGCCAGATTAGGACAGTAGCAAAGGACTTTTCAGTTTCACCTAGGCCTGATCTTAGAATTGCAATGCTGCAGACAGAAATGATGTAATTTTGTAATACAATGGCATTTTTACTTGTGTATGAGGTGAAGAAATCAGGTGGCAAAACTATGATCATGAGAATATGTACACATGCGCACTGAGGAGAAGGAAATGCACATAAATACATGTACTTGGGGTAGATTTCTTGAGATTATTCAGAAATATCAATGATGTGAAAACCTCTGTCTTAGGATAACACTAGACTTCAGATTAGTCTTAGAACTGCTTTGTTTTTAAAACTTTCAGCAGGACACATCAGAATTTATCAAGCACGCTAGGACTGTACCCCTATGCCTGAAGCTAAATCATCAGCAAATCATCCTGGGTCAAAGAAAGTCGTGCATTCTACCAAGGCCTTTTGAATGTTACTTCCCACTGCTAAGTGACTGTCATCTTAAAGCACTTCTTAATCGGTTGGTTAAACTTTCATTGAGTGATATAAGTAAGATGGTGTTCCAGGTCCTTGATTGTCCTTGGAGACCTCGAGTTAACAATACATTAATCAGAATACCTTTTTGAGAACTCTAAAGAGCAGTTGAGAAACAGCAACATCAGGCCAATGCAAAACCAAGAAGGGATACTAGAAAATTTCTGAGTATTTTGCCTGTTCATATCTCTGTCTGTATTCAGTGTAATATGATACACCAAGAGAGAAACTCCTCCTTCAGGATAAAAACAAGTGAGTAGACCATAATTCACATATTTTGTTTACCTGGGACCTATTCAAGGGGTTGGTTTCTGTTTTGCCTTGTTCAAAGAATGGATGGGGATAGTGGCATAATTTGGAAGCTACTAAAGATCAGAGGCAAATGGCATGAAACAGGTAAACAAAATATGGGAATTATGGTCTACTCACTTGTTTCTATCCTGAAGGAGGAGTGTTCCAGTGAAAGTGGTTTCTTTCTTTGGGTAGCATGTTACACTGAATACAGAAAGGGATATGAGCAGGCAAAATGCTCAGAAATTTTCCAGTATCCCTTCTTGGTTTTGCATGGGCCTGATGCTGCTGTCTCTCAGCTGTTCTTTAGAGTTCTCAAAAAGGAATTCTCATTAATGTATTGTTAACTCAAGGTCTCCAAGGGCAATCAAGGGCCTGGAACACCATCTTACTTATATCACTTTGAGCTGCCGAGCTGCAGAGATTTTGGATTTGTACAGGCAGATACCAGGGAGTGTAAGAGATAATCTGTTCCAGAGAAGAAATAAAGTTGCTCAGGGAACTTAAGATAGTTCAAGGCACATTCACATATCCAGAGTATACACATCTACAGAAAGCATTTTGCAAGTCCAAGAATGTATAGCTGGGCTGACTGATGATCATCTCTTGCATGAAGCCAGTCCATAAAAACTGAGATGCGTGGATGTTTTTTTCAAATTCTCAAGTCTCAACAGCAACATCATCAACAACACAAAATATACAAAGAAACAGAAACATGGCTCAATCAAATGAACAAAACAAAATCCCTTACACAGACCCTAAAGAAACAGATCACTGAATTTTCTGACAATTTAATAGAACTGTGTTAAAGATACTCAGTAAGCTCATGGCTACCACAGCTAGACAACTGAACAAAAGTTTTGAAAACAATATATGAACAAAATGAGACTATCAACAAAAAACTTTTGGAGTTCTTTAACTTCTGGAGGCAAAAAAAATATAACTTGAGTTGGAAAATCCTCTAGAGGGGTTTAATAGCAGACTTGATTAGACAGAAGAAAGAATCAGTGAAGTGGAAGACAGGTCATCTTAAATCTCTCTGTAAAGGAGCAAAGAGAAGAAAATTGAAGACCATCAAGTAGATCAATATACCAATTATTGGAATTTTAGAAAGAGAAAAGAGAAAGTAGCAGAGTTTATTTGAAGAGAAAATGCCTCCCCCCAAAAAAATCCCCAAATCTGAGAAAGGAAATGGACATGCAAGTTCAAGAAGTTCAGCCAACTCTAATTAGGTTAAATCCAGAGACTGACACCAAACTGCTGAAGGTCAGAGAATCTTGAAGGGAACAAGAGAAATAAGACTCATTATGTATACAGTAGCTTCTACAAGATTATCAGATCTCTCAGCAACTTCCTCACAGTTTAAAAGCAGTGGGATGGTATATTTAAAGTGTTGAAAGAAAATGCTTCCAACCAAGAATACTGTATCCTGCATAACTTCCTTTAAAAGTGAAGAAGGAATTAAGATTGTATCAGATAAATGAAAACCTAGAGAGTTCATTTTATTTATCTGCTCTGTAAGACATAATAAAGGAAATCCTTCAGGTTAAAATAAAAAGATACTAGACAGCAATATGAAGCCATAGGAAAATATGTTTTCCAGTAAAAGTAAATACTTAGGCAAATATGCTAATGGGCACACAGTAAAAAAAAAAGATGTATTTTGGGATATTAGTCATATAAAGTTGGGAGTATAAGGAGTAGAAATTTCTGTATGTGATTGAAGTTGTTACCAATTTAAAATAGAATGTGATAACTCCAGTATTTCATGTAATTACAATAGTAACTACCAAGAAAATATCTAGAACATAACAAAAATCAATGGAATCAAAGCACACTACTGCAGGAATCAATGAAACACACAGAAGGCAGTAAGAGATGAAAGGAAGGAAAAAAGAGCTGCAAGACACACAGAAACCAATGAACAAATTGGCAATAGTACACCCTTCCCTTTATCCATAAATATTTTAAATGTGAATAGGTTAAACTCTCTGATCAAAAGATAAAATTGACTGAATAAATTAAAAAATAAAAATTCAGGATCAAACTGTATTCTGTCTGCAGAAGACTCACATTAGATATACAGATGCACCTAGATGGAATGTCAAAGTGGGAAACAGATGTTCTATGCGAATGGCAACCAAAGGAGAACAGCAGTCCTATCAGTCCTATCATAATATCTGACAAAATAGACTGTTAGACAAAAATGCTATCAAGACATAAGAACAACTTTATATAATGATAAAAGGGTCAATTCATCAAGAAGATCAAGCAGTTATTTTACGTATGCACTGTTCAATATCAGAGCTCTCACATTTGAAGCAAATATTGACAGAACTGGAGAAGCAGATAACAACACAATTATAGTAGAGAGTCTAATATCCCGCTTTCAATTATGGGATAGAACAACCAAACAGAAGGTCAGTTAAGGAACCAGATGACTTGAACAGCACTGTAAACCAACTGAACTTAACAGAGATTTACAGAACACTCTAGACATTCGTCTTGAGTGTGCATGGGATATTCTTTGTAACAGAAGTTTCATTAGGCTACAAAACAAGTCTGAGAAAGTGTAGAAAGAGTGAAATCACACAAAGTACACAGCACTTGATAACAGTTATCTGATTTCAGCAAAGAATTCGCTTATACCACTGACAAGTAAATGAATTTCCAATATTTACCTTCTATATAACACTTTCAGAAAACACATAAACTAAAACCACAAAGCAACATTCATGTTGAAGTACACTTGACTGTCAGTTGATGCAGCCATATGTTGCCTACAGATATGATAGTTCAGCAAATATCAATGAGGGTATTCAAGGAGAATCAATCTGCCATATGGAATTCCCAGTAGAGCATCGTATATTCTATTAATATTCATAAATTGTATGTTAATCATACTTTGTATCAGTGAAATTTATAATATTGAACCTCAATTTTTGAGCACATCATTGATATTATTGTCTTCTTCCTACATATTTGTAACATGCTTTTCATGCATTTAACTCAGTGTTTCCACCTATTCATTCTCTGTTGATCTATATTCTAGCTCCTAATCCCATCTTTCTGTTACTGATTATAAAATCTACCTATTAAATGATTAATTGTAATTAATTCATATTTTAAGTTCTTGGATGTCCATTTAATTCTCTTTTATAGATTCAGGGTCTGGTGAAATCCCTTCTTTTCATGTCTACTCTGAAACAAGCTAATCACAATTACTTTGAAGACAGTTTCTAATAACTCTAATACTTGGGTTAAATATATATGTTTATTTCTATTGTCTGTTTTCTGTAATATGTTTTCTTATTATCTTGCTTCCATTTTTTGATATGCCTTGTAACTTTTTTTATCAAATTCTGCATGTTGTATGTGAAAAAATAGTAGAGGATCTTGGTAAAGATATCTGGCTCAGAGAGTTTCCCTAGTAGGCATGATCATCTGAATCAAATCAAGTATTGACCTAACTTGAGGCTGGATTTTAGATCTTATAATAAGCTTCCTTCTCCGTCTGCTTTTCTTCTACCCTTTGGGTCTAACCTACTGGAAAATCCAGATGAGAGCCTGAACTGTTTACAAAAACACTTCCTTGGTGATGGTCCTTGCCTTTTTAAGTTCAGTTCCAAACTAAGAGTGCATTAAAAGTACTTTCTTTTTTGTTTTTTAATTGATTCACTCTTTTTTTTTAAAGCAATTTTCTGCAAATCTTCTTTGCCTTTTGTTCTGTGGCTATCATTTTCAATCTGAATTCCATTTAGTTTTTTCTCTCTAGCATTATGAGATTTCCAAATTTCCTTTTTTCTCTTCCTATTAGCAAGGTATTTTCAAATTCGTGTCTTATCTGTCTTGTCTCCTTTCACACCAAAATTGGTGTTTGCCCTGAGGAGGGTAAGTGTTACTTACAGAATGTTGGTTCACATTTTTCTGATTTCCTTCTCTGAGGGAACTTGGGGTTCTCAAATCCTGGTAGTCTCACAGCTGTCTGAAGCCTTAGAACATTTCATGCATGAATTTTTTAAAATTAGGGTTTTTTCCTCTGGTTATTTAAAACAGAAATATTGGCCTACTCCAATCTATTTTATTATGGTTTCATCTACATGTTCATTAGGTGATTCCATATGCTACCTCCTATATCAGAACAAAGATGTCTCCTATATGTTTTCATAACATCCTATGCATAATTTTATCAAAATAGTACTCTAAACGGTTAAGGCTTGTGTACTTATAGGTCTCTGCTGCTGGGCCTTAAACTTCTAGAAGTTAAAAACTGTCTTATTTTTCTTTGCATTCCATATGCCTAGAATGTAATTGCTACTGAATAAATGATTGTGTAATAAATAATCTATAAGTTGATTTCTGGGCCAAGTAGTATGTCATTTATCTGGCAGAAATTCCAAAGTTTATTTCCCTCTATGTGTATGTTTTTACAATCTCTCTCACTTTCTTCCAATATTTTTTATAAATTTTTTAAAAAATTTAAATCTTTGACCCATCTGGAATTAATTTTGTTTTTCAATATCAGGTACAGTTATAATTACATTACTTTAGTTATTTTTTTTCCTCTCAGGAAAATAAGAGTGTCCAAATAAAGGCAATTTACTTTTAAAGATCAACCATATATTATTTACATTATTTTATTTGCTAGAATAGCATGTTTTTTTTAATTGAAAGCAATATTTTCTAACAATGTAAACCTGTAATGTTCAATTATCAGACACATTTATTGCTCTTCTGACATATTTCATTCTTCTTTAGATGTTACCTATTCATCTTGTTTTATTAGGTGTTAAATAGAAAGGGTTCAAACAAATACTTTTTTAATGTACAAGAAAAAAATTTACATATTTATTTTTAAATGTCCTGGTTAGAATTAGGCCACTCCGTCTATGAAGTCTTCCGTGATCCTTTTGTGAAGAGTGACTACTCTCCTTCATATCACCCAGAATCTTTTATTGTGGCTCCTTTACAGCATAGTGATCTAAGCCTTTGTATCTTAACATCTACTATAATATCTAAAGAAAGAGTTGCTAAATAAATTTTCCAAGTGATGTTATTTTCTTGTAAAACTAAAAAGATTATGCTGTTGTTTATATTCAATGATAATTCTATTTATTGTAGTCCTGAGTTATTGTTCAGCAGATGGTTCTTCAAATTGGTATACAAGAGGGTGACATTGTAAAATTTACTTCATTCAGTTCTTGAATAGATATTGGTGCATTTATTTATTAAAATTTGTAAGCCCATGATAAATATCTATATAGATGGGTTCATTCTTCTAATATTTTTAGAATTTTAAAATATTATTTACTTTAGTAGATATTAAAATCATAGAGATGATATGAAAAATAATTTTCAAAATGTATTGCAGTGTACTCTAATGTAGACATTGAATTTGAAACAGAGGTCTTTAAAATCCTAAAATTACCTATTGTTTATACAGTATTTTGTATATGTCAGATACTGTTAGAGAGATTTATGTCTACTTACTCCTTAAGTTCTCAAAAAAATCTCATGAGATAAGTATTATTGTTTTTCCATTTTGGTGGTGAGGAAACAGACACAGAGATTAGCAATGCAGTCTGTCAGTACAGTCAGTATTCAGTGTCAGCCTAAGGTGTAGGGACTATGCCCAAGACTTTCCATAAAAGGTAGCTTTTGATTCATTTACTGCTCCCCCTGCATTGAACTCTACTATCTCAGAAGTTTTTCCTCAGACCTGCCTACTGGATAATCCTTATATAAGTCAGCTTTTTGTTACCACAACAAAATACCTGAAGTGACTTCATTTTAAGGAAAAAGGGTTTATTTAGCTTACACTTTTGGTGGTTCAGAGGCACCTACATCAGCTCAAGCGTGGCGAGGGTAGCATCCAGGATGGAAGCACATCATGTTGGGAGTATGTGTCAGAGCAAAATGACTGGTCACAGCTCCAACCAGAGCAGAGAGAGAAGAGGGTAGGTGTGGGCCCATAATCCCTTTAAAGGTCATATCTCCAATAACCTCAGGACCTACCATAAGGCCCTACCTCTTAAAGGGTCTTCTACCTCTCAAAGCCATTATGCTGGGGTCCAGGCCTTTAATACATGGGTTTCAGTGGGCATTTAAAATATAAACCATAGCAGTCCTTACAAATTTTTTGAGAAAAATGCTATTTTCCCTGCTGTTCCTATTTCTACTTCCTCAAAGGCAAATGATATTATAATTTATTGGATGTACTGATTATTGCATTGAAAATGGGGGCTTATACAAATAATGTTTGATGTAGCTTATGAAAATTCTATTTTATATAATGTTGCATAAAATTATATATTTTATATAAAATTATAAAGCTCTTAAATAGCTTAGACTAGGGATTTCTGTTTTCACATAATCTTAACTGGTTATAACTCACTTTCAAAATTCAAATGTAAGTCATGGCACACTCAGAATGACCTACTTTAGAAAACTTTCTTTACAAATAATATTGTCTTCTTGTGGGGAGAAGGATCTGGAAAATACATAATGATTGATCTCCAGGTAGTCAGTCTTAAAGGGATAGCAGATGGTAAACATTACCTATTAAAGCAGGAAATTATTTCAACATTTTTTAAGCTAAGAAATTCTTTAGAAATAAATAATTCTGGTTGGTTGATTTTGAAAGTATACCATATGCTGTTTACATGTTTTGGCATTTATCCAGTCTCCCTGAAGATGAGAGAGAATTTTTTTTGAAAAGCCCTTTTACTAATTAGATAATAATGAGCATAATGAAAACAGGTGCTATAACTTTTTGAATTATGAGAAGGTATCATCAGACAAGCTTTGGAAAGAGGATTATGAGGGAAAAAGTGATCTGCAGTTAAGATATAATGAAGTGGATACCTGTGAATCGTAGAGATATATACTAGGGCACACATTAAAAAAAAATTAACTGCTATTTTTTTTTTATTTGAATGGAAAAAAAAAAAACACAAACCAAGATGAGTTTTAAAATGCCCCCTGTCCACTGTATGTGAACTAATAAATATAAATACATGCATTACATGCAATATTGAATTCTGGTTAATATCTTAAGGCTTTTCAAACATATTAGGGTGATAACTAAGAAGCCAGTCAGGATACCTGGGTTATTGTGTCAGAAGTCCAATAGGATAGTGAATCCATCTAACCAAAAATCCCCTCACCTCTGAGTGACAGCATCACTCGTCAAAAGTCCTCTTTTCCCTCTCAAAAGGATAGATATGGATGATGTAGATTATATTGCTTCAGCCACAAAGGAGAGTAATTACAGCCAGTGGGGGAAGGGTAGTGAGTACTCGTAATAGCAGCTACTGACATGAAGACTCAGAAATGGGACAAATAATGGAGAAATCAAGAGGTAAAAAGACAGGGCAACTCACTGTTGAAAACCTGCCTTAGAGTGTCTTGGTAAACAGACCTCTGCTGCTGAGAGAGGAAAAGTTTGCCTGCCCTGTATCTTTCCTTTCCAGTGAAAGAGATGTCCATGTTTGAAGAGCCCGAATATTGCTAAAGAAAATGAATGTTTAAAAATAATACACAGAACTATTAAGAGGCATTAATAATTTTTTACAATATGTAATAATGTATTTGTTTATTTAATTTCAAAAAATGTAACTGCTCTGTATAAAAATAATTTATAAAATCTGTTCTCATACAATATGACCTGATACTACATCTCTTCTGCTACTGCATAGGCACTTAAATTCCACTTGTGATTATTTTTCTAAATGATTAGTGCTTATTGTGATTATTCTCTGGCTAATATATGTATGCAAAATGTGGCTGCAGGGATTTGCTTTTGTTAGCATATCCCCTCCCCCACCCTGAAACCTCAAGGCTCCAGATGTTGATGCTGGAGAGAAAATGGATGTGTGTGTGTGTGTGTGTGTGTGTGTGTGTGTGTGTATGTGTGTATGTACCTAACCTTCAAGTTGAGACAATGGTGGTGATATACGATAACAAAAAAAACCCATAAAGCTGCCCCTTGATCATGCCATTTTTAACATATTATTATGATTAGAGAAAAACTAAGAGTAAGCAAGAATGCTTTCAGTTTCAGTGGGGGTAGTGCTTGCAAACAGCTTTACAGAGCATTTACAACTGGAAATTTAATATAACTGGGAATGGCATTTTTATTAAATAATGCTGTGATCTTCCAGACATGTTGCTAACCAGTGATCTCCCTTTAGCAAAATGCATAGGTAATCAACAACCCAGTCTGACAGTAAACTTGTTGGGGGATTAAATCTTAAAGGAAGGAGCCCATAGCCCTGGAGGAAGACTGAGTGCATGTTTCCGAGTCTTTGAAGGCTCATCTCAGTAGTCCCACTGCTAGAATGTGCTCTGTTGTCATAGCAACACCATCTCCTGCTTCATACAGGAAAGATTAGCTCTTACTGTGCAGAGGAGAGAATTTAGGGGAAGTCAGGCTAATCCCTGGGTGCACTTCCAGGGAAAGGTTGGACCTTGCCTGAGGGATGCTGGATCTGCAACGATAGAACTGGCCTGCCACAGACACTGGTATTTAAGTTGAAGAGCAGAATTCACCGTAAGTGTGAGCTCCTCCAGAGTAGCATACTGATAATGAGGTTTGTGTAAGTCTTGTTGAAAACTGTCCCATGCAGCAGGAGAATGACTGCAGGAGACAGTGGAGAATGCCCATGTTTTCTGAGTTTAGCTAGCACTTAAAGGGTTACCAACTTAGTAACTCGAGGCAAAATTTTAGGTACTTTTGAAATAGCCACATAAAATTCTGCAAGCATGGCAAAATTAGATGAGTGGGGGGGGGATTATATGTTTCTGGCACTTAGTTTTCTGCATTTCAATTTGAAATTCCATAGAGAAAGGAATTTTCATTAGAAAAAAAAAATCTGTATATCTAAGCAAGTTGTGTTTTTCAACACCAAAAGTGGTGAAATTTCAGTTTAGAATTGCAAGCGTTCTGTTTCAATTCTGTATGCATCCTTTTAGAATCCTCTTAGAAGCATATAAGTGATATAATTCTTTTAAGGTACTTTTAGCATGATGAGAAGGTATTCTTTGAGGAAGAGTGAATTATTTAGCTATTCTATTTGGTGTTGGTGCTTCAACTTGTCAGCATAAAACATGTGCAATGTGTTAATTTTTCAGGATTTTCTGTTGCTTGCTTCAAATGGATTTTGTTTTGGATAATGTTTATGTGGGTTTGTTTAGGTTTGTTTCCCTCTTGGTTTGTATTTAAACAATTACTTCCACAATTACCATGGATTACATTCTTTTCAGCTTAAGCACTGGAAACCTTGTTATGAATTTGGAATATTTGATAGTAACATCTATTGTGAAGATGTCTTTTAAAAACTTCATTACTTCAAAGGACACGTTAAATCCACATACAAAAAAATTTTTAAAAATTTCCAAAAACAGATAGACTCTATGTACTATACTACTACTATGAATTTCACAATTATTATTGTCAGTGTGTATTACCTTGAGTGTAAATATTTTTATTTTAAATATTCATGAGGAAAATTATACTGCATTCATATTTTTCAATTGTTTAGAACCTGAATATATATTTATAGCATGTATTTAGAAACTGGATTTTATTTGCCATGTGTTCCTAGGTTCCTAGTGTACTACACACTACAACATGACAGTCTAGGTTAAACATAGCCATTATCGTAAAAAAAATTTAATTACCATTTGAAGTGTGCTGTTTTAATTTCTCAGAATGAAAGAGACTTGGGTGTTGCTGTGAAAACAGAGCAGAGATCACATGTGTACTCCATTTCTCTGGAAACCATACATCTTAAACTTACACAGTTGTATTAAAATGTTACATAAAATCATTCTCTTCCTGTGTTAGAAATATACACAAAAAAAGTACCCTGAGAGTCATCCCTGGTTCCTTAGCATTCAGACTGTGACTGTGCAGCCCCTGGCACTCTGAAGAAAAATGGAGACAAAGCAGGAAGTGAGCCCCTCTCAGCAACTGATTGCAAATTACTCCAACAATCTCTTTTTCAGTGATTCCTATCAGTAGTTCAGGCCAGGACTCTTAATTATAGAGAAAGAGGCAAATCTGCTGTATTTGCTCTCAAAATAAATTTTAGAATAGCTTATCTGACTTTATAGACTTTGGGAACAAATGAGAAAACTAATGACCTTATTCTGAAAAGTGAAATTTGGGGGTCCCTATATGGTGCAAAGCTCAGAACTGATAAGAACAGGACTAGGAGAGAAGAAAGATGGCTAAGAAAAAGCTGGCAGTATTTACTGAAAAATAGGATAAAATATATAAATAGATAATGTTTAGAATTATAATTTTTAAAAGTTAGGTCAGGGGTTTAGCCCGTTTCCTATTTCAATGAAGCTTTTCAAGAGGTATTTCTCACCAGTTTTTTTAAAGAAGTTTTATATTACTTAATATTTTCCACTCCTTATTTTCTGCACTACGGAGGTAACTGACCTGGAGCCAAATGCTGTTAGATGAAGTCTAGTGGGAATTTGTTATCTCTCTGGGTTCAGTTTGGTCTGGCTCCTTATGTTGTGCTGATGTTTTACTAAGTAAGGACCAGGTCATCCTCCAAAGCCTCATTATCCCTTAAAAGACAACACTTCAGATATCTTAAAAAAGGAAGTTGCTCCTTCTGGTCCCAAAGGTTTGGAGTGCCATTTGGAAATTCCAGGAGTCATTTTAAGAATAATAATAAAAGATCAGAACATCAAGGTCTTCTAAAAGCTATAGGGTTCCTAGGTGTTTTGATAACGGTCTAAACTTTTGCATGGGAAACCAGAGTAGAAGAGAGAAAAAGGAAGCAAAGGCATAAGAAATTCATGGCACAAATATATTCTAGAGAATATTCAACAAGAAACCACAAGAGGCATTAATACATGATTTGGTATAATGGTCTGAGGTCATGTATACTGAAGATATGTTCTGAAAGTGGAATTTTGTGCATTCATTTATTTGACCAAGAGTTTTGACATCTGCTAGGTAACAGGTGACAAGATAGGTGATCATAATTACAAAGAAAAATGCTGAAGTTAAGACTTTCATAGAAACACTCAGTTTGGTGGTCATGACCAATAGTCAGAAAATCATATTATCCCATGGTAGGCAGTGAGACAAAGTAAGCACAGAAGATAGACTTGGTCAAGGATTCAATTCCATTAAAGATAGAACCTTCAAGACTTAAATGCAGGGTATAGTATATAGTTGACTATACCATACTATACTTTCTTCAAGAGGAAGAGGGGGACTTCTTAGACCTGTGATGGTAATGAGAGGTAGCAATTAATTTGATTTTAGAGATCTTAATTTTCCTCTTTAAGACTTAAAAAAATTGATAATCACTAACTTACTCATGAAAGAGTATGTTTTTAGTCACACTTTTGAGTGAAATTTCAAAGCATCTTTAACATTTGCGTAATTACTTTACATATGGTTTCCTTATTGATAAATGTATATGATATGGCGATTAGACTGCTGAAACTTAACATTTATTTTTGGTTTGTAGCATACTTCTTTTCAGTAGGACCATAAATATTTATCTTTGACTACTGTACTGCAATAGGTCTGCAATTTAATAATTTTTAGCTAGGAAACTTGTACTTTGCTCTTGATGTTAATATATGATAAAAGTAAATTCAATACAAAAGGGGGAAAAGCATATATTCAGTTGAATTTTGGGGAAATATATTTTTGCTGGAATTATCTATAAGCTCGGGACAAATATATATTTTTTTAATCCAGATAATTGGCAGAATCTTCTATCACTGTAGTTCTTAAATGATAATAATGCTAATTGTCATACTAGTTAACAAAAACAACCTCAACAATTAAGAGTTGTTTGGTGCTTTATAGTTTTTAACTATTGAGAAAATTAATCCTGTCAATAAAAGTTCTCTTTGTATCTCTATGGAAGAAAGAGAAATTTTCACATGTCTCTATAGTAAAATGGAAGAAAAAATAATTACAACTTCTCTATCTCTTGATAGATAAATGAATGTTCCTGTGATCATCTCCCATTTGACTGGTGAGATAAACCCCTGATCTAATTTTGCAGGTACACATTTACAGGTTGAAGTCTCAGAATTCTGTCTTGGATTGGAAAATCAAAAGATTGGATCTTTTATTAGGTCTATGTTTCAAGAAGATATTCTAAATGGGCAAAGGTAATGGGGAGGCAGCCACCTTCTTCCTCAAAGAATATTTATCCTTTTACCTTTTTTATACTCTGCACCTTTTTATATTCATTATCTCATTTAATTATCAAAACACTGCAAGACACATATAATTCCATTATGCCCCAGTTTTATTAGTGAGGAAGCTCATAGTTATAAGGCCCAAGGAATATTTTAAAAGTCATATAACTAATACACAGAGAATTATTGCAGTTTGCTCTACATCTCACATTGTCATTTCGTAAAGGTAGCATAATAGTCAATTTTGGATGCTACATGGAAAAGTAGTGATAAGGAAACAATCATTTTTATTGTTCTTGCCTTGGGTATCTATGTATTATATGCCTTGTATTATAAATAAGTAGGCCATTGGTCACATACTAGTATCTCATATAAACTGTTATCCTACTCAAGGAAGAATAAAATGATAAAGGCATTTTAACATTTAAGAGAAATTATGTGATTCTGAGATTCAGAAGATTATTCATCCTTCTACACAACCATCACCTACTGATTCATTAATTTATATTCATTCAATGAGAATTTTATATACTCCTTCTTTAGACTTGCTTTTGCCCAGGCACATACAGGAATTCAAGTGTGGAAAGTACTCTGATGAAGGTTACTGCAGTATACAATGCTGACAGAAAGGTGTGAAAACAAGTGGGGTTATCATCTTCAGCACGTGAATTTTTTCTTATTTATAGTACTGAGACAATAACTATTTCATGGATTGTTTGGGTAATTAAAGGAGATAACAAATATAAGAAATACTGCACTAAGCACTTAACAAATGACAATCGTCCCTTGTAGTTATCTGTCAATTTTATCTTAATTGCTGCTTGAAGTTTTCTTTCCTTTTTCTTTCTCCCTTCTTTGATTGTTATTTCTTCGGTATTATTTGATTGGAAAATTCATTAGTCTATGAATATCCAAGCTATCTCTCCTTTTTCTTACCTAAAAGTTTTGAAGGTGGTTAAAGATATCAGACACTTTCTCCAACATTTGATCCTCCATACAAATCGCTGAGATTCATAATAATTGGAATTAAAAATGGTGGTCACATTCCTCTAGACCTTAGGAAACACCATCATTCTCAATAGTTGCCATTCTGACTGGAGTGAGATGAAATCTCTTAGAGTACTTTTGGTTTTCATTTCTCTAACTGCTAGAGATGTTTACCATATATTTGTTGATTGATAGTATATCTTCTTCTTAGAAGTGTCTGTTTGGTTTCTTGACCCATTTATTGATTGGGTTATTTGGTTTTTTGGTGTTAAGATTTTTTAGTTCTTTATATATTCTAGAGATTAGTGCTCTATCTGATGTGCATGTGGTTAAAAAATTGTTCCCAGTTAGTAGGCTCTCTATTCACCTCACTGATCGTTTCTTTGGCTGAGAAGAAGCATTTTAGTTTGAATCCACCTCATTTATTGTTTTTTGATATTAATTCTTGCACTCTAGGAGTCTCATTAAGGAAGTTGTTAAGAATACAAACAACAAAAAGTGTTAGTGAGGATGTGGGGAAAGAGGCATACTCATACATTGCTGGTGGGACTGAAAATTGGTGTAGCCAATATGGAAAGCAGTATGGAGAATCCTTGGAAAACTGAGAATGGAACAACCATTTGACCCAAAGGTGATTCTATACCCAAAGGACTTAAAAACAGCGTACTATAGGGACATAGCCACATCAATGTTTATGGCAGCAGAGTTCACAATAGCTAAACTGTGGAACCAACCTAGATGCCCTTCAATACATGAATGGATAAAGAAAATGTGGTATATATACACAATGGAATATTATTCAGCATTAAAAGAGAATAAAATCATGGCATTTGCAGGTAAATGGATGGAGCTGGAGAATATAATGCCAAGTGAAATTAGCCAATCCCAAAAAGCCAAATGCTGAATGATTTCTCTGATTTAAGGATGCTGGTTCATAATATGTTGTAGGGGTGGGGGATTGGAGGATTAGATGAACTCTAGATAGGGCAAAGGGGAAAAGGGGAGGGAAGAGAAGAGAGAGGCCATAGGGGTAGGAAAGACAGTGGAAGGCAATGGTAATCATTACCCTGAGTACATGCATGAACACATGAAGGATGTGACTCTACTTTTTGTACAACCAGAGATATGAAAAATTGTGCTCTATATATGTAAAATGAATTGTAATGCATTCTGTTGTCATATATAACAAATTAAAATTTTTTAAAAAAGAAAAACACCATCACATGTTCTGGCCCAATTTTTCTTCTTACATGTAGAGAGAAAGGGGCTTGGGAGGAGGAATGTCTTCCAAATAATTCATTTTTAGAAGTGCACTACTATTAATAGCTAGGGAACTTGTCCTCTCATTCATAGATTTGATTAAATGGATTGGAGAAAAATGTAGGTAAAATTAGAGCCAGAAAAAAAGAAAGGACAATATGTATAATCACGTCTTAAAAAGAATAAGCAGGGTGGAACACTGAGCCAAGAGAGAAAAAGGGTTTAGTTTTTGCTCTATATAATTTTATATTGTTGAACTATATTATATTTTAAAATAACAGGCAAAATTTACTGCAACAGAAGCATCCTTTAGGACTGTTATTTTTTCTGATAAAATCGCTTATAGCTCATAACTTTTAGTAAAAAATAACCTTAGTATAAAATGTTTTCTGTATAATAGTATGTTAAGTTCAATAATCCACATTACAATATGGTTAATACACTGATTTGTGAAACAAGCTCAAGATAGATTTTAAAAGAAGAATAAGAAATTAACTTTGATTGATACAGCCTATAACTTCCAATCTTGTCTAATAATAGTTATTCCAATTAGTAAATGATCGAGGAAAGGAAAAAAAATCCACTTATAACACTTTCAAAGAGGTTTAGAAATTAAAAAGAAAAACCAGAAGTCATGGCTTTAGTAGAGAATGCTGCACATGTGTATCCTCTCTGGAAATTGCTTTAAGCATGTAGGAAATGTAAGGGTGATAACCAGTTTTTTATTTTTTATTTTTTATACTTTAACTAATAAGGTCCCCAGGGAAGATTAGTTCCCTTATGAGGAATGAGACATGAGCTTCTCTTAACACCTGCCACATAGAGGACATTAGGGATCTTCTTTGCTTTTAGTTCTTTCCTCTGGTTGCCATTTCTCACAGTTGGGAGTGGGGGAAAAAAGGCCCAAGAATGTGGGGACTTTTTCTATTCATTTTTTGTTACAAAGTCTCACAGCATTGTTCCCAAGTTCTTCTCTTATGGTTTCTTTTCAGTTTAGAATTTTAACCTGTTATTTTAGCTTTGCTTCTCCTTGACCTCAGGACTTGGTTTTCCAACTGGCCCATTCTCTCTTAAAATTTATATCCTAGATTTTAACTTGTCAAGAGAAATAACAGTGCTAGAAGTAACATGATATTATTGGTAACACTCTCCTTTTAAAAATACTTGGTTTTGGAGTAATTATCAACTACAAGCAAAATATGCGTCATTGGACCTCTTATATAGAAAACTAGATTCATAACCTGGCACATATTTTCATGAATTGTTTTGCATGCTAGAGTATTTTTGGTTATCAGATAAATTTTTCTAAATAAATTTGGCATCTTAATCATATTCTCTGTATTACCTCTAATCTTTTAGGCAGCAAGTAGATCTCTTAAAATAAAAGGACAAAAATCCAGCTTGGTAAAATATACTTTTGACCAAGTTTATTTGAACAATGTGGGCATGGAATTGGCCAGAATTCTGGGTTGCTATACTATTACTGAGATGTATCTCATATGGTTCTTTTTTGTTGCAGATACCTAGGTTAGAAATACAAGGATATTGCACCATATGGAATCGTAGACTCACTTTACATTACTCTGCAGTGTAGGGAAGCAGGTTGGATACAGACTTTGGAATTACTCTAAAATTTCATTGGAGTCTCAGCCCTACACTTGCACTATATTTTCCTTACTTGAGGACAAAAGAGCGAGGAATCTGCTTTGCATGCTGTTTTACTTTAAAGTTCAATGGATAAAGTCATAAAAGATATTAATAAAATATTGGTTTTTTAAAAAACATTTTTTTAGTTGTAGATGGATACAATACCTTTGTCTTATTTATTTATGTGGTGCTAAGTATCAAACCTGGTGCCTCACATGTTCTAGGCAAGCACTCTGCCACTGAGCCACAGCCCCAGCTCCTGAAATATAGGTTTTAAAGTGTAGTCATGAAATATTTTTCCAAAATACAGAAATGCATAAAGAAAAAGGAAGAGTCTCCCACTCTTCTCTCAATCCACTGCACTCTCAATGGATAACCTCTATTAATAGAGTTTAATATGTATATCTCCAGAAAAGTTAAATAGACTTGTGATTGGTAAATGTTTAGATCATTATACCTTTTTAAGGAAATATGGCCATCAAGATTTCAAAGATACACATTTTTCATTTTTCATCATGAATTTGAATCAGTTATTGCAAAGAAAAGTTTGCCAATGGTTTTCTTAAGTTGTAATTTTTTTATACACAAAATACCACAAAATACCTAACAATTTGAAAAGAATTGAAAGGTGGAATAATTGATCACCCAGTTATGTTTGGGGGCAACCATTGATTCATTGTGGCAATGACAGAATTCTACCTTGACCCAATGATTTGGGTCAAAAAAGTAAATATACATCTTAACATTATCCATGCAGAAATGGAGGCTAAGCCAAATTAAAGACCAGCTCTTAAAATGTTGGTCTGCAGTGTCTGCAGAGCTGAAATGTGCAAATTAGAGACTCCATAGAGTCTGCTAAGCCAAAAGTAAGAACAAAAGTGCTTTCAGCTTGCTAATTAATGCTGCATGTCCAATTTGATTGCAGGAAAGAAAAAAAATACCAAGCCCTTTTGAGAAAAAGCATTGGCCTAGGTGCCAAGAAAACTGGGTGCCATTCTATTTTGCTATGTAGTCCAGGACCCTCAGTAAACAGCCATGTCCTTTGTCATCAACATAATCATTTAAAAGGCGGGGGGAGTCATATTAGCACTGTATTATCTTCCTGGAATTGAATGGCAAAAAGATGGGGGAAAATTATCCAAAATATACATAATTCCAGGGGAAAAAACCATGATATAAGTATAATATGGTGCCAAACTTCTAATGCTCTGATGTTTATACTATTTATATATTTTATAATCTTAATGAAAGTCTGCCAGGTCAAGTTATTCAAGGAGAAGTTAGTGAACTAATACCACTCCTCAAAGCTCAGTTATTAGTCCCTGGCAAGATAAGTACAGGATTTGGAACAAAACAATTAACTGTAGAACTTAATAATAATTCAATGGGCTTTGATATTGTGTATCTTTTTTTCTTCTTATAAATACTTTATTGCTGGTTTAATTATATTATGTGAGCAAGAAG
Source organism: Spermophilus citellus (assembly GCF_964194105.1). Lineage (NCBI taxonomy): Eukaryota > Metazoa > Chordata > Mammalia > Rodentia > Sciuridae > Spermophilus > Spermophilus citellus. Next base: position 92,835,438 of record NC_138198.1, on the reverse strand, counting down.
CAATATTTTTTTTAGTTGTCAATGGATCTTTTATTTTTTAATTTTTTTATTGGTTGCTCAAGACAATACAATGATCTTGACATATAATACATTTGATTCTAATAGGGTATGAATTCTCATTTTTCCACGTGTACAGATTGCAGGATCACATTGGTTATACATCCATGTGTATACATACAGCAATCCTAGTGTCAGTTGTATTCTGCTGCCCTCCCTATCCCCCCTCCCCTCCTCTCCCCTCCCATCACTATTCTCTACCCATTCTACTGTGACACTTATCTCTCTCTCTCTCTCTTTTTTTCTTCCCTTCTCCCTCACACCATCGTATATGTATTTTGTGAACCCATGAGGGTCTCCTTCTGTCTTGATATTGTGTATCGTTTACATTTCATGTTTTGAGGGTTTCTTTTCAACATTTTGTTCTTTTTCAACACAAACTACTCATCTCTGACAGATTGGAAACACAAAGACAGGGTTGTCTTTAGAATTGGTCATTTGAGCAGAACTGCAGTAGGAAACTGGTACAGTCTTGATACACCAGGGAGAGAAAACTGGCCTAATCTCTGCTCTTGGATTGTGGGGTCCTGAGAGATACCCAGATATTACCAATAAACATTTCCAAGAAATTTTATTATTCAAGTTGAAACAGGTACCCTTCATCAGCCAATTTTCTGCTCCTTCTCCTTCTGCCCTCTAACTCCCAGCTATCTACATCTCTCCCCTGTCCACCTCCTCTTCTTCTCCCACTCATCTCTGCTCCCTTCTCTTTCCCTTTCCTTATCATGACTTGTTTTCTCTACCATTACCCTTAATATTTCCTGATTTTATCTACTCTCACCTTATTAATTCATGCAATAAAATTATAAAGTCTAAATTATAAAGTCTATAAGGAAGAATGACTTTTTGACATTTGCTTGCAAATGGATGAGTCTGGAGACTATTGTGCTAAGTGAAATAAGCAAATCCCAAATAAAATTATTTAGACTATCTTTATATCAATCAGTCAGCAAAGACAGAACTACTAAAAAACTTCAATTTCATAGAGAACTATATTCTCTTTATGTTTTCAAAAGGAGTATATGTGCCTACATCCCTATACCTTTCTTCCTTTTTTTCACTTGTCTATTGAGCAACTTATTTAGAATTTACTGAGCCCTTACTATTTATCAAGCATAGTGGCTTTTACCTTGCTATATCCCTGATTCTTTTTTCCTCTGCCTCTTCACAAAAGTTAAAATAAGCAAAAGTAGTTAGACAATTGGAATTCAGGATCCTGTGAATATTTAACCTGGGCACATGCAGTTTCAGGATTCATTTTTCTTGCATGTATACTTTAAAAGAGAGGTAATGTTAAGACAAAACATAGAAATTTGAACCTTTAAAAAAATATTAAGAATATCATACATATAATTTGCATTGCTCCTTTTAATAAAAGCAAAAACTATAGTCAAGCTAGAATTTTATTTAGACCATTCTTTTGCTTTGCCTTTAAGACAGCACTCACAAATATGAGGAAACAGTTCATTTTCTGAGGCATGAGTCACTCAATTACAGGACATTTTGAACTATTGCTTACTAAGAACAATTATATGTAGTAGTGCCGAGTGATTTGTACGTAAAAAATGTGAAACTTTTTTTTGTTTAATTTGTTTTATGATGTTTCATTGCCTCATTTACTATGGCAAATTGGTTAGTGTAGTCTGTTGATGAGTAGTAAGAAAAAGGTACATTTTAAGGGAAATTATTTAAATAGAATAAAATTTTAAAATACCATGTCTTGGCTAATTATGGTCCAGAAAAATCATGTACCACCTATGTCTACAAAGCATCTATGAATTTTTGTCAGAAAAACAGACAGTACATAGTATCCCATAAAAAGAAGGAGTTTCTGGCCTTCAGAAATGGTCACAGATGGCCCAGTTTCTTTCCATTACCGGTACATGCGATGTCACCACATTTGGGTGAAGACATGAATTCATTGTCTGGAAAGGTATGTGGTGGAGAATGAAGAACCAGACTGTGGTGTCAGCTGTTTCTGAGTGCTTATTGGACCCTGGAACTTGTGGGACTAAGAGGAAGCCATTCAAATAGGATCCCCAAACTTGTCCCCAGTGACAGTGGACAACCTGGACCTGCTTTGAGGATTATATATAATGAATTAAGTACCCAACATATTATTTTAAATATACTATTTAATCACTAAAATCTTTTGTGGACAGAAAAATAATGATGATAGAGAAGCAATGATCATTTGGGTAAAAATTATGGGTCACCAGATATCCCTCTCCTCGATGTATATTCAAAGGAGTTAAAATCAGCATACTAGTGCAACCCAGCCTTATCAAAGTTTATAGCAGCACCATTCACAATAGATAAGATATGCAAGAACCCTAGAAGCCCATCAACAGATGAATGGATACAGAAATTTCAGTATATATACACAATTAAATATTATTCAACCATAAAGAAGAATGACTTTATGACATTTGCTGGTATGACATTTGGAGGCTATCATGGTAAGTGAAATTAGCCAATCCCCAAAAACCAAAGGCTAAATGTTCTGTCTGATATGTGGATGCTAATATATAACAAGGTAGGGTGGGAAGGATAGAAGTTCAGTTGATTAGACAAAGGGAAATTAACGGAAGAAAGGGAGATACGAATAGGAAAGACACCACTGTCTGACATAATTTTCCTAAATACATATATGAATACACCATGGTGCATCTCAACATTGTATACATCCACAAAATTGGGATACTAATTGGAATAAGATACATTCCATGCTTGTATAAATATAGTAAAATTGATTCTACTGTCATGTATAACTAAAAAGAACAAATAAAAATATTTTTTAAAAAAGAATGATGTGTCACAATAATGGAGATTGTGATTTCAGGGATCTGAGAATCATGCATACAGCAGAGCCAGGCCATGAATTAACCTTAACCTCATTGAGTTTTATACAGGTTATCATATAATTTATTGTCCAAACCACAATAAATCTGAAAGTCAAATGGAGCATGATTAATAATTTTATACCAAGACAGAATGAGGCAGACCTGTCCCTCCATGGTATCTTCTGTTTCCATTTGTCTCCCCATCTTGGCTTTCTCTATTGAATTTGACTCACCCATAAGCCCCTGCAACTCCTCTTGCCCAGTGCTTCCTTGTGACTTTTAGTTCTACTGCAACTCCTCTCTATGCAAATAGTTTGGACATTTAAATTTTATCATGCACAAGAATCTTCTGAGAGTGTTGATAAGATGCAAATTCTGATTCTGTAGGTCTGGGGTAATGCCTCTAAGTCTGTATTTTTAACAGGTTTTCAGGTGATTTTCATACAACTATTGGTCCATACACTGAAAAGAAAAATGTTAGTTTCAAGACATGGACTCCTTTGAACTAATTCACATCTCTAGTTTGGCCTCATTTGGTATGATTTGACTCATGGTTTGATGACCCTTAGGTCAGGTATCTGCCTTGGCAGTATGGGCGAGGATACGTCATGTAGTTACCAATGTAGAGAGTTGTTGGCAAGTTCATCAGTTCTAGAAGGGAAAATAGAGGAGATTTACCCACTCAAATCATAAAAGCAATGTAATTAATTTTCATACTTACTCTCCTTTTTATTTTTTTATTTGTTGCCTTTAGTTATACATGACAGTAGAATTTATTTTGATATATTCATACAAGCATGTAATATATCTTATTCCAATTAGAATTCCAGTTTAGTCTAATTGCATGGATAACCACAGAGAAAGAACGTTGGAAAGGGGCCATCACCAGTGAACATGGAATCAAGTCATTCAAAATGAAGTAAATGTTTCCCTACTAGATTAGGTCAAGAAATGAGGGTTTTCAAGATAGAATCTGCCACATTTAATGCAATGAAAGATTTTTTAAATGGCCATGCTTATGTGAGATTTGGGTAGCAGCATAAAACATGGATTGGAGGAGTATTTTCAGCTGCTCTTGACTAATTAGAAATAATCACAGTATGAGGGCTGTTAATTTGGTATTGTTCAGAGTTTAAATTGATACATTCCATACATTAACTTAACTTATTTTTTCTTAACAGTCAACAAGAGATATTTTAAATTTTGATTTGAGGCAAACCTAATGATTTGACAGAAACATAAAAGAAAATGATCATATACACTACTACTATGAAAAGAACACTGTTGCATAGGAATCCTTACAGTGTTAGTATCCCCCCTCCCATCAAACTTAGTCTGACATTACTTCTGGCTTTTTACAATGACAAAATAAAGCATCAACAAAAGCAAGATGTTTCCTTGGAATGAATTTTTAAAATTATATTTCCTCTTGGTGATTTGCTATATTTACTACTTCATGTAAAGGCATATTAAAGCAAGATCCACAGTCGCACTTAAGTGTGTGAAAAGATAATATATGATCTACAAAGATGTGATCTATGCAAATCATGAGCTTAGAAAATAGGATCAAGATGGAATCATCAACTTAAGGTCTTCAGACATTTTCTAAATATTCACTACAGAGCATAATGCTACCTTCAAGGCATACAGCAATTAAACTTTTTTTTAAAAAAATTCTAGTTTCTGTCATTTCCTTATTTATAATTCAGGGCATTTGGTCATGAGTGATGGTATTGTTCTTGGAGGGTATTCCTCCTACTTCAGTACTCCTTACATTAATATCTAACAATTATCACCTTATTTTTGACATTTCCCAGGATATTTCTCTCTAGTCCCATGATGCCTGGTCCCAGTGTACTTCACAGAATATCTATTCTCCTACTTACTGGAGAGGTCCTGACCTTCAAGTTTGTTCTAGTCCACCTTCATCATCATCCCCTTTCCCCCAACCCATTAGTAAGCCTGCCTTCCTTGAGAGACAATATAGCTTAGAACAGAATGTGACATGTGGTACTAAGTGCCAGCTTCACTATACATTAGCTGGGCTACCTTTAATGAATCATAGGATCTTTTTATAACTCAAACGTTTTCACATTAGTAAAATGAAGCAAGTAATACCCACCTACTTTACTTTGAAGGATTTCTATAAAGTATATATTAATTCAGTTTTGAATAACCCCTTTTTAAAAAGAAAAATACCAGTCATGTTACTGTTCTTCTTCAAAAAAAGGAGCTTAATTTCTTAATGTTAACGTTGGTTTTCTTTTATGTCACTTATTGACAGATTATTCTCTTGTAATTTTTCTCTTCCTATGGATTCAAATCTTTAGTAAGTCTCCTATTTTGTTATCATTTGATATAACTCAGCCTTAAATATCAGATAGAGTTGGTTTGGGTTATAATTATCATGGTCAGTCTGCAGTCTTCTAATCAGGATGATATCAAAAATTTATCTGCATTTGTGAAAACATGATGGTTCAGTTTATGCTAATTGAAGAAGCTTAGGCCCAAAGCCTTTGTGGTAGTGAATGGAATGTTGTAGCAGCCTATTTGCTGTGATTCCGGGTTTCTATGAAGTGCTACAAAGACTCAGATCACAATTTTCAATTTAGTAGTTCTCTAAGGGCCTCCTAAATCGGAAGTTAACTCATTTTTTCCCCCATATAACATATTACCTGTCGTTCTCAGGCAGGTTCCTCTCACAGTATCAAAATATGTACCTTCTTCTGAGGAATGGGAGTGAGATTGAGACAGAAATTTGGTCTGAAATCAGAAAACCATTTCCTAATTTTACATTTGTCTCTGCTCCTGTGACATGAGAAAGTCTGATTTTATCTCTCAAGCTCTTTAAAATGGGAAAGCTGACAGTGTTATTCACATATGACAGTTTTGAATATTGTAAATGTAATAACCACCTAAATGACTTGTATGATTAAAGCATTTGAAAGTTTAAAGCAATTGATACTACTGAGATGAATCTATTATAGTTCTTTATGTTTCAATAAATCAGAATAATTTGGTTGTTGTGGAAGGATACCAATCCTTCAACAAGTATCTAAATCATAATAATGCTTTAAATTTGTCACCAAAACTCTCATTGAATTCCCATCCTTTGGGATGCCAGTAAGATAATTAACACCTCTAAAATTAAAAGTGATGGGTTTTTACTTCATTGAGAGAGAGAAAGAGAGAGAGAGAGAGAAGGATTGAGAGCAAAGGAAGACTTGTGAAAATATCTTGGATATCCAGTAATGAATTGACATGAGGAAAAAACTCTCAAATATTGACTATAAACATCAAGGGAGTTGGAAATCAGAAATCTTAAGGCCACAGTAAGATAAATTGCATCAGCTGGGATACAATCTGGAAAATGGAGCCCATTCTATGTCATCTAGAAAAGCTTTATACAAGGCACTATTTACCATGGTGTTGGAAGAACTGAAAAACCAAATAGAGGATAATGAAGCAACCCAGGAATTGATAATAGAAGAGACTGCTTCTAAGCCAAAAGAGGAGGAAAAGAGCTGGTGTCACTAGAGCCCAAGAGGCAATGCTGCAGATCCCTTCCCAAGGGTGATTCTTCCTGGCAGGAACTGGGATACAGACAAGATTTACTCCATGCCTAGACAGAAAGATTACCTGAATCAGAGAGGGTGCATATGTAGGGTAGGGGAGACACACACAGGCATTTTATCTTTGTTCTATGATTTGTCTGTGCCAGTGTCTATGTCTAAACAGTGTCATAAGGCAATAGGCAAAGTTACCTAAGAATGAAAGTTACCTAATGATGTTTGCAAAGGAAGAAAGAGAAGTGGATATGAGAGCAGACCAACCAATGACCAGTGTGTAAGATTAAGGGGAGTACGTGGGCCCTTTGGGGTATTTATGTTAAGATTTACTTGTCTTGTAAATTCTCCCTGCATCAGAATGTTGGGGATGAGAGCCTCAGACTCCTCCCTGAGCAGCCCTGGCATGCTCACTGCAGAAGAGAGAAGACCTTCTGGGAGGTGAGGGCAGGAAGTTTGGGAATAAGACTTGGCAGAATAGGCATTCTAATCATTCACCTCTAAGCTACTCTAAAAGGTTGGGCTCCTAACAGATCTACCATGATCACAGGGTTTCTCCCTTTGCACAGGGTGCCCAAATGCAACACACTTCCCCAGCTAGCTAATGGCAGAAGATACCAAGAGAAAAACCTTTCATTCCGCAATTAGAGATAAAAGGCTTAAATTGCAGGTACCTGGTTGAAGTAACATTTTTCTGGGGAGGAACTGTAGTCAAGGATAATCAGCCAATCAATTTGTCAATCTATTCCTCTGCAAATTGACATACAGAGAGCCAGCATGCACATGACCAGCTAGAGGATTAGCTATCCAGAGGGAAAAGAAAGCATGAGGGACCCAGAGAACAAACTGATGATTTTAGCAATCGCTCTGGGGTGATAATCTACCTACTATGTGAGCAAAGCCCACAGTGACTTCAGCATATGTGAATGCGTAGAGGGCACATAGTTCTGCTTCATAGGGACCATAAGGATTCTAATAATTCTAATCACCCCTTAAAGAACTTCCTTCCCAGGAGTGGATTAGTCAAGGTCATCAAGGTGATGCTTTTCCCAAGGTAAGATCTGAAGCTTTTGAATTAGACATTTACATAAATGCTTGGAGTAAAATCTTATCCTTTCATGAATGCTAAAAATGGATCCACTCTGGCAGTAGTACTTTTGTTTTGATAAAAGGAATGAATAATTACTTTGGGCATTTTTTTTTCTGAAATTTTCTCAGAGATTCATAACACAGGATTAATATATCCTCATACTCAATCTTTTCCAACCTGAATTTCAGGTGTATCAGTCTATTTAGTTAAATTGGAATCCACAGTTGCTTCCTATGATTACATATTCAACCAGCTAGTTGTTGGATATAATTTGTATTACTTTCTCACATATGGCTAAAATTTTGTATAAGAAAGGCTTCTAGAGTTACTGACTCCAACCAGGATAAATTAAACCCAAAGTTGTTGAGCTTGAAGTTTTTAGTACTGAAATTGATCTGAATTTTTAACAATCTCCCCAGAAAATCCTGAGGTAATTAAAATTTGAGAAACCTGATGCACATCTCTCATAATTCTGTGTGGTGTTACAGATCCTTACACATGGTAGAAAATCCCTTATATTTGTCACTGTATCCATGTTATGTTGCTATGTAAAAATTATCACCGCCTTGACAGATTAAAACAACACCTGTATCTCAGTGTTCTATGGCTCAGAAGTCCAGCAGACTCTACTGGGTTCTTTATCACAAGGTCAAAATAAAGGTCTCAGGCTGGTTAGGCTCTGATGTAAAGGCTCTACCCTGTCTCAAAATAAACTAATAAAAAGGGCCAACAATAAAATAAAAAAAAAAAGTTTTACTGACAAAAAAAAAGAAACTATGATATATATATATATATATATATATATATATATATATATATATACACACATAGTGGAATATTACTGGAATATTACTTAGCACTAAAAGAAAATAAAATTATGGAATTTGCAGGCAAAAAAAAAAAAAAGGGGCTGGTGATGTGGCTCAGTGGTTAAGTGCCCCTGGGTTTAATTCTTTGTTTAAAAAAAAAAAAATATCTAGGTTGTTGGCAGAGTCTAGTTCCTTCTGGCTATAAAACTGAGGTCATTGTTTCCTTGCTGGTCATCAGAAGGGACCTCTGTCAGTGTCTTAAATCTGCCTGCATTTCTGCTTACGAGGTTTTTTTCCATCTCCAAGCCAGCAATGGCATATTGAAAAACATCTGTACTGTGACTCTCTTTGACTTCTTCTTTTTAAATTTTTTTTTATTTTTCTTTTTTATTTGTTTTAATTAGTTACACATGACAGTACAATGACCTTGACATATCATACATTTGAATCAGATGGGATACAATATCTCATTTTTCTGAGTACACAGGTTGCAGAATCACATTGGTCTCCCGCTAAGCAGAGAAAGCTCATGTGATTAGATCAGGCCTGCCCGGATAATCTCCCTAAGATCAACCATACCACATCACATAACAGTGATGGGAGTGATGTTTAATCACTGGCAGATCCTGAAAACTAGGGTGTGTAATCTTGGGTAGGAGGTGTCTCTTAGAATTCCTCCTATCACAGCCTATTAAATAATATATATGGTAAGTTGTTAAAAGAAAAAAACCTATAAGCCTGTAGAAAGAAGGCTCACACTCTTCCTCAAGCAGACACTAAGTAGCTATACAATTATGAACTCCTGTGATGGTCCACTTCAATTAATAGTTATTAAATATTTACCAGGTGCCTATCAAAATTAATAAATGAATAAGAACTTTAATTTTCTTGTAGTAGTTTACACTCTAGAGATAGGGAAACTTCTTTGATCTTTAGATAATTTTATCAGAATTATTTCTCATATATTATAAAAAATAATTCTGTATAACTTCTAAGCTTTGATTTCTATACTCCTGGCAGGTAATGAAAATGTTAAAATCGGGAATATTTGACTGACTTATATCTTTCCCATCCTTCTTCAAAGTAATCTCTTTACAGGCTAAGCACCCTTCGTTCTTTGACTATGTTTCATTAAATGGCTTCAAATCTCTTCAATATATAACTTATGTTCTTAAAGGAACACAGTCAATTCACTTCACATTTCTGTTCCTCTATTTTCTCAAATATTCCTGCTAGTTTTAATGTGGCTAGTTTTGTACTCACCCAGGATATAAGAGCCTCTCAACTAGTTCCTAGATTTTTCATAGGGAAATTGTGCTGAATATTTTTGTTGAGTCAAATTGTCCGCGAGGAAAAGGAAAGCCCAAAGTTTCCTATTCCACCATCTTGCTATTCCTGTGTTTTCTCAAAAGTTTTTTTTTTTTTTAGATTAAAATAAATGGTGTTTGGCTAAATCAAGCAAAACCAATATAGAAATATTGATCATCAATTGAAGGAGGACTAGAGGATCTTCCAAAGTATGAAGGAGTTGAGCACATAATAATATGGAAAGACAGGAAATAGAAAAATGATGGCAACCTCAGTGATCGTAGTTTTTACACTTTTCTCTCTGGAGGTTAACATAAAAAGATCTAGTTCTAACATAAAAAGATCTATTTCCTCTGTTTCACATCTTCAAATTCTTCCAAGGTTGCATGAGAACATGCCTACTGTAGCCTATACTTGTGAATTAGGAGGAGAATGCGTGCACCAGATTGCTATCCCTGTGGGTCCTATGTGTCTCACCATCACACAACTTTCTATGCATCCAAAGATGCTTCTATCAAGTACTTACCATGTGTTTCTTTCTTTTTCTTTTACTTTTTAAAATTTATATATGACAGCAGAATGCATGACAATTCTCTTTACACATATAGAGCACAATTTTTCATATCTCTGATTGTATACAAAGTATATTCACACCAATTCGTGTCTTCATACATGTACTTTGGATAATAATGATAATCACATTCCACCATTATTTATAATCCCTTGTCCCCTCCCTTCCCCTCAAACCCCTCTTCTCTACCTAGAGTTTATCTATTCCTCCCATGCTCCCTCTCCTCAACCACATACATCCACATGTTTTCCAGGATGGTCCTAAATTTAAGTCATGTCCAACTGTGGCATGATGTTGAGATAACATATTTGTATGAAGCCCAGTGATGTTCATTCCTCTTTTAGTTCTGAAACAACTAAAATTATGGAATTAATGGATTAATTTATATATTTACCAAGCACTCTGTATTCAATAGTTGAGACAAAAGTTACGTAAATGAGGAATGAGACACTGGAAAACAAAGAAATCCAGATAAACATTGTATTCTTAGTTTTGTATCTGGTTCCAAATCGTAAGGTTTATTTATGACAACCAAGTTCCCACTACATATTCCAGAGTTTAATTTATTCAGCTGTCAATTCAACTGCTCAGGGACCTTTTCAGGATGTCATGGAATGAGGTCTTGCTTCTGGCTACGCTCTCTGAGGTTCTACCTGCTAACCCATTTTGTCTTTAGTCAATTTTTGTTCCCTAGATAGTCAGGATTAATGACCTCAGCCAACACATGAGCCTCTTTTATAATAGATTCCCTTAGTTGCCTAAATGATGTGAATGATTGGTGTCTAAAACTCTCTTATTGGAAGTGTCCCCCTATAGGCCAGCACTGCCTACATTTGTAGGGAGGAATGGAGATGAGTGTGACTTCTATCTCTAGAAAGTCTTGTACTACAGATTAATACTGGGGCTTTGAGAGAGAGCTAGCCCCAGCTCTCAGTCGATGGTTTGGGATATACTACATCCTGAAAGGCAGCCCGTTAAGCTCCTGTGTTATCTATCTCCCAGTGAGTGGCATTGCGGCCCAGGTTTTAATACCTCCCCCCATTTTTTTTTATAAGACCACTAGTTTGTCAGTGACAGAGCAGAGACTAAGAGTATTAACTCCAAAGGAAATTCTCAACCTGTTTCATTTCTTTTACCAGGCTGTGGTTTCCTTGTTTTACATCAATGTTGTATGGGAAAAATTTGCAGTGTATAAACCATCCTGAGATCTGTAGGTGGTGGCGTTAAAGGAAGAATTGGCAAGAAATGCAGGACCAAGATGAGAGTAAATGTTCATAGTGCTGAAGATAAGTCACTACCCCAGCTAGAATTAAAGGAATCGAATAAAACTGCTTTGCCCCATTGAAGTTTGCAAGTTTCCCAAAGTGTTCTGTACTTTCTTAAGATCATATGATTGGACACTTTGCTCTCAGTATAAGTACAGATCATGTGGTGATGGACCATGTGGGCCAGTTCCTGACCATGTGTATATACTCTGTTCATTCTGCTCTGAGTGCCCTCTCTTCATGATCTCACTGAGAAAACTTAGGTTTGACAAGAAAGATAAGTCATATTTACAGGAAACATCATACCATAGATCTAATAATAAAGATTACCTTCTATTCTAGTCATGTTTTGATATACATAGTTGCGAACAGAGATATTTAACACAGTTCTTAGCATCTTATGAAATATTTCATCCTTCTTTTTACTACTTGTATTTTAAAAAAATCATTCAAAATGTCTTCGGTAACTATCCAAGAAATAGTGAATATAATAATCTTAGACTAGCTTTGTTATAAGGAGAGTAAACAAAAAGATTTATTGCTTGAAGTTCTGTCTATATAGTAGATTTCCTTCTCTATCTGTGCTTATCCACGAAAATAATAGTAGGCACCACTGCTGAATTTCACAGGATCGTGGAAATCTGATCATAATCAGCTGACATTTTTCATTTTCATTCAATTGTTTATTAAGAATTTATTTTAACATAATACATAAAAATTAAAGAATAAGCTGTTTTGTGGTGAGTTTTGGGCAATCTGTTCATGCATCGCTGGGTCCTGAAAAAGCCCATTTCTATGTATTGCACTACCATTTGATGAAAGTGTGCTATTGATCGTGTTCAAATGTGTTGAATGGTTCAGATGGTATTCAGTCCATGGTGGCCAACTAGGTAAAGAGTCAAGAGCAGTTGTCAGAATTCAAAGTCACCCAGTGAAAAATACAGTACCTTACACTGAACCTTTGGTTGTACTGACAAAAATTCTTCTATAGGGGGTTGCTTTAGGCTCCATACAGAATCTATGATATATACCAGGATACCATCTGATACCTACCATCTAATCTGTTTTCAAGTACTTACTCCTCTGGGCAGGTAGGTGGGTGGTTCTGTGACTTAAACAATAATCCCAACAGCACTACAGGAATAAATTTGAAGTCAGCCAAGATCCTGTCCAGTTCTAAGACACTCGTTCCAAATATAAGCTTTTTGTAACGAGTCTTGTTTTCTTCGTTGCTTTCCAGCTTTTCAGAATACTGTATTTTCCGATTTATTATTGGCACAGTAAAAATGAAACAAAACAACAACAACAAAAAACCCACTTGATTTATAGCTGGGCTAAATGCTAATTTAGGGAAATTTCCTTTTGAATCACATTAATTTTAGCTTCAATTAAAACATTTCTTTTCAGAATTACTTACCCCAAATCTGTGACATTTGTTCATATAACTTAGTTATCAGTTAATGAGAATTCATGATAAGTCCATGAACCATTTCTTTCTACAAATTGTCACGTTTTCCAATAGAATGAATATTATTACATGACAGTTTCTTATTTCTATTACCCAATCAATGTGTTTTCTGGTATATTTTTGCCTATGTTCTGTCAGCTTTCTTTGAAAACATTGAACTGCTATGTAATAATTACCTTAGATTTATTTAAAATTTAACATGAGATTTTATCATACATAGTACTTGCTGTATGAAATGGAGCATCAAAACTTCCACAGTATTAATTGGGTTCTAACTTGTGGCAGAAAATTGCTTTACAAATGAGTTCCCAATACATGAATGTCATACACAGATATGTTAATGTATTGCTTGTGACATTTGTTCTGTTTATCAATATCAATATCAATACCTACATCTATAACTATAGCAATATCTATAGTGTTAACCTTGTATAAAATTCTAGGCTGGATTCTGTTGAACAACACAAAGAAGCATAAGATGTAAAATGCTACCTTGTAGAAATTTACTGTTAAGTAGATTAACAAAACATATTTTTAAAGTCACAAGATGACAAAGTGTTAAAAGCTGAAATATCAGACTAAACAAACTCCCACTGAAACCTGCCTTATCAGGACCAGGGTTAGGGATTTGAGACCCTGTGACAGTTATGATTATTTAGGTGCAATTTAAGACAGGTAAAATAAGTAGCATGGCATCTAGTTCAAAAACATTTATCCTGGAATCCATGAATAGATCAGTGCCACAACTTGAGAGGGAGTTAGATGAAGAAAGTATATGAATATATACAGATGAATATATATAAATAAATATAAATGTATGTAAATGAATATATATACCTATATGTGTATATATATATATATATATATGGGTGTGTGTGTGTGTGTATGTATATATATATATATATATATATATATTCATTTACCACTAACTGAAATTTAATATTTTATTCTGACTGTAGGCAATAAAACACAGTGATATTCACAGTAACTGTGACTTTGGCAACAGACTAAATCACAGATATTTTCAAATCACCTTGTAGAATATCAAAATGTTTATGCATGTCATTTTCCATAAAATACAAGTTATTTAAAACCCTAAAAACAAGTCAACAAGGTAAAAATAGTGTTTTATAAATTGTTTGGATAATTAAGAAGCCATTGACAAACTATTCCATTACTAAACATTTAAAACATGAAAAAATGCTCACCATCTCTAGCAGTCAGAGAAATGCAAATCAAAACCACCCTAAGATACCATCTCACTCCAGTAAGATTGGCAGCCATTATGAAGTCAAATAACAACAAGTGCTGGCGAGAATGTGGAGAAAAGGGTACACTTGTACATTGCTGGTGGGACTGCAAATTGGTGCGGCCAATTTGGAAAGCAGTTTGGAGATTCCTGGGAAAGATGGGAATGGAACCACCATTTGACCCTGCTATTGCCCTTCTCGGACTATTCCCTGAAGACCTTAAAAGAGCATGCTACAGGGATACTGCCACATCGATGTTCATAGCAGCACAATTCACAATAGCTAGACTGTGGAACCAACCCAGATGCACTTCAATAGATGAATGGATAAAAAAAAATGTGGCATTTATACACCATGGAATATTATGCAGCACTAAAAATTGACAAAATCATGGAATTTGCAGGGAAATGGATGGCACTAGAGCAGATTATGCTTAGTGAAGCTAGCCAATCCCTAAAAAACAAATACCAAATGTCTTCTTTGATATAATGAGAGCAACTATGAACAGAGTAGGGAGGAAGAGCAGGAAGAAAAGATTAACTTTAAACAGAGACATGAGATGGGAGGGAAAGGGAGAGAAAAGGGAAATTGCATGGAAATGAAGGGAGACCCTCATTGCTATACAAAATTACATATAAGAGGTTGTGAGGGGAATGGGAAAATAAACAAGGAGAGAAATGAATTACAGTAGATGGGGTAGAGAGAGAAGATGTGAGGGAAGGGGAGGGGAGATAGTAGGGGATAGGAAAGGTAGCAGAATACAACAGTCACTAATAGGGCATTATGTAAAATTGTGGATGTGTAACCAACGTGATTCTGCAATCTGCATTTGGGGTAAAATTGGGAGTTCATAACCAACTTGAATCTAATGTATGAAATATGATATGTCAAGAGCTTTGTAATGTTGTGAACAACCAATAAAAAAAATAAAAAAATAAACATTTAAAACATGAATCATATTGGGATTGGGGAAAGTTTTGTTATGGTCCAATTGATAGTGACTTAGAGATAGGAATGGAGGTAAACAGACTCTCCTCAGACCAGATTTGTATTGTTAGTGAGTTTTTCCAGGTATCTCCCCTGGGACAATGATTAATGTTTTTATAATACATGCAGGAAAAAAAAATAATGCACGGTGTCACATCCACAACTGTCTAAAATGTGCAAATCCTGTGGCAGTCTATGAAACAAACTTACTTCTGTACTCTTCCAGTTCTTTCCTGCCTCTGGAGCTATCTGTCTATCTATCTATCTATCTATCTATCTATCTATCTATCTATCTATTTATTTTTTTTGCTCTCTTGTAAACTGGGTTAGCCTCTACCATCACCATGATGCATGCACATGTATCTCACCTTCTTCACATCCCACCTCTTATTAGAGGCCTTTCCAATTGCCCTTTGTCCCCCTTGATGTGTAGGTGACCTTCTCAGAAGAGCTTTGTGTATTCATTATGCTTTATGTGAAATTCACATGGACCAGACACTACTTTCTACCTGACGCTGTAATTCTTCTGTGATAGCCTCAGGTAAGATCAAGTTTCATAGAGTCTTTGGGCTTATGATGCCAACAACAGTGCCTTACCCAAAATAGGTATTTCATAACATTTTAAAGAAAACAATATAAATAATACACCTTACCTCCTCATTGATAGGCCAGACAGTTGTATCATTTGATTACCATGCTGACATTTAGTTAAATTTATCCCACTACCTTCTCTGTATTTCCTCCTTAAATTAAATCTCATTCTAAGAAGGATTTAAGAGCTACCAAGCAGAAGTCTTAGAACCACCCTTCTATAGAATTAATTTTGTAGAAAACAAACAGTTTTTATTTTCTTGCCTTGAATAAAAGCTGTTTTATTATTTTAAACTCAGTGTCCTCCACCCTTTTAGTGGTACGTGTATTTATTCATATCAGTGCATATGTCTTTGGTGTGAATGTTTTGACTTTGCCATGTGGCATTGCTCTTTGTACATATTTAAGATTACATCGCTAAGTAGCATATGATCTTGCAAATGAAAATGGGAGATTGCAGTTTTAATTATCGTAACATTGAGGCCTTGCAAGTGTAGAACTTTTGTAGTCAGAATTGAGGTTTTTGCCCAGAAGATAACTGAAGATAATACTGAGAACAAGACTGTATAATTAAATAAAAAAGATATATTTTAGAGGATAAGTAAAATAGGAAAAGAATGGACATGTCATCACAAGTTTTTGAAGAAAGAAAATAAGAAAAATAAGGAATGAACTTCTAGGTAGCAAGTACACATGGACCAAAAGGCCTTAAGCTAGAAATGATTCAGGGAGTGAGAATGTGCCTAGGATCCAGACTAGAAAGTGCTAGAGAGAATCAAATCAGATCAGATTACCTGGTTTGTATTGTAGCATAGAAGGAAGTTATAGTGTAAGATGTACGGTGCGATCTCACAATATATTAGACAAGCCCCCCCCCCCCCCGTTTTGGGGGATTGGTGAGGGTTGAACCCAGGAGTGCTTAACCGCTAAGCTGTTTTTATTTTTTGAGACAGGTTTTCGCTAAATTGCTTAGGACCTCACTAAATTGCCAAGGCTGGCTTTGAATTTGTAATCTGCCTACCTCAGTTTTGGGAGCTGCTGGGATTACAGGAACACACCACCATGCTGGGCTTCATTTTTTAAAATAACAGATCCTATAACTAGGAGAAGGCATAGAACAGAAGCCAGGAAGCATAAAAGGGAGTTACAACTAAAATCCTTATTTTGCAAATAGATGTTTGAAAAATTTTTTAACTTTCTGTTTTTATATTAAGGTACTACTCTTTTGGAGCAGGGTTTTTCCCATCTATATTTTGAGTTTAGAGTTAGTTTTATGTTAAGATATGAAAAGGAAATTTTCTAAGGGTGCATCAAAGGACTTAGTGGTAAAAGACTACAGTGCATTTGAGGAAAAATGGTAAAAAGATTTTTGGACTCTGTGATATCTGACCTGGATTTTAGGACTGAACTTCCAAGTACTAATCTTAAAATGAGGATGAGATATATTTATATATATTTTCCTGTTCTTTTTGCCCAAGGCTCTTGGCCTAAAGGCCATAATGAAGAACTACTGAAAATGACTGTATAAGAAAGTAGGTCAGGGGCTTTGAGAGATTCACACACACACACACTCACACGTGTTATAGGAGACGGTTACAGTTAATTCTTTATATAAAACTAACAACCCACTGAATCTGGTGCGTTTAAAACTATCATCATATAAAACACTGGTTGGGACATTCAAAACAACTTAAACCGTATTTCTAAGGTGTCTCCTGATTGAGGAAGTGGGCAGTAGGAATGGAGAAAGAATAAAACGAAGAGTCTGCCACTCAGGGTTACTGGACCTTCTAGACAAGAGCTTTAGTCAAGTGAACTTGGCAAGGTTTCCACCACCCTAGATCTGTCCCATTAAAAGTGACCACAGAACATCCAACTGCCCTCCTGATGTCACTAGATTCCACACCACCCTGTCATCACATTCCACATTCTCCTCTGTTGCTAGGTACCCTGGGCTCTCTTATTTTCCAAAGCTCCAGGTGCTGTTTTCCCTTGGGACTCAAATACAGAGTCTTTGGTTCAAATGCTATGGTACCCAGGCTGAATCCTTGAGAGAAGAACCTTCACCAGGGCCTGTGAACCTGAAGGCCATCCCCACAGCCTACACACGACACTACGTAGCGGGTGGTTCCCACACGCCAGCAGCCACTCAGGATGGAGCAGACCATGTTGGGTAAGGAAGCAGATTGCCCCTTTCAGGCAGTGAACTGACGTGAATTGGTTCCCATAATCAGGAGTCTGAAGTCTGTGATTTTAATTTCTAAATAAGTACCTTTAAAGAAGAGAGAACAAGAACCTTCAATGTGGTTACATGAAGCTCAACAATATTAAATTGCTTATTTATCCTCAGCTTACTATTCACTCTCTGTTCTTGACTGAATTTTTAAAATTAAAGACATCAAAAACTTTGTTTTAAATTTTGATTTATGGAACAGTACCATGAGACATTATTTTTTTAACCGCTTAAATTACAAAATTGGTGAACGTGTATTTGATACAAATGAATATAAATCAGTCATTTGTTCTTTACAAAACATACTCATTTATTCAGGAAAGAAATATGTAAAGCTCTTGAATTTGGTTACCTTGGTAACATCTGGAGTGAACTACTCCATCTAAAAATATTTCTCCTTTATTGTTTATATTTTATGCTGAAGCTATAATTAAATGACATTTATTAAAGTCTCTCATGATAAATGATGTTTATCTTACCTAAAAATGAGTAAATGATATAGTTTTATGAGATATATGTGGTGATTTAAGATTAAAGAAATAGATAAGGCATGTTTAATTTTTAACTATAAAAGAAATTGAATTTTTATGTTAATGTGTATTTAATTTTTAATTATTTAGGGTTATTTATTCATTATTGCTAAGGCTTTTTATGTTAAGTGTTTAGTACCTTTTTTAAAAGGATTCTAGTACACAAATGCTAAATCATATTTTTCCTTCATAAATTAAATATAAGTAATTGAACTATATTTGAATATGTCCATTATGATTCTTTTTGGACTTTCTTAAAAAGAAAAAAACTTTAAAAATCAGAATTAACCTGTTTTACATTAGCATAAGGGCTTCAATTCAAATAAAGAGACATGAGCAATTTTCTAAATTAGTTATACAAATCCTCCCCCTAATTCTGTACGTCAAAGCTCTGGACATTTTATCGTTAAAAGCTTATTTTTTTATTTCCCAAATTAATAGCTATAAAAACTGCTGTGTCATTACTTATGGGTAGTTTCCTATGTTATCTTGCATATATTCTGCATGTATGAATTCTTTTATTGGGCAGGAGGATGGGGATTGAGCCTAGGGGTATTTTACCATTGAGCTATATCCCTAGTCCTTTTTATTTTTTATTTTGAGACTGAGTCTTGCTAAATTGCTTAGAGCGTCCTTACATGGCTGAGATTTGCCTCTAATTTTCCTCCAGAGTTGCTGGAGTGAAAGGAGTGGGCCATCGCATCTGGCCATAAACTTTTTTGAATTGGTATATAAAAAGAATAATTGAGTAGAATGTGATATCCGAATATGTTAGTACTCTTTTTTAGAAAATAGTTTTAAAATTCATTTTAAAATACTGTTCTGAAAATTAAATTTAAACATAATGCCCTGTGTTTTCATTCCTTATTAAAGCCCTGAACTTCATCCTGGGCCCTGGCCTCTCCTGTGTCCATTCTTACTTGTTTTGTTTGTAAATCTCTGTGGTTGTCCCTTCTTCTATATTGGCACTACTTTAGTTTGAGCTTTCAAAGATGCCAGCTTATATGACATCTAAAATATCATTGTTTTCCACGTCACTTCTCACAATAAAATTAAAATTGCTTCTGTTTGTTCTCAGAGTCAACTCCAAGCCCTTTGATATACAAAACACTTCCTGGGGTGCTCTCATCCTGTTAGATTTATCTCCCTTCATTTTCTCCTTGGTGCTTTAGCTTTCATCCTTCTCACCTGCCCTGTGTGTCCTTCCACCTGAGACTTTGCAAAGCTGACACTTCTATAGGGAATGCTCTCCCCAGACTTCAGCGGCTCATGGCTTACTCATCCTGTGGAATTTGACTGACATTACCTTCTTTAGAAAGCCTGCTGTCTTATTCCTTGTACTGGATTATAGCCTTTTTGCTCTGCATTTGAATTGCATGTTTAATTCTCTCTATTTTTTTTTAATTATCTGTAAACTCATTGAGGCAGAGTCTGTAGAGGCCAAATTTTTGAACCCATATGGGCCACAGGATAGGCCCTTAAGAAATGTTTGTGGAAAACATGGATGAACAGGAGATATAGTATTCCTTTAGAATTTAAATATTTCCATGAATATAATTTATTTTAAGGTACAAAGTATTTTATTCCACCCACAAATATAATGAATACTTGATAATATTCAGAAATCAGACAAGAAAATCAAAAGTAATGAATATTATGCCTCTTGTTTGCTTACATTCATATAGTTTCCTTAATAGCCTTTAAAGAAAACAATTGTACACCTCTGTCCATCATAATTCTTTATAATTAGTAGCAAATTCTCATATAGGTAAAGATGAATTAATTAAGAAAACAGAATATTGTTTTGTGTAAACTTGGTCTATGTGTTTTGTTTTCAGAAATTTGGGATCATATTGGCTACACTATCTAAAGTTTTCTAGCCAGTACTTTATGATTCACATTTTTCTTTATCTAAAATTGGACTATTGAGTGACTGCATAATATTCGAACCATTCCAACATTTATTAATCCAGTATTCTATTTTTGTTGCTTTATGTCACCTCCAAATTTTTGCTACTCAAATTAACACTGATGTTAAGTGTATTTTTTTTAACTTATTCAGAGACGTACATAATGATTAGGCTTCTTAGGTTTAAAAATCTCAGAAGTGTAATGACCATAGCAAAGTTTATGAGCACTTCTAGTGTTTTAGATGCATATTAAAACTCATAAAGGTTGTACCAATGTACATCTCCATTAACCAGTGATAGGTAATGCTTTTCATTAGAGACTTCTTGGTAAATCTGGATATTCTCACTGGAGAAATAAAATCTATTTGCAAAGTAATTGAGAAATTATTTTATTCTTTGTTTAAATTTACTTTGAGATGACATTTGGTATTCAACTGTTTATTTTATCTTCTTCATATTATTTCATGTCTTGTGCTTTGATGTGCCTGTTAGATTAAAAATAACAATAGCTGCATTGCAAGGTTACTGTTTAGGTTAAATTACATATTATATATAAAATTAGTTGGCACAATGTCACACACAATAGGAACTCAGCAAATGCAAGTTGAAGTCGAAAAGGAGAGCATATTAATTAAAATAAAAATATAAATTTTTCTTTCCAACAGATGATTCTGCTGCAGAGAGCTTTAATGGCAATGAGACTCTGGGGCACAGTTCAATTGCTTCAGGGGGAACACACAGCAGGGAGATGGGAGACTCCAACAGTGATGGCAAGACTGGGGTGGAACAGGATGAACAGCCACTGAATCTGAGTGACAGTCCCCTCTCTGCACAGCTGACTTCGGAATACAGAATAGATGATCACAGCAGTAATGGGAAAAGCAAATATAAGAATCTTCTAATTTCTGACCTCAAGATGGAACGAGAGGCGAGAGAAAATGGAAGCAAGGTAAGGTCATGTTACAATTTCCAGAGAATTTTTAAGTTGTTCATGAAGGTCACAAAGAAGCATCTATATGTGCTGGAGGTAACTATTGTGGCCAATAAAATATTTAAAGCAAATCCCCAAAATATGTTACCAAGAATCTTATAATCATGCATATTGTGTGTCCATAAAATATAATTTCAGTAAAAACGATGAGTAAATTGGATCATGTCTCAAAACTCTTGGTATTTTTGACAGAATTGCCTGATTTCATGTATCTCATTTATATAATCTACTTATGGATCTGTCTCTGGGAATTTATAGAGCTCAGGTGTGAAAGTTTCAGTCTCAGTACACAATTTTCAACTATAAAAAGATCACTATCTTGTTTCTCTAGATTGGATAGGTGTGTGTAGCAATAACATTTCAATTAAATTCTCCAGTTTGCTTTAGAGACCTGGGGACTGTGGTCAGTAATTTACTTTCTGGCACCAGAGAACTATTTAGTGTCAGTTTCCTGGATGAAATCTGTGGATTAAATACCCACTTAAAGAAGTGATTCATCATAAATTATATTACACAAAAGTCAGAAACATGTTTCAGACATATTATCTAAATTTTCTAGATTCTTTGCCTTAGGCTTCGTGACAACCACCCACCAATTCTCAAATGCTTTATTTTTAAAAATTAAGCTTAAATGTATACAATTTTGAAATTGCTGAGGCTGGTGAATTTTCTGTGTACCTTTTGAAGATGTACTTTAGGGACACAGGAGGATTTTTATGCAATGTACATTTTTATGTCCTTCTCTTGCCTCTACCTGTAAGATGGAGTTGTAGACTGGTTTCTGACATGCATTCCTAAAAATGAAACATCTTAATCTGGATTAATTTCTGAATTTGCTGAGGCACTATGCTTCCTAAATTGGCTCTATTTAAATCGTCTCCTTGCCTGAGGGTGTGTCGTTTCATCTTCTTTTAAGCAAGTCACTAGACATCACCAGACACTTAAGCTCTTCTGCCTGCGGGAGGCTGCTACAACTTTTGCTGTGGTAAATTGCACAAATGTCCTCAGTGGTTTGAAGCCGGATCACACAAGCACAATGATTTTATATTTGCTAACATGATCTGAATCACTGCATACATTTTACAGAACAAAATCATCCTAAACGTTTTCCCGCCCACCACATTACCCTATCTTTACAAGGATTAAAGAATCATGAAACATCCTTCTTATGCCATGTGCTTGTTCAATTTTTTTCCCTAAAATTATCCAGTGGTTTGATCTTCTCTTCTTTCTCCCCTTGTTCAATATTATCTGGGGAACTATGCTCATTAAAGCATGTTCCTGCACACATTAACCAGAATGAAATTACCTTTTGGCTCTATTAAAATAGAGTTATGAAACACAGATTGTTGGGGCTATTATCTGAGAGTAAAATAAGCAAAGGACTAGCACAGAAGGAGATACTCTTTTGAGGTAGCGTCAGTTGCCAATTATTAACCAAACAGCCAACAGAGAAGAAGCAGTGAACCTAAGAAGAATCAGAAGGGTGTACAGTATATAAAAGCCAACGAAGTTCACCTTTCAAGGAGATGTTGGTCAATCTAGTTAACAATGCTGAGAAATAAAATAAGATGAAGGTATAAAATAATGGAACTTATACTCATTTAACTCTGGATATCTGTATTAAAACATCATTAGACCTTACAGTTATACAATTAAAAAAATAAACCTGGCATACTCAAAGCAGTGGTATAGGTAGCAGAGATAGCTCACAGAAATATCAGTCTTTATTTATAAGACACTTAACTATATAGAGTTTTGGGGAAGAGGATACATATGCATAGAAAAGCTTTTTACTGCAAGTATAGGCAAATATTCTTTCCTAGGCTAAAACATAGAGTTCAAGTAAAAAAAAATATTATTTCTATTGATGTAATAGTCAAAATGTGCTTCCCAGAGGAAATGAGTCTTGAACTTGAAGGGAATGTGAGATTACCATTATTTTTCAGCCATCTCTTGCTAGATACTGTGAAGATCCTTTAATGCAGACAGGGAAGAATCTTGGTCTCAGGCTAGAGAGCCATTGGCCATTTCAATCTGTGTATGACTTCATATCATGGCACATGAGGAAGAACCTTCCATTACAACATGAAATAAACTATTTGCCACCAATTAATTCATTTGCCAAATATTTATGGAGGAGTTATACTTGTAAGATACTACTGTAGGAAGCAAAAATATGCAAATGAGTGAAGAAGGGTCCTTGCCCTTCAACAACTCCTGGTATAGCAAAAAAGGGAGCTGAATTTATGCTTAAAGTCTAATATATAAATATTTTTATACCAGGGATTAAACTCAGGGGCACTCAACCACTGAGCCACATCCCCAGCCCTATTTGTTTAGAGACAGGGTCTCACTGAGTTGCTTAGCACCTACCTTTGCTGAAACCGGCTTTGAACTTGAGATCCTCCTGCCTCAGCCTCCCAAGCTGCTGGGATTATGGGTGTGTTGCCATCATGCCCGGTTGATTATGGTCTGATTCTTTAAGTGATACAATGTCATATGGACAGGGTGAAATGAGAGAACGAAAGTGGGGAACCCAAGGGACCATACTGATTCTTTTTTTGTTTTGTAGAACAGATTTTTTTTCTCTTTGGAAAGTTTAATAAAGTTGACAAATTTCTATTAAGACAGGGAAAAAGTATGAAACAAGGCACAAATTATATTCTTTTCTCAGAAATATAAAAATAAACATTAATACAATGCTGTTCCTTCTGTTATATTAAACATAGTGTATAAATAGCCTGTGTCAATACTTTGTTATTGTTGTTCTTTTTCTTAAGGATGACTGGGGGGAGAAAGTGGTACCAGAGATGAATATAGAAGGGCAAGTTGGAATTGCTTGGATAAAGATTATTAATGGTAGAGGGTTAAGTGTGTTTTGAGGCATTCATCTATGAGAACACCTGCTTGGCTAGAGATTTGCAAGAAGCTTAGAATGGCCACAGGAGAAGAGGATGTGCAATATGACTAAGTACAAAGAGGCTGTGTCATTAAATGATTTAGGCCCCTTTAAGATTTTGGATTATGATCAATAGGTAGAGTTAAGTATGATCATCTTGTAGTCATCTTGGAATCTGAGAAAAATTATTCCGGCAATAATTGTGGTAGGGAATTAATAAGAAAGGAACTCAGGGAAGGGGAAATAAATTTGGTTAGAGAGCTACTCTAGCAACCCAAGAGAAAAATAATAACATTTAAAGTCAAATAAATGGAAATGGGAATGGAAAGCAGATATAAAAACAAATGGAACGTGTTACTTTTATACTTCTGATGTTTTATTTGCAGCACCATTATTTATAAGTCCATAGATTATATATAGCGAAACTCCTAGTGATGGCCGTTCACATTAGAATATAATATGAATAACCTCTACCTAGCCATATCCAATTAGAGTTTACATTCTAAGAGCACAGAAATAATGTTTACCTTGCTTAATGCAGTATGCTTAGTATTTGGCTTACCATCTGGAACACAATAGTTTGTCAACAAATATTTTGAAGAAATTCATAAAGGTTTATTGGATGTGGGAAGTAAGACAGAGAACATTCTAGAGTGACTCCAAGATTTTTCACTTGGTTGCCTGAGTGGATGGTGATTGCATTTGTCAAGATTCAGAGTGAGAAACATTTGGATAAGGAGTTTCAATAAATAAGGTTTACAGTGCCTTTTGCAATATCCATCGGACATCATAGTAGGTATTGGAGATACTTGTGTCAGCTGTGAAGAATGATGTGAGTTGGTGAGAGAGACATTTATAAGATTTCAGAGCAGAAGGTGTGCTGCCCAGGATATACATGCTTGATATAATCACCCATTAGGAAAAGGTGGCTAGAAAGGAGTTTGTAGAAGAACAATTATGCAAGCAGAAAAAAAGAAGGTAGCCAAATAAAGAAATGTTTTAGAAGCCAAATTGTGGCATATTTCATATATGTGTAAGTGATTAAATTAAGTCAGTCTTAGGTGAAGAAGTGACAGAGATTTAAGCCTGGATCATAGTTAGGAGAATGGATGCTAAGAACCGCATTCAAACCAGGTGGCAGGAGAAACATTTGAAGAATTAGTGGGAATTTTGACTGAGATGGAAAAGCCTAGTCATTTTAACTAGAAAGGAAACAGTATGGAATTTGTTCTGGTATTTCTTCTTGTAATCTGAATCTGAATATAAATGGCTTGAGGGCTCCTGGTTTGGGATCAACACTTATTTTATCCCATTGCTATCAGATGAAATGCATTCTAAAATTCTCTGTGATCAGTACTATCTCTTGTGGTTCCTTAGGAATGCTCCATCACTTCTGTTTGACCTTTTGAAGTGACAATACTACCATTTTTTTTTCTTCCTTGGAGGGATATAAAAGCTTAATTATATAGAATCTTTGAGAAGCTTAGATTCTTGTGAGTTTAATATTGACCTGTTTCTCAGTTTTGTTATGAATAATATCAGACAAAAGTGATTATGAGGCATTTAAAAAATAGAGAGATGAATAGAAATGCTTATAAAGAATAGCTGAGTTGGACTATGCCATTTACTGATTGCTTATTATTATGCAAATTCACTCACTAGACTAGCAGGGAATCACTTTAACCAATCTAAAAACTAAATATATGCTGTTGAAAGAGTTTAGGTGGTATTTATTTTCTTTGCTGATAGCCACATTTTTTTAAATTTTTTTTTATTTTTTTTATTGGTTGTTCACAACATTACAAAGCTCTTGACATATCATATTTCATACATTAGATTGAAGTGGGTTATGAACCCCCAATTTTACCCCAAATGCAGATTGCAGAATCAAGGGGCAACTTAATAACATTAGAATTCAGAAGTGAGAGCAGAAATGATGATGAGTTTATACGAGAAAACGTTAAGGGACTAGCTGTAGAGAAAAAGAGAAGACAATAAATTGCAAATCTAGAGCCTACGGTCTCTTCTAAAATTATTAATAGATGAGAACGGAAACAAATCCATAATTTGAACAGAGAGAAATACATGACTTAAAAACACTAAATTGTAGAGTATTCTTTTTAATTTTCTGTTTTTCTTTTAGTACTTGTTAAACAGTGGCTTCTTATTTAATATGGTGAAATATTCTTAAGCAATCTCATGAAAGGATAATGTTTCAAATAATAACTTGTGGGAAGGTGATTACCATTGAAGGCTAATGTGCAACAGTGGTTACTGCATATTTGGATTTGGGCTCAGTTCCCAAGACACCTCAGTCTTCACTTTATTTAATAGTATTGTTTTTGCCCACGTGGCCCATATTATATTTTTTCAATTAATTTTTCCATTAAATTTTTACCAAAATGAATGTTACCATTCAAATTAAATTTTCCAGAATATTAATCCTAATTACCACAAATAATTATTATGTGATTTTCTTTAGATATGATGGATAGAAGTAATATATTTTTCAAAATATCTCTTTTAATGGTTTGGGTATAATGAGATCTTTTAAATACTATGAGTAATGGATTGACTTACGAAATAATATTATCTTGGTCTTTGTGGGTATTTCAGCACATAATTGCTTCAATTTGACGATTTTCAATATCTGGCTCTCTTGGTGTTATGCAGTTATTCCTTACCAGATCTTGTGTAAGGTAGAAATAACCATATTGACCTTAATTCTAGAGAGAAACAACTGCAGTAAATATACACAATCTGTACTAGGCACTGTCATGAGTGTTGAAGGACAAAAAAAACAAAACAGTCTTTGTCATTAAGAACTCACCCTTTGTCGAGAAAGACAGATGCTAACTTAATGTCATAAGAAGAGCAGGTATAATTATCAGATGTATCTAAACAAAAGGAAATAAAATCTGGTGGCTTGTGATTCAACTGACATGATTTATACAAGTAGTTATGTGATAAGGCCTGGCATGGAACCCAAGCCTCTTGACTCTGCAGTCTGTACATTTCCTATACCCATACTGACTGATGCCGTGTGAGTCCAGACATCTCTGTGGGTCACATTGTGCCTGTGATGGGCAAGCCATTCAGAGAGATAGAGCATATTTGTTAGTCAGCTTTGCATCTCAGCAACAAAATACCTGACATAATAATCTTAAATGGAGGAGCAGCTTATTTTTGCTCACTGCTAGGTCCATGGATGGTTGGCCCTATTGTTTGGGGGCCTGTGGCAAAGCGGTATATTATGGCAGGAGAGTGTACCAGAGGAGATGTTCACCTCATGGTGAACTGGAGTGGAAGATACAGACAGGAAGGGGCCAGGGTCCCAATATCTCCTTCAAGGGCATGCCCCAATGACCTAACATCCTTCTATTAGGCACCACCTCTTAAAGCCACCACTTTCCAAAAGCACCATAGGTGGACAACCAGACACGTAAAACATGGGCCTTTGGAGGACTTAAGATCCAGGATGTAGCAGCATCTAGTATGATTCACAGACAGTTTCTTGATAAATGACAATACTTGCAACAACATTTCTTATATAAATATTTGTTTTTCTTTTTAATATGTGAATTATTTTACAAAAATAAAAATAATATATGAAAGGCCTCTATTGGAAAACTAAGCAAGTTTGTCAAACATCTATTCATTGTTTTAGTTTTTCAATGTAAACAAATGTATAATTGAGAAAGAATGGGTCTTTCAAAAGCCCTAGAATAAATTTCAAAATTACAATTTATTAATTACCAATTTGAAAGTAATCTTCATACTTTATGTATAAATATATATTATACATATATTACTTATAGGTGTATTTGGACTTATGCACATAAACACAGAGTTATTTTATTATATACTTAATTATATGGACTTCATTTCTGCTCATTAATGGGTACATTTTTCCTTCTGTGCTTAGTATATTTTTAAATAAAAACATACACAAGAAGGATAGAATATGGTATGATTCATTACTTTGGTAGTGTCGGTCATATTTGCAATCTAAGTTTAAATGTGTATAATTTTGTAAAAAAAAAAAAGAACTTAGGGACTGTAAAATCAACCACATTATAGAATAATATAATTTTTAAAACCAACAGCCACTCATTTTACACAGATTAAAAAACTGAGCCCCATCCAAGTGGCTCCTAACACCCAAATCATTTTCCTTTTGAATCATCCTGTTGCTAGGCTTACCATTACATATGATTATTTTCCCTAATATTCCTTCAGGAAGTGGGAGGGCAGAGATATCTTATAAGTGGTTACTATGCATACTGCAGTCCAATGTTTATTTCACATTTGTTATCTCAGAAGAATGAAAGAGCAAGGGTCTTCTATAATTTATATCCTGAAAAGTCCAAGGTGAAGTTGATATTTAATTCTGCGCATGCAGCAAAATATGAATTTTCACTTCCTTTTTAAACATGCAAGAGTTCATTTGGGTCAGTACAAAGTCTCAACTGGCCCTCCAGCCATTGATGCTATGCACTCATAAGTAATCTGGTCACAGCTATAAGTTTCATTTTTTTTTATCAAAATACAAAACAAAGAAAACTGACCAATTGTTAGCCTTTTATTTATTAATGGTTCAAAAATAATTAGTTTTATTTTGTATATCTTTGTATTTAACGTATTATATTTGTTTTCAGGCTTTTAATTTTGTTTTGTTTTAGGTGTGTGTGCCTGTCCATTTTACATTTGTGTTCAATATTAGAAAATATCCTAGTTTGTAGGTGAATTTAGAATGGAGAGGAGCTCTAGGAAAAAGAACTCTAGTTTAAATTAGTGCATTTCTCAAAATATTTAGTATTACCAGGATTTCTTGAAATGCTCAGTATTGACCCAAATTTGAGAAAAAAAATAAAAGAAAAAATGTTAAAACAGAGTCATAGAGTTTTACATTCCAGTTGTTTCAGTTTAATGGTTTCTGTTGTTCCTATTAATATTAAATGTTAGATGAATTCTAAAGTAGGCACCTGAAAACCTCATGATTACTGTGCATTTTTGTAGTTTTGAAATGGAGATCTTGAAGTTAGCAGGGATCAAGAGAATGACTCAGATGACAGAGTTAAAAATAAATAAAAATAAAGAATTAACTCATTCACTTATTCCAAGGATTAAAAACAAAAGATTAATAAGTGTTAAGTTTTTCCTATGTGTCAGGCACTACTCTAAGAACTAATTTATGTAATTGGTACAACTATCCAATGGAATTAGGATGCATTATTATTCCATTTTTTCCATAGGAGAAATCTGAGACTTAAATGAGTTACAAATATGGTTATATCAAGGATTATTAGAATTTGGATTTAAGCTCTAAGTAACTTGGCTCACATCTAAACTGCACCATGATGTAAGTTAAGAGGTTTTGGTATAGTCTGAAAATGAGCAGCAGCAAATTTTACTAAGACCTCCATCTATTAGTTTATGGCTCAGTTATTCCCTACTCAGAAATTCACACCTAACAACTCTGTGACCTGGGGAAATGCTGTATGTTTTGACCCTAGATACTTCACCAATAAAATGTGTATCATAATTGTTAACTTGCAGGCAATTGTAGAGATCAAATAAAGATTATGTGTATTTTTCATACAAGTGCACAATAAATGGAGCTGCACAGTAATCGTTATTGATTTCAGAATTTGGGGCTTAGCTGAATTTTGCAAGAATGTCTTCATTCATGCATATTTATTGGAGAAGCTTAATACTTATATTCAGTAGTCTACAAATTACTTACTGAGACTGGCAACTTGGGGAAGCATAGTAACTTCTTTAAGGTAGTGAATACTACTTTCTTTTTCTTTTTTGCCTCTTCTTCCTTCCTTATTTCCTTTTAGTTACTTATTGTATAGGAATCCAGAATCTACAATATACATTTCCAGAGGCATTTTTTGCATTCATTCTAAAACCTATTTCTGTGAATAGTATGCACTTAAGAAATAGATTCTGAGATATCTTGAAAGCTCTGCTTATAACAATTCTGTTGGAATCTATTCAATTAAAACATCCCTATCCCTATACCATCTATCATGATCACTCCAGCTTGAAAAATTTTTTATTTTCTAAACTTCTCGAGGAAAAAAATCAATGAAGAATGAGGAAAAGGTGACAGTATGGTGGTTGCAGAGCCTGACACTACAGTGACTTACATGCATGAGGCTTGCTCCCTGTCAAATGTTTGTTGGACACAGTGCAGTGACATGAGAATATGCTGAATTGATTTTTATCCCATCCACTTTCTCATACCAGAATTTTCTTCGTAGTGCCACCTGGCTTTACCAAACTCCTCACTATGTAAAGGACATTGAACTTCACTTAGAATATGAGTCTGATATATTCTGGATTATAAGAGATAAATCTCTTAAAACCAGAAATTCCAGAGATTCCTCCCTGAATATTTCACCATAAACTGATTCAAATGGAATGGATTTCCAGCCTGGTAACTGAGAAGATAGTATCATAGCAGGCTGGAGATATTTGGGGGTTTGTAAGATTCTGAAATTCTCAAATCACAATATGCAAACTTTGTATAAAGAAAATTAAACATTTAAAATTGATCTCATTTTGTGTTTAAGATGAAATTTTAAATACCACATTATCAAAATTATCTAAGATATGTATTTCTATACTTTCATTAACTAAGATATTTTCTAGTTTTAAACTTCTTTATTATTCATAGTTATCCCGGGTAAGAAAGCCAATAAGATACACACAGACATGTAGAATGGGATATATTATATGAGATTGGCTCATACAATTATGGAAGCTAAGAAGTCCCATGATCTGCCATCTGCAAAATAGAGGCCGAGGAAAATTAGTAGTATAGTTCCAAATGAAATCC
Organism: Spermophilus citellus; assembly: GCF_964194105.1. Classification (NCBI taxonomy): domain Eukaryota; kingdom Metazoa; phylum Chordata; class Mammalia; order Rodentia; family Sciuridae; genus Spermophilus; species Spermophilus citellus. Next base: position 92,804,217 of record NC_138198.1, on the reverse strand, counting down.
AAAGGTCTGAGAATTAGGGGAACTAACAGTGTAAGTTCCTTTCTGAATCAGAAGACTCAAAAATAAGGAATGTCTATGTCTAAAGACACGGGAAGATGGATACTCCAGCCTAAGAAAATAGAGTAGGCTCACCCTTCTCCCTCTACTTTGTTTTACCAGAACCTCAACAGATGGGATGATGCCCACCCACACTGGGTATTCTTTACCCAGTACTAATCTCAGTTTACCAAATCCTGATCTCTTTTAAAAACACCCTTACAAACACACCTAGGAATAATGTTTTATTCAGCTATCCTGGCATTCTTTATCTAAGTTGCTACATGAAATTAACCATCACCAGTTCACCCCTTGTCACCTGGCACCCACATACCTTTTTTAAAAACTCTGCTTAATCTCCAAATGAAGAAAATAATAGGGCCATAATTCTGCCTAACATGATACATTTTGTCCAACAGAAAACAAATGAATTCCTTACCAAGAAAAAGAGTTAACATTCTTGAATATGTTTCTTCTTCTGATATCCAGTAACTTAAATACTTTTCTTGTAAAATTAATAATAAATATTGATCTAAAGTCTATATATCTTTTGTTACATGATATGACAATAGTAGAGAAAAGAAACAGATATTTGCTTAGTACATGTAGATATGCACACAAACATATTCGTAACAAAGTGGAAATACTCATGACTATTATAGTCCTTTTTATGTAAATAATCTCATGTTCATTACTGGTGTATATAATTACCTTCTATTAGATATTCTGTATTCCCTTTGCCTTCAGCAATCTCCTTCAGTTGGTCAAGGATCTTTACCTGGTGAGGGATTCACACCTTAATTCTTGAAGGTTCATTAGTAATATTTTCTGGTTTGGGTTCTTGTAGTTTTCCATTGACATTTATCACAGGACATTGTAAAACTAAGCTATGACATAGGAGAACCTCCTACATTCCAGACAAGTTCTCTCACCTCCATTGTGGAGGAATAATTCTACTTCCTCTTGGTATCTTTATCAACCATCTAGCCAACACACTCAGAGGCAAAAGAAGTTCAAAGTATCCAAACAGCCATCTTAACTAAAAGTTCAATGAACTTGTTTCCTGGTAGGATTATTCTTCCCTCTGGAATTCAGACCTGTAGTCTATCAGGGCATAAAGTCATGGGAATAAGAAGCAACGTTTTTGCTAGTAGGTCACTAGTGGCAATAGTGATGCTACTTCCATTTCCACCAGTTGATTCTTAGACCCATGGATACTGGCTATCAAAACAGTCAGTATCATATATTTGATTCTGATTCAGAGAACATACAACCTTCTAAAGAATCTTTCTCCGGCTCTGCAAGGTATTGCTATGTACCTACCACTTTGACCAAATCTTCAAAAGGCAATTATACCCTTCTATCATGCCAGCTATTTCAGGATGTTGGGAACTAAAGGGGAATAAAGCAGGGCCAAAGAATTTCATGAGCATGCACCTATTGCCATTCTTTTCCTTATTTATTTTTTTCTTTGAAATGAGTTCCTCCATCAGAAGCAATGCCATATAGAACACCCCAAAGGTGGAGAAGACATAAGGCATTCTATAAAAGTCCATGGATGGTACTATTGACAGAAATATTATTGTATGCAAAGAAAACAAATCTGTATTTAACAAAAGTGTCTTTTTCATAAAGGACCAAATGTTGCCCCTTCCCTGATGGAGGCAATCAGTGTAATTAACCACCCTACCATCTGATTGAAATAATGCCAGTTTGATCTCTGAGTCTGGTAGATTGAGTACTTAGAATAGTAGATGATGCCTGCCTGGATGGTGATGATGTTCTTTACCCATTCTGCTAGTTCAAATGGTGGTAATCTATTACAGAAACACTTTTACACACATATAGACAGAGTTTTAGCATGTATTTGGGCATTCCTTAGCCCATTCAAGTTGACATATAGAATTAATCCATCCAAGATACCTCTAGAATACTTGCATAATTTAACAGTGTCTACGGGAATGATTGGTGATGGGACATACTCAGGACCCAAGGAGAGACAATTCCCATCTGAGATACCTCTAGAATACTTGCATATTTTAATATTAGTTGGGAAAATTGTCTTTGGGTAAGAATTGTCCAAGTCATCAAATATTCCTCTGTTTGAGTGTAAACACGGTGCCCTACCAGAGAGTATGGCAGCAAAGAGCGCATCTCTGAGGGAGTATTACCAACTATCAAATGAATAACAACAAAATAGAAAAAAAGATATGAATATCAGTTTTTTAGGGGGAAAAATGTTTTGTGAAAACCAAAAGTAAAGAATTGAGGAAGACTTCATGAAGGAAGATTGTATAAGCTCCCCAAAATAAGGATCACTTAAATGAGAGAAGTTTGAGAGGTTGAAAAGGAATAGGAGCATAAAGTCCAAAGCAGGTGACACCACTGCATATTTGCATGAAAGAATTTCAGTAGGAAGTCTCAGCACTACGTGGACTGATTCATGGGTGTAAAATACAGGAGGTAGAGTGAATTTTTCTGAGGTCCAAAGGTCTTTGCCAGGGCAGGAACTGCACCAGCCTCAGTTTTGAGTTTATGGAGTTTTAAGTGCTAGATGATCATAGAGTTAGGTATGATTGACTGACAGGTGGAGTGTGAGGCCAGTGGTGAAATAAAGACAGCAGATGAGGAAAGATGTAGGGTCATCAGCAGAGTTTTAGCTGGAGGCTAAAAGGAAAGTGAACAGGCCTGAGCTTCTCTGTTTTGGATGAAAGAAGAGGAACACTGAATAGGAATAGAGATGAAGCAAACAGTGTAGGAAAACACAAAGCTCCTGGCATATATGTCTGGCACACAAAGAGCTGCAGTAATGGATCATTTTGAAGGGTATACAGAGACGTGGAGGAGAAAGAACAGGGAAGGAGACATTAAACTGGATGTCCCTGAGCCTTCCAGAGAGACATTTCTATTGTCTTTGAGAACAAAGGACAGAACTCAAAGCACTGAGACATGAATCAATATATGGTTTTCTCAGAAAAAAAGGCATGCACAGTAAAAGCATTCATCAGATTTGTATGATTTGTATTTATATTTTCAAATTATATTAATAATAACTACAATTATAAAATGAAGTATGAATTTAAGTTGATAATTTAAGACAGCCTTAACATTGACATTTCAAGTGAAGTCCACAAGTAGCTTGAGCACTAATTGTGTACTAAGCTTAGAAAATGCAGAAATGAAAAAGGCATAGGTTCACACCCCAGGGCATCAGGAAAAAAAAAAGTGGGAAACATGAAACATGTAGCAATGACAGTCTCCTAGGACAGTAATATATAATGTATATAGACATTAGTTGGGAAAATTGTCTTTGGGTAAGAATTGTCCAAGTCATCAATGAGCCATAAATGTAGGAGATTTTTTTTTTATTATTGAGAGGAAGAAGATGTGAGTTTGAGATGCTCATGAAAGATTTTCCTGAATATCTGTCACCTTATCTGTGTAGTAAAAGAAAAACAATCTCCGGCCAGAAAAGAAGGTGGGGAAATGTGATCCAGATTCTACCATTGATGAAACTATGAGGGCTTGGGAAGTTATTGAATCTCTTTTTAACTCAATTTACTCTTACACTAAAGAATTATATTCTATTGCAAAAAGTTCTTTCATTTAGATGCCAATGTATATTTATTTGCTCTTTACAATGTGCCAAGCCCTGAGTTAAATACTAGGGATCTGGTAAATGGAATGAGAATTAAATGAAAAAAAAAATAGATACAATGGTTAGTATAGATTTAGGAAAAAACTAAAAGGAGTTACCATTATTTGTGTTAACTATAAATTAATGAAACAGTGTAACAGATAAGCAGATGATAGCCAACCAGTCCAGCTAAAATCAGGGAAAAATCTGATGTGCCTATGAGAATGATTGGTGATGGGACATACTCAGGACCCAAGGGAGACAATGCTGAGAGGAGATGAGGCAGGGGCCTGCACAACAAGGTCTCAAATGCAGGCAGAAGATTGAACTTCATCTTTTTTAAAGTATATTTTTAGTTACAAATGGACACAGTATCTTTATTTTAGTTATTTTTATGTGGAGCTGAGGATCAAACCCAGAGCTTCACACGTGCTAGGCAAGTGCTCTACCTTTGAGCAACAACCCCAGTCCCTGGACTTCATCTTAAAAGGAGAAAGAAACAACAACAAAAAGATTTTTCAGCACTAAGGAAGATGTAAATTCATTTACATTGTAAAAAGCCAAATAATACAGTCTTCTATCACTGAGATGAATAATATAATCAAAATACTAGATTTACAAAAGTGATGAAGTTAACTTTTATTTCATCTATTGAATATTTATTGAAGGCCTACTATGTGCTAGGTATTAGGCTGGGCACTGAGGATGCAAAGGTATACAAAATGTGTTTTCTGCTCTAAAAATGCCCAATCCACAATGTTATATGAATAATAATCTATGATAAAACCAGTAATAGTGATATTCCCAATCGCATATTTGCATGAAAGAATTTCAGAGCATTAGAAAACATCAATAAAAGCCCAAATATAGTGAAAACATTTAACAAACATTCCTAAGAATCTCACAGAAAGTGTAGATTTAAGGACTAAATTGTTGTGTAAATGCCAAAAAATGTAAAATAAAACTATGTCTATATCTCCTGCAAAAAAATATTATTATACAATAACACAGAGAATGAGCATGAATGAGTTTTCCTGGTACTCCCCCTTTAGAAAAATGGGAATAATTTTCACTCCCAAAGTATTTTATACAGTTTGATAAACATAATTAAAGGATATCATGATTAGGAAAAAAGAAATCCAGAATTTTTCCTTAAATATAAGTCCTGATCATTGCAGACATTAATTTTAGTAAAGCAGAATGACTTCTTAATGGAACTTTCACTGATCCATAATGATTTCATGTGTGATTTTTTTCATGTGTGAGAGTAAATGGGGACTTAATTTTTATGAATATCAAAAATAATATTTTAATATATATTGAAGATAGTTTGGATGCCAAGTGTTTTGCATTTTATCCATCATTTAACAAGTATCTATTGAGTTGCTTCTTTGAATAAAATATTATATTGGTACAAACATGAAGAAGAAGAAGGTGATCCCTGTTTCTGGAAGGCTTCAGTCTGGTTATGAAATTGGGCTGAGTAATAGAAGGTAGAGTGGGATAAGGGAATGGTCTCTGATGGAAGCACCACAAGAGGCTCTGGTTGGGATTTGGAGGGTGGAGATCTCCCTGTCAGATGAAGTAACATCTGAAAAGGAACTGATGAATGATGGAGATGAGAAAGGACCCTGCCTTTATGCTAAAGGAATGGCCCCAAGCAGAGCCAAGAGTTGAATTCAAGACAGAGATGAGGGGCAGAAGGAAAGTCAGTGTGGTGGGAGATTGGGGTGTGGGCAAGATACTGGCAAAGATGAGTCTGAAAAAGTAAAAGAGGCCCCATCTCAAAAGTCCTTGTATCCCATGTTTATGAATTTGAACACTGTCAGTACTAGAAATAATGATGATATGATTTTTATTTTTGGACCATTGAGTCTGAAACCACATGAACCAAAGTGGATCAAAATAACCATTTCAAATATGTCTGAAATAACCCAACCAAGATATCTTTGTGGCCTGGTTTCTAGTGCGGGGTCTTGGGTCTCTGGCAGGACAAATCACTGGAGTTTGTATTTTTAAGCTATCATTCCCCCAAAGCTGTTTACTCCTTGTTCCTATAGCACCTGCTGCTCTAACTCAGTGCCCAAGTGTTATCTTTAATTTAAACCTTAGCACTTACCACTATGAGAAATCGTGAGTAGTCTTTAAGGACTACTGTCTTTGAATATACTCTTTCTCTATGCAACAACATTGCTGCTTTACTCACCCTGACACAGCCTCCCTCCCAGTCCCTGACCCCCCCACCATACACACACATCTTTGACTGACTGTATTCCTATCCATCCATGACTGAAGATTTCTACGTCTTGGAAATTGCCCCTGATTAATCTTATTACTTTTTGTGTGTGTGTCTCAGCACTGATATCTATTTCTCTGGCATCATTTATAAAAACAGGTTCTAAATATTTGTCTGCATATTTATCTCTTCTATCGGTTCAGAGAAGACCATCCATTGTTGGAAACATTAGCATTTAGCACAGTTTCTACCAAGTATTTATTCAATCAGACTAGCTGAAAAGGGGCAGAGAGTGTAGCTAATGTTCTTAGCTAATATTTTAAGGGTGAGAGGAAGAAAAGATAAAGATAATTAGGCAGTCTAGAATTGACTGGTAGAAAGAATTTACAGTCAGAAATTAGGGAACCTGGTTGGCGTTATTTTCAGTGTTAAATAAATAGTGCTTCAAATGCTAATATCAGGTATATTTAGGAAGACATCAAGTAGAATTAAGTTCAGTGGAACTCTATTAATATTAAAAACAATTAAGCTTTCTGAAACATCCACCACATAGACACTAGGAATAACTCAAAATTATGCTTATTTATGCTAAGATTGTTAATGCACAACAAAATATCCTAATTTATAAAATATAAGAATATGTTTTTCCTTCAGATTTACTTTATCACTTTTCTGTGAGAACCTCACATTGCAGACTTGCTTTTTATGTTTTGATTTTAGCTACACTTCCTGTATTTCACATTTATGGTTTCTTACTCTTAGGAAATAAATTCAGTATCAAATTATAATTTCTCTCAAAGACATGTTGTTGAATTTAGGAACTTTGTTATGGTAGCATTATCTCTAGGCCTGAATTGAGAAGATAGAAATTACCATTTTATGATATCTGCAGAGACATTTCGAAACTCCAAGACATTTCAGATAATCTTTGCCCATAACGAAAGCTATAAATATTGTTTTTCCCCTGAGAAGAATCACAGATTGTCAAGTGTTCAGACTGTTTTATGTTTGAGATTGAGATTCTTTGATTTTATTTGAGAGCATCATTAGGTCTCAAGAGCATGCTAGGGATATTGAGATCTTGATCCAATTATGGTAACAAATCTCTCCCTCTTTATTCTCATCAAGACTGAAACAGGCTGACATTTTCAACAAGAATTTTGCTCAAATTTCATGGAAAATGAAGGACAAATTATGGGAAGAAGAGCCTAACATAAAAACCTATGTAGATTTAAATCTTCTAACTCCATGACAATTAGAATATAAAAGTCTAGAGGGCAAGTACAATGATTTTGCTCAAAATTGGATCCTAAATACCCTATGCAGTGTCAAGATCATTGTAGGATATATTCTCTTAAAAGAAAAAGCTGACATTAAATAAATCTACAACAATGCCAAAGACCAGATTGTGCCATGTAAGATCTCTTCCCTAGCTCCTTTCTCTTTCAGAAATTATCTAGCTTTTGAACAGATTGACTATAGGGATCATTTTTTTTTAATTGTATTACTTGTGGTGACTCATAATGAATACCAAGTGACTGGTCAAGTCTATAAGACTGTTTGCTATATGAAGAATCCATGTTTCTTGGGTGACAGATATTCCTAGTCAAAATGACAATTGAATAACTTCTTTACTAGGAATGGCAGACAGTTGTAATCTTTTGCTTCAGTTGCAAATACATGGTACTGGGTGTCTGTCCAGCTGATTTATTGTGCCCATAATCCAAAGGAATAATGATGGATTGAAAGTTGTGTTGTGAAATAAGCCAATCCCAAAGAACCAAAGGCTTAATGTCTTCTCTGATATGCAGATGCTATCTGATATTCACAATAAGAGGGAAGCTAGGGAAGAATACAGCTACTTTGGATTAGACAGAGGGGAGTGAGGGGAGGGGAGCGGGTATGGGGATAGTAATGATAGTAGAATGAGCGGACATTATTACCCTATGTGCATATATGATTACATGATCAGTATAACTCTACATCACGTACAACCAGAAGAATGAGAAGTTACACTCCATTTCTGTATGATATTGTTTTTAAATTATTCCTTCTGTGTCTTCTTTATTCTTATTTTTAAATGGCTTTACTTTTTAAATACATTACAGCGGAATGCATCACAATCACTATTCTTATTACACATATAGAACACAATTTTTCATCTCTCTGTATATAAAGTATGTTGACACCAATTCATGTCTTCATACATGTACTTTGGATAATGATGTCCATCACATTCCACCATCATTGTTAACCCCTTGCCCCCTCACTTCCCTTTCCACCCCTCAATAGAGTTCGTCTGTTCCTCCCATGCTCCCTCTCCCTACCCAACTTTGAGTCAGTCACCTTATATCAGAGAAAACATTCGCCATTTGTTTTTTTGAGACTGGGTAACTTCACTTAGCATTATCTTCTCCAACTGCATCCATTTACCAGCAAATGCCATGATTTTATTCTCTTATTGCTGAGTAATATTCCATTGTGTATATATGCCACAGTTTTTAATCCATTCATCTACTGAAGGGCATTTAGGTTGGTTCCACAGTTTAGCTATTGTGAATTGTGCTTCTATAAACATCAATGTGGCTGTGTCCCTGTAGTATGCTGTTTTTAAGTCCTTTAGATATAGACCGAGGAGTGGGATAGCTGGGTCAAATGGTGGTTCCATTCCAAGTTTTCCAAGGAATCTCCATACTGCTTTCCATATTGGCTAGTTGTATCGTGAGAATGGGATAGAGGAGTAATGACTGTTTTGCCATTCTTGAGCTAACCTGGTCCAGCCCCAAATTATTAGCATAACCTTCCTCTGAAACTTGGTTTCAGCTCATATAAGTACATTGCTCCCCCAATACTGAAGAAAAATGTCAATAAATGTTTACTTATAATAATATATCCATAATGCTAATCAGTAAGTATATTATATGCATATTCAGTATTGCCTTTGTAAATGACATTCTATAATTCCATCATCTCTTTCTTAGCATGTTATATTTAAGGTAAAATTGTAAAAGCTGCTATGATTTTATGCATATACTAAAAATTTTAAAGGTAGTATTATCTTTCCAAAAATATTGAGGGGAGAGTTTGCCTATTTAAAAATAGGCAAAGGGTGGGTATACCTATTTAAATTCTCCATAATCAAATGCAATAAAATGATGGAGTTGTACTAGGTGGTCTCTTCAACTAAAAAAACAAAAACAAAACCTGAATAAAATCCACTTTATGGTATCTTAATAAATGTTAGCAAGTATTTTAAGAAAACTACCATTGCCTTGTTTCTTGATTTTTTTATATTCCAGTCAACAACTCTAAATCTACTGTAATAAAAAAATCTAAGTGAATCCTATGGGAGAGGAAGAAGGATAGGAAGGAAAATAAATACTTGTTGTGGGCCAAGTATGTGCTAGGGATGGTGCTGTGCACACCAGTCAAACTGCCAAAGTGTTCTTTCTATAAATCCTCTGCAGCACAAATCTCCTGGTCATTTTTTTTTTCAATCAGCAACAAGCATTTACTGAGCACTTGTCATATGGAAATTCTGAAATTAAGTGTATTTTTAGATGTGCCTCAGCAAGAAACTCTAGTTCTTTAAGTGTGATATATTTGAAAACTGCCGTGCAAAATTACCATCCATTTGCTTGTCTGTTTCTGACATAATATTTTTCTTTTTCAAGTCAATTTATTCAGAATTGTGTAATATGAAGCTAGCGTTTTTCTCTATAAATTATGTAATAGATGGCATAATTGCAAGAAAAGCATGGACCTTTCTTACCTGCCCACCACTTATTTCTCTGTTGTCCACATCATCTTCTCCTTTAGTTACACCTGACTTCAAAGGCCCGATGATGGTGGGCATATTTATAGATATATAAATAGAAAGTGGGCATATTTATAGATATATATGATCACCACCATGGTTAATTTTAGAAGGTTTTCATTATCTCAAAAAGAACTCCTGAACTCTCTTAACTATGACTCCCTTTGTTCATCTCCATTAGCCTTAAGCAACTACTAAACTATTTCTGGTTCTCTGAATTTTCTTATTCTGAACATTTCATATAATGGAATCATATAGCATATGATCTTTGTGACTAGACTCTTTCACTTAGAATACTATTTTCAAAGTCCATTTATTTTTTTAGCATTTTTTTCACTTCATTTTGTAACTAAAAAAATTCCATTATATGAACATGCAGTGCCACATTTTACATATCCTTTCATCAGTTGATGGGCATTTTTGTTGTTTTTGCTTTGGGGCTATTATGAATAATGTTCCTTTAAATAATTTGTGTACAAGGTTTTGTATGGATATTTGTTTGCACTTTTTATTTATCTGGGAGTAGAATTACTGGTTCTATCTTGGTTCTATGTTTAGTCAATCTGGCAAAACTGCCAGATTGTTTTCCAAAGTGTATAGACTGTTATACATCTCTAGCAACAGAAGAGGTCTAATTTCTTAGCATTTTCACCAATATTCATTATTTAAAATGCTAGCTTATCTTAATGTTTGGGAAGTGGTATCTCGTTGTGGTTTTGATATGCATCTCTCTAAACTGTGCCAAACATCTTTTCATGTTCTTAATGGTTATTCATGCATCTTTTTTTGGATAAATTTTTAGTCTGATTCTTTGATAATTTGCAAATTAGGTTGTTTGTATCATTGTTGTTGAATTATGTAACTTCTTCATTTATTCTAGATAAAAGTCCCATATGGAATATATGATTTGCAAATTTTTTTTCCAATTTAGTGGGTGATCTTTTCACTTTTTGATAGTGTCTCTTGAATTATGAGTAATTTTAATTTTAATGAAGCCCATCTTTTCTGTTGCTCATGTTTTCTGTGTTATATTTAAGAATTTGTTACCAAGTCCAAGGTTATGAAAATTACCCCCGGTTTTCTTCTTACTGTTTATAGTTTTGGCTCTTACTCTTATTTGTATCACTACCATCTTTCCTGTTGAGAGGTCTTTCTTATCTCGCTGAAAATCAGTTGACAAGACACATGGGCTTATTTCTAAACTCTTTACCCCATTGATGTTCATGTTATCTTGATTATCATAGTTTTATAGAAAGTTTTCTGAAATTGGCAAAAGTCCCCCTATTTTGTTGTTCTTCTGAAAATTTATTTGGTCACATTGAGCCATTAAAATTGAACATAGAGCTGAGGTTATGGCTCAGTGGCAGAGCACTTGCCTATCATGTGTGAGGCACTGAGTTCTGTTCTCTGTACCACATATAAATAAATACAATAAAAAGGTCCATTGATAACTAAAAATATTTCAAAAGAAATTGCACATAAATTTTAACTGCTTTGGTTGCCTTGAATGAATAATTTTATTGTAGCCTTTTAATTTCATTAAAGACTTTTTTCTATTATTGTTTTGTGGCTGCTTTATGTCTTACCATGTGCCTTTCAAATTATCAGAATAAGCTTCAGATTTATTACTTAATTTCAGCAAGATAGAAAAACCTAACTCCTCTGTAGTCTTATTCTCTTTTTTCCTTTTGTTCTTGGATTATTATTGTACACATTACATCTATAAATATTATAATACATCGTTGTAATTATCACATTACATAATTGTATTAGTTTTATGAATATGAGGGAAGGAAGGAGAAGTGGATGTTTATAGTTTTTTTATTCAACTTTGTCTTTTCTAATTTCCTTATTTGGTTCCTTTGGATTCACTTTATTCTCTTATCATTTTATGGTAGAATATGTTCCCTTCTACCTCCTTTATGCTATTATTGACAAATATATTACATTTCTACATGTTATAGGCCCAACAATATGTTTTCCACATATTGTTTTTTTTCAACTGCTTTTTGTCAACTAATATAAGAAAGAAGAGATTTTTCATTTCTACTGTTTATAATTATAGGATCACATTTCATTGAGTTTGGAAATCAGTGGGGCATTGACCCTTTTGCCTTCTGTGTGTGCATGGATATGGATTAGCATCTAAGATTACTTTTTGTTTTCAGCCTGAAATTTTTCCTTTATTATTTTTTGTAAGGTGATTTCATTAGCCACATATTCTCTCAGTTTTTGTTATCTGGCAATGTCACTATTTCACTTACATTTTTGAAAAAGTTTTGCTGGATACAGTATTCTTGGTCAAGAGTTTTTGTTTTTGTTTTTTCCCCAGCGCCTTGAATACACTGTCCCATTTTTTCTGATAAGAAGTCCATCATTCATCTCATCGAGGTTGTTTTGCAAGTTATCTTTTTTTGGATAAATTTCTCTGTTGTCCACATCATCTTCTCCTTTAGTTCCACCTGACTTCAAAGGCCGGATGATGGTGAAGAGTTCGTTCATTTTTCTCAATATTTTTTTTCCTCCTCTTTCTCTTTTAGATTTATACTATTATGTGTTGATTTGTGGATCTCTGCACTTATTCTATTTGGGTATTTGGTGAGCTTCCTAAATGTGTAGGTTAATGTTTTTCTCAAAAATCTGAACATTTTTCAGTTATCATTATCTGCTTTGAATATTTATTTGAATATTTATCTGCTCATTTCCTCTCTCTGCCCTCTCTTCTCTCTTTTTCTCCTGTTAAACATGTATTGCACACTTAATGGTCTTTTACATTTCTCTGAGATATGGTCCATATTTCTTCACTCTTATTCTTCTGTGTTTCTGGGTTGCCTCATTTCAATTAATCTATCTTCAAGTTTGATACTCCTTTTTTCTACCAGGTAAAGTCAACTGTTGAGTCCTTCTTTTGAGCCTTTCATTTCAGTTTGATGTATTTTTGAATGACATAATTTCCATTTGATACTTTTTAAAAATTTGATTTATTGATATTCTGTTTGATGTAAATACTCATCATACTTTTTTTCTTCTTTTTATTTTTTGAAGTGACTTTTATTGTTGTTTTTAATATGGGAAAAAAAAGATTTATTTATTTTTGGGTGGCGCTAGGGATTAAACTCAGGGCCTTGTGCATGTGAAGTGAGCACTCTACCAACTGAGCTATATCTTCAGCCCAGGCAAAAAAAAAAAAAAAAAAAAAAATTAATGAGAATTTATTTCCTGGATTTTCCCAATGCAAAATAAAAATAATTTTGGATTTAAAAACTAATGTAACTAAACCCATCATCTTCCCAGAGATTTATTTTTCCTCTTTAATCATGTTTTCCTTGAATTTTCCAACCTATATATAAAGACTTTTGAAGTCTTTATCCATTAAACAAATACCTGATCATTCAAACAGATGATTTCAGTTTATTTCCAGATCTTGGGTCATATTTTCCTATTTTTTTTATATCTGCACTTTTGTTGTTTTGTTGTTGGAAATTTTCTCTTTTAGATTCATGTTGTATGATCTCTGGATGCTCCTCACTTCTCAGTCCCCACCTCATATACACATTATTTCTGATTTCTTCTCAGAGGAGTGGAGCTTTGGGAATGTCCACACTCACTTTGGATAACAATGGTTTTGTTAGAGTTCTCTTTAACTATATCTTTTGCTAATCACAACTAGCAATAAGTTGCCATTACTTACCAACTAATAGTCTATTGTTTTCAACAATGTCCTGAGACACGATTTGCTGTGTAGACTAATGCAATAAAATTCAAGATTCTTTTGTATAAAGATGAGGGTCTCCTTCCATTTCCATTCAATTTCCCTTAAGAGGAGGTGAAGGGAAAGGGGGGGAAAAACAAGGGAGAGAAATGAAGTATAGTAGATGGGGTAGAGATAGAAGATGGGAGGGGAGGGGAGGGGAGGGGAGGGGAGATAGTAGAGGATAGGAAAGACAGCAGAATACAACAGACAATAGTATGGCAGTATGTAAAAACGTGGATGTGTAACCGATGTGATTCTGTAATCTCTATACGGGGGAAAAATGGGAGTTCATAACCCACTTGAATCAAATGTATGAAATATGATATGTCAAGAACTATGTAATGTTTTGAACAACTAATAAAAAAATTCAAGATTCTTTGAAGTAATAGTTCCCAACATCAGCGTTTGAGCTTTGTTTGGAACCAGTGGAGGCTGTCTCTTTTCTTGGTTCTCTCTCTCAAACTAGTCAACCTATAGTTCAGTGTATTACTTCAATTGATCTCCCAATCTCCTTCCAATTGCCTTTTGCAAAGCTTCCACTGCTTTTAAGAATTCCCTTAGGCTTGAACTTCTCTCGGTTCTGTTGCCAATGAAGAGAGTAACCTTAGAGATAAGAAGCTATCTCCTTTAAGGTGTCTTTCTCATCCCAGGCAAAATCTTTGGATCTGGGAATGAGAACAAGGTGTGTTTCTTTCTAACTGACACTCTTACCTTTAGAACTAGTTTCTAGTTGGGAATCAGCAGCCTCAGATCTTGATTTTCTTCTTGCAGGGTAGACTCAGTGCCTTATGATCTGGAATAAGGGTGAATAGAGCTCTCATGCTCAAACTAAGATTTTTTTCTGTCTATGTATGGGGCCCGGTTACAAAAAGTGAGCCATCACCTTGATTACATTGGCCCAGAACATTTAGTTTCAGCAACAGCTTAGAGCAGGATGAGAATGTTAACATCCTGCCCTGCCTAGGAAGGTATTCATATTACTGTCACCTTAAATTTTGGCTGTATCCGTCTGGAGTGGAATATCTGTGTGATTGAGTTAGGAAAAGGAAATGTGGTGCTGATCTTGTCACATACCTCATACTCGCTCTGTTTTTCCATATTTCAGTAGGTTTTTTTGAAGGGATTTTTTTCTAATTTGCTATATGCAATTAGATAATGCCCAAAGACTTTAAATGTTTTTTTCTCTCTTTTAATTATCACCAGGTTTTCCAGGGTGCCACCCCATAAAGTTCCTCCTGATGTCATAGCAGGAGTTGATCTGGGTTCCAACTTTTATGAGGTGAAATCAAATCATTCTGAAAGAATTATAGGTTCTATTAGACTCTAGTATTTGAGATGTAGGCCTAGTTTGGACAAGGCAAATTATTCCTCCTTCACATGCATGTGTTGAAGGCAATTAACCCGGTTGTGAAAGTTTGATAACAGGAATTATTTTTTTAATTGTCTGAAAGAAAATTTTAGTAAAGGAAATTGCAATGTAAAAAAAATGGGAACATCAGATTGATTTTTCAATACAATTTTGTTGAAAACAAAACAACTTTTAGAACTATATTCCTCTTTAGTGCTCACAGGATGTGGATTTTTTTTCTTCAAAGGCTCCTTGTTTTCCTGAAGAAATGCTTGTAACTATTGAGTTTGTCTTCTTCTCCCTGAATTTCTCTTTATACTTTTCTCTTTTTTTTTTTTTGTCTGTTTTGAAATCAATTTATCTTCATTCATAAGTTCTCCTCTGTTGGGTTAAGTCTATGTGATCAAGATGCATTGCAGATGGGTGGGAAAGCTAAATCAAAATGAACTTCAGAGAAAGAAAGGCAACATGTTTCCTCACTGCTTTGAAGAACCTATCATATAAATAGACTTACTTTCTCTAGGGATTTTTCAGGTGGGGATATTTCATTTATAAGAAATGAAAATGAAGAAACTAATCAAATAAGCATGTTTTAGACAGCTTTTGCATTACTGTGAGCCAAAGACCTAACAAGAACAACTTATGGAAGGAAAAGGTTATTTTGGCTCATGGTTTCAGAGGTTCAGACCATGATCAGCTGACTTTATAGCTCAGGACCCTAGATGAGGCTGAACATTATGGCAGAGGACTTGGCAAGCAGGAAGTAGAGGAAGACAGCAAGAGACGGAAGAAGGGGCCACAGGGAAGAAGGACCATTCTAGGGCTTGCTCTCCCGGTGCTCCACCTCCTCCAGCTCTACCCCACCTACCTACAGTTACCACCCGGTCAGTTCATTCAAACTTGAATGGACTCATAACCATAATCATTTATTTCAGAATATTCCTTCTTTAGTAAGAGCTTTTGGATACCTCATATCCAAACCATAACAAAAAATTTAAATGAAATTATTAAACTGTTGAATATATTTTTAGAAGAATATCTCAATTTACACTATAGCACTCCAAATTTGGGCTTCAAAAAAAGCAGATATGGAATTAAAATGTTAAAAAAATAACTGATTGATTTTATAAATCATAACTTAAAGTTATGCAAATGCTAAGCACAGTTTCAGGTTAAGTAGATCAGAATGCAGAGAAAACAGATTTCCATAGACAGAAACTATTCTCTCATGTTTATCTTAGAGTATGTGTCATTAACATTCCCCTATTAACATTTAAAGAAGATTTATGCATATGCTGATGGAAGAATTAACCTCTGAATCTGTAATGTCAAGTATTTTCCATAAAAAGCTTACAGGTACATGCTTCAAGAATTTGGCTGTTTACAATTACAGTTGACACTACTAATTTCACAAAAATGACTTTATTAATTTTACTTGCAGATGTATCAAAAGTGCAAAAACCTGAGACTTAATTTTATCTCATCTTATGTTTCCTTAGATACCTATCCATGTACAGTAGATAATTCAGTTTAGCTAGAACAGCATTTCAAACAGGAATGTCCCTGCAGAAATGTTATTCACGGACTAGTATGACAACCACTGACACATGTAGCTAGGAACATGTGAATTAAGGCTAGTGAGACTCTAGGACAAAATTTTTAATCTTACTTAATTTAAATTTAAATAAACACATGTAGCTAACTGCTTATATACAGGATACCACAGAACTGGATGAGTTATCAGTAATTGGGTTGCATTGATTTATTTATCCTGCCCCTACATGTCCTAACTCCATTGACACTTAGAGTAGAATTGACCACCATCACGCATTTCACCACTATATATATATATATATATATATATATATATATACACACACACACACACACACACACACACACACATACACACACACACACACACACACACACACATACACACACACATACACACTATTTTATATATATATCTCACCACTGTAATAATGTGTGTGTATGTATATATATATATGCGCTATGGCTGTGGCTTCTTTTAAAAAATAATAAGGTAGGATCAATTGTTATATACCAGAGAAACCAAGTACACAAGATAATTTGAGAGCAAGCAAGAGTATTTGTTTAAAAAGAGTAGTTAAAACAATTTAGTTATTATTTTTACTTCCATCATGTTGAAGCCAAGTGAAAATTCAAAGATAAATATGTGTCAATTTCTAAGTGGATTTTTACACGAGAATTTAAGAAATGTTGAATATAAAATAATGGGTAACTTTTCAGGCTTAGCAGTTTCCATAAGTGATGACATTAGACTGAGGCAGGGGAGGTGTTTTGTGAACCAGACTCAGATGAAAGTTGATGGGTAAATTGTGGATATTGGTGACTAAATGCGTAAAGCTATGATTAAATTTTTGGGTTGACTGGGAAGAAAGTTAAAGGGGGTAAGGACTAGAAGATTGGGAGAAATTCAAGTAAAAGAATTGAAACCTTCACAAAGTCAGATAATAGGGATAGTGGGTATAAAAGAGAAAATGTGTAAAGATAGGGTTGTAACTGAAATTGAAAACAGCAGTTTGGTGTTTCAAAAGAAAAAATCTTGTTGGTAATAAAATCTGGGATTCAATTTTAAGTGAAATAGCCTGAAAACTAATTTAAGTTAAATTGAGCAATACAAGGAACTAAGAGGGCCACATACACAAATATATCAACTTTAAGGACATTGATGTCACTTAGGACGATGGTATCATTCATGATGGGGAAGGAAAACTATTGCCAGATGATCAGTGCTTCTTTAAATATTAAGAAGTGAAAAAAAGTTAAAAGATTACAAACTACAATGATGGGGGTGAGCCTGGGGATGCCATATAAGTAGATAACACAGACTTCAAAGAAAAGAAAAGTTGTTTTCATACACAGTGGAAGAATAAATGATTGGAGTGCACACTAGGAGTAAAGCAATACTGTTTTTTAGGCCTTGGTGATATTCAGGACATGGTACATTTTGGTGGAAAACAAAACCTTAGCTAGCAAAGTAAAATGGAAACTGTCAACATCAGTCCACTATATAAATGTACCAACTCCAGAAGAAGGTAAGTTCTCAGAGAGGGCCATATTTCACAGGAAGGAGATTTGATTTTACAAAGGGGACAAGGAAATGTGTTTGCCATGAAATGGGTGGTTTCAGAAGGCACAGTTAGATATGGGAAGTAGAGAAATCTAGGCTGTGTGAAAGATGCACAACATAGTAGGAGGATCTAGAGAATGTGTCAAGTATTTGCATTTGGGGTTGTTACTGAGCATGGTGAGAAGTCGGGTTTGAAAAATTAGCTGACTTCTGTTTTCCAAAAGGAATAGTTTTATGTAAAGTTGTTTTTATGTTACTAAACTTGATAAATTATTCCAATTCCCAATTGTCTTATTTGATTTTTTTCATTAAATAAAAAAAAGTCCTGGCTAATTGTCTCTTAATTTTCTTCCATAGTAGTCTTCCATTTTAGTTTGCCCTTATCTTCCCAATCCCTAGACAGTGCCTGGTGCATAACTGCTCAATAAATATTTGGTAACCAAAATAATTACTTCATTAAATTCTGATCTGTTACACTGAATGGTAGACCAAAGAGACTAAACTGATAACACGTAGCTTAGTAGACGTTATACATAATACATTGCTCATCTTATTTATGCTACAGCTATAGTAAAGTATCAATAAACAAGTATTCCAAACATAGCTATTGTAATCATTTTTTATTTATTAAACATTTACATGGTGCTTCTATATGGCAGGGTCCATCCTAATAGCTTTACTACCATTAGCCTATAAATTATTAATGATGAATTATTATACTGCCTTAACAGTTCCCTAAGAAACTTGCTTTGGGTTTTATAAAGAGCTGACTTCAATGTAGAAATACACTGAGCATCAGAGTGTTATCTACCAGCTGTGTCTCTACAGAAAGTAACTACTATAATAATATTAAGTAAATATCCTTAGTAGCTCTTCACTGGGCCAGTCACTATTTTTTTAAAAAAATCTGTTCTTTATTTCTGATGTGATACAATAACCACTTAAGGCTCTGTTAATAAATATGTATTGAAATTTATCTACTGACTGGTTTCTAGCAAACTATCTACACTGTATGGGCCATTCCCTGGGATGGGTTGTCTTTTCATAAAGAAATGATCCATCTTAATTACCTTCATGTGTTTGCATGTTTCATACCTCTGGCATCCTCTGGGATGCTGAGGTGTGTTAGACTATGGTCTGGTTTCTTGGAAATGTTCTGGTAGGGGAATGGGGAGGTTTGGTGGCGGCCCCTGCAAGGTGGGGAAGGATAGAGGAATGATATTGACAGTTTCCATTTTACTTTGCTAGCTAAGGTGTTGTTTTCCACCAAAAACATAAAACCAATCAGACCTTTCCCTATGTGAGACATTAGTTTTCTTTCCAAAACAATCTTATGCGCTAGTTAAGAATTTTATATTTCATGGATAACGTCGGGATGTTGTTTTTGTTCTTTATGTGCAAGTAATATCTCTGTGCCTCACCTCCTCCAGGAAATAGCAGGAAATGTAGCACTTCCTCTTGGCTTTTAGAGTTTTTTCCCTAGTAAGAAATGTAGTGAGGTAGAGTGGGTGGAATAGGGAGCGCATGTGACCTTCACCTGGTTCCACCGATAAAACCAGAAATCTGGTTCAATATACTTTGGGGCATGAGGGAGGCCCTAAGTCTCCCCAACTCAGCCTGCCCTTTGACATCCCCTTGCCATAACACTCTTCCCTTTAGGTGGTCCCTGGTCCAGGGATGATTGGATAGAGATCACTGGTATACTGCTGAAAGGACAGTATTTAAATACTTTTTAAAAATTTAACTTCTCTTTGCCTCATATAACGCATTTATAATATGAACCTAATGATTTTTTTTCCAATTTTTAAACAAGGATCTTCACAGTTTCTAAACCCAAACATGTTTTATATGCTTCAAAGACTCAAATAGGTCATCAATATTTTCTTGTTTTCCAGCTGTAGACTGCAAAATCAGGTTATGCCTTTTTATTGCTTGAACTGTGATAACTCTGAGCACCTACTCTGCCATATTTCCAGAAGGTGCATATTTTTCTCCTTTCCAAGTTGTACCTAGAAACTCTGAGCAATGCTTTCCAATGATCCTGCTTCTGATATATTATTTGCCTTTGGTATGTTTACTTCCCAACTACAATATGACTTATTTTTCTAAGCTGCCGTCATGAACACTGTCATTTCAACTCCCCCAAAGCTAAGGCAAGGCCCTAGCATTATTTTTCAATCTGTGTTTTATTGTGTACATTATATACAGTTAAACTCACCTATTTTCGTCTAAAGTACCATATGTTTTGACACACATATATAGCTGTGTAACAACCAACAAATCAAGATTCAGAAAAGATGCACTGGCTAAAATTTTCCTCCTAAATTCTTATTTTGATCTCTCTAGTATATGCCTACCTACTTGCCAGCCATTGGCAACAACACTAATTCTTTTTTTTTTTTAAATCTCTGTAATTCTGACTTTTCTAGAATGCATTACCAATTCAATCTCACAGTAAAGTAGCCTTTTGAGTCTGGCTTATCTCACCTATGAGAATTAATTGGAGATCCACCCATGTGGTTCCATGATGTCTCAACAGTTTGTTCCTTTTTATTGATTAGTGTTCCATTATATGAATATACCACAACTTATTTACTCACCAGTTGAAGGACATTTGGGTTTTCTCCAGGTTTAGCAAATATGAAGAAAATCAAAGCAAACATTCATGAACAGACTTTTGTATGAACACACATTTCCTTTCTTTTGGGTAAATAACAAAGTATGAAATTTTAAAATTTTATCTGTGAGCGTTCCAGTGGCTCTGTAGCCTCACTAGCCTCTGGTGCGATCAATTTGTTTGTTTTGTCCCTTCTAACAGATGTGTGGTGGCATTTTAGAGTCTTAATTTGCCTTTTCCTAATGACTAATAATGTTTGTGTCTTTTTATGTGCTCAGTTGCTATCCTAAACGTCCTGTTAAGTGTCAATTCAAATATCTGCTTATTTTTACTGAGTTGTTTCTTATGATAGTGTTTTCATAGGTCTTCCTATGTTCTGGATGCCAGTCCTTATCAGATTCATGCTTTGAGAATATTTTCCTTCACCCCACGGCTTCTGTTTACATTATACTAACAATACTTTTCAAAAAGCTAAAATTTAAAATTTTAATGAAATCTAATTAATATTTTCTCCTTTATGAGTTAAACCTTTGGTGTTGCAGCTCAGAAATCTTTGCTTAATCTAAATTTGTAAAGACTTTTCTTATGTTTCCTTCTAAAGTTTTATTGTTTTAAAATTTACATTAGAGTTTATGATCCATTATAAAATAATTTTTTAATATCTTTAGGGAATGGGTCTTACTGAGTATATATTCAGTTTATGTTAGTTAGGTTTCCATTATACAGTATCTGAATAGTTCTTTGGATTTCTTTGCTCTTCAAGTAAATGTGTTCTTGCTTACTTATATCTATTATGTAAGTTTATGCACATAAATAAGTAAATGTACTTATAACCAAAGGACCCATTATGATTTTTCAACATAAAGTGTATTTGCTTTCTCTAAACAAAATATCACATAATTCCCTGATTATTTCTTTCATTTCCTTTCTTAATCTAAAACAAAACAAGGAAAGTAAAATTCTGTGATTATTTCTCATTTAAGATATATAATGGATGTTAATATTATGTTTAAATCCTTTAAATTGATCAGAACACTATTATGCCTTAATATGTAATATAATCAAGCCCAGGGAATGATTTAAAGAGGCATAATAGGCTTATATGAACCAATGATAAACTTTCTGTAGAATGGCAAGTCACAGCCACAATTTTATATTTTATTCCTTATTAAACATTAATGCCCTTGTAAAGATCAATGCCCTTTTGTTAAACAACAAGAAGTTCAAAACTAAATTAGCTTTTACTTTCTCTCTCCTTTTTTTCTTTCTTTTTTAAAAATTTTGAACCAGGGATTTAACCCAAAGGTACTTAATCACTGAGCCACATCCCCAGCTTTTTTTATTATTATTATTAACTTTATTTTGAAACAGAGTCTCACTAAATTTCTTCTTAAATTGCTAAAGCTAACTTTGAAATAGTGATCCTCCTGCCTCAGCCTCCTCAGCTGCTAGAATTACAGGCACGCACCACTGCACCCAGCTTTGTTTTTACTTTGTAAATAGGAATCATTACTGACTGTTTAGTCCATTTTGATTGCTCTAATGGAAATATCATAAACTAAATGGCTTATAAGGATCTAACTGAAGAAAATTAGTTCAATATTTATTTCTTTTGCTGGAGAAAAATGTTTTTATTTGTTATGGTGTAGATGTGGTGTCCCCCGAAAGTTTACGTATGAGACAATGCAAGAAGATTTGGAGAAGAAATGATTGGATTATAGCCTTAGCCTAATCAGTGAATTAGTCCCTGATTGGATTAACTGAAGTGGTAGGGTGTGGCTGGAAGAGATGGGAATTGGGGCATGGCTATAGGTTATATATTTTTTATCTGGAGAGTAGAGTCTCTCTCTGCTTCTTGATCACCATGATTGATATGAGCTGCTTCCCTCTACCACACACTCCATCGTGATGTTCAGCCTTATCTCAAGCCCTGAGAAATGGAGCTGGCCTTCTATGGACTAAGACCTCTGAAACTGTGAGCCCTTGAATAAACTTTTCCTCCTCTAAAGTTGTTCTGGTCAGATCTTTTAGTCACAGCAGCAGAAAAAAAAAAAAAACTGACTAAACCTGTAAGGCATCCAAGTTGCAGTGGAAATAATAGATAAACTTAGTTAATTCTGAGTTTGGTTCTTTATTTAGCAGAATACCATTTAGACAACCCTGTTTCATGTAAATTGACACCTTTACGTTATTCTTTTGACACTACCTCAAAGGATGAAAAGGATATATAAATGAGATAGTGTTTATAGAGTAAAATATTATTTGATTTAATACTAAAAACTTACTAAAATACCATTAGTAGATTTTAATTAATATATTGAATAGCTTTAATTATTGTACTTAACAAGTATTCAATCTGATAAATATAAAGGAAAATAGTAGTTTATATCACAAAGTACTTTAGATGTACATAAGTAGAAAGAGAGTCTGTATTAAGCACACTCACTTTTTTTTCTGTTTGTTTTATTTTGTTTTGGCTTAAGACTAAACCCAAAAGTTTTTATTCTTAAAGATGGATTTTTCTATAAAGCCAAGCAGTTTATTTGATCAAAAGTTTTAAATCAATTGCAGTGACTATTTATTCATCTACACATCTGTTTCCCAGTTTATTTGTAAAACAAAAGTGGATACTAACCATTGGCTATGTGATGATTATCTGTTCAAGTCTGTTGCTAAGGCCACCAATTTAGAGAGCTCAAGGAAGTCAGAGCTTTGTCTTCATTTAAAATCTACCTCCATATATTCATGTCTGCCCTAACATACAGGAAAGAAAGATTATGGATGAAATATTACCTAACATCTGTGTATATAAATGCTTTGCTACAAAATGAAAATATTTTTGTTATATTTAACACAACAACATAGTATCATTTGGTGTGCTTCACTATAATAAGATGTACTGAGGAAGACTAGGATATATTGGTTTTTTAATGTTGGCCTAGAGAAAAAACAAATTAGAGTGTCTACAAGGAGATTTTTGAGAATCAGGCATAACTATGAGCAATAAGCCATTAATACGTTGTAAAGAAGACCATGAAAGCTTTGTTCTCTGAATAGATGACATAAAATAAATCTTATAGCATTTTAAAATATGCATGAACAAAATATAAAATATTTGACCACATTTCATGCAATCAAATGTTGGAAGTTAAGATATTCAGGTACCTGCAATCATATGACCATGAGGATTTTATTTCCTCTGAAGTCAGAGGGTACAGGCAGCCACAGTGGACATGCTGAAGCCTAATTCCTCAGCTATCTAAAAATCCCTCTCACAATGATCACCTGTGAGTTTTTGCGACTAAGTTAACTATTCAGGTGTGCTACTTTAAATGGTTTAGGAAGATTTAAAACTAACCTTTATAATAATTAGAATAATTAATTATAGCCCTCCTGTTAGTCACTTCTTTAATGTATTGTAGTATTTACCTCTTTGGGAAACAATTCTCAATCCACTTTTGGTCTTAAACACTATCTCATCTGTATATTCTTTTCATCCCATGAGATGGGTAGTGTTACTATCTTCCATTTTTAATTGATAAATAAAATTATGCATACTTATCCTGTATAATGTGATATTTTTATTATCTCTGTTTTTAAGGATGACCTAAGGCTTAGAGAGGTTAAATAAATTATTCAAGGTCACACGTATAACAAATTGGGTTGGGGAATTGAGTTGCTGAAACCAAGATAGTCCGTGGACAAATGCTGACAACTTATAAAACCCTGAAGCCACATCTTCATCGTCCGTAGTAATAAAAACATAGCAATGGTGATTGACTTTCACGTTGTGTTTATTATCTATAGCAGTGTTACCTGGTAGTTAGTCCAGTTCACTTTCACAAAGACCCTAGGAAGTAGTTACTATCACACTCATGATTGAGAAAAATGAGAGTAAATGGCAGAGTTGATATTGAAACTCTGGCAGCATGGCTTCAGTGTCTGACAACCCACCATGATCTGGGGCCTGTATTTACCTTTTATTATTTTAATTGTGGAAACTAAATTGAAATATTAAAAGACGGAATTTGTCATTTTGGGACCTCTACTGCAGAGTGATACAAACCAATAATTTTAATGATTGTGTTTGAAACTGAAAGAAGGGTTATATCAGGGATGGGTGTTTTCACTTTACTGGGTAGAAGATTTCTCTAATATAGTGTATTCTGACCTCGTAATAAAAGGTAAAATCATTATCACTGACAAATACTCTCTAGAAGCTTTAAGAACGTATGCTTTATTAGGCTCTTCCTCTTAAAAGCTCTGTAATCATAGAATCTTGGGGTTGAAAGAAACTGTAAATGTCATTCCTTACATATATTTCTGTCATCATTTGTATAATGAAAAAATGTCTTGACAAATTGGGTAAAATATATATATCAAACTCTCTCAGTAGCAGTTCTTTCACATATTAAGCATGTAGTAGATTGGATGTTAATTCTATTAACTAAGTACGTCTTAACCATAAATAAAATATGTTATTTTTGACCTATACCTTTTATTCCCAAGTGGAATTTCCAGGTGATGGGGCAGTTCTTTCCCCCGTAGGTAGAAAACTTCAGTAATCCATTAGCACACTATGCCTGTGTGCTGTGAAGAGAGTTGTGAGATCAGTTGTCCCAGACCCCTTTTAGGATGATGGTTTATACCCTACTCCCCTCCCCATACACTACCCCATCAGTGTGTGGAGGCTGACCCACTTTCTCTTCTGTCTGCCTAGAAATATATGTTAATGTCTAAGATGATTTGTTACCTATGTAGTGTTGAATGTATCTTTGCACTATCTCTGAGACCTTCTGTCTTCAAAAGCTATCTCATAACTTTCTGTCACTAATAAATCAAATTATATTCATCAGAGATACCGTCCAAAAGTGGTATCTCAATAGTATCAACCATAGAGCACCCCCACTTGAATTGAGAGAAAAATGATAATGCTTGACATGAGGGCATTTTTTTTCATATTTATTTATTTTTCACCAATTGCTTTTTAAATAACCCCACAGTATTGTAAGGAATCAGGGTTACAAAAACAAATACATCATAGTTAAGAACAACAGAAGTCCTTAAGTTTTTTATCTTATTGCTGGATATCTGGTTTGTTATTATTTTCATTACGCAAAAATATATGGGGTTTGTTGTGATAATATGATACATGTTTACAATAATCAAATCAGAGTAGTTAACATTTCCATCTTCTTGAACACTTTTTTTATGTTTGATTAGCACATGTTTGATTATACATATTTATGGAGTATAGTGTCATATGTCAATTTATGTACATAATAGACTTTGATCAATTTTTTCTTATATAAATTGTGGGATTTTTAAAAAATAAAAATGCTTCATTTGTAATTTTTTATTGTGGTAAAAAAATTTTATAAAATTTGCCACTTTATCTACTTTTAAGTCCATGTTTGAGCACATTTATATTGTCATGTCGCAGATCCCTAGAACCTTTCCATCATGTGTAACCAGCAATCTAAACCCATTAAACAAGTGTTCCCCTTGGTCTCTAGCCCCACCCTCTGGCAACTACCATTCTATTGTGTGTAGAAATTTGACGTCTCTAGGTATCCCATAGTGGAATAACAAACTATTTGTTCTAGAGTGACAGGCTTTTTTTGGCTTATGATAATGTTCTCAAAGTTCACCAATTTATAGTATATATTTTTTCCTTTCTAAGGACAACAGGATTTTACTCCTTTTAAGGGTTAATATTACTCCATTATATGTATATATCAGATTTTATTAATCCATCCATCCATCTATGGGCATTTGCATTGCTTTAAGCTATCAGCTATTGTAAAAGTGCTACTTTGAATATTGAGGTGTAAATATTTCTTTGAGACCCTGCTTTCAACCTTTTTGAATATATACCTAGAAATAAATTAATGGATGTTATGCTAATCCTATGATTAACTTCTTGAGAAACTGCCATACTATTTCCCTAAGAATTTCACCATTTTACTAGCTCACCAACAGTTCACAAGGGCTCCAGTTTCTCCATATCATTGCTAATGTGTGTTATCTTTTGTTTTTCTTTGTTTTTATATTAACTGTACTATAAACACGGGCATGAGGTGATATTGTGATTTTGATGTGCATCTCTCTGATGATTAGCAATGTTGAGTGTCTTTTTAGATGCTTATTGGTCATTTGTATATTATATTTGGAGAAATGTTGACTCAAGTTAATATTTTTATTTATCTACTTATTCATCTATATATTTTTGCAGCTCTGGTAATTGAACCTAGGACCTCTCTCACAAGCTAAGCAAGCACTCTACCACTGTGCTACAAGTGGTAGACTTGACACAAGTCAAGTCTTGACAGCTCGCAACTCAAAAAATTAATCAAATTATTTAAGTTTTTTTTGTTGACTTACAGGAGTTATTTTTATATTTATGCTATCTTTAGAGCTTGTAATATATCATAAATTAATCTGTGGACTAAAAATTTTTTTCAGTTTAAATATCAATTTTATCATCAAAGAGTTTTATGTTTGTAGTATTCAGGAATTTTAGTTCTAGATGGCTGACAGATTATAACATAAAGAAAGTATATATATAAAGTAATATTTGAGAGGGGCAGAGAATCACACTAATAATTTTCTGAGCTAAGAACAGTTTCCCAATTTGCATTATTGAAGTTGCCTGGTGGAAATACATGAAAACTGAGCATAAGTGACTATCCCTACACCTGTTTATCTTCCCTTTGGTCACCCAACATCACTTACTTGCACTCCCAAAAATGGAAGTGCTTCCTGATTTTATAAAATGCAATTCTCATGAGTAAACTGAAGTTTGTTTTTTTCTACAAATAGAAATCAATTCAAAATGTTATTGTTGTTATAATCAGTTTCAGGTATAATAGCTCTGAATAGTGTCCAGTTTTCTTCTCATTTAATCATGATCCCATTTGTAAAAGATAAACTGTAAAACCTTTATACTTAAACCATCTTGTACAAAACAATGGGAAAAAAAAGATGAGATTCATCATCACTTCCTGGTGCATTTGAGTTACTACTAACCATGCCAATATAGAAAGATCTTCCAGGAATACTGCTACCCCAAACGTGCCTGGCAGCATATTATGAAGGTGTTCACAATCACAGCTCCTAAAGTGAACATGTGTTGTTATTCCTGGCACCAAAGTATGTGAGAAATGGAGATAGGAGACACAAATATTAAAGTATTTTCAGCAACAGTTTAGAATGTAGAACATCCTTCCAATGAGTGCCTATGTAAAACAAAAAGATTTGCTTTTCATGGTGTTAGTAAGTTTTCATTTCCTGTAACAAATACCTGAGATAATAAACTTAGAAAGAGAAAAGGTTTATTCCAGCTTATGATTTCAGAGGGTTCAGTTCATGGTTGCTTGATCCTATAGTAAATGGGCCTATTGCAAAGCAACACATTATGGTAGGGAGTTCATGTTAGACTTTATCTGACTCCTTGTATGTGCATGACACAAACCTATAGCAGGTATGAAAGAAACTGTATGCAAAGTCAGATTTTATGCATCTCACTTATACTTCTCTTAGCACATTTCGGCAAACATAGAACCTGTCCATATGATGCCTGGCAGTTCCAGAAGAAATGGCATATGTTTTAGTCAGCTTTTTCACTGCTGTGACTAAAAGACTCAATCAGAACAAGTTTAGAGGAGGAAAAGTTTATTTGAGGGCTCACTGTGTCTGAGGTCTTAGTACATAGATGGCCGACCCCATTCCTCTGGGCTTGAGGTTAGTCTGAGCATCAAGGAAGAAGAGTGTGGCAGGAAGAACCGGTTCACATGATGATCAGGAAACAAAGAGACTCCACTTACCAGATATAAATATACACCCCAAACCCATGCCCCCCATGCCCCAACCCCTCCAGCCACGCCCCACCCACCATCAGGCACCACTCAATTAATCCCATCAGGTGGTTAATGCACTGATTGGATTAAGGTTCTTGTGGCCCAGGCATTTCTTTTCTGAAACTTCTTGCATTCTCTCACATGTGAGCTTTTGGGGGACACCTCACATTCAAACCGTATCAGCATATAAAATTGTCATTGACATATGATATGGCTTTAATATTTAAATTTTCTAGTAAGAAAACTTCTGTATGGGTTTATCAATAACTATGTTATGTGATATAAAGCTATTTTAATAATACAGTTTAAAATAGCATAGCTGTCATTTAAAAGTGTACAGTCCTTAATTAACATTATATATTTTATACATATTATTAACATTATGTTTATATAATAACATTTATATTATATTTATTAACATTTATATTGTATATTAATTTATATAATAACATTATTTTTTCTTTAGAATTATTGGTCATTCTCTAATTCATATATAAAAGAAGCCAAAAACAAAGAGTAAAAGACAGATACAAGCTTCAAAATCTAAATATGTTAAACATTCTTCATTGTTAAAAATGTAAAATTCTGATGGACAAAATTGAAATAAAGGAGAGACCATTGTCAGGAAAATGTAGGCGAGGAAAATGATAGCAAACTAGATAGGGATGATGTCAGGATCCATGATCCTTTAAAACAGAAAAGAACAGAGCAAAGGGAAGACAAAATGAACAGTGAAGAAAAACACATTTAGTCCACAAAGCACATCCAAATGTCAGCAGCAGTTTCATTTTATTTTAATAAGTATTATGATATCTCTGACCTTTTAGGATGAATTAATTTCATTCAATAGTGCTTAATAAAAATGGAGAGTTTTTCCCTTATAATCTTGACAGACTATTACTTACAGAGATTCAACAGAATACTAATGCAAAAATAAGTTATTTTCAAACACCTTATGGGAAAATAAGAATTGACAAACTGAGAGGAGATGCTAGCCAGTTTATTTGAAAACTAGTGGTCATGTATACAATTTTGCTTGTTAATATTCTGAACAAGATAAACATTGTATATTTGGAGTTTTAGAATGGATTAAATATATTAAGAACTCCAGAGGTCAAGGTAACTCCACAAACTCATAATGGCCATGGTTATTTGGATGGCATGCAGATTAGATACAAATGTCCTAGCTACTCCAAGTGAGTTTACCAGATGAGCAGCATCTGCATCCTTTGAGCTCTTACTAGAAATCAAAACTCATGGGCCCAGTTTCTGACCTACCAAACGGGTCCAACAATTTGTGTTTAGCAAATCCTTGGGAGTGAGTTATTATGCATGCCCAAATTAAAGGCCCTCTGCTGTAGCCAACCAACACATCAAAAAACAGGCTTGAAAAAAATGTTCAGAATCCTTCTGAAGCTCACTCTCTCAAAAAAAGTAACTTTCATTTAAAAGTTATTAAATGAAAGAATTTCCTTTTCTAGATTATGATGAAAAGAGTGATTTTCAAAAACAGAAAGTTCATGGGAATATTCAAAGTAATTAAACTTGATCCTTTTTTTTGGACAAGCTCTTGAAAAATGTCAAAACAAACTTATTTAAAATTGCTTAAGTGAATCTAAAAAAAATGGGAAAACACTTTCACATACATTTAGAGATAGCTTGTTAATGCATATGAAAAACAAAACCAGTGTTGTGAGAAGAATGGCATTGCACTTAGATGAACTTAGAGAAACCAATGCCGTTTTTCCTCATAGAAGCCCTTGTGTATCAGCAAAGCATTTCTTCATTTATTTTGCTCTTTGATAGTATCTTTCAAGAAAACTTTGTTATTTTCTCCAGAAAAAAATGGGAAAACATATACAAAATAGTGAATAAATTACTAGATACCTAATACCATCCATAGTTATATAAATGATTAATTGTAGATTCACAGGCAGTTGTTAAGCAGGGAGACAGAGAGAGATATCCTCTGGGCCATTCATGCAGTGGAATGTGACATGAAACTGCAATTTGAACCTTGTGGGAGGAAAAAAAAAAAACTAGTGAGAAATTACAGATTCCTGATTTGGAATGTATGAGACCAGTATTATCTTGCTGTCTTTATTTAATAAGGGATTGAGAGGACATTAAAATAAAAACATTAATGGTATGTGAAAAGATTAACAAAGGTGAACTGTGAAGCCAAAGGACAGCATTCTGACACTAAGTGACTTACTGCAAAAACTTACAGATCACATGAAGTTAATAGTTCTTTAGGAAGAAGAAATAAGACAATTAATGAAGAGAAATGCACTATATAACATGCTGGGAGAAGGTTTATGTTGCATGTTGGATTTGACTGAAGATACTGATATTGATGAAAAAACATGAACTCATGAAAGGCACTTTAATGAAGACATTAGTTCACTGCTCAGGAAAACTTGAGATGTCCTAAAATGTCAGAATTTTGTAATGAAAGGAACTTGATTAAATCTTTCCCAAAACTGAAGACAATTTAACAGTCTGCACGATTTTGATGAATTTGAAGAGCACAGAAAACATTTCTAAACTCTCAACAATAAAAGACACATTTCCTCAGACATGATAAACTGAGTCATTTTTCTATTCTCCCTATAGAGTATATTACAAAATTATTGTCACACACAGAAAAAAAAACCAAAAAGTATGCAATGAGGAAAGATGGAAAGAGAAAAGTATTATAGTATTGGGCCAGCAAATTATTGAATTTATAAAATATTATAATTGTTTGGAATTTGTGATGTATGTGGAATTGATAGTCTTTTAAAATTTTGACATTTGCTGTGATTTTTCTCATTTCTGATGAATATTCACTTTGGCATCTAGTGCTTCAAAAGAACTCACTCTCCAAATTTTATAACTTTCAGGGTGCAGCAAAATTTGAGCCATCCAATCCTATGACCCTAGAACATGCTCTGAGCAAGAAGTGGTACTTCCTCTTGAATGTTGTGGAATGAATGAAAGTCATGACAAAAATACTCAAAAGAGAAGAGAACCAAATATAATTTATGAACTCAAAATGTATTACTTTGAAGTAAAATTTTATTTTAAAATAAATAAAACAATACAAAAATAATTAATGCCCCAACCAAATTCAACAGTAATTAAGATTTTTCTACATTTGTTCATTTTTCATTTTTTTATAGTGAGGACTTTAAAGTATACCCCAGGCGTCTGTGACATCCCATGCCTTCATACTTCAACTTGTATCTCTGACAAATACAGACTTTTGCCTAAATATTTATCTAAATGTTAGAATATCATAGCTAACAAAATTAATAATAACTGTCTTATTATCTAATAGCCCCATTTAATAGCCATGATAAAATATTACCACTTTTCTCCAAAAATTTCTTGTTTTGAATTGAGTTTATGTGAATCATTATCAAATTCCTACACATTTTGTTTTACTATGTCTATTAAATTTTCTTTAATGTGTCTTTTTTTCCCCCTAGATCATCTTATTGTAGATCAAGGTCAATTGTCCTGCACAGTGTTTTCTATCTTGCTTGGATTTGCCTATGTGCTACCTGGTGTCATTTAACTTATTTCTCTATCCATTGTATTTCCAAGAAATGCAAGGTATCTGCTGATGAAAGGTTTTCAAATGTCATTGTGCATCAGAAGTCTATGCAGGGGGGCTGGAGATGTGGCTCAAGCAGTAGCATGCTCTCCTGGCATGCGTGCAGCCCGGGTTCGATCCTCAGCACCACATACAAACAAAGATGTTGTGTCTGCCAAAAACTAAAAAATAAATTTTTTTAATGTTTTTTTTTTTATTGGTTGTTCACAACATTACAAAGCTCTTGACATATCATATTTCATACATTAGATTGAAGTGGGTTATGAACCCCCAATTTTACCCCAAATAAAATAAATATTAAAACTCTCTCTCTCTCTCTCTCTCTCTCTCTCTCTCTCTCTCTCTCTCTCAAAAAAAAAAAAAAAAAAAAAAAGAAGTCTATGCAGGGCATATCAAAACACAGATTGCTGGGCTCAGCTCCATAGTGTCTGATTCAGTTTGTTCTCTGGAGCTAGTCCATCAGGTACATGTTGAGAGGCACTGTTTATAGACTGAAGTTCCTTTTGTTCTGTTTGGGTGAGCTAGCTTCTTGAGTGGTGCTGTGTGCTTTATTTTGTGTTATATCTGAAGGCATACAGAGTTTTTAAATGATGCTAGGATTGCAAGTGAATTCTGTCTTAAATACCTGATATTTTTTAAAGTAACTAAGATAATTTTTTAAATTGTTATTTTAAAATTAACTCATATTAGCTTCTATACAACTTCAAAGCATAGAGTCATCATTCAAAAAATTGTTTATTTATATGACATGTTTGGCATGGTGCAATGTCATAAAGACAAAAGTCTGGTGGCTAAAAGATCTCACCCTCAGGATGGACATGGCAACTAACTTGCATAATACCTTTACTATGGGTGCTGTGGCAGACTTATCACAAAGCATATTATTGAATCATGCCTGTGTGGTACTGAATTCATGTTTTCATTTCTTATGTAAATCATAAAGAATAAATAAATACTTCCTTTATTTCCATTAGCTTTATACATAGGAAAGGCTCCCATCCCCAACTGTGTCTCATACTAAACACTATGGTATTGCAGTCTAAGCTGTCCTAGGCTCCAACTACAGTGAAAGCAAACAGATTCAGCTTTGTTCCAAGAGGAAATTTTTAAGGTCCAGAGATGGCAATTCTATGACAGTGGAATATGTAAGAAAATAGAAGTGCAAATGTATTCTCAGAAAGGTTCTTGCTAAGGAAAGTCATACTTTAACACAAGAGGAGCAAGTGGATTATGTAAATAAGACAATCATCTAGCCTTCTCCCCTTAAACCAACAGCTGTGTTTGGAGGATAAGTAGTTCTGTATCTTGCATTAAATTGTGGTTGTTTATTTTTTTTTACTCATTTGGAGTTTTTAGATTTATACCTGAAATAAGAAAATAATTGTCCTTGAAATGCAAGTTTCAAGGTCATGATCATCTAAAGTTCTTATTTAGGCAAAGCAGTTTATGAGGTACATGATAGTCATATTTTAGCTGGGTTATTTGAGGACTGATGAGTTTATATCACTTTAATTCTAACATCTCTCCATTAAAAATAGTTTTGTAGAAAAAGGGAGACTACAAGCAGTTTTGAATGCTGATCTATAGAGAACATGTTTTGGATATTGTGAGGGAAAAGGTAGAGTGATATGTGTTGATCCACCTCAGATTAGTTTGAAGGAAAATACAATAAAATACGTGTGTAAATCTAGTGTGTTAGTCAGCTTTCAATCACTGTGACCAAAAAATCTGACAAGAACAACTTAGTTATTTTGACTCATGGTTACAAAGGGTTAGCCCAGGGTCAGCTAAGTCCATTGTGCTGGGCCCAAGGTGAGGTGGTGCATCATAGTTGAAGGACAGGACACAGAGGAAAGCAGTTCGTCTCATGGTGGCTGTAAAGCAGAGAGGGAGGGAAGGCATAAGGGGCTGCGGGGATGATGTACCCTTCCAGGAGCATTCCACCAGTGACCCATCTTCTGTAGTCAGTTACTTGCCTACAGTTACCGTATAGTCCATTCAAACTGAAATGAATTAATCAGGTTATGGCTCTCACAATCCAATCATTTTACCTCTGAATACTCCTGTATTAACAAAAGAGCTTTTGGGGAACACTCCCTATCCAAACCACAACATTCTACCCCTGCCCCCCAGAAACTCATGCCCATCTCCCAATACAAATGCATTTAGTTTATCTGCAAGAGTCCCATGGTCTTAACAGTTTCAGTACTGCCCAAAAGTTCTAATCCAAAGTCTCATCTGAGACCCAAGGCAAACTCCTTGCTGTAAACTTTAACTCATGATTCTCTTGCTGCAGTCTCCAGAGTTGCTGGGATTACAGTCTTGGGCCATACTACTTGGCAGAAACTGGAAATTTTGTATACAATGAGTTTAATCTGATTTGATTTAAAGAGTAGATCTTAATCAATAAGAAAGGAAAAGAATGTTATTCCACTTGAAAAGTAGAATTCAATTTCAGTTTATATTATAGTGGTTAAAAAAAATTGAACGTGTTTCAGATTTATATCCTGATTATTCATAGATCTGCAAATTGGGCTTTCTTTACCTTGAGTCACCAGGGCTATAAATCCTTCCTGGTTCCAAGTAGTTTTATATACAGCAGACAACTACATTGGCATATAGAAAAAAATGAATTAGACACCATGTTTGAATTCAGATGAGTATTACAACATTTTTCAAATATTGCCCATTGCCATTTAAAAGCATACTTACTATATTTATATTTTAAAAGCTATCAAACTTTCCAAATGTATCCCTTATATTTTATTGGATTATTCCACCTTGTTAATGATTTGAGCTGTAAAAATATGATGATTTGTAAAACTTGACTTCATTTTTAAGGTCAGTGATCTGTTCTAGTTTTATTATGCCTCTTCTGATTATACAGTTGTAATATTTTAGTGTGATCTTTATACTATGTGTTTTATATATTAGTATTTCACAGAGACATTTAAAATACTGCCTACTTAAAATTTCTCATTGTAGAGGTCATTCATAAGGGCTTTCTTTTGTTGATAGATTTGAGGTTTGATATTGCTGTTTATAGAAATGCTATCATCCTTTTATTTTCTTTGTCATGTGTGAAATATATATTGTTAATCTGATCTTATATTGATTGATTTCTGTCCTACTCTAGACCCAAAGGTAAAGGAAACTTAGAATTTAAGCAAAAATAAATAAATAAGTAAATAAATAAAAGTGGGGTTGAGTAGATGGAAGATGTATAATATCACACAGCTAAAGAGTCAAGGGCTGAACTTTAGCAACTGTTGTATCTGGGTGCAAAGATGTCCTTGGGACTCTTTTGTACTACTTATCTTTGTGGATTCAGCTTGATCTCAGCCTCAGAGAAGCTCTCTTCATCTAGAGACAAAGTTAAAACACATGCCTTGCAAAGGGAAAGTTGTACCATAGGGTTGACAGTTTTCATCTGGTCTAGCAGAAGCTGTTTCTGAAGGCAAAGATATTTGGCTAACAACAACAAAAAAAATCACAACAAAGCCTCTTGGTCTTGACACCCTGATGCTATGATCTGTCTGTGAAAGTGTCTAGATTGGCATTTGCTTCCTCTTGCACATTTTTCTTTCCCCTCTTGCAACCCACTCTGGTTTTGAAATTCAACCTCTCGTTCCTTTTAACTCCCATGGACCCTTACTGTGAAACCCATGAAATTCTATATCACTAGCCATGAATGATGAACCCTGCTTAACTTCTCTACTGCTTTGCTCAGTGTCTGAAACTAGCTCTGTAAATTAAATTTTCTGATCTTTAATTAGATGCTTTATATTTTAGACAATATATTATATTAGTCAGAACCAGTAAGAGTAGGAGTTTACAGAGTGAGAGATGTAATTAAGATTGAGAAGCCCCACAATCTGCCAGTGGAATAGTTTAGTCTCAGTCTCAAGACCCTACAACTAGAGCAGCCAATGGTGTGATAATATAGAGATCTTGGTGTGTCTCAGCTCAAGCAAGCAGAATGGATGAATTTTGACTTCCTCTTCTGCCTTTTGCTCTATTCTTGACTCAAAAGATTGGATGTTATCCATTCACATTGGGGAAGTCAGTCTGCTTTACTGTCCACAAATTCAAATGCTAATCTTATTCAGAAATCTCCACACAGACACACCTAGATATAATCTTTAATCAAATATCCAGGCAGTCTGTGATCCAGTCAGGTTGATACATAAAGTTTACCATGATATACACCATTGTTTTATTATTATTAGCAGCCATGTAATTCAAAATCATTTATAATATATATACTAAAATATTTACACCAGTTCTGCTGTGATGTTCAGTTATGTGGATGTTAAATCTGGATGCAATATTGCCTCCAATCCATACAAAATACATAACTTCTTTTAGAGTTTCTCAGGATGTATTTAATGAATATCTGTAAAACATACTTATAGTTAACATTTAGATGATAGAATTGGTTTAGCGTATCTTATCCCAAAGGTTCTTCTATTTTACAAGTTGTTGTCAAGAAATACAGAGTCTTAGGAATGGATTTCTACTGATACTCTAACAATAGCCTCATAAGCAGTCATTGTCTAGACAAAGAAAAGAATAGGTTTAAGATAATACATTTAGAATCAAACTGCATAAGTTCAAATCCTGATTTCATTTACTAGCTGTGTGACATTAGGGAAGTTACTTAGCCAATATATTGTTAGTAATATAAATTATATATGTAGAAGGCTTAGAATAATGCCTGGCACAGAATAGATGTCCAATAAATAATTGTTGAATAAATTTCGCTCTGTGGCATACTATGTTAGCATGATACCAAATGTATGATCATTCTCAATAAAAGTTTCTTGAGGGGGAAAAATGATTGACATAGATAAAAGGTTTTTTTTTTTAAATTCTGTTGCTTTAATGTTAGTCTTAAAAGTTTATCATTATTATCATTCATTGAGTTTATTCTCTTAAATATATTTTATTATTAAAACGTGTTTTATGCCAGATTATGTTAATTCCACAAATTGAAAAAAATCTATTCACTATTTACTTCTATAGATATTTCTTTAAGGAAACCTGTTCAACCAGGTGTGGTGATGCACACCTGTAATTCCAGCCTTTTGGGAAGCTGAGGCAGGAGAATCTCTCAAGATCAAAGACAGATTCAACAACTTACTGAGACCCTGTGTCAAATTTTTAAAAATTATCTGGGGATGTGACTTAGTGGTTAAATTCCCTGGGTTCAATCCTTGGTACCAAAACAAAGAAAGAAAAAAAAAGGAAAGAAAACCTATTCAAACAGTAGAGTAGAAGAAGGGGCTCAGTAGGAAGGGGGAGGAAGGTGAAGGATAGGAGAAGAGTAAAAGGAGGGAAGTATTGGGGATTGAAATGGAATAAATTATATTACACTTATTTATGAATATGTCAAAATGAAGTCACTATTATATATAACACTAATAAAAATGTAAAAGGTAAAAATAAAAGGAAACCTCATTATCTGTTTGATAAGTGTATCTTTTCTCTAATTGAAACAACATGGTACAGTAAAAATAAATTATTTAACTATATCATATGATCTGTGGAAATTTTACAGCAAGTGATAATGCTTCTTACTTAAGAATCAAAAAATTGCAGGCTACTGTTGTAAAATAAAATAGAAATAATGCATCTAATTTATTTAGGAGGAGTAATAGTTGAAGGTGAATTCACTTAAAATCATTTTGTTTTCATATCAACATGTACATTAACCTATAAATATTTTGTATTCTTCCTTCAATTACACACACACACACACACACACACACACACACGCCCACATACTTACCAAAAAAGTGTAATTTGTATAAACTTCTTATTCCACCACTCTTGGCTTCAGGCAGAGGTATATTCATATAGTGGTTTCATCATTTTCCGAAAGAGAAGAGTTTATTCAGCCTTTCTGAAGCAAATTCCTTATCTGTAGAACTGGGAAGATGATATCTCTGCACTGGGTTGCTGTGAAAATTAAGGGAGCCAACAGTCTAGATGTACCCTGCTCCTACATTTATTTCTTTTCTGTATCTCACACAATTTCTTCATTATTTAATATCTCATAAAACAGTTTTACATCAATCAATAAAAATAAATTCATCATACTTCTCTTTAAATTATCTTACATCTTAGTTTACATCTTATCAAAGGTACCTACAATATGCTTTGATAGTTGTTGATTAACATGGTCTCAAAGAGGTAATATAAAACAGTGTATTGTTATGCTGTACACTGCTAAATTAAGTTCCTTACCACACCCATACACCTCGATTCCCTTTACTTCCAGGTCACTTCTCCCAAACTCACTTAGAGGTTTTAAAAGGAAATATGGAGTATCTTGAGTATGTATAATCCCCAAATAAAAAGCGATCAAAGTCAGTTTACGTACTATTAAATGGTATCATTTATATAGAGAAACACATATAAATTCTTATCATTAAACTTCCATGAAAGCCATTAACTATTTATATGTAAAAAGAAATGTTGAAATATTTTTAGATTTCAGATGTTTAATGATTTTTACATTGAATTTTCTGAGCTATTATTTAATTGATCTTGCTTTGAATTCGTTATATGATATAGTGTTGGGATACAGAAGCACTAAATTTCACAATTAGAAAGAAAAATGATTTTCTTTTTCTAAAATCAAAATCAAATGCCCTTTTGAGAATCACAGAAAACTTATAGACTGCTTTTAAAGCATCTTATAATTAGTATTTCTAATATCACTATCCGTTCAAAGAATACTAACACAATTAGACTGACTATGCTCTGAGGCGAGATCTACTTCGAATAACATGTGATTTAATGATTCTCCTGTAAAATTAATTACAGATTACATCTTTGGGGGAATATAAATATTGATTGGAAACAGTAATTGCTCTTGAAGAGCAAAGTTCAATAAAACTTTCTGCGATGATGGAAATGTTCCATGTGGCTATTGAGCCCTTAAAACATGACTAGCAAGAGGAGGAAAATGCATTTTTACTTTCATTTGAGTTAATTGTGATTTAAATTAAAATAGCCACAGTGCTGGTGCTATCAACGCCAAGACATGATTTTTTTTGAGCCACAGCAGAATTAAAAATAAAACATAAAATTCGTAAACGTGTTCAATGAATTTATAAGCAGCAATGTCACCCTTTCTTTTCAGTCTCCTGCCCATAGTTACTCAAGCTATGAGTCTGGCAAAAATGAGAGTGTAGACCGAGGCGCCGAGGACCTGTCACTCAACAGGGGGGAAGAGG
Organism: Spermophilus citellus; assembly: GCF_964194105.1. Classification (NCBI taxonomy): domain Eukaryota; kingdom Metazoa; phylum Chordata; class Mammalia; order Rodentia; family Sciuridae; genus Spermophilus; species Spermophilus citellus. Next base: position 92,764,950 of record NC_138198.1, on the reverse strand, counting down.
ATGAAGACGATCATGATGACCATGATGATTCTGAAAAAGTTAACGAGACGGATGGTGTCGAAGCAGAACGGCTGAAAGCTTTTAATGTGAGTCCTGCCACGCTCCCAGTGTGGTTTTTTTTTTTTTTTTTTTTCCTATTTCACTTTCGTGGTGTTGCCTGTTGGTCAATGTGGATATTTTAGAGACGTGTTTGTTTAATTTGCAGAAGGATTTTAAAAAGTACAGGAAACACTCTTTGCCAACCAGACACCAGAATTGCTGTGTTTTGTTTAGAATTTTTAAAGCCAAATGTGAGCTGAAAAACTGGAATTGTGTTGTGTGAGTATGCATGTTTACCCAGTGGACGAAGGGGGACCCCTGCTTCGTCCTTGGCTGAATACGCCTGTCCGTCCTGTGACCTCTTTTCCTTTCCTAGTTTATCTAATTATGCATGACAAGAGTCAATTGTTTGTTTTCAGAGATTAGTGCACTGTGCAGCGTAGGAACAGTCGTATTTATTGTTAATAGAGAATTTAATGGGGTGCTCAACTGTCACAGTCTACTGTTATTTCCTGATTTTTTTTCCTACATAATAGTCTATTCTTTTCTGTCTGTCTGTCTGTCTGCCTTTCTCTCTTTCTCTCTTTCGGTTTTTAAAATTTCCAACCATTTAGAAAAAAAATCTTTTAAAGAGTGTTTGCTTAAAATTTCTGGCTTTCCATTGCAAAGTTCTCCAGTGCATAAACCAGAAAAGAATATTTTCCTATCGGTAATCAAGACAGGAAGCTAGGAACAGAAGAGAGCAGCCCTCCAAACCCTTCTCCTCTGTCTCCCTCTTGCCAACAGATGTTTGTCAGGCTGTTTGTAGATGAAAACTTGGACCGAATGGTCCCAATCTCTAAGCAGCCCAAAGAAAAGATCCAGGCTATCATTGACTCATGCAGGCGACAATTCCCTGAGTACCAAGAGCGTGCCAGAAAACGTATACGTACTTACCTCAAGTCCTGCAGGCGGATGAAAAGAAGTGGTTTTGAGATGGTGAGTTCTGAATTAAAACACAGCCCTAGATTCCATCCAAATCCCACATGTAAACCATGACACTATTTTTTTTTATCATCTTAGTGTCTTTTTTTTTTTTCTCCATAATGTCAGGTCAAAGGGGTTTCTGTTCACTTGTTTGTTTTTCCCCCCCTTCTCCTTTTCATCTTCCTGAACTATTTTATTCCCTTTGTTTATTTAAAAAGGCATGTCTTGTGAGATCAGGGCTCTCAGGACCACATGGTATCATGTCACAGAAAAAAATGAGGGTGATACAAGTAAAATCCCAGGGAGAACCAGCATCTCCTTTGGGGTGGCTCCCTTCCTGTCACTGCTGAAGTGGCATGAGGGTCAACAAGGCTTGAACTGAAGCAGGAGGTGTTATATCATTCACATGGCCCACGAGCATGGTTTCCTCTGGAACAAAAGGAAATGGATGGATCCATCTAAACAATGTCACATTCGTACCACCAGTTAACAAATAGCAAACCTTGAAAAATCAAGATCAGGGAATGAAAATGCTCAGATGAAAAATAAGTCTTTCTTGTGCTGGGGATGTTTACTTCCATACTTTTGAATGATACTGTTAGCTTTTGAATTGAGCTGGGCTTTATAGATGGAAGATGTTAGGCTGGAATTAGATTACTTGAAGGGATGGAAATTAGAAAACAGTAGGGTTTTTCCCAAAAAACTTTAGTCTATGTTACCTTGCTCTCATGGTTACACCTAGAAATAGCACATACTTGTGCATTGTATGCATTATTCATTTTTTAAAACATTTTTTTGTATATGTGTGAACAGGAATGTAATAGAATTATTTGGAAACATCTTTTTTTCTACTCTTAGCTGAGACAGCTCCATACAGGCCTAAACTATTAATGTTTGTGATCTGTGCTTTTAATTTAGGTGTAATAGGGTAGGAGTTGGTATAGATAATCGAGGTTTTTGAGAGTGCCATATGTGAGAATTTTGAAGATGTAAAAATCTTGTGAAATGAATGACAAATCCACTGTACATTATCATTTTTTTCTACATTGGCTTATAAAATCATCCTTGTTATTTTTTTAAAGGAAAAGTTACTATTATTTAAATAGGAGGACATATTCCAAGTGGTCAGAAGCAGGAGCACAGGTTATGTTGCCTGAGAGCCTGGTTTTGGATTCAGAATCCACAGGATTCTAGCAGGATGCCCTGGGCAAGTTATTTTAACTGTCTGTGGCTGGGTTCCTCCTCTGCAGAGCACATTAATTTCTAATTTGTAGAGTTGTGAGAAATTATATAAGTTGTCTCCCTTCTTCAAGTCATTTTTGGCATATATGAAGCCTTCAATAAATCTTGATCCTGAAAATATGATCAAATATTATTTAATTTCAGCATCTGAGAAAGCTTCCTCAGCTATTTTTATTATAGAGTTGCTGAATACTCCAATGGAATATTTCCTTACTTCTCAGTGTAACCCACATTGGAGTGGAAGGTTACAGTGGATAAATTCATTTTTAAATAAAAATAGCATAACTTAGTAAACTAAAATTTCACAATAGATTTGGTATGGCATAAGAGAATGAGAGATTGCTTGATCAAAATAAAACTATTACCTCCATTATGGAACTAATTATTATTGTGAGCTACACAATAGGAGACAGATAATAGATGAAAAGGACATATGAGCAAGTGTTTGAACTCAGAAGCCAGGCATTGACAATCAGGGTCAAGACCACTGACATACAATTTCAATGGAAACTAAGTATATCTCAGAGTACAATGTGGTGTACACAATAACTTCTTTCAATAATAAAAAAGATAATAATGTACATCATGATTTTTATTTTTACAAGCATCTGGCATCACTACTGTTTTTTTAATCTTTTAACATTATTTAGATATTCTTTTCTTTGGTAAAATTTACCTTGTTTTTTATGTATAAATTTTTTATATTAATCATTCTATAAGAGAAAGAAATCACCACCATGCAGAATCCTGAAAGTTCTCTCTGGTATATTTCATACATTTAACCATTTTTTAAAATTAATTGCCATTTTTATTCATTGTACTTTAACATGGACATCTATTTGGTATAAACCTTGTGCTCTGCATAGAGAAGGACAAAAAATTGAGACTCATACAAAGTCAAAAAGTTTTACAGACTAATCTTGATATAAATATTCTGTAAAGAAACAATAGAGTATTTGACTTCTAATAATGTTCATTCATTCGTTTGTTCACTTACTCAGTATGTGTATATGTACATATAATTATAGAAAGTAATTGTCACAGAATGTGGGTAGGATTTTGTGTCATTTTGAGTACTCATCCTTATCCAAAACGATAGGAAAAGGCATGGCTAGTGAAGGTAGCAATTAAAACTAAATATTTCACATGAAATAATTTTGTGCCCATAATTTTTATTTTATCTATTTATTTTGGGAGTGCTCAAAATAAACCTAGAAGTGCTCTACAACTGAGCTACTTCCCCTGTCTGTTTATTGTTTATTTTGAAACAGGGTCTCACTAAGTTACCCAGGCTGATCTTGAATTTGCAATCCTTTTGCCTCATCCTCATCAGTAGCTGGGATTAGGGTATGTGCCACCATGACCAGCATTCCCATAAATTTTAAGTATAATATAAGGTAACATTCAGGACTGTCATTTAAAATAATTGAAACAATGTTAAACAACAGTATTTCCTTATGTAAAGTGTGTGATTATTTTTAAATGCATATTATTCTGAAATATGTAACAAGGCAACGGAGTCTTTTGTTATCTCTAAAATGTGATTGTAAAGTGTAGGTTTATTTAGGAGAGAATTATGAGTTGATAAAAAGAAAAAAAATGGCATCCAACAAGCTTAGCTCTTCCAGTTACTTAGATCTCTAAGGACAGAAGACTAAACAGAGGGCAACACAGAAATATTAGATTGTTTCCTGACTTTAAGGAATTCAAAACCAAATTTTCATGGAAGTGGTTTATCATCACAACCTGTCAGTAATATACTTGAGAATCTCAGCATTGACTTTGCTTTTCAGCATTGTTAAAACAAAAATCTATTTATATTTAATTATTCTACATTATCCCTAATGAATTTACATGCCAACACAAATACTTTTAATTGGCTTCACTGAATTCATGTAAACATTGGAATATGCATTTATTCATTTTTATTTCACCGGGATTATGAAAACCTACAGGTTTCAATTGCTTAAGCCCCAAAACTTTCTGTCATGCTCCTAATAGTCTCTATAATGCATGAAGTGGAATAACTATATTATGATTCTTTTCTTCACATTTTCACCAATTTACTATTACCAGTCTCATCATACAGTCTTCAGTGTTGGGTGCAGAAGGGCATACTTAGTGAAAAATAAATTTAATAAGTTTGATCCAGAGTACTCTCAGGGTTCTCAGTGGAGTGTAGGAACCCAATGAGTTAAGTAGCCATTAAATTAAACTTTAAATAAATACTGTGTATCAGATTGTTATTGATTCTGTTGTGTGGCTTTCACTCTCAAATTACTTCAGCTACTTCTCTAAAGAATAAGTGTTGATTATTCCAAATTAGAAATGCCTTTCTCCAAAGTGCCTTGATCTTCAATTCAATAGCAGCTATAATAGAAAACATGGTAAAAACAAAGCTTTATGAAGAAGGTAGGGTTGGACCCTACTGAGGATCCTCTGTGTTATGTGATACAATTTCTCTCATTTGTTTCCTAAATTTGAACAGAGACACTGCTACATATGTTTACTTGTATACTTGTATTTCTGTAACACTGAGAAATATTTAGGGGAGATATAGTATGAGAGATTTTCAGTCCATTTTTCCTCTTCTATCCCAAATTTTGCCATTCTACCCAGTTGGACCAAGTAACCTAGATATTTGAATGCAAAAACCTCAGCTTCCTGAGAAATTACCTAGTTTTTATTATTATGTGATTGACTTTTTTATTTGCAGAAAAACTCATGAAACATTTTATAAAATTTTGTCAAGGATATTGTCTATTAAACTATTAAATATCCACTGTGAAAGATCTCATTTTGGAAACTTCTTTAGAACTCAGTGCAATTAAAAAAAAAAATTCTCATGAGGAAATAGAGTAGTACTTTCATCTCTTCTTACTATCATCAGCAGTGTACAACTTAATATCTCCAATTCTGTGGCTCACTGCCAGGAAGTTCAAAAGCAAACTCTTTCCTATGCCCCTGTTTGTCTTTCTGTGGATCTTTGTTTACTTATTTCCTTGGTGGATCTGATACCTACTTTAAAGAAAAAGGTGAGATATGAATTTTGAAATTCTAGAAACATTTGAAACATTGCTTTCATGTTAAAGAAATAGTATGTGTGTGTGTGTGTATTTATATATATAACACACTATTTCTCCTGCCCCAGGGATTTGACTTCTCATATAATTTGTTTCTACCTATCTAATGGAGCTCAAAGTAGAGAAATCAGATCTTGTTTTTAATACACAGCCTCCCTGATTCTATAAGCAAAAGCCATCTTTTAGGAGACAAAGCTATTACAAAAGTGAATTAAAGTGCTTCTTTAAACTGAAAATTTTATCAGAAGTATTCCCAGCCCTTCATAGAAGATTTTGACAGAAACTTTCTAATATGTGTGTAGCTATTATTAGCCACCTTATTCTTCACATAACATGACCACACTACGCAGGTTTTTCTCTTTGTGACCAATTAACTTAATCGATGCTAATTAGCAAACACATTTTATATGAATTCCCCACCTGCTATTTGTACCAACTCTTGCACTCTCTTTTATAGTTGTCAGCTCCCATCCCCCAGATACCTTTACATCCCTTAAGCACTTTATTCATAATATGTCTCTTTAATTACATTCTATAATGCCCTCCTGAATAATTTTGATGTATAATGTTCTGATTCTTACAGCTCTTTCCCATCTTCAACTTCAATGATCTGAATCTCTTATTTCATCTCAGTCATTGTCACCATCGATATACCTTAGCAATAGTTGTCACTTGAAGAGCCATGTAAAAACTTTGAGAATCATCTGAATTTCTCAATTCTTTACCGAGGATGTGTCCTGGTCTGGTCTTCTCTTCTTCCTGAGAAAATGTCCCCTCCATTTCAAGAAAACATTTGATCTTTTACTCCTACAACCTGAGTGTCTCATTCTTTGTCAGGTTTCTCAAAGGAGCACCTCGTGGATCACTTCTGTGACCACCAAATTCCTGTTAATCTGTCACATTCAGGTTCTGGTTCTCACTAATTGACCTACGTGGATCACTTCTGTGACCACCAAATTCCTGTTAATCTGTCATATTCAGGTTCTGGTTCTCACTAATTGACCTAGTTCTTATCAAGATCTCATAACTGGGGCTGGGGGTGTAGTTCAGAGGTAGAGCGCTCGCCTAGCATGCATGAGGCACTGGGTTTGATCCTCAGCACCACCTTAAAAAATAAAATAAAGATATTGTATCCACCTATAACTAAAAAATAAATAATAAAAAAATCTCATGACTACCAAATCTAAGCACTACGTCCTCAACTCTATCACTTCCATTTGTGTGATCCTCTTGGTCCTCATTTGTCTTTCTTTTCTTTGGGGAAGTTCCTATGATCCTGTGCTTGGCCTACCACCCAAGCTGCAAATGTCTACCGACTGTGCACAGTGCCCTGTGCTTACCTTAGAACACCAGACATCTAGCTACAGAGCTGTGGTATTTCATTCCAAATGCCAGCCAGGTGCTAAACCAGCATAAACTATTCTCTCTCACTCCATTCTCTCCACTGAGGCTCCACTTCATCTACTAAACTACCAGGACACCCCTCTGACTTGCTTATTCCTGTTAATAGCACCACTGTTGCCACTGGTTATAAACTGAGAATGAGATCCTACCACTCACTGAATTTTACTTATTCTTTCTTCACCTTATTTTCCAAATAAATCCTATTACTCCCAATTTTATCAGCTGTCTTTTTAGTTTTAACCCTTTGTCCCTCATGTTCTTATATAATCTTTTGAACTCAACTGTCTACCTCCATCTTACTCTCCCTCCATACACACCTAAGCAGAGTCTGACTAGAATTTGTGAATCCTGAGGATTGTACAACTTGGGGCCTTCTTAAAACAGAAAATACAAAATTACAAGCCAAGAAATAGCTAGAAAAAAAAAAGGATGAGTATTCAAAGTTAGGAAACATACCACACAAAGATATTCTACAATCACGGAAGTGTTGAAGATTCAAATCCTTTTCTTTAGATGTTTTTTAGACAATCTCAAATACACATTGGTGGGCTCTCTCAGTTTATATGAACTTCTCCTTCTTCCCTAGAATGCTGACAGCCTCCAGGAACTCCAGCACTCAGGAGACTCATCTAATTGAGGGTCCCTCAATTAGATGTCTTTAGGATAAACCTGGTTTTGCTCCTGGAGTAATTGCCCTCTGTTCTGGCTTCAGTAGTGTGGAAATTCTCATTGCAAAAACAGATTCTTTGTTTGTAATATTTTACATTATGACCTTTTGAAATTGGGAAACTTAAGTTCAATTCCTGGCTTAGTTCAGTTGCTGTACAAGTTTTGGAATGTTTCTGAGTCTCGATTTTTCTTTTTTTTTTTCTTTTTTTTAATTTTATTTTTTTATTGGTTGTTCACAACATTACAAAGCTCTTGACATATCATATTTCATACATTAGATTGAAGTGGGTTATGAACTCCCAATTTTACCCCAAATGCAGATTGCAGAATCACCTCAGTTACACAGGAAAGGCAGCAGAATACAACAATTACTAATAGGGCATTATGTAAAATTGTGGATGTGTAACTGAGGTGAGTCTCGATTTTTCTAAAGGAAAGGGCTATTGGGGTATTATGTTTAATGATGTATATAAAATGTTTAACATAAAATCTGTCACCTTGTTTCCTAATATGCTCAATTACTTTCTTTGTATCTTAGTCTATCACAAAGTATTTCTGTTCCTTATCTTAGCATGTTTTCTTTTGGTCCACAGATTTTCTCTGAGTACCCTTTATTCATTATTTACTAACTGTATGAAATTAAAGAACAACTAAATTGTAAAGAATATAGCCAATATAATTGTCAGAGTTACTCATCATTGAGTCTTTCAATTTTAGTAAGATATTCACATGAACTTCATGGAATATCTACCCCCACCCCACATGCACATACCCATCTAGCTTCCCACTATGCCCACAAACAATTCCTGAGTAAAAATATAACAATTTTCTTTTTTTTCTTTGTTTTTGTTTTTATTTTATTTTTGCAGTACTAGGATTGGACCCAGAGCCTCATGCATGCTAGATTAGTTCTCTACCACTGAGCAACATCCCTGGCCCTAAAATATACAATTTTTTTTTTAAATACCTAACTAAGATTGAAAGAAAGCAAAAGAATCTCCTGGGTAACTTATAACCAGAGTTTTTAAATCCTTAGTTGGAATTGAGTAGCAAACATGAAAGATAGAAAAGGTAAATTCTGTTTGTGTCTACAAATAGAAATAGGGGCTGAATGGCTACCTAATTTCAGAATACAGGGATTTTAGCTTGTGACTAGCATAAACTGATAACTTTATATAAAGCTGGAACCCTGGAAAGGCTACTCCTCCATTAAAGGAGAGTTGAGAAACCTCCAACTCCATCTTCTAAAAGTCAGACTGGCAAGTGTTATAAGCACTAAAACTAAAACCTTACTAGATGGGCTAAGTACAATGGAAGATTCAGCAAAGAGACACTCAATAAACTGGAACACAGAAGTATGGAAATTACCCACAGGAAGGTAAAAGAGAAGGATAAAAGAATTTAAGATGGAGAATAATGTAAAGATAAAGAGATCTAATAGGCATTCCAGAGGAAGAATGAGAACAAGAAGAAGGTAACATTGGAAAAGACGATGATGAAGAATTTTCAGAATTGATTGGACCATGAATCCTAAGGACAGAGAAAAAGACCAGGATTCAACACCATGAGTAAGACAAATCCATACCAAGAAATGTCTTTGTAAAATTTCAGCAGAGCAGAGGAATTCTTAAATATACCAGGAAGAAACATCAGGTTACCTGAAACAGAAAAACTGTGAGACTAAACAATTTCCTGTCCTCATAATAGATGTCAGAATACCTTCTTGAAGAAGAAAGTCTTTAAATCTTTAGGAAATCCACATTCAAGTTAGAATGCTGAGCTAAACTGTGTGTTCAGAGCAAGGAGGAGACAAATGCTCCACTCATAGGCTGAAGCTGGACAAATGAAAACATACTCGAAGAAGAAGGAAACTGAACCCAGAAGGAAACAACGGAAATTAGCAACCTTGATGAGCAAATGGAACAAAAACACCCTGATTTTTCAGTTAGCCTATCTCAGTGTTTATCTGTGCTTTACCAAATTGTGGACTGGTATTCCTGATCTTCAGTTTCCTTGTGGAAAAGGGTGGAGACAATCACTCTTGAAGATGAAAACCAACAGCACTTGAAATAGCAAATGTAAAATTTCTTACCTGGTGTATATGAGGAATATGATAAAATAGAATCTAATAGGACATGGAATTCCATATGTCCCTTTATTAGGAAATTCTGGCTATCTCAGTCTTTCAAACGGAATCAAATATGTCTGTATCTATTTATACTGCACTTCCAGTTAAAAGCTACCTTAAATCTCTCTTTCTTCTGTGTGCAAACTGTACTTTGTGCTACATTTGTAGTTTTATTTATCCTGTCTTATATTCCTGTTATCTCTATAAAAGCCTTAGCTACTAAGTTATGTTTCTTGAGTACTATGCTTTTTAACTTGTTCGTCTCTGTATCACCCACAATGTCTTACACAATGCAAGTGATTGCTCATGAAAGCTGCTCAATTCATGTTCAATACAACTGAATTAAAATTGTTGAATGAAAGACTGAGTGCATGGATAGATATTTACTAATGTTCTACTTTGGGATGAAAATTGGTTGGAAGATAAGCTATGTTTTATTGTGCACTATATGTTTTACAGTACCTTGCAATTGGTATTTCAGTTTTAAAAGTTACTGCTAACTGAAAATCTAGCATAACATATTTTAAAACTTTATGGAGGATTTTTTCCCAAAAGAAGATGGTTATATAACTTTTGATTGTAGCTTTCCTTTTAACTCTCAAAGCACTGGTTTTTAAATATTTTTATATATTTGGTGATTAGCATATGAGTAGTGATTGTGATTTCATGTATAGAATTGGAATAGATGTAGTTGAGGATAGAATAGTTTTAGTTTCACAAATAAACTGTTGAGGTAACAAATACCATGTTCTACCATTAATCATATGATAATATGATTAATCACATGTTTTTTGGAATTGGATGATATTTCCTAGTGGATATTCTAATTACCCATGACTTTGTTAAAAATGAAAGCCTGAAAGGAAGAGAAGGGGGACAGAAAATAGGAAAGACAGTGGAATGATTCTGACATAACTTTCCTGAGTTATGTATATAAATACGCCACAGTGAATCCCCACATCACGTACAACCACAAGACTGGGATCCTATTAGAATAAGATGTAATCCATGTTTGAATAAATATGTTAAAATATACTCTATTCTCATGTACATCTAAAAAGAACAACAACAAAAATGAAGAAAGAAAGAAAGGATGAAGGAGCTACCGATATAGCTCAGGAGTAGATCACTCAGTGTATGCAAGGTCCTGGGTCTCATTCCCAGCATAATAAATAAATAAGTAATAAGTAAAAATGAAATCATTTGATTTTCATAGAGTTGTCTCATACTTTGATCAGAGGTATTGTTATATGATATTAGCCAAACTGGGCTTCTAAGTATCAACCAACCATAAGAGTTACTGATTTCTCAGGTTTTGTAAAAGATCATTATTAGTGGACAATAATATTAAAAAATAATGACAAGGCATAGACCACTAATTCATAAGTGAAGTACTTATAATCAAAGCCTGGATGAAGATTAATTAGTTTATATTCCACTTTTTTTAAAAACACACTTTCAAACTCCTTTTAAATTAGTCAAGGGAATTTTCTCTAGAAACTGGCAGTCCAGGGATTCACCCATAGCTCTCTCCATAGGCATAAAGGTCAGGGTTTTTCCTGCTTTCTCATTTCTTAACTATGTTTGTATCATGTATTGATTTACCTCTCTGAGGTCCTTCTGACCTGTTGGGAAGTGTTGCCATCAGCAGTTCTTAGCCTCTGTTTTAAAGCTCACAATCTAAGAACAATCCTCCTACTCCTTGTCTCCGGTGAAAGGACATTGAATGGTCCTATTCAGATCAAGTGTTGACCTCTTGGGTCAGTCTCTAGGAACAAAGAGGTGAGTTCCCTTAATTGCTTAGGGGGCCAGGTCAGGTCAGTGAGGTGCACTGCTTATCATTTCCATCAAAACCATTCAGGATAGATTAAGGATGGTTCATTCTTTTAGATACGTCCACAACCCTTATTTGAAATTTTGGATTATCTGTGATTCAGAACTCAGAAATTTTCAGATTTTAGGACATTATAGAGTACATATTCTGTTTATTTCACTCAGAATGGGGTCTGGGAAAACATCTCATATACAAATACCTTAGCATTTCTGCAATAACTATGTAAATATTTATATAAATTAGGAAAAAGACAAAGTATTTGGCATATTTTTGCCAGCTGAGTTAACTCCCAGTTTTTGAAAATTACTTGAGTTTATATATTAGGATTCAGCATTGCTTATAAAAATTTGTAAATCAATAATTAATATTCCTTATTGCAAGGGTATTAAACCCTCTGTGCTGGGCATTGCACTCACTTGTAAAGACAACTCTGATGGTAGAGACAGTATTGGTAGTGTTGCTGTTTATCTCTCTATACTTGGCACAATTCCTGACACATGGATAGTGCTTACCAAATATATTTGTTGAATAAATAAATGAAGGTAGTAGTGACTTTGTGTATATTGCTTCCTGGAATCCTCTATGATGTAACATTATTTTTCCTATTCATTATTGCTCACTCAACCCGAGTTTTGTCATTTATATAAGTAAAAATAATGATACCTTGCTGAATGACTTGGGCTCAGGGAAATTAAATCACAAACACTGTCACATATGTGGTAAAAGGCTGATTACAGAATAATATCCAGGTTCCTCTCACTTCTTTACTAACCTATCTATTCTACTACTGTCTATGAATTGAAGCTACCTGGTTAATAAAAGGGATCCTTTACAAGCTAAAACTTTCCACACAGCCTGTGTAATTATGTCTTTAGGCATAGATACATCATTTGGGGGAGATGGTGTATGCCTATCATTCATTGAAAAATTCTTAATTATGTATTTTATAAAGTAAAAAGAGTAAGGAATAATCTCTTTTTTTCTTTTTTTTATGGGAAGGGGTATTGAATGCAGTGTGAATTTTTCCATCCCTTTCTTTCTTTTACAACTTTTTTATACTTGTAAAAATCCTGCAGCATCTTTGTATAGACCAAGTTCAGAGAACCCTAAATTCATTTAATTTATAGTTTTCAGACCAAAAAAACAAAAACAAAAAAAACGAATAGCATGTTGGTGTGGTGACAAGTTTCACTGCATCTGTAAAGAAAGACACATTTATATTGTGCCAACAGCAATCACATCTTAAGTTCCAATTAAAATACGACTTTTTAAACTCCAGAAGCTGCATGTGACAGTTTAGCCATCTGTTGGATGAGACAACCATCACTGATTTGAGCCTAGATAATTATTATGATAAGAACTGTGCTTCGGAAAGTTCAACTCAGATCCCAGTGGAGAATGACTGTTAATTATGAAGAGATAATTAGTGAGGGCAGAATCTTATATCCAGGGAAAGAAATAGGTAACAAACCTTAATCTGGGTCTAGATCATGAAAAGTTTATAATTATGCACATTTTAATTATTATTTTAAATCCTCTTTTATGATATATATCAAATATTTTCTTTACCCTGATATCTTCCACCAGAGGAAGTATTGTTTTCCATAAACTATCTATTCGATTTTTTTGCATTTGAGATTTCTGTCAAATGTTCTCATCTCCAGTTATTACATGGATGCTTTTGTTTCATAGCCACTCTTTGTGACATAAAAGGGAATCTCTAGCCCTTGTCTCAGGTGGAATCTGGTCATAGCCCTTAGCACATGATTTTGTGCCAGGAAGGCCCTGAAGTAGTGATAGTAGAATGAGTTGAGAAACTATTAAATGTGGTGACAGAAAGAATCCAGATGATGATGGTTCTCAGACTCCATACTAAATAAAAATTTCAAACTTCTCTATGATAAAAAATGGCTTATGAAGAGCAAAAGTGATTAATTTCCTTTTCACTTTCTTGATATGAGCATTTTCAATTTAGGTAATAAATAAAAGCCAAATATGGATGAAACATAAGTCAATCACTTTCATCTTTAGTATATTATGATTAGGTACAATGTCATTGAGCTTCATGTGTACTGGGGACCACTGACATTTATTATCAACTCATCATTCAGAAGAAAAGAGATTTTTAGTATGATTATCCCACACATTTTGGACATGAAACTAAGCTTCATTTTACTTCATAACTAGACATTTTCTTGCTACTTTCTTGCTACAATCTTGAGAATTTTTATTGTAGCATTTAGAACTTGTGGCATAACTTAGAAAAGTTACACTTTTATTTTTTGTTATAAATGAAAAATTTTAAAGAATTAATATGAATATAGAACAATGGGATTAAGCACCTAAAGAGTGCTAGGGAGATTCTAATGTATTCTTTGCTTAAATGCAAAATGGAGTTAGTTGTAAAGGAATCCTCTTTAGGAATGTGTAGTAAGCTCACTGAGCTTCAAGGAGGCCTTAGTTGTAAAATGAGAACAATTCCTTAATATGGACTATTATGTCCAACTTACCATCAGACTTATATATGAATCCAGGTATTTCTACATGTATGTTTAAAACATTCCTTAGCTTTATATATTCCTAATTTGGAAGACAGACACCTAATAAATAGAGAAAAATGGAGATAACAAGGAACAGAAGTATATATATTTATGAGTGCTATATGGCTATCAAGAATTGGATTACAAAAAGGGAGTTTGCTGATATTTTATTTAGATATCAATTCTATTCCTAGGACCAGATGAAGGATCTAATAATATAGTTTATAAAAGTATGAATTATCCTATCTGAAAAATGCTAACTACAGTCAAATAATTTGTTTTCATTTTTTTATAACAGAATTTTTTATTCCCACTTTTCCTGTAACAGTTTTTTTCTCAAAAAATGGTTCCATCAAGAACATGTGGCTTAGGTTTAGGTTACAATGTTGAACCCAGCAGTGGTCATCTTTTAATGAGACACTAATTTTATAGCTTAATATTTATATATTTAATATTTTCTAGCTTAATGTTTACATAATTTTGGACTAGATTACTTTATATTAATGAAGTAGAGAAGGAAATGAAGAAGCAATATATGTTTTTAAATTATGCTTCTATCATTATGTGACCATATATACATATGATCATTATGTATATTATTATGTGACCATATATATATACATATATATATCATATATATATACACACACACTCATACACGCACATATTTATACACACATATATATACATTTATATATATATACACACACACACACACAATATCTTTATTTATTATTTTTATATGGTGCTGAGGATTGAACCCAATGCCTCACACATGCAAGGCAAGTGCTTGACTACTGAGTTACAACCCCAGCCCATGTGACAATATTTTTAGTTTTATTTAATTTGAACTTCTTAACTGTTCCCAAGATATAGTCCTGGCCTTTTGATTTCCTTCTTAAACTGCTTCTGCTGCATGCTTTCTGCCATTTCAGGGGCTTCTCTCTCCATTTGGCAAAAAATGCCTTTAGACCAACCTATTGCTCTGTTGTCACAGTGGCCCAGCCTTCCTTTTGGATATCTCACAAGGTTAGCAGACCGAGGATCCTGCACCTTTCTTGGCCTTTACCTGCACAGGCTACAGGGTTTTGCAGAAACACTGTCTGAATGTAGCTGTTCTAGAATATTATTTGAGACCTAAGCTTCATGGTTAAATTAGCTAAAGCATGTTTTAAATGCCAGAGTTAGTAAAATAAAACACGTGCAAGAAAGACACGTATGTGTTCCTTCGGAAAAAAAAAAAAAAAAAACATTTAAAGAGTCTTAATTAGTTCAGAGTCTTCTAATGAATGGTATCCCTACATATTTTGGACCAAGGCTTTGAAAACCCTATGATGCCACTGTCCATGCTAGATTCCTCAAAGATACTTTTATTTTGTAATTTTAAATTATTTTACTATCTCATGTCATTTAATTTTCATGTCATTTTTTATCAATCATTTGCTTATCTTAATTAAAAATGTTCTATATCATTAACTACTTCATCTTTCAGTTAGATGATTTTGCATGTAATTGTGGGGAAAAAGAATGAAAATTTTTCTGTGATTATCACAAATGATATGGAGAGTCGCAAACAATTTATAGTTAATTAGGAGCTTAGTTGGGGGATTAATTAAATTTCTCTGCTGGTCTGTGTAGAAGATGGATTTCCAACATATACGATTAAATTATTAATATAAACTCATATTTTATATATAAAATAAAACATGCTTTTACACGCACTGGCAAATAATCTCGCATCTAAATAAACATCAAACTTTTGGAATATGGAAATCGCTCTAGGACTGGCTTTTTAGCTTGTATTTAAACAAGATTATTTTTTAAAGTCTTTTAATCACATCAATTGTGTCACAGCTTAAACTGTAAATATTCACTATCTTCACATGAAAATTATTTGACATGGTGTGAGTTTCTGTTAGCTTTTTCAACTGTGTTTCAGCCCTGTCATTTGTTTTTTGTTTTGCTTGTTTTGCTGTGCATTGTCATATGTTATGAAAGAATTATAGGACTTGTTTTATTTGCAAAATCCAGTGGGCCATTTTGCCACTGTCTGATCAAACCACAGCTTAATGGCCCTGACTAAATACGTGTGTCAATGGAGCCTCAGGAATGAATGATGGATCTGTGTAGTAACTCTAGCTTTAACCTCTAACTAGCTTTCATTTATCATCTTTACAATTTCCATTTCCTCTCTCTATTCAAATAAAGTCAGTTGAAATGAATGGATACTCCTGCACATGTTGATGGTTCTCTTCTGAAGATAGCACTGTTCCGTTTTCATGATACTGTTAATAATTTTTTCGTATTTCTTTTCTCTCTCTTTTTTTTAGTCTCGACCTATTCCTTCCCACCTTACTTCAGCAGTTGCAGAGAGTATCTTGGCTTCAGCCTGTGAGAGTGAGAGTAGAAATGCTGCTAAGAGGATGCGTCTGGATAAACAACAGGTACTGAGGAGTCTGGGGTGTCCGGTGTGCACCAGCTCCATGGCAAATGCTGTTCATTTATGTAGAAGTGCAAACACTCCTGAATAGGTCTGACGTGCACAGAGTTAGCGGTTTTGTGTCATTGTGAATCTGAACTTGAAAAATGCCAAGCTCATGGGATCGGTGGTGATCAACTAAACTTATTTTCTGAATGAAAAAAAGACAACAGTGAAACTGAGTTAGAATTCTGTTTACTATTCAGTTTGAAGGCCAATTGCTTGGTAAGAGACTCTGATCATTTATAGGATTTCTTTTTACCTCATCATTTATCCTTATTTTTGAAAGAAAATGAGCCTTTAATTTCCTCTGGTCTTCTGCCAAATGCCAATATATTCTTCTGAGGGTGGTAAATATGCAAAATAATATTGATAGACTGGAAAGCCATCAAATGGGAATGTAATGGAATGGAATGGAAATCCATGTCTTGGGTTTAGTCTCTCTTTGGTTTAGTCTATAATTAGTCATTTATTATATACCCTTTACATATCCTCTCTGCCTCTTTTCCAAGAGTATATAGTTTATGAAGTGTGGATGCATATATTTTTGGTGGATTTTTTGGTGAATACTCAATTGTCCCTTTAGTTTGTGTGTGTCTGTCTAAATTTTTTGTCTCTGTAATGCGTTTCTTGTTCTAGATGCCTTTATTATCTATCCATAATAGAGAACTAAATTTAATATATAAAATGCTATGATCAAAGTTTGCTGTATTCTGGTTTCTGATTATTTTTACAACAAATGAACTGGGGTGCTTCATATTTCTGATTGAGGTTAAGATGAATAGAGACTAAATTAAGTTAGTTCAGTTTCATTTTTTCCTATAAACCTGTGGGTTTCAAATCAAAAAGGAAGTTTTTTCATTCCAAGCTTAGAATATTTTAAAATATTTCAGGATGGCATCATATTTGATGTGTTTATTATTATTAAAATATCATATGCTCACTCTGAATACTGCAAAAGATGAAGCCTTTGTTGAATTAAAAATACAAAATGAGCCTTGCCTAAAATGTAAGAATGCCAATATTGAATTTATTAATCATGCCACCAGTATTTATTCACAGGTACATATCCTCAGTTGAGAAGTTTATTGTTATAATATCTATAAAATTTGTCTTAAACTGAGTTTCCAAAATATACACAATACCATTAACATAGTGATTTAAGATTGCATGTTTTATTATGTTCAGCAAAATAAACCAGACTCAGAAGTCAAGGGTTAAATGTTTTTCTCTCACATGTGGAAGCTGGAGAGGAAAAAAAAAAGGAAAGAAAAGTAGGGGGTGGTGTCTCATGAAAATCAAGGAGAACAGTAGAGTAGAGGGAAGGGACCAGGATCAGGGGGGACGGGAGCATAAGGGGAAATCCTGGGGAATTATATTGGTCAAATTATATTGCTATAATGTGTGCATATATGAATATTTAACAACAAATCCCACCATTCTGTACAACTATAAAGAACAAATAAAAAATATGGGGGCGAAAAAGATTCCACACTCTGGGCTAAATGCCCCCATTTTTATCTTCATGTCTACCATTACTAATTGTGTGGACTTCAGCAACATATGCTAGTTCTGTGTTCTTTGGTTTCTTTGTATAAAAGAAATCTATGGTAACTACACTGATCTTGGAGTTGTGATGAGAACCATAAATGACAGACTCATGTTATGTACTTGACATTGTGCCTGGCACATAGTAAGCATCAAGAAACTAATCTTAGAATACTATAATGTCTAGCTGCTTTGTCACTGTGTTAGTATCAATAAAACTGGAGAGACACATTAATGGTGCTAACTCTGATAGACGAGTTTTGAAGTCAGACTAAGTCCATTTAAGAAAACATCTTAGTTCTAGAAATTGAAATGTAATTCTGGAAATGAAAGGGTTCTCCTGATTATCATCTAGACAATATCCCATCTGGTTTACACTCTAGAATATCCTTGATTAATATCAATCAGGTAGAGAACTTCACTGAGAGGTAAGTGACAGATCCGTGTTACATGTTATCTAGAGCATCACTGAACAAGATCCCCCAAAGCTGGTTATCCAAATATTAGTGAATACTAATATTTGGCCCATCAATTAACTACTGTAGCCCTAATCTGTAAAATAGGCAAGACAAATACCTGATTTATGAAGTTATTGTGAAGATTTGGTAAGTCAATGCATGTGAAAGCATAGCATATTTAATACATTTACATATTGTTGAAGATCTATTTGCTATTTGCTTGAGTACCTGAAGTAGTAAGAAAATCCCACCTCCATTGTAGACATTTACTGTTTACTAAGACACTTATCTTACAGTTTAAGAGTTATCCTTTTTTTGAGGATCCTTAAATTGAGTTCAGATTTGCTTCCTAGAGTTTCCACCCACTGAAGAGAATCAGCAGCAATAACAAGTAGGATTTCCTAGTACAAGCCCTCAGACTGGAGTGGGTAAGGACCAATTGTCCTCAACCCTCCTGCTCATATTTGCGGTTTCCATTTTCTATATGTCCTGATACATAGTCATTATTTACCGCAAGGCTCATTTCCTGGGAATGAGAGATGCTAAATATCATTTCCACGTAGGAATGTTCTTTCCAGACCCTAAAACATTTCAGGAGACTCGGGATTTATGGAGGATAAGGAAGAAGTGACTTTTTAAATTATATTCTATGGTTTATTGGTAATCCTTTGGACAATTTACAGAGTTTTCTTTTTCATTTACTATTGTCAACAACCCCACAAGAGTGGGTGCACATCATTCTTACAAACATATAAGAAAACCGATGCTCAGAGAGGTGGACAATTCATTTGAGGTTGCCAGCTGCTACATGGACAAGTCAGGCACAAGTCTACGCTACCCAAGGCTCACACTTGGATATCTGTGATCCTGTATTGCCTTCTCATTGGTTATGTTCCCTGAAGATAAGCCCCCATCCTGGAATAAACTCTTAGGATTCATATCAATCCATCCCTGCTCACAATGTTTCCACAGTGCAGTCTTGTGCTGGAAAATGATTCACATTATCCATAAACACTTAACACTGAACTATAACTAGCAAAACAAGTTTTGCCTGGATGACAGATTTTCAAAGGTTACAAACTTACCAGATTGCTTCACTTCATCTGGAGAATGGATTATGCACTGTGAGCACTGGCTTAGTGCTTATAATTAGTTTTTCAAAAAATATCTGAGCTATTTATTCTTACTACCTACCAGTTCTGTAGATTTCCTTTGGGATACCATCCAGAGCCTTCTACCATGTGATTCTGCTTCCCACTGGATCATGGAGTTGGTGGGAGCCCTCTCCAGCTTGGATCCAAACCTCTGCCGACACAGCAATGACCAGACTTCTTACGGGTCTTGGCAATGAGCTCATGCTTTCTGTATGCACTCTTAGCTCAACTCAGAATTCTTAGCATTTTCCAGTGATCCAGATATTCTTCATTGAACTCTGACTTTCTATAGTGCATAAAAGTTCAAAAACTGGACGGTTAAGATTTGTTCTTTGTTAAGTCACACATCTGACCCCTTACTGCCAGTGGTTAGCCACATGGAGAGCTATAATTATGTAAGTCCTTCAGATTTTATGAAGCTTGATGAATTAATTGGATTTTATAAAGCTCTTTGAGCTATGAACATGAAAGGTGTTATGGATGTGTTAAATACTTTATTTCTAATGTCCATTTTGCACTAAAATCCAGAGGAAGCTTTTATTATGCAGCCCCAGCCCCGAAGCAAGCCAGTGGCAAGGACAAGAGTCGACTGCTTCATCAGAAGTCTGATCTCACAGAACTGAGGTCACTCCCTCATGCATTTTAGAATATATTCTGCATTTCTTTTAACATGAAAATCTGGAATTTTTGTATCATCTAAAAAATTCTTCCTTCCTTTGACAATTCAAAGCCAGACTTCACTTTCTATGACTTTTCTCCAATTTGGGGACAGGGATCCCTTCTCTGTAAGTTTATTATTTGGACATTATTTCTTTTTTTCTTGTATTCTTTAAAAACAAAGATGTCTCATTGTTCTTGGTTATAATTCATGTGGAGAGACAGAGGCAGAACATGAGAGAGATTAGAACCAGATACTTGATGGGAGTTTATTGCCTGTATGTATAATTTTTGCTGTTTTTGAGGGGGTGACACATTTCATTTATAAGGTGGATGACTGATTAAGATAGAAAGTTGCTGAAGAACACAGGGCTTCCTTGGTTTCCATCACCTGTTCTTTCAGTTAAATTAGTTTGCCATTCTCCATGAGAGATCGCGTAAGCTAAGGGTCAAGGGCTTCCCCAACAGCAGCCCGGCAGACACTGCCCTTGAAGAACAAAGCAGTTTGTGCTTGGTGACAGTTTTTGCAGTGACTAGGACAGATGGGAAATCAATGGTTGACTGTGATGTGACATCTTTGACTCTACTGAAAAGATCACAGTGGGGGAAAGGGGAAGTCACGTGTTGGTTACCTGTGATATAATAAAAGATGATGAAGTAGAAAAATAAAATACTCAAAACGGATGCATCCTTAAGTTGAAGGAAGGAAGGAAGGAAGGGAGGGAGGGAGGGAGAAAAGAAGGGGCCACTGGAAAATCTGCATGAACCTATTGGACTAGGATTTATAATATTTAGTAAGCCCATGATTCCCTGCTATTTTTTTTCTTCAATAGTGATAAATTCACAGCAATATGTATCTCTTTGTGATTTTTCCTTTGCTATGTTAGGGAAATAATAAATGGGCATATTACTAAAAGAAAGTAATTGTGGTTACAGCAGTTGAAAAGGTAGCCCTAACATGGTGACAATTTAGATAGACTTTTTATTTTGTCATGGACATATTTGGAAACTATATAAAACACTGAGTTCAACACAGACTTTTTGAGTTAGGCAACTTTTCTTTCACATTTCTGTAGTTGTGTGTCCTTCTGGTGACATTTATAAACTTTAACAAATACCCCACTAAAAGTATAATTTTTCCATAGGATCTTATTCTTTTTTTTTTTAAAGAGAGAGAGTGAGAGAGGAGAGAGAGGAGAGAGAGAGAGAATTTTTTTTTAATATTTATTTCTTAGTTCTCGGCGGACACAACATCTTTGTCTGTATGTGGTGCTGAGGATCGAACCCGGGCCGCACGCATGCCAGGCGAGCGCGCCACCGCTTGAGCCACATCCCCAGCCCCAGGATCTTATTCTTAAATATAAGCATTAGGATAGTACCTGAGCTATGATTTGAAACCTATTTTCTATGGCCTGTCAGCCCACGTCTCTCTGCCTACCTATTCTTTTATTTTTTTAGTTTTTACTGGTGTATTTTAATTATGCATAATAGTGGCATTCATTGTGATATTTAACATGAAGTGGTCAATTTCATTCCCCAGTACCACCCCATTCCCTTCCCTCCTCCCTCACGCTAATCCCCTTTCTTGAATTTATTGTTCTTCCTTCCTCTTCTTGGTCATTCTCAGTTTTTTAATTCTACTTCTAGAATTTTCCTTTCTCATGTACAAAATATTTTGGAGAAAAATCTATATCTTTTGAGCCTTTCAATATTTTTCAACATGCCCCTTTCATTCACAAGACAAAATAACCCAGAAAATAAAAATCAAGTACCTTTGAGGGTAATTCTTGAAATAGGTCCTATTTCCTGTGTAATATGTATCATTTTTAAACTGTACGGGATAGGATATGCTCACTAGCCCTCTCATTTGAATGGTAAAAGGGATAGCATGTTAGTTACCCTTAATACATCGATGCTTTCATTGATGAGAATATTAATAACACTACCATCAGAAACATTTATGGATGTAAGATCATATGAGACATTTTACAAGGCTTTTAAAGATATAATTGTTATGATTTTTATAGAAGTTTGGAAATGTAGAACACTTAAATAAAACTTCCAAGGGTACAGGGCTCACTCAGGATGGAGCTCCATGCTGACCCAGTCCTCTTGCCTTTTAAAATCCTACTTACTTTTACATTTTAAGTATCTTTTTAATCATATAAGATTAGTTTTGTTAATTTGAATAATAAATAGCATATTAAAACAAAACAAAACAAAAATATTACTGGTCATTCTACCACCTGGTTTTATGGCAGAATTTCTTCTAATATTTTGGGGGATAAAAAATTTTCTTTTTAAAAAGCAAATTAATATTATATTGTATCCTTCCATTTCACTTAATTTATGAGTAATTACTCTATCACCAGGAATTTTACAAATATTTTTATAAGACTCTTAATATTCTATCATTTTCTGTAAATTATAAGTGCAAATTCTGCTTTTTATCATAATTTGCATGTGAAAAGATACCCTATCATTTTTAAGATAAGCTTTGAGAAAGTGGAATTACAGGGTCAAAGAACAGCAAGATTTCTAAGTCTAAAAGTCCATGCACTCACTCTCTACCCTTTCTCTATAAAACAAGGATTTTAGCTTATTTTATAGATATATCCTTTTTATAGCTTGTTTTAACTTCTAGGACTCTTTGACCTTTAAGAGCATTTCGTAACTCTTATCAAAAAACATTTCTATTTTGTTTGTATTTATAGTGCATTATAGTTATACATAATAGTAGGGTTAATTTTCATAAGTGCATATAACAAAGTTTTCTCCATTCTTATCCCCGGTAGAATCCCTTTAATAATAATTACTTTGAAAAGTCCACATTTAAAACTGAAGTGCAATTTATATTTAATATAAGTTATCTATGCTCACATGAAAATATAATTTTTTAATTTCTTTTTTTTTTTTAGAGAGAAAGAGAATCTTTTTTGTAGATGGACACAACACAATGCCTTTATTTTTATGTGGTGCTAAGAATCGAACCCACGTTCGCTAGGCGAGCACTCTACCGCTGAGCCACAATCCCAACCCCAATTTTTTAAAATATTAACATAAATAATATATGAGATGAAAGTAACATAAAATGTATATTAATAAGGGGATACCGTGACACTAAAAGATGTAAAGACGTCACCAGACACTTGCAGCTGTATGTCACATCTAAGAGTATGCAGCAGCTGAACTCATCCCCTGATATATCTATGTCGTGGCAACTCATAGTGGTTGGTGACACAACTTCTCAGTGGTGAGAAAATGTTGGTGAAGTTCCAAGTGAAACAATAATGATATTCCCTGGATTTATGTGGTCGTGGTATTCCTGAAATAATTCCATACAGATGTAAAAACAGGCATTAAAAACTTTGTTTATAGCTAAACTAAAGTTAAACCTATTTACCTAGAAAGCTATCTAGTCAAATTTTAAAAAATTCACGTGGGAACAAGTAGTCATGGAACATGTTAGGCTTTTAGTAAACCCATCCCTTACCTAGTTAATACAAGTAGCGCCTGCTAGGTAATTCCCTCATATCCTCAGGGTTAGGTAACACTATCTTTGAGAAGTATTGCTCTGGGCATAATTATCTAGGATTTGAATGAAACAGTGAGAATTGTAAATAATAAGATGGATTTCTAGACAGTGAATTCTTTCAACTCAGTTACTCTCTCTCTCTCACTTTTGTTTTGTTTTGTTTTGGTACTGGGGATTGAACCCAGGGGTGCTCCACTTCTAAGGTAGATCTTCAGCCTTCTATTCTTTTTTTTTTTTTTTTTTTTTTTTTTTTTGAGACAGGATATACTAATTGCAAGACTGGCCTTGAACTTATGCTCCTCCTGCCTCATTTTGAAGAGAATGAATCTGAGACTCAAACCCCCCAATTTTTCAGTAGGTTTTATGCTCACGTCAATGAATTTTTCTATCTTCCATCTTTTCCTTTTGATTTTGTTTTTCAATTTTCCAAAGTTTAAGAAGAAAAAAATGTACAATATAAGATAAAAATAGCTCAATGAGGCCCGTTGGTTTAATTGTATCATTTTTTTGCAAGGATGAGCTGATTAGATATCAATAGTCAGGTCAATTATGCTCTCAGACAACAAAGTCATATATCTGACCTTAATTCCAGTTTTATTATTGAAGTTCAATTCCATTTTATATTTATCAATCAACTATTTTAAATACCTCCTAACACATATTTATATCTTTTCATATTTGGAATTCACCACAAATTAAATTTCCTGGTATGATATTTATAGGAGAGAGATTATGAAATCCAGACCTTTGCTATAAATAGAATGACACAAATGGTCAGGTCTAAGAATCTCCAAAAAGTTATGCTTTCATCAGTTCTAATCTCCCCAAATTTGCTGTTTGTACAAAAGCTTGGGAGGCTGTGTACTTGGTTGCTTTTCCTTGTCAGTGATGGATTTGTGCTGAACAATCTGTATATTCTCATGGTCTCTAAAGTGTTGGCAGTGTTTAGTAAGGCATCACCTTCTGAAAGAACACAGAGTTTTTTCTTATATGGATAATAGCTGACACCATTATCAAAGTATAACCTTATCAAATCTTCTCAAAGCATAACCTTAAGCTCATAAGTACAAAGTGGTGGACGAATTAGCAAACCAATCGAGTCAACAGATTGATGACAAACATTCTCAGTATGGAGAGCTTGCCACCTTACCTCCATAAGATCAGAACAGACTCTCAAAATGCTTACAATCATATATTTATGTTGAAAACTACAGAAATAGTACCTATCTGCTCCATTAAAATTTTGGAAACATATAAAAACTTATATAAATATGAAAACTAAAGAAGAGCAAGGATACGTGTGTGTATACATACATATAAATAAAAACACTTTACAGGTGGATCAAGTATCACTTATAGATGATTTTAAAACATGTTTATCATTCTGATTTTAAAACTTGAGCTCATGGTATGCATTACATAATACCTGGGAAACCTGGTTAAAATACTTTTACTGGAATTTTGTACCAGCTCTTCAGAGAAAAACATTTGGCCAGAATTCTGTTGTTGTTTTATGAGCAGACTAATTGTTTTGTGAATTCGAATGCCTTAGCATTAACTCAGTTGATTCAATTCAATATGAAATAATTTCTGTTGTATTCTTGAAAGATAACTTTTTAATGGCAACTTTTTAAAACAATATTTTTTAGTTGTCAGTGGACCTTTATTTTATTTATATGCGGTGCTGAGAATTGAACCCAGTGCCTCACACATGCTAGGTAAGTGTTCTACCACTGATCCATAATCATAGCCCTAATGGCAACTTTTTAAAACTTTCTTTTTTTCCCCATGGTTTTTGAACTGTGATAGGTATTTCCTTACATATTTCATTATCTGTATCAGTAAGTAATGTGATTAATAGAAAATGTATTCTAAACACTTCAATGATTTATTTGACACATATATATTTAGCAGTCATTATGATGGACGTTTTACTCAGTACAGATACCAACAAAACATGTAAAGTGGGGTGAGAGTTTTACTGAGATTTACTAAGTGCCAGATTTATTTGCATGTACTCATTGCTTTGTCGTACTGAATTCTGACAATCTCATTTCTGAGCAGGTATTTTTATTCTCACTTTTCACATGGATAAGACATATTATCTTTCTTCAATAAGCTCACATTCTATCAAAAATAAGTAAAATTAGTATAGTAAATGAAGTTATAAAGCTGTGCTGGGGAGTGTGCTACAAAGCCTTCCTGTCCAACCCTGGAGGGCTTCCCAGAGGGGGCTCTATTTGAGCCAGATCTCGAAAAATGAAGGGGACTTTCATAGGCCATAAAGCTAGGTAATGCTATTTGAGATATTTGGAGCATTTCCAAAGAAGGAAGGCTCTTAAGTACCCAAAACAGCAGCTTTCTGTGAGGGAAACTTGGGATTCTTGCTAAGAAATGAAAGGAAAGAGCATTAAATTTTAAGGTATAAATTAGATTGTGCAGGGCTTCTGTATGCCTTGTGAAATTATGTGGAATTAAGTTCCACCTGCTGGAAAAGAATGACAAAGGAGAATGGTGTGCCCAATTTCTGGGAGTTTCAGAAACCAGTGGACCAGAAGGTGTGGTTGAAATTATAGGAAAGGTGAGGTCCTTGAACAGAAAGGAGTCACTTTCTTGCTACTTATTATTTCAAGTTTCCTATTTAAATGCAACACTATGGACAGTTGAACATGTACCTAAATATAATTATGAAGATTAACTGCTACAAAATAATCATATAGTTAGAGTATTTCTAATCTAAACATGAGTGATTTGGGAATACCTATTCTTCCATACCACAACATTAGCTCAGCTAATTAAAAATCAAAGTTTTATGTATACCAATATTTTTAGCCCACATAAATGCGTACAAATTACTATATAGTTTTAAAGACATCTTACAACATCTCACAAAAAAACCCAGACATTACAATTTTTATTAATCAATGAAATTTCAGCTCTTTTTCCAAATAATTAAAAATAAAGTCATGTCTGTTCAAAGTTTTTCATCAGTGCACATATTTTTCTAACAGAAGGATCTATCAATGTATGTCTAACCAGTGATGTGGTGACATCATTGTCTTGTCCTGCAGTAGTACCTGTGACACCCAAATGACTTCCTTCTTTCATGGATAGGAAATCTGAAACTGAGAAACTTTGTTTCTTTGGGGTGACTTCTTCTGTTTCTCTGGAAGCAAGCCACAATGTCTGAATCTTTTGGGTTTCTCTGACTCATTCTACTTAACTGTTTGATTTTTCTAGTTTCATTGAGAATTCTCCCATATTTATATAGGAAATTATTTTTTAAAACTTTAGGTTTTAAAAATCTTTGGCTTATGATATTATTAATTTCAAGGGGATAAATGGTGAGGTGTGAGTAGGTGGCTTGAATCCAGACAGAGAAATTCAACGTGGTATGTGTGCCAAAGTCAGGGAAACATACGGTTTACGGAGTTCTCTGTGAAGACAGCATCTTGGCGAATATTATTTTAAAACCAATTATTTTTAGGCTTAGCAGATAAATGCAGCATCTGACATATTAGGTTTATGCCATATATATTCATTTCTATAATTTATTTCTCATAATTTGTTCATTCCTTTTTCTGGCCTTTCTCTCTCATCTATCCACTTTAAAAACTATTAGTTACTGTGAACCAATAATATTTTGTGTATTGGGGAAATGGAACCAGAGTCACACACTTATTATGAAGTTAGATAATAAAACAGTTGACAAATTAGGTGATGTTTGCTGAAGAAAGGGATTTATGATGTTTGGCATAACTATTGGGTTCAACACAATGAGACCAGTGGCCTTGGGAGACACATAGTTGTTATCTCACTGTGGGAAATAAGCATTTCTGCATAGCTGGGTATCTCTAGGGAGCTAGAAATTAGCCCTGATTAAAAATGATTTTACTTTTGTTTTTGGTAGGAGTTTTTCTAAAATGTAATCAATGTATTTTCAGTTCACAACAAAAGTATAACCCTACCTTAAACCTTAAAGGTGAATTTGACTACTAATCCTACTAGTGACACCGAGCTTTAAATGTGGCTCAGGTGATGCAGGACAGGTGGTGGGTGGTACAGGAGAACCTATGAAATCTGTTCTATTGAAAATCTTCCTGGTCAGGTTGACTGGCTTCCTGGCTGGTTTACACCTTCCTCGTAATGGGGAAGGTAGTCTGACTGATCTTTGCTGCTCAACTTTTCTGAAATGATCAATTCATTATAAGTTCCCAAAGTTTCCACCTTCAGAATGAAAGTCCATCTTTGCTGTGTTCTCAGTGTCTTGTGCCTTGTCAACAATATTTCAGAAAAAAAATATATGTATTTTTGGCTTCAACAATCTAGTGACTGCTAGATGTCTACAGAATGGCCTTTATTTGTTTTTATTCACATCCTGTTTATGAGATGCAAGGATGATGCCTTCTCACTATTTAGGAGCTTATACAAAGCTATTTTCTAATAGTTGATACCTGCACCTTCATCAAGAAATAAACTATGCTTATATGGAACAAAACCTAAGTCATGTTTATTGTTAAGTTCCTTTTCATTGTTCTGCCTTGAACACCAGTTAGCATCCAAATAACATTTTAGATGATGGTTAAATTTAAAGTCCAGTGAGATTCTTACATTAAGATCAAATCACTTCTTCAGTATCATTTTATTTCTTATTGTAGATTTTCTTGGTTTTGTTATTTAAGAAAACAGTACATTCTAGCAGCAGGAAACTCTCAGCACATGGCAGAATTGGTCAATTTTTTCATCTCTGAATTTTATGGTTAGCCTCTTGTTCTCAAGTGCTCTATAAAAATCTAAGTGCCACTTAACAGAAATTATGGTTCTGAATTCTGGATAGAGGCCAGAAAGCAAAAGTACAAAAAGAGGTAATGATGATAACTATAAACTTAAGTACTAGAATAATAATAATAATAGTAATAATTATACTAACAACAATAATAATAAATTAAATTTATTTTATAAAAGAAACACGTCTTCAGAAATTCGTTTTCAGCTTAGGTTTTTCTTCCTTCCATCCTTCTGTCCTTCCTTCCTTCTTTCTTCAGGGATGTTTTTTCCCTGTTACTAGAAACAATTTCCCTTTAAAAGGGAGAGAAAAAATCAACATGGTACCAAAAAATTAGCTCCCTTTTGATTTCAGGGTAATGTTCTGAATAATGAAAATCAGAATGCTTCATAAATTTCAACTCTTAATGTCATCATACATTCATAGCATGCAAGAATTTGAATATTACTTTGGATGCAGAACTCAGAAGGTCACATTAGTTTAATTCAATTGCATTTTTCTGTCATTAATTATTGCCTATGAAGCAAGTTTCAGAAGTTCAATGAAGCTGTCAATCTTTGAATGAATCTCTCTGCACATGTGAAGAAAATTTTCTTTCTTTCTCAGGAACTGCCCAGTTATCCATAGATATTTCTTTAATTTTTCAATCCTGCATTTGAGTTGGTTTTTTTAAAATACAAGAAACTTTCTATAATTCTTTACATTTAAAATAAATTTCTCAAACTTTGACTTATTGATTATTCATATTCTAGTAGCAAAATTTATTGAAACTATTTCAAATACCCAGATCCACATATAACTTCCAAGTTCTTCACCATTTAGTTATCAAAGTATCATTTTGAGTGTATTTAGGAAATAAATTAGGATACATACAAGCAGGACATCATACATGATTATACTTAAATTTGTTATTTTCTAGTTTAACTTTGCATTCATATATATTTTCTCACTTAGGCTTTTCAAAGAATCAGTAAGATATATTTTATTCATATTATTATTTACAACTCAAAAGTACACAAATAGAAAATGCAGTAGTTCCTTGAGACCACTTGAGACCAGTGGCCTCTCTCCCTATGAATGGCATCTGGGTGATTTAGAGGTGTTTTGAGTGTGGCACATGCCCTGACTCTTTTGTCAGCATTCCCTGGGCTAGCTGTTCTCAGCTCTAGTTTCACTCCTGTGCATATTTGTAGATCCATCTTAAGGTGCACCTGCTTTAAGATGCCCCTCCTAGATCAAATCTTGGTTCACAAAACTAAGTCTCTTTCCTAGTTCTCTATACAGCTTCTGTGCTTAGTGTAACTTATTTTATACTAAATTATATAATATCTAACATGTAATTGTCTCCAGGTGTGTTTTGGAATGTTGTTTGACTCTATGATTTTATATCACTCTCTGGGATTAAAACAGCATTGGATTTATAATCACTCTGAGCCCCCTCCACCCCCAAAATACCCAGTTATTTTCAGGGTTGACATAGGCACTTTATAAAATCCATATGTAGGCTGGATGTAGCATTGCAAAAAGTTCAGTTGTAGGGAGGGAGAGAACCTTTTTAATGAGATGCCTGCCAACACAGTAGGAAGGCTCAAGCCTGATAATGACAACATATGACTAGATAGAGAAGTAGTCATTGGGGTTAATGCTGCAATTTAAAATACTGTGTGACAGCCTGTTAAACTCAGCTTTACCATCAAATAGAGAAAAATCACAAATATGATGCAATAGGAACCAAGGATATAGGCTAAAGAACAGACAAATAATGTCTCAACATTTAGTTCTTTGGCCGCTGTTGCTTTTTGCTGTTCAGTGAGAAAAAGAAGACAGCTATTAGGTTTCTGACAAAGCAATTAAACCAAAACACAGATGCAAGGAGCTGACCTGACATTTGCCCCTGGATAGTTGTCATAGCAGCAGGCTGAATAGAGCAGCTTGATATGAGTGCTACTGAAAGCTTTGAAGGTGGTTCCCTGCTAAATGCATCACATTTGAACATTAATATACAAGAATGTATATCATTTTTGATGGTGGCCATCTTTCTCTTTTATTTAATTCTCATCCAGTTTTTAAGTACTCATTCCATAAGAGTTACATGTTGAAAGGCAATAATAACTTTTAGGCTTTGAAGGACTAGCAGCACCACCATAAGTAGACACTGTGTTTCTAGAATATTGTTCCTTAGGAAGAAGATACTTTAAACAGTGTTGTTAACAAAAGAAAGGTTTAGATACTACAAACTGGATGTAGCTTTAAAATTGTATCTGTATATGTATACCCAGAGAGAGACACACTTGTATCTATTCTCAACAAGTAATTTTTTTCTCATTGACTCTTTGTTCACAAGTGCATGCTTGCAGCTATTTAAATTACATGTAAAAAGATTTACATACATGCAAATTAAGTGCATCTAAAGGAAAGGTGATTGTCAACACATTAAAAGACTTTTGAGATGATTACTGGAGTAGTCACTTGAGTTTTTAAAATATTAATTCTATTTTAAAAGGCTAAGTTTAACATTAATGTACGATTGTTCTGTCAAAATTGAAGTCTCTGTCTTTCTCTCTTTGCATGGTCATGTTCACTCTGTGTCTTTGTCTCTCTTTTCTTTTAGGAAGACTAGGCATACTGGATAAAGTATACTTATCTAATGTAAAATAATACTGTAAATAAGATCTATTTATAGATATGGGGCATCAGGCTTCAGCATATCTGTTTGAGCAGACTCAATTCAATTTATAACAGTATACCCTCTGTTGTTCCTCTCAATTCATGTTTGTCCCATTTCAAAAATATATTCACCCATCTCAATATCTCCATATGTCTTAACCCACCCAAAATAAAACCTTATCATTTTTTGTCATAATAATTTGTGCAAATTTATGGAGTACTATATAATAAAATGATGCATGTACATAACATATAATGATCACATCAGAGTAGTTATGCCACTTCACACTTTTCCAGTTGTTTTGAAATATATCATAGATTGGATCAGACTATTGTTGCCCTACTTGTTAGAGAAGGCAAATCTTAAATCATTCTAAATCTAGAGTGGATGAGACTCTGGATACAATTCATCTTGGAAAATTCCTTTCCATGTGTGGACCTGTGAATCCTGGACACATTATATCTACTTCCAAAATACAGTGATGGGACAGGCGTAGGACAGATATTTCCACAGCAAAGGGAGAAGGAAAAGGAGGGTTCCTAAGCTTGTCCTGCACTCATCAGTGCAGTTTCATTAGATTTTAACTCCTGGGAATAATCATCTGGAACTCAAGTTTCTGTCCTTCTGGTCACCTGAGGTGCAAACTCATGCTTTTGTCCCACCTGGGCAGTGGTTTAGCCAGTGCAGTCTAAGGATGCCAGTTGGCCAACTTCAACTTGGGGCCCATGGCTCTGGCCTCAGAGTCATTCTTCTCTCATTTAGCCCCATCCATTCCTGTCCCTTCCAGTCTCCATCAGTTTTTATGCTGGTATAAAATTTTCAAAAATTTTAGTCAGTCTCTCATGGATGCTGAAATAATCCACACCCTTGGACATAAGGATTCTTCACATATCCCCTTGGATATCTGGTTCCTGGCATCTGCTGAGATGGTTGATTGGACCCATAAGTCACATGACTAACCTCTTTACCATACTGTTGTCTAGCTATATTCTATTTCCAGAGCACACTCCAGGAAATTTTCCAAATCAAATGCTTATTTCTTTGTTCATTCAACAAATAACATGGGCTAACTCCAACTTGACATTCCATGTTCTGAAAAGTGTATGTGTTTATTATGCCTATGACTATACCTAATTGTAATTTACTAGCAGAAGTATCAAAAGTATAGAATTTAAAGTATAACTATAAATGAAAAATATACAACTACCTCCAGCTTTAAACATAGGAAAATAAGTATAAATTATCTTACAGTTTTATTTATTTGAAAATTAGAGGCAAATTCTAAAGATTCATGCACACATTATTTAAATTGCATGAGCTTTGTCATTAGGAGAATGGTATAGATCTCTATTTCTCCCTCTTTTTCTCTCTCACTCCTCTTTCTCTGCCACAGCTACATAATAGAAACTTATACAAAATGAAATTTTCTATCAAAACTATGAATAAATGCTTGTCATCTGAAATCAATAATAGATATGGAGAACAGAATCACTAGAAGTGGAATTATTAAAAAGCAAAAATGATTATTAGCCCCACTCCCTTATTGTACAGGCTTTGCTTTTTTATGAATGTACCATATATGTGTGTGTGTGCATGTATGTGTGTGTGTGTATGTGTGTATGCATGCATGTTTGTGTTCAATCCCAGGGCTGCAAATATTCCAGCATAGTGTTTTCTGATCCCAAAGAAAGATTTTTGGAGGACCTGATGGAGAGGATTTGGACATTTTATTATTTGCACATATTGCAATATAGGCAGGCCAGCACAAAATGGAGGGCCACACCACCCTACAAGCAGGGGTAATATATAGGATAAGTTGCATGCCCACTCTACAAGTGAATTTCTTCAGCTCTTTATTGAGCACATTCTTGTACTTTACAACCAAGGTCACTCTGTCTTGATCCTCATGGAAGGCTTGGTGACAGGGGAAGTAACCGGTTTCTCCTTTATATTTTCTTCGGTTTTCACATTCTTTAGAGTCCTTCTTACCTCACTGCCCTGAGCAACAAGCTTTCCTAAACACTGACTAATGTTTACCCCAGTTGTGTGTGTGTGTGTGTGTGTGTATTATATATACCATTATGTTGTTATTGCCAAACAGGTAAAAACTGCCCCCCCCCCACACAGAGAGTTCTTTTTTTAAAAGGTCTTAATAATTTAAATATTTTACTTTTTTGTAATGTTAATAAATATTAAGCATAAGATGAAAATACCATATGTATTTAAAATAACTTTTTCTAATTTAGAGATAAAGATGCTACAGGACTAAGTGATTCATACTTGCATGCTTTATATATTTCTCCAAACTAGAACCAAATGTAATTAGGCAACTAAAAAGTGCTTCTTAGTGACAAGGAGATGCCTCCTGAAAAGTATTGTCCATCTATTTTAACTGTAAAGTGCTGAACAAGCTTTAAATGTATATCTTCTGTTCTAAAAAAAATCATACTATGATTAACCAATATGTCTTTTATTATTTAGCTAATGCAAAAGCACTATAGAAAATCTGGCAATGATTCATTCATTATGGAGGTGACCACTTAAGGCAGGATTTCTGAAAAGTTATAGGTATCTTAGCAGGAAAGTACACCCGTTGGAATCCCAGATTCACCCCTGTGCAAGGCAAGGGAATAAACATCATAGCTGCCTGGCTTCAAGTACCTCCCTCAATCCTTCCCTGAGCTGCCCACTCTGGTAAAGGAAAGGGCTTGCAACTATGTCTTTGTCTTTGTCTTCTCGATCTTCAAAGTTCAGATGTGAAGGAAATGTTGTGAATGCTTCTGTATCTAATAACTCAAAATGCCTGTTGAGGAAGCACCATTGAGATACCTGGGGCTATGCTAAACCTTTGACAACAGATTCCAATTCAAGGGTGAATACACCATTAGAGTAACAAGTATTCCCAGGAATAGCTCAACCTACCTTTCCATTCTAACAAATAACTTGCTTCAACAAGTTCAGCAAAACATTGCTGCAATATTCTTGCAGGTGTGGGACATGAAAAATAAAATGAATCATTTATTTCTCAGTACATTAATGCTATCTATATTTTAAAAAATGTATAACAGGGGCAGTAAATGGGTGGCAATCTGCAGAAGGGTTTTGGTCAGAATGTTTTTTAGAGGTGTGCGTTTGAGCTGGGTGTGGTAACGCAGGCCTATAATCCCAGTGACCTGGAGACTGAGGCAGGAGAATTACAAGTTCAAGGCCAGTCTCAGTAACTTAGTGAGGCCCTATCTCAAAATCAAAAAGGACTCGAGATGGAGCTTGGTGAAAAAGCACCCCTGGGTACTTCAGTATCTCCTCTAATTGAATGCTTTTAAGTGAGTATGAGATCTTCAATTTAGCACTATCCTATTAGAACATCCTATTGTTCAATAGCCAGACCTCCACACTTGCCTGGTCCCGAGAGGCAGTTCAGTTTGCTAAGACTTCTGATTTACCTAGTAATTAGCCAAGTCTTTTACCACTGAAATGTATGCACCCACATTTTTGCTTTAAAAGTTAAAGCTTTGCTACCCCTTTGTAAAACATGAGGATGAGAAATAAGGTAAACTAAGAGTTTTACACATTTCTACTTATTAAAACCTATAGATACTGCCCCCTCTGAACATTTCTACAGCCTTAGAAAATGTTAAAAGAATAGGAATAAGAAAGTTATTTAGATTTGATACTTTTCTAAATTTTAGCATACAAGAATGTATGATGCCTTTGACCATATTTGATATAATGCACATATCAGTAAGTATACATGAAGAATAGATGAATATATAGCAGTAAGATTACATAAGTCCAACTCAGGCTGAATTGCAAACTTCATCCTTAACTTCAACTACAGAATTAAAAGCTTACTTCTTTTTTAAAACTCTAATGTTTTTGAGATCACTGTGAGCTCCTTGAAACCAGCCACCCTACTTGCAGCAGAACATAAAAGGTAAACAATTGAGCAGAATTCTGCTTTCTCTCTTGGCAGGAGTCTATCAGTATTCATTTTAAATTGAACTACCTGTCATTCCTGACAAGTCTGGAGGGGAGATAAACCTTTGGATCCCAAAGTAGGTCAATATTATTTAGTTTTGGTCATAGCAAAGATAGGTTTGGTTGAAAAATGGAACCAGAGTCCTTAGATTACAATTAGAAGATGTTTATAAAACAATCAGAAAAAATAATAAAATCATTTAAAATAAAAAATGCCTGAAATTAAGTGTCCTAAAAACCCCTAGTCTATAAAATGTATTTACAGGAATTCGAGAACCCAGTCAGGTAGAGGTAGCCTTTAGTAAGCAGCCACCTCCCCCACCCTAGGCACATACCTTAGAATTGAGGTCCTTATGTTTCCTTATTTTGACATTAGCTTCCTAGGGGTTTTAGATGATCATATTGGTTTTTGTCGTTGTATACTCCACCTCTGCAGCATTTTACTCTATAATACTCAAAGAACCTTAGGGAGATTAATGGAACCTTACTTACATGGATTCTGCGGGGCAGATAGAACTATGCCCCTCATCAATCCAAACACTCCAGTACAAAAAGAGGGTGGAGAACTGGGAACAAAAAGACCAGAATGAGCTCCTGACCAATATTGGAGCATTCCTACGTGCCATTTGTCAATCTACATGCTGAACTGTCCCAGGTCACTCCATTTGCAAGAGTTCGCAAAAGGCAGAGGAGGAAAGAAAATTTAGATCATTTGCATAATTTAGGCTCCTGGAAATTAAAAAATATTAATCACCTTGTAATAGTTTTGGTACAGAAATGAAAAAAGAAAGAAAGAAAACCCTCTGTTTAACTGCAAATCCAGCCTCCTGCATAATGCCTGGGTTTAAACCAACAGAACAAATCCCATCAAAGGGAAGTTTTGAACTAGAGATAATACTGAATTTGTGGATCTATATCCTGTGCAACTTATTGTTTTTCGCTTTGTTTAATTTTATTTCAAATTCTTTTAGAATGAAAACACCCCATCCTGAATAATTTGAGTGATCTTTGTATGTAAAGCTATAGTTTAGGGCCATTAGGAAACTTTAAAAGATTAAAAAACATGTTTGAATATTTGTCTGTGAACATCAGAAGCTAGAACTAAATATGGACAACACTTAGTACTAGACATGCCTGAAAAATCTTAATATTTAGCATCCATGACACTAAGCTTATTTTTTTAACTAGGAAAATATGATGGTAGAATATTTTTAATTTGAAAATTTTCTCAATTCTTTTGGCATATGGTATTACATTAAATTAAATAAGCATTGGATATTAAAACTGTACAACTAGTTTTCTTTCCCTTCTCCTTCTCCTCCACCTTCTCCTCCTCTTCCTCTTCCTCCTCTTCTTTTCTCTCTCTTTCTCTTCCTTTTTTAAAAAAAGAATATTTTGCTGTGCTGGGAATGGATCCTAGGGCCTCTTGCATGATAGACAACTGTTTAACCACTAAGCCATACTCACACCCCCATTTTCTTTTTGCCTTCGGTATCCTTAATTTCCTAAGAAAATTAGCTTACAGTGGGAAAGATCTACTTGGGGTAATATTTTCCTTCAACCTATCCTATGTATATTTTCCTTATACCTACCCATAGAAGAGTTTTCAGCAATCTTTAGTAGAGTAAGCCTGATAAAAATATTTCCATGACTAATAGGGCATTATGTAAAATTGTGGATGTGTAACCGACGTGATTCTGCAATCTGCATTTGGGGTAAAATTGGGGGTTCATAACCCACTTCAATTTAATGTATGAAATATGATATGTCAAGAGCTTTGTAATGTTGTGAACAACCAATAAAAAAAAAAAAAATTCCATGCAGAGTAGCTGGCCCCTGATGGAGAAAGGCCAAATTGCAGCCCTTATAGCTGAAAGAGTTATCTGCTAGTCATCTTCAATTCAACTTAATAGAGTTAAGTTAATAGTGCTTCATCTTTTGTGAGGAGAAAAAGTGTGGATCGGGGGGAAGAGTAAATGGTTCAACAAGGAAGGGAGACAGCTTATGTAGAATTCTTTCAAATGGGGAATTATTTCAGAGTTTGGAAAGGGAAGAGAACTCAGACTAATTTCCACCAATCAGAAAACAGAAGCCCCAAGGCTGGGGTTGTGGCTCAGTGGTAGAGCCCTTGCCTAGCAAGTGAGAGACACTGGGTTCGATTTTCAGCACCGTATATAAATAAATAAATAAATAATGGTCCATCAACAACTAAAGAAATATTTAAAAAAAAGAAAGGAAGGAAGGGAGGAAAGAAAGAAAAGAAAAGCAAAGCACCAGCGGTTTGGGAGGCTGAAGCAGGAGGATCATGAGTTCAAAGCCAGCCTCAGCAACAGTGAAGCACTAAGCAACCCAGTGAGACTCTATCAGTAAAATAAAAAATAAGGCTGGGGATGTGGCTCAGTGGCTGAGTGCTCCTCAATGTTCAATCCCTGGTACCTGCCACCCCCACCCCCCAAAAAGGAAAAGAAGTATAGCATTTTCCAAAATTGGGAAGTTTTTACTTTATCACCCTCAGACTCTTTCAGAAAATAACTAAACTTACCCTATTACATTGTTACCACTCAAAGTGCAGCTGTGTGGAGCCATGAGACAATGTGGTATGAAGATAGTAGCTTTGGTAATCAATTACACCCTGCCCACCTTTGTAGCGTTCACTCTATGTTGGAAAATGCTACTCAGGGAGTTTGTTTCCTGCTCCACATGGCAGGAGTATTTTTGTATGTCATAGAAGTGTCAAATCAACCAAGTGAGATCAGATGCACATAGCATCTCACCCAGTGTGTGT
The DNA here is from genome assembly GCF_964194105.1 of Spermophilus citellus. Lineage (NCBI taxonomy): Eukaryota > Metazoa > Chordata > Mammalia > Rodentia > Sciuridae > Spermophilus > Spermophilus citellus. The sequence continues at coordinate 92,726,997 of NC_138198.1, read as the reverse complement.
CTCAGAATAAGCACCAGGAGAGATCAGCTTTCTTCATTGGTGCCCAAGAAAGCTGATTAGTGTTCCATGAAAGCCTCGCTAAGTTTAGATATCCTTCATGGAAATATCCTTGTCTCATTGAGCATGATTCTCTCATCCCATAACATCCGTCCTTTTGGTATATTCTGCATTATTGCATATCACAAAACAACTTATCCTCTCCTTCACAACAAGGTCCTTTTTACATTTAAATACAACCCATAAGCCATGTGTCTCCCACTCTCCCTTATTGGGGTTGAACTCTTCATGCTTCTAGAACAATCCCTCTACCAACATACTACTTCCAGTCCCCTCTCACCACCCCACCAGTCGACCCTGCTCCCTTTCCTATTACTTTTTCCCCTGCCATTGGATTCTTGCCTTCAGCATACATCAGTGCTATCCCTCCCCACCAAAGAAAAACAAAAGAAAACAGCACAAACAACAAGAAACTCTAACCCCTTCCCTTAGTTCCCACATTTCTCCTTGCTTTTACAGAAGATGTCCTTTAAAGTGCTGTCTGAAATGACTGTCACCCATTTCTGTCCCTCAATTGGGTCTCAAATCTATTCAGATTTCTGTGTCACCCCACCTACACAGGCATTCCCTTCAAGTCACGGAAGAGTTCCTCATTTCCAAATCTTGTGATGTGTTCCTCATTCCCCATCTAACTTTTGCTATCGAGAGCATTTGGCACAATTGGTTACTTAACTGTTGTTGACAGAACATTCTAGGACAGCACCCTTGTTCCCCTGCTTCCATGCAACCCCTTCTCTGTCGAGCATGCTACCCTCTCTTTATCCTCTAATTATAAAAACTACAGTGCAGCACTCCTTGATCCAGACCTTGAGCCTCTTTTCTCCTATAGTATCACAGTTTTAAATACTATTTATAATGTGGTGCCACTTTTTCCCATCCTCCTGAACTCTAGATCTGGATTTCCGACTGCCTCTTGGTATGTCCACTTGGATGAGTATTAAGTGTAATAAATTTTTTAGGCTCACACAGATCTCAAGGTATCAACCCATCCCAGTTAATGTCACACATTCTCACGGTTGGTCAGGCACAAGTACTGGTGTCACCATTGACTCCTCCCTTCTTCTCACACTATACTTAAGTCAGCTAGGATGTCTGTGGGCACACTATGTTCATAATATGCCCAGAATTCAACCTATTTACACTGTTCCCATTCTTTTCTTTTCCAGTTCACCATCACCTGTCCTCTGAATTATTACAATAGCTATCTGACAAGTCCTCCAATTCTGCTGGTCCCTATCTCTCATTTAGTTTATGCTTTATGTGCAGCAGAATAATCCTGTTAGAACATGCCCATTTATGGCACTCCTTGATGGAACACTTCCAGTGGCTCTCCATTCTACTCAAAGTGAAAGCCAGGTCTTTATGAGGCTCTGAAAGTGTCAGCACAGACGGTGCCATGACATCTCTCTCACCTCCTCCCCTATGCCCTCCTGCCACTCAAGCTACCTGGCTGTTTCCTCACATGGCAGCCACGGTCCTACCTCAGGGCCTTTGTACTTCATCTTCTTCCTCCTAGAATGTCAGCCCCCATTATCTACAGGCCTATGTCCTTCATTTCCTTTAGATAGTGACTCTTAAAACCACCTTTTCAGTCAAGTTTCCCAGCCACTTCATGAAAAACTCCATATTCCTGCCTTTTCAATATTTCATAGCATCCTTTTTTAATAGTTATTTTTTAATTTTTTTCTTTAATAGTGATCTCCACTGTTCTATAAAGTACTTTTGAAAATTAACTACTTTGTAAAAAACATTGCTTGCTTCTTCATTAGAAGATGAGCCTCTGAAAGCAGAGATTTGGGGCTGTGTATTTTCCCTACTCTGGAACATTACCAAGCACACAGGGTACTGTACAAAGTAGAATGAATGAATGAATGAATGAATGAATGAACATTAGTTTTTGTCTTCTCCTCTCAGGTTAAATATCTCCTATTCCTTTACCTTTATTATGAAGGTTCGAGGTCTCCCAAAACCTGATTTTTCTCACCTGGACAAGTTTAAGTTATCAAGTCTCCCTTGTTACTATGTGATACCAAGAAGCCTTTGACTTGATCAGTCCTGCACAGTAGTAAGGCCATCAAAGTCTGCCATGAGAGTTCCTAGGTGTAGATCTTACTTCCTGAACTTGGCATCTATGGCCTTGGATAAGTCCTTTGGCAGTGTTTTGCACCTTGTTTGTTCAGTATGAAGTCTCAGAGTTTAACAATATCTGATTCAGAGGAAAATTGTGTGAATTAAGATAATATACCAATCATCAGCATAGCACCTAAAATGTAGTAAATTCTCAATAAATATCACTTGATAATATTTCTCTTCTTCTAGGTACTGTATACCTTCATTAATGTGACCTAAGATGGCATTATATATTTCTAGCTAATTCATCTATACATTAGGCCCTCCATTATATGCGTTCAGTAACATTAACTGTTCTCTCTTGTTGGGCCTAAATCAATTTTAATTACTTAATTGCAAATGCATTATCTGTTTCCCTTGTTCACGTGCAAACTCACCAAAAGCAGGTGTTCTATCTTATCAATCACTGGAACTGCAACTAGTGTCTTGCACATCATATGTTTTCAGCATATATTTTAATAAATGCTTTATTAACCAGACCTTTTCAAATTTTTCAGGAGTGTTCAAGTCACAATGTTTCTTCTTTACTTTGTAGTGTCTTAGACTTAAGCATTGGGCTGTTGCTTTAAAATTCGTTATATAAAATATCAGCTACTGCTAGCAACTTTCCACATGGCTCAGTCTTCCCTGCTTCTTCACATTCTTATTTCCTGTTTTTACCCAACTGAATACAATTGTCTTTTCATTAAGTTAAATACCCAGAATCAGAGGATGTAGGGATCAGGCCTGTGCCGAGTCATCTAGAACCTGTCCTTCTAAGTTGCATCAATCGATTCCTTTGGTCATTGGACAGGTTGTCCCATTGCCCGGGAGCCATTCCAGTGGTACTTTAGTTCAGCACACTCTGCTTCATTTTGGGAAATGTCCTGTTCACCTTCCAGATAGTCACCGTGATCCGCCTTTTAATAGTCGTTCCACAAAGAACACGAGGTGAGTATACCGTGACTTGCTTTTAACCACTTTCAACCAGTTTTAAGATGTTGCATTTGTACATCTTAATGACTTTGCCATTATGAGAGAGAATCAATGCAATTTTTGTTTCTAAATTTGAAATCATCCTTGTTCTATCAAGTATAGTTTTTAGATAGTTTCTCATCTCATATATTGGAACAATTTCAAATGTCAAAACTCTGAAATAACAGGTACATTTAATGTGGCTATCTAATCCTAAACAAACTCCATTACATTACAAGATTTTTCTTTTCTGCCATCTAATGTACCTGTTAAAGTTTGAAAGTGCAGCCGTCCCTTGGACATAGAAAAGTAAATCCGTGCTTTTATCTCTGCTTCCCTTCAAAATGCGACTAAAATGAATGGAAGTGAATACAAAAAAGTTTAGATGTACAAGGAGTTATAAATGAGGAAGGAATCAGGAAAGAATGAGAGAGTACACCTCATTTTAAAAGAGGACAGGGATACTGCCACATCGATGTTCATAGCAGCACAATTCACAATAGCTAGACTGTGGAACCAACCCAGATGCCCTTCAATAGATGAATGGATTTAAAAAATGTGGCATTTATACACCATGGAGTATTACGCAGCACTAAAAATGACAAAATCATGGAATTTGCAGGGAAATGGATGGCACTAGAGCAGATTATGCTTAGTGAAGCTAGCCAATCCCTAAAAAACAAATACCAAATGTCTTCTTTGATATAATGAGAGCAACTATGAACAGAGCAGGGAGGAAGAGCAGGAAGAAAAGATTAATATTAAACAGAGAAATGAGATGGGAGGGAAAGGGAGAGAAAAGGGAAATTGCATGAAATGAAGGGAGACCCTCATTGCTATACAAAATTACATATAAGAGGTTGTGAGGGGAATGGGAAAATAAACAAGGAGAGAAATGAATTACAGTAGATGGGGTAGAGAGAGAAGATGGGAGGGAAGGGGAGGGGATAGTAGAGGATAGGAAAGGTATCAGAATACAACAGTTACTAATAGGGAATTATGTAAAATTGTGGATGTGTAACCGATGTGATTCTGCAATCTGCATTTGGGGTAAAAATTGGGAGTTCATAATCCACTTGAATCTAATGTATGAAATATGATATGTCAAGAGCTTTGTAATGTTGTGAACAACCAATAAAAAAATAAAATGATGGAAATATAGAAGCATCAAGTTGAGTGTTAATCCTAGTAAATAGCAGGCCTTTATAGAGGATTGTTTACAATTTTCACTTACAAATAAAATTAGATTGTAAAGGACTTTATTCTGGGTTGCACATGCAAAATAATAGAGGAGATTGTTGGATATCACACAGGTCTCTGGACACAGAAGACTGAATAGATGAGGGTATCATTAAACACAATCAAGAATTCAGAAGAAAGAGTAAATTGTGCCTGGAGAAGTCAGATAAAGTATATCATTTTGGACTCACTGACCAGGAAGCACCTTTGGGGTTTTCAGAGAGTTATGTTCAGTAGATAGTTGAAAATATGGACCTGAGACAAAGTCTTTATTATAGATTTAAATTTAGAGGTCTTTGGTATCCAAGTCAGAGATGAAGTCATAAACATAGATGAGACCACAGAGAAGGTGAAAGTCTCCTAGGGAATCACAGTGAAAGGAGAAGGGAAGCCTAGTTTATACTGATCCTACCCAAAAGTCATCACGTTATAGGGTAAGATAATCCAATATCTTAAGAGAGATAAAACTATTACTTTGTAAATTCAAATAGTGCTCAAGAGCACTGATAGATTTCTGTGTATTTTTTTCAGGAACCATAGTTGAGAATAACTAAAAATAAACAACTTGAAGGACAAATTAGTCTCTCATTGTAAATGCAGGTAAAATTACAAAATGCATATCTATATATGTGAAGAAATGTGTCAGCAGTGATATTTATCCTCTAACTATATACTCCACATCCACAGCCAATGTGTCAAATCAGAAAGTGTCATATGACTAAATTATAAGTAACAGAAACAATACAATTAAGGAAGGGGACATTAGCAAGGGGTCTAATATTATGCTTCTGTATACACCTGCACAGGTATTGTGTGTTTTCAGGCCTCAGCAACCTGCTTTAAATTCATCAGTAGATTATTTATTTTTGATCATTTCATGTCATCTCATGCATGGTCCTTTTAAATTTAATTTCACATTAATATAAAAGCATTATCACTCAGTGCTTTAGCAATCGCTGTATTGATAGCTTTTCTAATTACTTTAGTTTGACTATTTCATAATTGAATACTTGGAATACAAAAATAGATGGGCAATTTTTACACCCAGTTTAAATTAAATTAAAATAACCTGTAAGCTTTTATTCTGGCATATAAGATTTAAGATCTCAATTATACAGTTCTTTCAAGATATACAATCCCGATGGAATTATGTTTACTATCTGATTGAACATAATGTTCATCAAAAGCAGCGATGAAGCAGTCCATTATGTACAGTGACATTAGGAGAGGATTGTTTTTCATTCTGCTCATTCAACCATGAGGTCACACCTGTTTCTGATTTTGAAACCACTGATGATTACCTCCCAGCATCAGTGTTTGAAACAGCATCATTAGTCAAGTTCTTCTGCCACTTGGTTGAAAAGATATGTGAAAAGATGAAGGTTTTCTATCATGTCTAGGTTTCTGTAAAACTTTAATTGTATTTTTCAAATGTCTGCTTCCCAGTTCAGTGTAATTTACCAAAGTCAGTAGTGAGCACTCCCAGAAATACAGTGAAAAGAATCTGACATAATTTTCCTGTGTACCTCTATAAATATTCCACATCATGTACAACCACAAGACCAGGATCCTAATTAGAATAAGATGTAGTCCATGTTTGTTTAAATATGTCAAAATATATTCTACCGTCATATATAACTAAAAGGAACAAATTAAAATTTTAAAACTAAAAGAACCACACTTAAAATATTTAGATTACTGACTTCTGTGATAAATAACTAGTCTCTGAGAGGGCACTTTCAAAGCCCTTGATCTGAATTTTGCTAACTTATATAACCATTTGTGACAATGAATCTAACCATAGTTTTAACGTAAAGTGTAGCCTTATCTTTTGCTCTTGGAAAGCTGATATCCACTAAAATGAAAAGAAAGTCAGTTTGTTGTCCTAATTTGTCTTATGAAGTTCCCCATGTTGTTTTTACTTGATTTGAACTAACATGTTACTATCAAATCAACACTAACATCTACGAATTTATTTTAGCATTGACCAATAATATATACATTCTAATATACATAGGCAAAATAAAATAAATATTTAGCCTTATTACCAAAGTAGAATCACTACCAGAAGCGAATTAAAACCCTTTTAAATGGCCCTTTATGTGTAACAGATTTTATTAAATTACAAATAAAGTATCCACTTCCCCATGCCCAACAAGATGCTCTAGATAGATACCATGTGGGTATTAACCTTGATCTGTTGACATCCCTATGTTGATGGGACTCGTTCACAGTAGCTAATAGTTAACAGCTCTTGAGAAATCCTGTCCACCTACATTATGCTGCTCAAAGTGTAACACAAAAGAGATTCTGATATCATTCTTAGCTCCTTGCTTTGAGAGAAATTTCTAATTATTAAAATGCATTATGTTGACACTCCTTTTATATTTTTTTCTGTCTTCAGTAAAATGTATTGGTCCAATGTCTTTTAATTTATAATAATCTTAGAACTAAAGAACTAATTTATACACAATTCAGTTTTTTTTCTCTCCAATATATTTTACTCTGTATTTCTATTTACTTGAATTTTTTCTTAAACTGTGTATGGGAGAAGAGATAACAATTTCTAATTAATATGCTTTGCTGTTTTATGTAAGAGCTTCTGGAAGATAGATTTAGGAAGAATAATATTGTCAATTAATCCAAATCTTATTGTATGTTACCTGTGTTTTGGAAAAAGAAAAGATTTTTTTCCTTTACTTTTTTCATGAAAGCCACATCTAAGCCTGATTTATCTACATTATCCACATAACACTTTTTCACTGTATATAAAACGTAAAAACAACTGCTGGGTGCAGTGGTGCATTCCTATAATCCCAGCAGCTAGGGAAGCTAAGACGGGAGGATCACAAGTTCAAAGCCAGCCTCAGCAACAACAAGGTGCTAAGGAACTCAGTGAGACCCTGTCTCTAAATAAAATACAAAATAGGGCTGGGGATGTGGCTCAGTGGTTGAGTGCTCCTGAGCTCAAACTCTGGTATAAAAAAAAAAAAAAAAAAAAAAAAAACTAAAGAAAAACTTTTAATTTGTTTTTTAACCTGAATACCATATATTAAAGCTTTTAAAATTGATTTCCAAATGTCACACCAATAGAATGTAACACCTACAGCAAGTATGAGAACCTTTCCATATATTGGTGAATTTATGTGGCCCAGAACATGACTTCAGGTAAGAGTTCTTTCAGCTGCAGGTGCACAAGGGCAAGTGACCGAAAATGTGACTGGCAAGATTGTTCTCATACTCTGAAGAACTTTGCATGCCAGGAACTTTGGGTCTTGTTCTCAAAAAAAAAAAAAAAAAAATTAAAAGAATTATTTAAAGAGAAATTGACCTGATAAATAAATGAAAAAACAAACTTGAAAAGATGTGAATTAAAAACAGAGCCAGGGTTTTATCACAATAGCCCAAATGAGAGAAATGAAGCTCTCAGGCTTGGCATCAAAAGTGAGTTTTTTCAGGTCTGTGACAATGGTGGTGCTGTCAAGGACCTGGGTGTTTGAGGGAAGTGCTGTAAGGAAAGGAAAAAAATCTTGATATGATGCACTAACTAGACCAAGAAACTCTGACGGCAGTGCAGGTGTTGTTTTCTTTCTGAATTAAGTTTTGCAAGGAGTAGCAGGAACTTACCTCAACATTGTAAAACTATTTATGACAAACCCAAAGTCAATATCATAGCGAACGGATAAAATCTAAAAGCAGTTTCTCTAAAATTCAGAGTGAGAATAGGACATCCACTCTTAGCACTCCTATTCAGTATGGTACTAGAAATTCTAGCCAGAGAAATTAGGCAATAGAAGGAAATAAAAGGGATTAAAAAATAGGAAAGGAAGAAGTCATATTGTCACTGTTTACAGATGATATGATCTTATAGTTAGATGAGCCACTGGATGACAGCTAGCAGCAATAAAAAAAAAAAATTCAGTAAAGAGTCAAGATGTTATAAAGTCAACAATTGCTTTCTTACGCACTAATAATGAATTCCTAGGAAGGAAAGCTGGTCAGTTCATGGTGGAGTCAGGAAGCAGACAGAAAGAGAGAATAGCTAAAGCAGTCTGTTTTAGGTAGTTTTTGCATTGCTGTGACCAAAATACCTGATAAGAACAACTGAGAGGAGGAAAGGTTTATATGGGGCTCTCATTTTTAGAGGTCTCATTCTATAGGTGGTTGACTCCATTGTGCTGGGCCCAAGATGAGATTATATATTATAGGGGAAGGGCCTAGTGGAAAGGAAAGCTGGTCAGTTCATGGGGGTGGGAGGGTCAGGAAGCGGCGGGAGGGAAGGGTCTCAAGGAAAGTGAACCCTTTCAGGACACACGCCTAGTGACTCACCTTGTCCAGCCATGCCCCACCTGCCTACAGTTACACTAGGATGAACTAATTAGGTTATAGCTCTTTTAATTAAACTATTTCACCTTTGGATATTTCTACATTAACAGGATTTTTCAGAGGACACCTCATGTCCAAACCATAACACAATTCTAAGCAAAAATAGCAACAGCAAACTGCAAACTATACTACAAGATACAGTAACAAAAACTGCTGGTACTTCTATCAATATAGACACATAGACCAATGGAACAGAATAGGAGACACAGAGACAAACCCCTACAGTTATGGTCATCTGATCTTGATGAATTCACCAAAAGAGAAAAGATAACCTTTTAAATAAATGGTGCAGGGAAAATTGATTACTCCTATGTGAAAGAATGAGACTAGATCCTTATATCTCAGCCTTTGCAAAAATCAACTCAAAATAGATCAAAGACCTAGGAATTAGACCAGAAACTTTGAAAGCCCTAGGAAAAAACATGGTCAACATATGGTCAACATTTTAACATATAGATGCAGGCAGCAACTTTCTCAATAGTACCCCCAAAATTAAGGAAATAATACCAAAACTAATCAATAGAATGGCATCAGGTTAAAAATCTTTTGCCCAGGGTAAAATGAAACAAGAATGTAAAGATAAAATCCACAGAATGGGAGAAAATATTCGCTAGCTTCTATCCTGACAGAGGGTTAATAACCAGAATATACAAAGAACTCAAAAATGTCACCATAAGAAAAAAAAGTAAAAACAAATTCTGAAAAGGGGAAATGATGGCTGGGGTTGGGGCTCAGTGACAGAGAGCTTGCCTCGCGTATGTGAGGCACTGGGTTAGATCATCAGCACCACATAAAAATAAATAAACAAAATAAAGATATTGTGTGCATGTATAACTAAAAAAAAATTAAAAGGGAGAAATGAACTCACCTCAACAGATACTTCTCAAAAGAAGAAATATGAATAACCAACAAATATATGAAAAAATTTTTCAACAATTTTAGCAATTGGGGAAATGCAAAACTCTTCCAAAATTTTATCTCAATACAGTTAGAATGGCAGGCATCAAGAATATGAGCAATAATAAATACTGGAAAGGATATGGAGAAAAATGAATGCTATTACATTGGTAGTCGAATTGTAAATTAATACAACTACTTTGGAGATCTGTATGGAGGTTCCTCCAAAGAGTAAGAATGGAACCACCATATGACCCAGCTATACCACTCCTCAGTATTTATCCTAAATAATTAAAGTCCGCATACTATAGCAACAAATACCCATGTTTGTAGCACCAGGATTCACAATAGCCAAGTTATGGAACCAGCCTCAGTGAATTTACTCTTAGTTGTTTTGAAATATGCAGTGCATTGACTTTAGTCACCCTGCTGTGAAATAGATATCAAAATCTATTCTTCTCACTTATCTGGAACTCTGTAACCTGGATCAAACTCTTTCTACTCCCGCCCTGCCAGCACATACATACCCTCTGCTAACCATCGTTCTCTTCTGTTTCTGTTATATTCCACATGCAAGTGAGATCAAACCTTTATAGTTTACAAAATCATATACATATGTAGTATGTGTGTGTACAAATAGTGCTACAAAGAATTTATTAAAATATCTTGTTCCTTGAAAAGTTTGATACTGGTAACAGCTATTCTGCTTTTATTTTTGTTTTTTAAGTCAGAAGCACATTTAATCTAGCTTGTCTGTTATTTCAAAGCTTGTCATTAAGATGACCTAGATTTAGCCCAAATGTGGCTTTCCGTACTGTTTGTCTTTGTGGGTCAAGTGCATCTTTGCAATCTTGGCATCTTGAATCATTTGTAGGGCCAGCAAGTTAATAAAACCATGTGGAATACTTCTACTTGCATGGAAAAATTCCTCCTGGATGCTGTTATATGTGAGACTGTGCATAAGTCGGGGAGGGGGGTGTGTTTTGTTGTTGTAATAAAAAATCATCTCTAATCATCCCAAGTAATAGGTGAAGACAGTTTTTGTCTTAACAGGAAAGAATTTAAATGGAAGCTCTGGTTCTCTCAGATATTTTATGAATTTCCCTGGAAACTCTTGGCAATGTACTTAGTTCTAGAACACTTTATATCAGGTGGAAGAGAAGCTTTTATGCTAAGAGCCACAGCCAAGTAATATGATGCATGGCATTTTTGGTTGAAAGGTGATGCCAGCTAGCCATTGAGATGATATGATTATGTTAAGATCTGCATTCTTATGGATATTGGACTCCTGCTGTCCACCTTGGCCTGCTACAGGACTCCTGGAGAGTTCCCATTGGTTGGGGAAGTGCGGTAGGAGGGAATTCCGGAGGAGGGACTTCCTGTTGGGTCAGGGAGAACGCTGGCTGCGTGGGTCGGTTGGCAATTGTCCCGGGAGCTTACGGGGCATTGGTGGCAGTTTCAAAAATAAAGTTTGTTCCTGCTTGAGTGGCTCGTGATTTTGTGCCCAGCCAGTCTGCGGCACTTTTAGAAGGTAGAGATGTTTTCAAAGAATTTATACATGGAATAAATTGCACTCAATCACTCTGTCTGAATAGAGCAAATAAATTTAAAATAATACATAAAAAAAGCTGTTGCATAGACTACAATGAACATGTATGCACTAGGGAAATCCAGTAATCACCTCAAGGCAATTCAAGCACACCAAGGCCTTCATTTTATTTATGTATTTATTGTTTTGCAATAATAAGGGTATGTGAGGGTCTGTGCAAAGTTATTTATCTTTAAAAGTTAGATGACTAATACATTACCCTGGCCATGTCACATGATGTGCCAATAATATAATTTCATTTAAAGCAAAATTGCCTTGCAAACTCCTAAGCACTACAAATATATAAAGTAAAATGCAAACATAAATCAGGTATGAAGATGACTGGGTCTAACAGTAACTTAGTTAGAGCTTTCTGATCATCTTTATGGGGAAATAAAAGTTCATAAAAATACAAAGAATATGAAATAGATGGCAGAGGATTAAAATCTTAGAAAATGGAAGTCTTGGTAGATATAGTAAAGGTAATGTAACATTGTCCATGACATTTTATGGAAACTTATTATCAAAAAGTTAAGCATTGAGTTGGGGCTATAGCTCAGTTGGTAGAGTGCTTGCTTCACATGCACAAAGCCCTGGGTTTGATCCCCAGCACCACCAAAAAAAAAAAAAAAAAAAAAAAAAAAGTTAAGCATAATCAACTTCCATTTTGAAAAAAAGAAAAAAACATATACTATAGTAAAGGATTCTATAGTAAAGGATTCTTTAGGGGTCTGGTCTGCAGTAAGTTAGGAATTCAATCTGTGTGCTTCATCCATGTAACAGACCAAGTTTGGGAAGTCCAGACTTTTCTCTGTCCAGTTCCTAACCATAGAATCCAAAGGTGTATAACTGGGGCAGGGCTTATATTTTCTATGAAAACTTAGAGAGGAATTTGTTAATTTATTTTGTTGATGGATTAAATTTATTTAATTGCATAGATATAAAGTCTTATAACATATTAGTTATGAAACCAATTGTTTTGAAAACAATCTTCATTGCCACCTAGGAGATCAACTCTTAGCTGTGAAAACTTGGGGAACTAATGATTTTAAGTTGCTTGAGAGGTAAAATGTGACTCTAGAGGGTGTTTATTTTTTATGTTAAAAAAATCATTCTTTGAAACCAATTCTCATAGTCATTCAAGGTAAAACACAAATTAACTTTATACTAAACTTTTGCCCCAAGGACCCTATAGACAATAATAATAACAACAACAATAATGGTTATTATTATTATTATTAGACTCTCATTCTGTGTTGCCCAGGTTGGTCTCAAACTTGCAAATCATCCTTCTCAGCCTCTTGACTCTTTAGGATTATAGGAGCATGCCACCACATCCAGCTCCTACAGAGCAGATTCTACTGGAAGTTTCCAATATTGTATTTCTCAATATATAATGAACTGCCAAAAACATGAATAACATAAATCTGTGTTTGGATACAAATAATTCCTACAGAGTCTGTTTTATTTGTTAGTAGAATTAATTATCTGCCTGCTAAGTGGTTACTGTGGTTTGGAATAACAGTTTAATTTTGAAAGGCTGAGGCAAATCTTAAAAACCACATTTAATACTGCAAATTTATTCTTTCTAAAAAAGAATGAAAAAATACCAAAGTGACAATGCTTGCTCCTTCTCCCTTTTTACTCATCGGTGAGAAGAAGCTCTTCTGTGAGGATACTTTATTGTCATTTTCAAACAGAGAGAAATAGATTGGTATGTTTCATAAGAGTCATTATTTTTCCTAAAACTAGAAATTCAAGTTTTATCATGTTTCCCCAGTCATTTTCAGTATTTAATTGGTGGAGCTGTTTGAGGCAAGTCCCTTCCCAAGGACCCCAAAATTGCTTTTAAAAAGTATAGAACATTTTTCCTTTTTTCAGAATTTCAATAGCTGTGTGTTTTCACAGGAAGAATATTTTATGGCCCAGTAGTTTTCACAAAGCTTTGGATGCAGTGATTTTTTACAAGTGTAAAGTAGAGTAAAGCAAAGCCACTAGAATGATAAACAAGGAAGGATGCAGTATGCAACCTTCTCTGTATGTCTATACTCATAATCTCAGGAAAACATCCTCACAGTTCCATGGAGATCAGCTTAAACATGACTATTTAGTAGGAAATAGAATTATACACATGATAAAAAAGATTCATTTATGTATATTAAATAGTTTAGTGTTTCTATAACAAAATACCTGAGACAATTAACTTATAAGAGACAAGTCTTATCTAGCCCAGGGATTTAGAGATTTTACCACCAAGAACAGGTGGCTTCATTGCTTTGAGCCTCTGGTGGAGGTGCCAGATGTCAATGACTGGGAGCTCATAGATGAGCAAAACCACTTACATCTTGAAGCAGGAAGTAAAGGAGAGGAAGAGTTGGGTCTCACAATCTCATTTGAAAGCATATTCCCAGAGACCTAAAGAACTCCCCCAAGGATTCCACCACCTCCCAGCAGTAGCCTTACCCTGGAGACCAAGCCTTCAACACTGGACCTTTGGGGAACATCCAACAACCAAACAATAGCACCATGTAAACATCACAGGTTTATCTTTTAATCTTTTGGAAGTGGTGCCATTTTAATAATCTGAAACTCAACGAATATATGACATGTCTATTCCACTGTGGAGGAATAGGTGGGTGTACAAGTTGAGTATCCCTTATCTGAAATGACTGGGATAAGAAGTATGTTGGACATTTATAGTTTTTTGGACTTTGGAATATTTCCATAGAATATTATGTGAGCAATCCCATATTAACAATCTAAACTCTGCAGCATTCCAAATTCAAAAATTTTTGAGTATCTTACAGGCAAAAAATTTTAGATATCAGAGCATTTTTTATTTTAGATTTTTATTTACATATACATATGTATTATACATATTTATGTATTACATGCCTATGTAATATTAGTACTATCATATGTATAATATATACATATGTGTATCTCTGTCCCCAGGCAGAGAAGATGGCACTCCTAGATGGTAGACCATTTCATTGGATCCTTATGAAGGGCTGATGGATTGTGTATGAGATGTAGTCATCATTGGTTGAACTGTTTTTCATTCACCTGGTCTCTATAACATGCCATTTTAAAATAGTTGGTTCTAGACTCTAATAATTACTATGTTTCTGTGCCACTAATATTACTGACTTTGTTAATGATTCTCATTTAGAGTAGCCCCGTAGTTAGTATGATTATTGACCTCAGGCCTGCTTATTATGACACACACTTCCAACAACTGATTTCTGTAAATAATGTTGTAGATTATTGAAGTTTCTTTACTATGTATAATATACAAATTCACCTTGACTACAAAAGAAAACAATTTTACATTGTTCACTTATTTGTCAAATAGAAATATGTCTAGAAGTTTCAATTACCAGAGGTAATGTTGGCAAAGACCTAACAGCCTCTATAGAGAACCACAATCCAAAATTCTCCTTCTTTGAGTACTTTTTGCTGACAAAGAGTAGCTGTCAGAATTAAAAATAATAATCTGGAAATTACTAACTTCCCATTCAAAGTAGGTAGGGCCAGCAATACCAGAAATTTGATTCTGTTTAGGTCCCCTCTTTAAGACAGTTTCTCTCAGGGAAAGTGCTATTCTAAGGTAATTAACTCTCCCAGGGTTTTCTAAGGTTCAAATAGCAAGATTTTAAATTATAATCAGACTTTCTAGTTTATACATCAATTTAATTCTGTTCGTATTTGTACTACTTAAATCTCAGATGCATCATTATTTATTGCATTTTAAAAGGCAATATGTGGCAAATAAATCTACATAAAAATTCCCTTATTTATATTTGTTTATGCTATGTAATGATTTCCTTCCCATTTTCTCTTATTTTCACTTCAATCTACTTTGAAAAATGTTGCTGTTTCTGGCTCCATTATTTAGATTGGGAAGTCAAGTTCCATATATATATATGTTTTTTAAATTTTGAATGCTACTCTTTGCTTCCCTAATCTTTCTATAAATGAAAAGTTAAAATCTATAGGCCTTCTGTCAGATATCTCTGGCTGAACATGATGGTCAGTGTCAAACATTGGATGTAGTTGAACACAGCAGAGACCAAGAGCAAAATTAACTGCTGACATAGCGATGTTTTCATGATGGTGAAGGATCTCTCCATATAAAAACACTCCTGAGTCCATGGAGCAAACTCATTCCATCCTTCCTCTTTTCTATCGCTTGGATCCACAAAAGGATTTGAAAGTTCCTTGTTCAACTAAACGTGCATTGTAATCTAAACTGAAGACCTGAAAAACACTTCTGATGATGATAAAGGCATGCCCAAGGACTCGCTAGAAATCTGTTTATAATTCTTTCCTGTTTAAAAAAGAAAGAAGATAAGTAATACAGAAGACTAGACAAATTAAATATTTTGTATATATTTTAGGTTTTATAAACTCATGCTGAGTTTTACTATCAAATTTCATATAATTTATTAGAAATCTGATTTTTTATTTCCTCACAGCTTGACCTGGTTGTAGAGTTTGAAGCAAATTTTGTGAACATAGGTGTATTTTAAGAACAAAAAACAAAAGCCAAAAAAAGCTGAAAGGCCCATTTGTTTATTAAGGTCCTTGTCGTGCTGTGGTGATGCATGTAACACGCTTAGCTTAGACTTGATACTCAATTTTGCTTATTTAGTTTTCTTACCATGAAATATAAAGAGAAAGGAGGAGAGAAAAAGGAAGGTGAGGAAGAGAGGGAGGGAAGAAGGCCTGCAGAAAAAGATTTTGAGGAACTCAAATTTTTGTCAAATGTTTCTTTTCCTTTTATTATAATTTCTCTTCACGTGATTTTTTAAGCCTAGCTCATTCTCTGTTAATTTTATTTTTTGACATAAAATTCACCCTCTCAGGAGTTTCTAAGTACCCAGTACAATACTGTCAACCACATACCCTTGGTACAACAGAGCTCCAGGACCATCCCTGCACTGCCCGTACATGACTGAAACTGTACAACTACAGACTGATTCTCCCCTCTCCCTTTCCTTGACACCTGGAAACCACCATTCTTCTTTACGTTTCTGTGAGTTTGAATACATTAGATATATAAGATAAATAGACTCATGCAACATTTGCTTTTTTGTAACAGGCTTATTTCACTCAGCATAATGTCCCTAAGTTTCATCTATTTTGTTGTAAATGAACAGGGTCTCCTTCTTTTTACAGGCTGAATAATATTCCGTTGTAAGTATATGCCATGTCTTCTCTATCCATTCGCTTGCCAGGGGTCATATAGACTGTTTCCACTTCTTGACTATTGTGAATGACTCTCTAGGTGTAATTTTAAATTCAGCTGGAAATTGTTAATTGCTCCGTCTCTAATGTGCCCACCTAGTTTCTTTGCTCTCTTTTTTTAGTTTTTAGCAAAATTGTGGAAACTGTGCATATGAACTTACTTAATATTCACTGTGTAAAGCTATGTAGGTGACATTTAGACAGTCCCAATCAAGATGAAATAGTGTGATGACTTGATAAATAACAAAGTGTGGTGTATCATTGCAGGACGAGTCTGCTCCAGGGGACAAACAGTGTAAACAAGAGGCAGCCCAGGCCACCTATTCAACGTCAACAGTTCCAGGCTCACAGGAGGTCTTATACATCAATGGAAATGGGACCTACAGTTACCATAGTTACAGAGGGCTAGGAGGAGGACTGCTAAACCTGAACGATGCTTCCAGTAGCGGTGAGTCTTTACTGTATTTTATATTGTGTGTGTCCTTTGGGGGGTCATCAGTTTTCTAAACCTGAAAGAAGAAAATGGATATATTGTTATAAGCCATAGTCAATGCCAATCTGGTAAAAACAAAACCATTGAAAAAGACATAATGATTATTTCCCTACACAGAAAATTCACTATTTTGTTGATATTCCTGAGAGCACTGTTCCACAATTGAACCATTGTTGTTTTATGCTAAAAACAAAACAAATCTGATTAGAGAAAAAGCAATTTTTTTTTCAAATAGTAATACGTTCTGCCCCCAATGCTATCCTATACTATTCATCAAGAATGATGAAACATTTCCTTAATGTTCAAAAAGGCTTTTGATTGGGCTGGGGTTGTGGCTCAGTGACAGGGCACTTGCCTAGCGTGTGGAGGGCACTGGGTTAGATCCTCAGTAGCACATAAGTAAGTAAATAAAGGTGTTGTGTCCATCTACCACTAAAAAATATTGTTTTTTTAAAAAAAGGTTGATTTGGAATATTTGAGACACCAGGAATTTTACTGATGATGATACACACACCATTGTAACTAAGAAGATACAAAGTAACAAATGAGGACACATGGTTCTCATATCAATGGCATGCTTCACAGTAGCAACTGGTACACTGGAACCAGCCTCCATTTGCTCATGCTTGATAAATTTTGGGGACTTTCTTGATGACTTCTAAATGAGTCAGGGAGTTGCATGTTTAATGTAAAGCCATACATCTTACAAAAAAATATACACAGGTGAGTTTTCTTATACCTGGGTTGCAAGAAAAACGTTCTTAACTATACTTAAAATTCAGGGAATATGAGTTTGATTATATTGTGCACGCGCGTGCGCACACACACACACACACACAACTTTTGCATGACAAAATACAGAGTTTTAAGAAGATGAATGATGAAATGGAAAAATACTAGCTACATAGACTACAGATGGCTAAAAAGATGATACATGAAACTCCTCTAAAAATTAAGAAGCAATGTACCTAAAATCATGTTAAAAAGGCAAGAAAGGGCTGAGGATAGAACTCAGTGGTAGCGTGTATGCTTAGCATTCATAAGACTGTGAGTTCAATTTCCAAAACTAGGGGGAAAAAAAGAAGAAAGAAAAGAAATAGAATCAGAATATTTTTTGACAAATCTGTGAGGAAATAGGTACTTCATTGCATTGCTTTAGAAGTGCATAAATTTGAAGTAAAATCAGACAAACATCTAGCCAAATTAAATGTGCATTTACCATTCAACCCAACAATCTCATTAGGATTCTATTTCAAAGGCACATTGGTAAGTGCACAAATATATATATATATATATGCAGGACTGTTCATTGCAATGTAATTTCTAAATGAAAAAAAAAAGTCTTCCAATAAAAATATTCATCAATAGATGGCTGGTTGATTATTATAGTGCATCTAAATAAGAGAGTAACACATCACTATGAAAAATAATGTAAAATATCTTAATACACTGTTAGGCATCAATCTCGAGGTAGTATAACTACTTATAATGTGCTAACATTCATAAAAATGATTTATATAAATGGGTGTATAAGTCACAATTTTTAAAAATTTACTGAGAAATAGGAGTGTGTAGATTAGTCTAAGAGTAGAATTCTCTGAATATAATTGTTTTTATACACTATTTTGATCATTTAAGTTTAGAACAATGCACATATTTACATAATTATGAAACCATTTTTATGTCGCCTTTAAATGGGAAAGAAAGTGATACAAATGAACTTTAGCCATTTAATGAGTTATGAGCATAGCCCCACGGGAAGGAACTTTTCCAAGTGAATTCTAAAAATCACACTTTGAATCTGTAAGTGTTGAAACCAGCAATGATACCTTAAACTATTTCCAGGAATCACAATATGATTTTGAGACCGTTGTCTATGTATTTTGGTTTAAAGCAAATATGCAATTATGCTGGTGTCAGGGAAAATTTGGATTTTTGGCAGGGAATAAAATCAATATAGATAGAAGATCAATAGGTTTAAATAAAAACTCCATAATCTTGAAATTGAATTGTGATATCAGTGGGAACTTATAAAGTACTTTTACTTTTCTTGAAGACTCATTTCCCATCTCTTCCCAATAAAAATGCCTAGAAACAAAGACTAATTTGAATTTGAAAATTGAATTAGGCTTTATTGGCATTTATTACAGTTTGGTAGAAATTACAGTATCATGTGAAATGCGTCCCTACTTTAAGAAATTGGTTATCTTTGTGACAATGGAACTAGGTACTGAGTATTTTGAGGAGTTACTCTTCTGAAAGGTGAGGTGCTCTTTGGTCTAAAATTACAGGTCCTCCACAGACAGGATCCCTGAGCTTTGGTCTATACACATTGCCTCCTCGCT
Organism: Spermophilus citellus; assembly: GCF_964194105.1. Lineage (NCBI taxonomy): Eukaryota > Metazoa > Chordata > Mammalia > Rodentia > Sciuridae > Spermophilus > Spermophilus citellus. Next base: position 92,707,658 of record NC_138198.1, on the reverse strand, counting down.
CAAAAGATGGAAGAAAAAAAAGCTTATTTGGAAAAGATATTAAAGTTCAGGTGTATATTGACTTTCCAAATGCTAAAAGCCTTCTCAGTTTTTTTTAAGTCTTCCTTTTACTTGGACAGCAAATGAGCTAGAAAGATCAAGTCCAAGATCAGAAAAAGAAAATGCAAACAAAAAGAATTCTTTTAGCTTCTAAATCTAGAAACACTAACACTTCTTTTTTAATGTTTTACCTAAGAAGTAAGGTTTTTTTTTGTTTGTTTGTTTTGTTTTGTTTTGTTTTTTGTGGTGCTGGGGATTGAACCAGAACCTTGTGCATGCAAGGCAAACACTCTACCAACTGAGCTACATCCCCAGCCTCCTAAGAAATCAGCCCCCAAGAAGTAAGAATTTAACCACCAAATCACAATATTTGGGAGATGTTTAATTCTATTGTCATACCTTTCTTGGTCTTCTCAATTAAAAATTATTATTTTATCAAATTATTAATTTGGTACCAATAACAGTTGTTACCACTTACTGAAACCTTAGGATACTTCAGTGCAAGCTCCATTTTAATTACACAGTTCTATGAGGAGGTATGCTCTGCACATTGGACACAGAAATCTTTATAAAATTGAATTTATCCGCATTTAAAAAATAATGATGAGACACCAATTCTTTTATTTCTAACATAATTGAATTCTAGTTCATGAGGCTCAGAGACATTAAATGACTCATCCAAAGTCCCTCTAATGAAGGATTTAAACATAGCAATCTGACGTCAGAAGCCACATTCTTAACCACTGGGCTGATAAGTGGTCCAAGGAACCAACATTGAAGTGGTGTTAGTTTCCTAGTGGCCACTAACCTACTTTCTGTCTCCATAAACTCTCCTGTTCTGAATATAACATATAAATGAATCATACAATATGTGGTCTTTCATATCTGCTTTTTTTTTTTCACTTAGCATGAAGTTTACAAGGTTCATCCATGTGGTAGTTAAGTATCATAACTTCATTCTTTCTACTGACAAAAGTAGTATTCCATTCCATGGGTATGTCATATTTTGTTTAGTTATTCATTAATGATTGGCACTTTGGTGTTACCACAGATAATGCTGAATTACACATTTATGTACAAGTTTGTATGTTCTCTTGAGTATTCACCTAGAGATAGCATGACTGATTGATGCATATGATGTCTCTGTTTAATATTATGAGGAAATACCAGCCTGAACATGAAGTGTCTTTCTGCTTATTTCACACTTCTACATTATCTTTCAACTCTGTCTTTCCTGCAGTATTTACAGTATAAGCTTTGCACAGTTTTATTAATTTTAGCCCTGAGTTTTTCACTTTGTTGGTGTTATCGTAAATGGAATGTGTTTCTTAGTTTTATTTTTGGATTATTTAAGTTCACAGAAATATGATTATTGACCTAGATGTCATACATATGTAACCTTGCTGAGCTCATTTATTAGTTCTATGGGTTTTTAAATGGATTTAAGATTTTCTGTACACAAAATAATATCATTTGTGAATAGTAATAGTTTTACTTCTTTCTTCCAATAAGGATGCTATTTATTTCTTGTTCTTGCCTAATTGCCTTGATCAGAACCTCCAGTAAATATTGAGTTGGAGCAATAATGGTGAACACACTTATGTTGTCCCTCATCTTATGGGGATCGCCATCGGTCTTTCACCATTAAGTATGATGTTTATTTTGGGTTCTTTATATGTGCCTTTTATTAATTGAAAAAGTTCCTTTTTTCCTAGTTTGATTGCTTTCCTGAAGGGATGCTGGGTCAGTTCCTTTTTTCCTAGTTTTTCTGCTTTCCTGAAAGGATGCTGGGTTTTGACAAATGTTTTTTCTGCATCTATGTAGATTATCAGGTAGTATTGTTCTTTTATACATTGCATTCATTTTTTATGTTAAATATTGCATTCCTGTGATAAATCCCCTTGATCCAGGCATACAGTTATTTTTATACACTGCTTGATTAAGATGGCTAATATTTCATTGAGGTTTCTTGGGTCCACATTCATAAAAATAATGTCCTCAAAAAAAAAAAAAAGAAATACTGTTCTCTATATTTTGTTGTAATGATATCTGTGTCTGGTTTTGGTTTGAGGGTAGCTCTGACCTCCTAGAATGAGTTGGTTAAGTGTTCCTTCTTCTGCTGCTTGAAGAGTTTGTGAACTTGTGATATTAACTCTTTAAAGCATTGATAAATTTTAGTGGAGACACCATCTGGTCCTGAGCCTTTGTTTTTAGATTGGTTTTTGATTACTTGATTCCTTTACTTTTTACAGGCCTGCTTATAACTTTCCTTTTCATCTTGAGAAAGTTTAGATAGTTTTAGTATTTCTAGAAATTGCCCCCTTCTATCTAAATTATCTAATTGATCAACCAAAATTATTCAGTTTTCCTTAATAATTATAGAATTTTATAAATTTTATTTCTGTAAAGTCAGTAATATGATGTACCCTCTTTCACTTCTGAATCTGTAATCTGAATGTTTTTTTTCCTTTTCTTCTTGATCAAAGTAACTAAAGGTTGTCAGTCTGGTTGATCTTTCAAAGGACAAGTTTTTGGTTTTATTGCTTTTTCTCTATTTCATTTATTGATTCTCTAATTTTTATGATTTATTTCATTCAGTTTACATCACACTCAGTTTGTTCTTATTTCCTAGTGTTTTAAGCACAACATCATGTTATTCATTTGAAATCCTCTCTTTCTCCTATAAATATAGACAAGAGCAGCCATTGATTTCTTTCTGAGCACTTCTTTATCTTCACCCCATACATATTGGTCTTTTTAGCTTTATCCAGCTCAAAGTATTTTTCTATTTCAGTCATCACTTCTTCTTTGATCCAGTGGTTACATAATAGTACGTTATTAATTTTGTAAAAATTTCAACTGTTTTAGGCTTATTAGAGCTTTTTAAAATTACCCATCTATGGCATATGCTAAAGAATACTCCATCTGCACTTGAGAAGAATGTGTCTTCTTATAAATGTGTAATAGGTTTAGTTGGTCTATAGTATTGTTCAAGATTTTTATGTTCTTATTGATCTTTTGCCTATTTTTTATATTTATTATTGAGAAAAAAACATTGATGTCTCCAACTACTATTGTTAAAATATCTGGTTTTGCCTGTAAAATATCCTTCTTTATCTCTGGTAGCCACTTTTTGTTTTATATTTTATTATAGTATTACTATTGTTAAAATATCTGGTTTTGCCTGTAAAATATCCTTCTTTATCTCTGGTAGTCACTTTTTGGTTTGTATTTTATTATAGTATTAAAATACAAATAACTAAAATTTGTTTTGCCAAATTTTAGTTAGTTGTATTTTAATACTATAATACCAAAAATGGCAATAGTAAATTGGATAATGTTGGTGCTGCTGAAAATTTAAAAAAAAATGGACAAAGCTTTGAACATGTAGGTGACATTTATTAGGGTTCTCTAGAGGAACAGAACCAACAGGAGGTATGATTATAAAAAGTGGATTTATTAGATTGGCTTACACAACCAGAAGCTGGATAGTCCACAATGGCCATCTGCAGGCAGGAGAGCTAGAGGAACCAGTAGCTGCCCTGACCAAGATGCTGAAGCCTCAGAACTAGAGGGATAAACGATGCTACCCCAGTCTGAGACCAAAAGCTTCTGGAAACTTCCTGGAGAATCACTGACAGAGTCTGCTTTTTAAGAGTAAAGAAGCCAGAGTCTGAGATCCTTAGGAAATCACAGCAGCAATCAAGAAACCATTTGAGAAGAATGAGCTTGCATCTTCTGCTTCTTCTTTGTTCTTCCAACTTTTATTCTATGCAAGCCTCCAACCTATGGGATGGCACTGCCCATGCTTAGGGAAAGTCTCCACTTCAGTTCTCTATCCCACATGCCAATCATTCCTAGATACACCCTCATTGACACACCCAGAAGTCTCCTAATTTGGGGCACCTCTTAATCCAGTCAAGTTGACAATTTAGTTGTCATTGGATCTTTTATTTTATTCATTTATTTATTTGCAGTACTGGGGATCGAACCCAGGGCCTCATGCATGTCAGGCAAGCACTCTACCACTGAGCCACAACTTCAGCCCAAAGTTGACAATTTAAATTGAGCATTAGATGACAGGAGTCTAGAATGAAATAAGCATTGCTCACTCTACTCCTATACAACCAAAATCTTTGCTCCATAGATGGCTAAAGAATTTGGGAGGCCCAATGAAAAATGAAAATATGGAGCTTCTTATTTAAAATTAGGAATTTTCAGACATTGACTGCAGAGAATTAAACCAAACATGAGACTCGAGGCTTCACAAGTTTCATGCCCACTTTGCTTATTTAATTTATTTATTTAGCAAGTCAGAGAGAAGCATGGGTTTTTCATGAAAAAAAAAAAAAAGCAAATAGCTACTGCTGGGGAGAAAGACAACATGTACATAAAAGGAGAAAGATCAAGATACAGTGAGAAATTTTTGAAAGATTTCCTGAGAAGAGAGGAGAGAGTACCTTGGGGCAGCTGCCAATCATGGTAAAAACTAAGAAGAAGAAAATTTTAACCAATTTTATTAGATTACTAATAAGCAGATTCCCCAAAGTCTTTCTTGTCTTTCAATTCATTCTCCACCAACAAACCAAATTAATCTTTAAGAAAAGGAGAGCCTTACCAGGCTTAGTGGCGTACAACTGTAATCCCAGGCAGGAGGATTCCAGTGTCAAGACCAGCCTAGGCAATTTAGCTAGATCCTGTCTCAAAATTAAAAATAAAAAGACTGGGGTTATAACTCAGAGAAAGAACATCCCGGGGTTTAATCCACAGTGTGGCTAAAAATAGACATAGAAAGGGCAAATCTATTGATCACTTCACTTCAACATTTAAAACCCTTCTTGTTCTTAGGTAAATGACATTATTTAGCCCTTCCTTCCTGAGGTCCATCTAGCTGAAACTTATTTGGCCCTCTTTCCCCTCTAATCCATTATTTATTTCTCATTCATTAAACCCAGGACTCCATGTATAAATCAGGTATGGTCATACACTCACAGCATCCTGAATCTGTCCTGTGAAGTATATATCACAATACACACATGTACATGCGCACACACACACACATACACACAATTATACCACATTTGTATCCATTTCTCAGTCATATTGTTTTGGGTGATGTTCAAAAGACATACATGAGGGTCTGGGCAGGGGCACAGCTCAGCTATAGGGAGCTAGGGAACTTTCCTGGCATGCATAGGGCCCATTGTTCAATCTCCAGCACCACCACCAAAAAATAAAAAAAAATAAAATAAACAAATCCCACATATAAAATCTGGTATAGATTCCAAGTAGGTAGCCATGTAAATGGTTAGAAAGCAAGTTTGATAAATTTAACATTTGAGGTCCATCTTGTTTGGAAATCTTTCTCTCGAAAACAGCTACCTCCCTGTCATACAATGATTGAGTCTAAAAGACTTGAGAAATCCTTTAATAGCAATATCTTTAAATTTTTTTTGATCTCTTTAATTTCTAAAGGGTATAAAGAAACAGACTCAGAAATGTAGACCATGGCTAAAAGTCAAAGATGTGAATTCTGGGGGTGTCTACTTCATATGTCCTTGGGCTTTTGTATGATGAGATAAAGATTTTGTTAGGATACAACAAAAGAATGCCCTCAACTGCTGAGAAAAACAGAACTAGGCTAACCAGGATGAGATGTAGCAAATTAAAAATGAAGTGATTTTTTTTTTTTTGAACAATGCTTTTGGGCTGAGCCATAACTGAGTTAAAACAACATAATAACAACAAAACAGTAAAACAATGATCTTGGAAAATAGAGATTTTAGATTTAAAACAAAGAGAACTTCTGGAATGCACATTTGAAGAAGAACTCTAGCCATGGTAATGGTGACGTGCTCTCTTCGGAAGTTATCTCTAAATACCTTTTCCTGCTCCAAGAATTCATACTATGTAATGCTGATATTGTCCACAGCTGGTTTGGTTTTGTTTAGTTTTCATCACAGCAAGGCAACTTGATTGATTAGGCTTGCTATTTCCTTCATTTGGGGACGTGTGTCATAAATTCTGAGGCCTCCGTCTATTCTGATTTTTTAAAAAATATTATTAGCTATTATCTCTTCGTCTTTAAGGCATTAAATCCCATCATTCCCTGAAACAGATCTGGAGCTGTGGTGAAAGAAACTATATACATATGAAAACATCTTGAGAGCTAAAAAGGACATGACAGAAGATAAGCATTATATTAGATGCCAGCGTTATATCTCATGGCTGACAACTCCAGCTCATATACGTTTGAGAGATCTTGATTTTTAGAATTGGTACATGTGCAAAATGTGGAATGGAGCAGCAACTTAAATTAATTATCCATTTGAATTTGTCAAGCAGACAAAGGCAATCAGAATCCAAAGCATTACCTGGAGAAATTGAGAAGCATAAGAAAGGGAACAAAGACCGAAGGAAAAATTATGCTTCTAGAACCCGTTTGAACTAATGTTATAACAGTAACATGAGACCTGCAAACCGCGCTATGTTCAAGAAGACTGTGAAGGCAGAAGAAAGAAAAAGGAAACCTTAACATCAGTTGGATTTAACTTGACAAGTATTATGGGTTCCTATGTTCCCATCATTGTACTTTTAATAAAACAAAGTTGAATAAGGCAGAATCTGTGACCTCAAGAAACACGCAAATTAAAAAAAGAGAGAGAAAATATTCTTCTTTCCCTTGTTTAAATGTCCAAATACTCTATTGGAATGTGTTCTCCTCTGCGAATCCTTGTTCTACTTCACTATCTTTCCAGTCTTTGGAAGATTAATCACTCCATCGTGAATGCCTTTCTTCTGGCATGTATCTCATTGAATTGTGACATGTTTTTAAACATTTTTCCCTAAATAGATATGTGCTCCTTGAAAGCAGAAACTTTGTCTTGTTCGGTTACATCCCCCTGAATAAGACTGGACTTACAGTAAGTGCTCAATCATATTGGCCTACAAATGAATATTTTTAAATAGAACTTATTCCCAAAGTTAAAAGGTACAGAGTCAATTATTTATATATTTTGGGTGGCAGGGGTGAAGGTATTATATTGTGAAAAGCACAGGAATCAGAGGGAAAATTAAACTGAAATTGAGGATTCTGTGGGTGCAAGAGGAAGACTCCAGTTCTTTCATTAGTTTGTGGCCTATTGAAGTTATAGAGTTTTATAAATTCCTGCTTAATTTTGAATATAATACCAATAAGAAAAGCTGGCCCATGTTGGAGACTTCATTGCAAGGAAAGATTCTAACTACTAACAGTGCCAGAGCACCCTTCAAATTCTTCATTAGCCAACCTCCATTTGTTTAAACTTGGCAAGGGCCTGAACCCAACAATCCAAATTTTCAAGTTGGATTATTATCAAAATGACAGCAGTTACAATTTGTATAAAGAATTTATTCAAATTATCCAACTGAAATGAGAAGCAAGCAAGCAGCCAATCCTCCTATTATCCCATCCATTTACATAGGACTAGGGAATGCTTTCTTTCTACCAGGAAGTTCACATTGAGCTGTCTAAAGAGGGCAATTGTGGCTCACTGCAGTTTTCTATTGAATCTCTTAAGTCTAAATTATATGCATAATGCATAATTTAACTACTGATGTTTCCTCTCCACAACTCCATGGGGCAGACTTTTCAATTTGTTTTTCAACTCTGATATAAACTGGGCTCATATACAGACCAAAATCCAACAAGACCAAATTGTAGTAATAATGACCATAATAACTGACATTTGTATGGCAATTTCTAGTTTGCCAGAATCTTTGCACTCATTCTCTTCTTTGCTCTTCACTAACATTCAGGACTGTTGGCTTCAACGGTTCTTCTGATCAAGGTCTATAATTATGAGTCTAAGGAAGCTTGGCCATAGGACTCGCTATCATCCTAGAGCTACTTCACAATGGTATTAGGGGCTATGTCTGTGAACGGGGCCAGGCCCCAACACTCTGCAACATTATTTCTCATTCCTATTCTGAAATTTCCAAAGGAGTTTCTATTCATTCACTGTTATCGCTTCTCACCTTTATTTCACTCTTGAATCCATTATGACCAGCTTTTCCCCACCCTTTTGCTGGAATTGATCTGATTAAGTTTATTGGTGATTCCACTAATTGCCAAACTAAAGATGCTTTTGCCATTTAGTTGACGGGATTTGGGGGGTGCATTTGAATCTCCTGGTGACTAGAGCTTTGGAAGGTCCTGCTCTTGGCATTCACAATGCACTCTCCTCCAGGGTGCCCATCACATCAGTGCTGTCCTGCTGGATTCCCAGGTGTTCGTTTTCTCTCCACTGGTGCCCTTCCATGGCGGAATTTCCCTACATCCCAAGCCTTGACCTTTTAATTTTCTTATTCAGTACACTGCCTGAAAGAGAGTTCTCTAGCTCTTATGGTTTCAAATGCACAACACTCCCAAATCTCCTTATCTACCACATTCCTTCCCCTGAGTTTAAGTTTGTTTTGTTTGGTTTGTTTTGGTTTGGTACCAGGGATTGAACCCAAGAACACTTTAATTACTGAGCCATCCCCAGTCCTTTTTATTTTATTTTGAGACAGGGTCTCACCAAATTGCTTAGGGCCTTGCTAAATTGCTGAGGCTGGCCTCGAACTTGCAATCATCGTGCCTGAACCTCCCTAGTCACTGGGATTACAGGCATGCCAACTGTGCTGAGCTTGAATTTCAGATTTTATATCCATTTGTCTACCAGATAGCTTGAACCCGACATTTCAAGAAACCTAAGATTTAGTTATTCAGAACTGAATTCTTCACCCCCACAAATACTATTGCCTGTCTCTGGGCTTATCTCATGCAAAAATACTGTCCCTTGCACCTGAGTCACACCAGATCTGATGTTCCCTAGGATACCTTTTCTGATTGCTTCGCTTGTTTTCTGGCTAAGTTTTCTCACTGTATGTTCACAGGGTACTCTAGGCTTACCCTGCTGTGTGTGCTCTTTTCTGTATTAGACTAAGAAGAGTTTGAGGACAGGTGAGGTGACTTTATTTTTTTTATTGGTTATTCAAAACATTACAAAGATTGCAGAATCACATCGGTTACACATCCACATTTTTACATAATGCCATAATAGTAACTGTTGTATTCTGCTACCTTTCCTATCCTCTACTATCCCCCCTCCCCTCTCTTCCCATCTTCTCTCTCTACCCCATCTACTGTAATTCATTTCTCTCCTTATTTTTTCCCATTCCCCTCACAACCTCTTATATGTAATTTTGTATAACAATGAGGGTCTCCTTCCATTTCCATGCAATTTCCCTTTTCTCTCCCTTTCCCTCCCACCTCATGACTCTGTTTAATGTTAATCTTTTCCTCCTGCTCTTCCTCCCTGCTCTGTTCTTAGTGACTTTATTTTCTGTCATATCCCCAGTGTCAGTAGATAACTGGCTGACATTAATACTCCATGTATACTGAATAGATACATGAATGACTAAGTAAAATTTCTCCAAGGAAATAGTGTGCCTTTTTGACAGTCTTAATTAAATCCAGTTAAGTGTGGGAATAATCAAAGTTCATGATATCGCCTTAACATTTACTTTCTGTTCATACCCTGAAGAGCACAATATTGAAGGAAGAGAAATATTTCATTTTGAACATTTCCAAGAAATATTTTTGAAATACATAAATTCTGCTTTAAAATATATTCAGCTTAAGCCTCTGATTCAGGAAAGAAGTGATTTCCGTACTTATCCAGGGACTTGGGAAAGTGCACTTTTTCTCTTTCCCTTGTACTCTAAATAAATTGTTCTGGCTTGATAGCCCCATGCCAGGAAGAAGTACAGATAGGTGGGGAGGAGACCATTGTCTTCCTACTGTAAGAGACCAGCAGGATGTTTCTGCTGAGTGAAAATTGTATAAGGTCTGTTATATAAAACTCCAGAGATAATTACTTGATAGAGTAGTGCCTCAAAGTGAGTCATAGAAGCTAAGATATCCCCTGCCGTCAATAAGTAGGCCCCTTGCATAATGGGAAGATCTGTATGATGATAACATTATCTGAAGAAAGGTGATTTTATGATCTAATTGTAATCAACATAATTGGGATTATGTAGTTATTATATCTCAATAGAGCTCCAATTAAGTTTGAGTGGGTTGCCAAAGCGCATTTTATAGCACATAGTGAACTTTGTTTATAAAATATCAAAGTATTTTATCTAAATATTTTTCTTCCAGTATCCAACCTGTTGAACTATTTTTAATTAGCTCACTTCTCCCCGTGTATTTCTTGGATAATTTGACTTAATTAGGATATTGTTCCTACTCTAAATTGTACTCATTTGTAACCTTACTCTGTTTTCTCTTTTTTTCAATTATGGTTTTATCTAAATCTTCACTATCTAATAGCCAATAGCCATGTGTAGCTATTGAAATTGAAATGAATTCATAATAAATGAAATTCAAAATTAAGTTCCTCCATTTGATGGGACTTATTTCTGGTGTTCAGTAGCCAAAGTTGGTGAGCAGCTGCTGTATTGAGCAGCACAGAGGGCCATTTCCATCACCACAGAAATTTCTATTAGAAATTGCTCATTCACACTATTATATTGGCTTCTGGGTGGTTTTGTTAGGGAAGAAAACCTTTCTACACTTATTCCACCAGGTTCCTTGCATTTAATTATGTATGTATCATTCACTTCTCAATGAAATAAATGCAGTCAATGGACAACCTTATAGAAAATTAAATGGTGATTCCTAAATAGTAATGCTTTTTATTCTAATTACCTGGCTTTTAAATAGCTTTCAATAATTTTGGGGTTCTAAAAAGTATTGATTCTTATACACATTATAATAATCACCCAAAACCTCTTCAGCATAGGCTGGAATTACTTTAAAATTAGAAACAAAATAAACTTGTAAAAGAATTTAATTGTGACAGAATTCGAAATGATGGTGGGATGGTTAGGAAAAGCAACCAAACCCCAAGGTATTTGAAATGTGACCCCATTTTTGACAATAAGTTCATTCTGTTTCCAGCTTTTCCACATAAAACATAATAATCATAATCTCGAATTCAATTGAGATTATGAATTATTTTTACAAGTGCGTATTGAGATACATAGAGATTCAGAGAGATTATTCGTAAGTTTTAATGATGGAAAATGATGTTAGTCATTTGCTGGAAAACAATATGGATTATCTGCAAAATCAATTGAAGCATCTTTCAGTTTATCACTGAGCCTTCTTTTACTGAGTTTCTGCAGGTCAGAGGACCTCGGAGAAAGACTGGGAAAAGGGAGGTGAGGGACCCTATGTTCCCCCTGGACTGCCCAACACATGTAATTGGTTTTACAGTTCAATATTGATCAGGCTCTCCTCACAGCAGTTTCCCCAAAGCCTGTTCACCTCTGTACAGTAAAATGGATCTTTATGTACTCTTAAGATTCTCTTGAGAATTCTGTGCTGTGCCTACTCACTGAAGGGAAGGAATGAAAAGACGACCCTATTAGTGTTCTGGTATCTCCCTTGTTGAGCTTGCTGTTAAACTGTTTGGGGACTCTTTAGGTGACATGAGCTCATTATGGTTGGCATGGGTTGTTTTCTTTCCACAATCTCCTTTGAACTTTGACACCTCCTCTGGGAATGTATTTGAACAAACCCATTAGATTTCACTGGTCTCACCAGCCCTTTGCCACTCAGGAGGGAGCTGTGCTGGAGAGCTCAGCATGTTCTGCTTTTCTATGAAGTCAGAAATATTATTTTCTATATGGAAATTGAATTAGCCATTGTCTACAGTCCCCTTTCCAGGACTTAGGTGCTGATGAACCTTCCAGAAAAAGGCACCAGGCTGCTCATATACCCCCAGTAGAGATCTTGTCTGCTTGAACAAGGTAGTAACACCATATGGGCTTCATTGTAACTCTCATGTTAAAACTTTCGAATTTCCAACATAGTTATGATTACAATGCTAATATTCCCTTTTGTGATTTCAAGGTACAATTTTAAATGACATGTAGCTTTTGACTGACATACAAATGCTTTTCCTAAAAGCCTTCCTCTCATCTAGGTACAATTAGAAATAGGTGCATTTGGATGAGTCCACACAGGGCAAGATTGGCCTCCTGTGTTGCTCCATGGTCCATTCACTCAAATTCAGAATTAACAAATGATTACAGAAGTAAATGTGTGTGGATGAACATTCTCACCAATACAACAAATTATTTCTGGTCATGAAAACCTATCAGTATATAATCCTCTTAGTGATCTGATTTAATATGAAAGTATAATAATACTACTATGAATTTAAGGATTTTTTTTCTGGTGTCTGTTTTTGGCAATATATTTCTGGCAATATATCTCTTTGTTGTCCTTTCAGACAATATTAAAGGGGTAATTCTGTTTTCTAAAACCTTGTTCCTGAAAACATATTCATGAGCACAGTTCCTCCATAATTGTGAGGAAGCTCTTCCTATGTGTATTTTCATTGTGCTCCTTCAAAACAGACATTTTTAAAATAAATTCTTCTGAATCCTCCTTCTCTGAGAGACATTCTTTTCCCACCATTCTGTCCAACTATGATCTGCTCCCATTTCTTCCATTTCTTGTAAAATGTTAATGTGCTTTCTAAGTCACTTAATAATGAAGGTGAGAAATTGCAAGAAGCCAGGCACAGTGGCACACTGCTGTAATCCCAGTGTCTCAGGAGGTTGAGGCAGAAGGATTGCAAGTTCAAAACCAGCCTCAGCAACTTAGCAAGACCTAGTGAGACCCTGTCTCAAAATAATAATAATAATAATAATAATAATAATAATAATAATAATGATAATAATAATAATAAAAAGAAAAGAGTTGGGATGTGGTTCAGTGATTAAGTACTTCTAAATTCAATCCCTGGTACAAAAAAAAGGAAGAAAGAAAGAAAGAAATTGGGAGAAGAGCATTAACCTTAATGGAAATCCATTGACCCTGTTTTCCTTCACATGCAAGAAAATATCTTTGTCTAAGTTCATAAAAGTAATTGTGCTTAAGTTTTAAATCTCTTTGATGTTTGATGAAGCAGTATAAATGTTTGATAAAAAAAAATCAGTGAGAGAAGGAAAGTGATATTTACAGTCTTCCACTAAAATTAAACTTTAAAGTAAGCCATCTAAATTATCTTCAGATCAGTCCGGGAATATATTATGATGGAAATCTAATTTAACCTGCAGATGCTGTTTACATTTGATTCTTTTTTTTTTCTAGAAAGGTGACTTACAATTTGATGGGCCAGAGAATTCTGCCCTTTTTTTCCATGCATAGTGCCTTGAATATCTAGTTGGCCTGATGATGATAGATGTCTTGATTTTTATGCTTTTTTAAGTCCATGGAATATGTATCTTAGTAACTTGTTACATATTTTATAGAAAAAAAGCCTATTTTTTGGTAACCTGTTGTTCATTTATCCACATTTATTAAATAGAGAAGGGTAAATTTAATGATGTAGAAAGAAATTAAGTACTTGGAAGTATGGTCCCTGAAGGCTTACAGTTAGACCCTAACAAATGGATTCAAAGTGACTTCAAGATTACCTGACTGCAGAGGAGATATAGAGTTCCCACTGAAGTATAGCTTCTGACACTTTTTTTTTCTGTTTTCTTTTTTCAAAATTTGTTCTGATTAGTTATACAATTATAATTGTGACACATCGTACACAAATGGAGGATAATTTCTCATTCCTATGGCTATACATGGTAGAGTCACACCACTAGTGTAATCATACCTGTATACAGGGTAATAATGTCCATCTCATTCCACCATCCTTCCCACCCTCACACACCCACTCCTCCCCTCTGCACAATCCAAAGTCCCTTCATTCTTCTCTATACCTCCTGTCATTATGGATCAGCATCTGCTTATAAGAGAAAATACTCGGCCTTTGGTTTTTTGGGGTTTGGCTTATTTTGCTTAGCATGATATTCTCCAGCTCAATCCATTTACCTGAAAATGCCATAATTTCATTCTTCTTTAGGTCTGAGTAATATTCCATTGTGTATTTATATCACATTCTCTTGATCCATTCATCTGTTGAAGGGCACCTAGGTTAGTTCCACAGTTTAGCGATTGTGAATTGAGCTGCTATAAATATTGATGTGGCTGCATCCCACTGTGGTATGCTGATTTTCAGTCCCTTTTTTATAAACCTAGGAGTGGGGTAGCTGGGTCAAATGGTGGTTCTGTTCCAAGTTTTCTGAGGAATCTACATGCTGCTTTCCTGAGTGATTGCACCACTTTTCAGTCCCACCAGCAATATATGAGTGACATTTTATCTTAATCCAAGGGAAAGTTCACTGGAGATGGAGTGGTCTCAGGCCTTACATTGAGAGATGCACATAATAATCTTGCAGAAGTATTGAGAAGAAAATGTGTATTGTGTGTGGTATTAATAAGTCAATAATTGGCTTTAAGACAAAAGCTTTGGAATGCTAAAGGTTCATGATCTAAAAATGAAGGAAATAGATCATCAGAAAGTAATGATGTTCTAGATACAGTGTGTCCCAATACATGACTCAAAATTAAGAAAGTTAACAAAATTACAAGGACAAAAGGGCATATTCACAATCATAGTCAAAGAGTTTAAAAACACTTCTTTTAGAAACCAGTGGACAGGGGCTGGGGTTGTGGCTCAGTGGTAGAGCACTTGCCTAGCATGTGTGAGGCACTGGGTTGGATCCTCAGCACCACATGAAAATAAATAAATAATAAAGGTATTGTGTTCATCTACAACTAAAAAAAAACTATTAAAAAAGAAAGAAACCAGTGGACAGAGAATAAAAACATCAGGATTGGAAAGAATAATCTAAATTTAATAATACATATTCTTTCAGATATTGGGTACTTAAGCAAATGAAAACTGTAAGGGTCCGACGAAACGTCGGAGGAAGAGACCACAAGAGACTGTCTTATGCAACAGCAGAAGGGAGGGTTTATTTGGAGACCAGCATGCTAGGGCCCAGAGCTCTCTATAGCAAAGAGAGATAGAGCCCTGAGAACAGCTTAAGCAGAACTTATATACTTTCCTTGGAGAGGGCAGGGAGAGAAGTTACATTTTGTAGTTTGGCAGTTGGGGACAGCTCATTCTGGGAACAAGATTAGCAAACAGTTCACAGTTGGGGACAGCACATCCTGGGAACAAGATTAGCAAACAGTGTTTTGTTAAGCATATAGAAAAATGGAGTGACAAGTACCACTTCTTCTTCTGGCTACTTTTAATCATAAAAGTGATCATTGGGGGGTGTCACATTTTATGTCTGTTAGTGGGGTATATTGTTGTCTGATTACCATAAGTTTGATTTGTCTAATTTTGGGCTTGGAGAAAGGAAACTACACAGTTGAGCAAACAGGGTCCTAGAGTTAGCAACAATATAAGAACTATTAGAGGACCGGCCAGGGCTGATAAAAGCGTAGTTAACCAGGGGGACTGTGTGAACCAAGACTCATACCACCCTTTTTGGGTTTCTTTCTCTCTCTGACGCTCTTCAAGGCATCTTCTTAGTTTATTCATAGATTTTTTTACAATTCCAGTATGGTCGGCATAAAAACAACATTTTTCCCTCAATGCAACACAAAGGCCCTCTTCTCTCATGAAGAGGAGGTCCAACCCTCGCCTGTTCTGTAAAACAACTTCAGAGAGAGAGGTTAAAGATTCCTGCAAAGCTGTGATGGAGGTTTCTAATATCTTTAAGTTTTGGTCCATTGCTGTTTCTAATTGGGTCATTTGTTGTGTCCCACGGACCAGGGCAGTGGTCCCTGTGCCCACCCCTGCAGCAATTCCCATTCCTAATAAGACGGCTAAAGTGAGGGATACAGGTTCCCGGCGGAACCGGGTTGTATGTCCCCTTATTTGATCTTTAAATGAACCTGCGTCATGATAGAGCACTCTGGGAAACATCTGCACCATTACATAATTAATCACATCTGTTGACCATTTTATGAAAACATAAATAATGTTTAAGTATATAGAATTATACTGTTGTAGGGACGGACAAGGCAAGGCACCTAAGATAGCACTGAAGACAGGGAAACAGCCCTATTTGGCTGTAACCGGATTCAGAGGGCACTGCTTCTGTTGTAATCAATTAATCCCCTGAACCCCAAGTTTAGGTAGTTTCAGCATTTTGTACTCAACATGTAAGGGAAGGGGCTCAGAAGTTTACAGTCTGCAGAAGTTCACAAAAAGCAGTTTTTGTTTCTGTTTTTTTTCTCTGTTCTGGGCAAGTTAACTTTTCAAGGACACCTGGGAGGGGGAGAACTTTTTTTTTCTTTTTTTTTTTCTTACCAGCTGTTACCATGGAGCCCAGTGGATAACTTTTTTATCTTAGAAATGTAGCCATCTCTGTGAAGCCCCAGCTCAAGGCCAGAGGCCCTGTTCACATATTTTGTGAAAAACTAGTAAGGGGGTGTCTAGCTTAGGAGTGCTGATTTTTCCAGCCAGTGGCCAAGTAGAACAGGGCAACATGAAAAGAGGAAGTTTATCTATACTGAACTCTTTTATAGGGACTCTTTTGCTGAAAGTCCTAAAGTCAGCCATGGTGAAGACTTCTGGAGAAGGTCAGTTAAGACTTTTCTGTGGGCCTGATACAGAGGGGGAGGACGGGGAAGGCGGTGCTGAGAGCAGCTCCGTGGATTTGAGAATGAGGAAGGATAGATGTAAAAGAATAATGGGAAAGGGGTTTGGGATTTTCCTAGCAACAAAAACTTGAGTGGTAGAACAGGTAGAGTAGAGGGGAAGACTGGAGTGAGTATCCCAAAAAGCCTGTGAGGGACTTTAAATTTTTAGTAACCTGTTTTCAGTGATGACAAAGCAACTTTAAAGGCCATTTTCATTACATCTTGGATAGGGGTCTGAGGGCTCTCCTCAGCTGGTTTGAGCTTTGGGTTAGCTGGTAAGAGGACCTGGTGGGACCCGGTGTGGACACTGACAGGAGAAGAGAGGAGTGAATGGGTGGAGAGAGACCTCAGTACCTGTTACTTCAGCAAGGGGGCAATGGTCTGAGAACTGGCGGAGGTTTGGGTTCCATCAGGTAGCCCGTGTATGTTTACATCCTTATGACTTACAGGAGAAGTCGGTTTTTCCCCCACACAGCCGT
The DNA here is from genome assembly GCF_964194105.1 of Spermophilus citellus. NCBI lineage: Eukaryota > Metazoa > Chordata > Mammalia > Rodentia > Sciuridae > Spermophilus > Spermophilus citellus. Next base: position 92,690,546 of record NC_138198.1, on the reverse strand, counting down.
GACTGTTTGTGGCTTTGATAGTCCGCCGGGCAAACATAGTAATCTAGGTTGGCTCGCGTGTCCCTACATCCATAATGTTTGTTTCTATTATGGTACGGAAGGGATTTAATGGAATTTTAGTGGGATCCTCTTCATCAGGGATACCCAATAGGAAAGACCTATAGCCAGCTGACAAATGTCTGGGTGGAGAGATGGCCATCAGGTCCCTAAGGGGGCTGTATGTGAGATAGACCATACTTCTTGTCCAGTAGGATTTATGATCTGCCATCGCTGCTGTATGGGCTGATGAGGGTTAGGACTACTGGTGGACAAGAGGAGAGTCCATAGCCTTATCCACACGGTAAATACGCAATTTGAGAGGGTTACCAGTCTTTTCCAATTTCCAGCCAGAGTTCTGGACAGGGCGCAGGCTTGAGATGAGAGGCATGGATCCAGGAAGTGATTCCGTTTACCTTTACCGCTGTAGGTGTTATAAGTAGCACCTGGTATGGTCCTTTCCAGCCGGGTTCTAGGGATGACACCTGATGTCATTTTACGTAGATGAAGTTTCCCACTTGATATCGGTGTGGAGTCCCTTCGTCCCCAGGTTGGTAGGCAGTGGCGAGCTGTTTCCACAGGTATCACTGAGTTTTTTTTTTAAAGCTTTAAGTCTGTCAAGCAAGGGGATGTGGAAGGAATTGTTAGGTCTTAGAGTTGGGGTTAGGTCCCTTACTGGAGGAGGGGCACCATAGAGAATTTCATAGGGGGTGAGGTTACACAAAGAAACAGAGGGAGTATTTCTTGTATGAAACAATGTATAAGGCAGGAGCATAGTCCAATCTTTTATGCTGGTCTCTAAGCTTAATTTCGTTAAGGTCTCTTTAATGGTTCTAATTATTTTTTCTATCTGTCCTGAGCTCTGGGGTCTATAAGCACAATGTAACTTTTAATTAATCCCCAGGGTCCTGGCCAACCCCTGACTTACCTGGGCCACGAACGCCGGTCCATTATCAGACCTTATTACCTTAGGCAGGCCGTATCTTGGAAAAATATCTTCCAGGATCTTTTTGACCACCTTTTGCGCCGTTTCTTTTTTTTGTGGGGAAGGCTTCAATCCATCCTGAAAAATGTATCTACAAAGATTAGGAGATATTTAAGTCCATACCTTGCTGGCTTAATTTCAGTAAAGTCCACTTCCCAAAATTGTCCTGGTCTGGTTCCTTGAAGGCGCCTTCCTGCAGGAATCTTGGAAGGGTAAGCATTAACCAATCGATAGACCCGACAGGCTTTTGTTACCCGTTCAGTTACTTTCTTTCGCTGTGAGCCAGTTAGTGGAAAACTCTGTTCTTGATCCTTCAGGAATGGCTGCAATTTCTTTGAACCAAGGTGAGTGAGTTGATGTACATTTTTAATGTAGTGTAAGGCTTTCTGAAATTGCAGGCTGGGCTCAGTAAAGTCGAGGAGTTCAGTGTCTGTGTCCTTATGTTCCCCCGGTGTGGAAAGTGTCAACATGGTTACTCCGTTTAGGGCTGCCAATTTAGCCTCTTCATTTGCCCTCTTGTTAGATGGGGGTGGTGTCTGCACAACGGTTTCTTTTCTGGGCTCAGTGAGCCATCGTTTACCGCCCCTAAGGGAATAGTCCAGGAAGATTACTTCTTGCTGGCAAATTTGGGCCTTTTTGGCAGAAGCTCTATACCCGAGTTGAGCAAGCTCGGATAATAGTGCTTGGGTCCCAGACTCACAGTTTTCCTTGGTATCGGCTGCCAGTAGCAGGTCATCCACATATTGAAGCAGGGTGACTTCGGGGTGCGTAGTTCTGAAGTTGTTGAGATCTCTGTGGAGGGCTTCATCAAAGAGAGTGGGGGAGTTTTTGAACCCCTGTGGGAGTCTGGTCCAAGTTAGTTGACCAGACGTTCCGGTTTCTGGGTTTACCCACTTGAAAGCAAACAGCAACTGACTATCTTTGTGCAGAGGCAAGTAAAAGAAAGCATCTTTTAAGTCCAGAACAGTATACCATTTTCGCTCAGGGTTCAGGGTGCTAAGCAGATTGTATGGATTAGGTACTGTGGGGTGAATGTCCTGCACTCTGTTGTTGGTCTCTCTTAGGTCTTGAATGGGGTGATAGTCCCAGGTTCCTGGCTTTTTTACTGGTAGCAGGGGAGTGTTCCAGGCCGATTGACAGGGCCTTAGGACCCCTAAAGCCAGATATTTCTGAATATGGGGCCTTATCCCATCTTTAGTTTTTTTTTTTTTTTTTTTGCTCAGAGGATATTGTTTAATATTAATTGGGGAGGCTGAGGTTTTTAACTCCACTGTTATCGGAGGTTGTTTTACGGCTAGGCCTAACCCAGCAGTTTCTGCCCAGGCATCTGGGTAATCTGTTATCCATTTCTGGGATAGCTTGCCTGTTTGATCAGTCTTGGGGGGTGTGAAGAGTTGATGTTCATCTTTTACTGACATAGTTAAAGCCATGACTAAGGAGATTTTACTGAAGGATTTAGAAATTTCATTTGGGGGCCTTCAGGGTTAAAAGTTATTCTGGCCCAGAGTTTGGTGAGCAGATCTCTGCCCATCAATGGGGCTGGGCATTCTGGGATCACTAGGAAGGAGTGATGGATTTTTCCTTTCCCCAGGTCCATGGGGTCCATGGTCCTCTTAGTTGTCCAAGCCCGATATTTACTGCCGTTAGCCCCTTGAACTAGAGACCTTTTAGTTGATAGAGGGCCCAATGGGGCCTTAAGGGCTGAGTATACTGCCCCTGTATGCACTTCAAAGTTTACTGGGGTCCCCTCCACTTCAAAAGTTACTTTGAGCTCAGGGAGGGGATCCGAGCCCCAACTTTCCTAGTCATCCTCCAGAGTTAGAATGGCTGGCTGGCGTGGCTGTTTCTTTCTAGGGCTAATGGCAGTGTCCTTTGGCCCAGTGTCCTTTTTCTCTACAGTAGGCACATTGATCTGAGGCCAGACGTGGCTTCTGGCGTGGGCCCAGGTATCCCTTTCTGTCTCCCTGTCTCTTAACTTCTGGCCTATTTGTCAATGCCTCAGTCTGTCTTTTGCTTCTTTCATCCTCCCTTTGCTCCCTTTCTTTCTCCCTCCTTTGTTCCTTCTCTTCCTCAGTTTCTCTCTTATAGTATACCTTCTCGGCTTCTCTGACTAAATCTCTCAAAGTCATATCTTGTAATCCATCTAAGCATTGTAATTTTCTTTTAATATGCAGGGCAGCTTGCCCAATAAAGGCCATCGTAACAGATGCCTTTTGATCCTCTGCCTGAGGATCAAAAGGAGTATATTTCCTATATGCCTCCATAATTTTTTCCAGAAACATAGAGGGAGATTCATTAGGCCCTTGAATAATCTCTCTTACCTTGGCCAAATTAGTTGGCCATCTAGCGGCTGCTCGGAGACCCGCTATTAGAGCCCGGTGATAAGTGGACAGATGCTCCCTACCTTTAAAGGTGTTGGGGTCCCAGTTGGGTCGGTTCAAGGGGAAGTTGTGTCGGTCGCCCATCTGGTCCGAGGATATTTTTTTCTAGCTTCCAGGAGGATTCTCTCTCGTTCCTCTGTCATGAAGAGAGTCCCTAGGAGTTGTTGGCAGTCATCCCAAGTAGGCTGGTGTGAAAACGTCGGCGGGTTCTTTGAGTTCTTTTAGCTGGGCCAGTTTCTTCTGGGGAGGAGGGGCTGTGTGTCCCATGGGGGAGTCATCTGAAGGGCACTGGGCCAGCTCAGCTTCCTCCAATGGTGGAGAGGCTGAGTCAGCAGCAGGGGAATCACTTAGAGGGTGTTGGGGGTTGGAGGATGAGGGCAGGGGATAAGGAGGGGGAGGAGAGTCCAGTAGAGTCAAATCTTGAGATTTAGAGAGAACAGAGGGTGGAGGAGGAGGAGGAGCAGAGGGTTTGAGAGACAGAATCGTGGGGGAAGGAGTAGGAGCGGGGGCAGGGACAAGGAAAGGCTTCACCCATGGAGGAGGAGATTTGCAGAGGTCCTGCCAAGTTAAGATATATGGCTGTTGATCTGGATGGCTATGTGGTCCCGGCTGAAAGACAAAGACAATATCTCTGACTTTTCAAATTAGTGGGAAGTAGAAAGATCCTTCTGGGGGCCATCCGACTCCAAAGGTGGGCCATTCTGAGGCACAGAGAGTCTGCCAGGTCCGGTGTTTTACTGAAAAAGAAAGATTTTAAGCCCTTAAGCGGACTTCAGTCCAGTGATCAAGGGTCAGGGACAGAGGCGTGGAATGGCTCTGTCCCATAATGAAAGTTACTTGAACAAAGACAGGGACAATACAAACGTGACACAAACACGGACACACACAGTAAATGTGTAACACAAGTTCAGAGGCAAAGATTAAAAACAGACAGTGAATTCAACCTGAGAGAAAGAATTGCCGGCAAGACCAGACGGGTTGGCAGCAGAATATACCAGATGAGGGCACTTCCATCCCTCCCAGATGAGAGCACCTTCGTCTTTCCCAGAGTCTCTCAAGGCGTCCCTTGAAAGACGTGGCCTGTGGCTTCAGGGACACGTCTGTCCACCACCGCCAGGGGAGCTTACGCTCTCCGCTGACAACCACACTCTGCCAACCCAAACCAAAAAACCAGAAGGCTCTGAGAGCTCACGCTCTCTGCTGAGCCAAAAAACCAGAAGGCTCTGAGAGCTTACGCTCTCCGCTGAGCCAAAAACCAGACTCTGAGCGATCGCAAAGGAAAAACAAGGAGGAGAAGAAGGAGGAGGAGAAGAAGAAGAAAAGGCACCTTACTAACCCCCCTAAAGGAGTCTTGTTGAGGTCTCTCTGTCCGGCGATGCGCAGTTCCCGGCCGACGCACCAAATGTAAGGGTCCGATGAAACATCGGAGGAAGAGACCACAAGAGACTGTCTTATGCAACAGCAGAAGGGAGGGTTTATTTGGAGACCAGCATGCTAGGGCCCAGAGCTCTCTATAGCAAAGAGAGATAGAGCCCTGAGAACAGCTTAAGCAGAGCTTATATACTTTCCTTGGAGAGGGCAGGGAGAGAAGTTACATTTTGTAGTTTGGCAGTTGGGGACAGCTCATTCTGGGAACAAGATTAGCAAACAGTTCACAGTTGGGGACAGCACATCCTGGGAACAAGATTAGCAAACAGTGTTTTGTTAAGCATATAGAAAAGTGGAGTGACAAGTACCTATTTTATTAACCTTTCAAAAACAACCAAAGAATTATTAACATACTGATAGCAATGTATTCCCAAACGTTTATAATTAATGAAGATTAAAACACTACATATTAAATTTATAACATGGAACTAAAGTAGTATTTTGGTACACACCTATAAAAATAGAAAATTGAAAAGCTAATAATTTTTAGACAAGTTTTTCCTTTTAATTGCTATGCAATTACTGTACATATTTGTGGGGTACCATGTGGTATTTAAATACAATGTGTCATAATCAAATCAAGGTAATTAGCGTTGTCATTTCCTATCATCTCTTTATGTTTGAGATAATCATTTAACTCATTTAGAAACAAAAGAGAGAAAATGCTAAGAAGATAAAAGAAAATAAGTAGAAAAATTAATTAAATAGAAAACAAAGATGTAATAGAAAAGACGAACAAAATCAAAAGCAAAATTTAAGCCTGTGAAAGGCTTTAGAAATATCTTAAAGATCAATTAAGAAAGAGGAACATTTTTTCATATATTTGTTGATTGAATGTATATCTTCTGAAAAGTGTCTGTTCAGCCCCTTAGCCCATTTATTGCTTGGGTTGTTTGTTTTTTTTTTTTTTTAGTTCTTTATATATCTTGGAGATTAGTGCTCTATCTGACATGCGTGTGACAAAAATTTGATCCCAGAATGCAGGCTCTCTCTTCACCTCATTGATTATTTCTTTTGCTGAGAATAAGATTTTTAGTTTGAGTCCATCCTATTTATTAATTTTGATTTTATTTCTTGAGCATTAGGAGTCTTGTTTAGGAATTCGGGGTCTAATCCGACTTGATGAAGAATTGGGTCTACCTTTTCCTCTATTAGGCACAGGGTGTCTAGTCTAATTCCTGGGTCCTTGATCCACTTTGAATTGACTTTTGTGCATGGTCAGAATGGCAGTTATTAAGAATACAGACAACAATAAATGTTGGCTAGGATATAGGGAGAAAGGCATACTCACACATTGCTGGTTGGACAGCAAATTAGTGCAACCAATCTGTGAAGCAGTATGGAGGTTCCTTAGAAAACTTGGAATGGAACCACCATTTGACCCAGCTATCCCACTCCTTGGTCTATACTCAAAGCACTTAAAATCAGCATATTACAGGGACACAGCCACTTCAATGTTCATAGCAGCTCAATTCACAATAGCTAAATTATGGAAGCAACCTACATGCCCTTCAATAGATGAATGGATAAAGAAACTGTGTATATATACACAATGGAATGTTACTCAGCATTAAAAGAGAATAAAATTATGGTATTTGCAGGTAAATATATGACGTTTTGGAGAATATCATGCTAAATGAAGTAAGCCAATCCCAAAAAACCAAAGGTCAAATGTTCTCTCTTATAAATGGAAGCTGACCCATAATGGGGGGGGCATAGGAAATATGGAGGAGCTTTGATGCGACAAAATTGAGGGAGGTGGGGGGAGGGAGCATGGGGCAGGAAAGATGGTGGAATGAGATGGACATCATTACCTTAGGTACATGTATGACTGCACATATGGTGTGATGCTACATTGTGTACAACCAGAGAAACGAAAAGTTGTGCTGCAATTGTGTACAATGAATCAAAATGCATTCTGCTGTCATATATACCTAACTGAAATTAATTAATTTAAAAAAAAGAGGAAGCATAAAATAAGGGTAAAAACAGAAAGATTAAAATTTATAACAAAATATTAATACATTAATGTCAGTATACGTGAAATTTATTGTCATACTAGTGTATACTTGACCCTTATTTACTCAAAAAGCAACCAAATATTCCAAATTAACCTACAGCCATTAGATAAATTCAGTATTACAAAAATCTATCTATTACAAATATCAAACTCTGATGATTTTACAAATGAGTTTGACCAAAACTATAAGGACTAGATTATCTTAATTTTAGACAAACATATCCAAAAGGAAAGTTAACAGGGAGAAAACACCCTATTCCATTTCATGATACCACTATAATCCTGCATTCAGGAAGAATATTATGGTTCAATCATACTTGTGACTGTAAATGCAACTTATTCCCATGTTGAATCTAGTAGTGTATATTCAGCTTAGGATTTCAGATATGACCCTTAACAAATATCCAGTTATCAGGTGAAGGGAATTAACAGATATGGGGTATCACATGGAATTAAGGCATTCTGGTAGATGCCCTACCAGCTAAGTTAGCCAGAATATTGAAGTTTTATAGTTGTTCTTTTTTTCACCTTTGCCATAAAGGCATTAAATTATCTTCAATAACTACTCCTCTTAAACATCTGATCACAAAAATAACCTCCAGCCAAAGTAAGTCTCCAACTCGCTCATTTGTCAGCCAACGAAGGAAGTGACTTCATTTACAGGTAGTAAGTTTAGTAAGTTGTGCTTCATTATGACAGCTAAAAAAAATGTATCCAGAAAAGAAAAAAACTTGTTTAAAACAGTTAGCATTATGGCATAAAGAGTTCCTTAGGTTGTAGGAATTGAGATGCTGGAAATTATCAATGTTCAATTAAAAAAGCAAAGCAAATTATTTCAAGTAGGTTTTCCTTGCCTGTTGAGTAAAAATGTTACTTTGGTGTTTATTCAGGAGGTCAATGTGTTAAGGGTGACAGAAGAATTAGTCTTCATGCGTAGTATTCATGGAGTAACTATAGCTCAGAATATTTTCAATGTTGAGAAAGAACTAATGCAGTACAATATAAAGTAGAATCTGCAAAATGTGGGCTGGGATTGTGGCTCAGCGGTTGAGCACTCGCCTAGCACGGGCGGGACCCTGGTTTGATTCTCAGCACCACATAAAAATAAAGACATTGTGTTGTGTCCATCTACAAAAGAGATTCATTCTCATTCTCATTCTCATTCTCTCTCTCTCTCTCTCTCTCTCTCTCTCTCTCTCTCTCTCTCTCCTCAAAAAAAAAAATCTGCAAAATGTGTTATTTGGACAGATTTAATAAAGTTTGCTAACACACATAATATACCTATTATATTATTATATTATGCTTATATAAGCATAATATATTAAGCATAATATAATAGGTATATTATGTTTTACTTATTCACTGAGCTATCAGCAGGAGCATTGTGGAAAACATTTAGTTCTTTCAAGTGTTGTTGAAACAGTGTGTCACCTATAAACGTCATTCATTCTCATCAATTTAATCATCTTCAGTTCTGAGAAATGTTGCCAGAAATAGGCTATATGTCCTAACTTGTTCTACCACACAGCAGTTTGGTGGCTTGATGATAAAATTTTATTGCAAAGTTTTTCAGATCCAGAGTTAAGATTGAAACTTTTTTTTAGTTTTATTGATTTTATTTTTTTAAATGCATGACAGCAGAATGCATTACAATTCTTATTACACATATAGAGTACAATTTTTTCACATCTTTGTGTATAGAGTATGTTCATGACAATTCATGCCTTTATACATATACTTTGAGGTTTTTTGCGTTACAATTCTTATTACACGTATATACCACAATTTTTCACATCTGTTTATATATAAAGTATGTTTTACACCCAATTTGAGTCTTCATACATGTACTTTGGATAATGATGTACATCACATTGCACCATCCTTGCTAATCCCCTGCCCCCTTCCTTTCCTTCCCATCCCTCTTCCCTATCTAGAATTCATCTAATCCTCCCACGCTCCTCCTCCCTACCCCACTATAAGTCAGCCTCCTTATATCAGAGAAAACATTCAGCATTGTTTTTTGGGGATTGGCTAACTTCACTTAGCATTATCTTCTCCAACGTCATCCATTTACCTGCAAATGCCATGATTTTATTCACTTTTAATGCTGAGTAAAATTCCATTGTGTATATATGCCACATTTTTTTATCCATTCATCCACTGAAGGGCATCTAAGTTGGCTCAACAGTTAGCTATTGTGAATTGTGCCACTATAAACATTGATGTGGCTGTGTCCCTATAGTAAGCTGTTTTTAAATCCTTTGGGTATAGTCCGAGGAGAGGGATAGCTGGGTCGAATGGTGGTTCCATTGGTTCCATTCCAAGATTTCCAAGATTGAAACTTTTTTAAACAAGGAGAACTGTCCTCCAGTACCATTATTAAGCATTGAATGGCTTTGAAATGAGTTTTAGCTGAAGAAACGTCAAGGTTACTTGATGAATCCAATCTAAAGTTACAAGGCAAAACAGTGCTTACATGGCAATCTTATCCTACGGTAAGGCCATTTTGATGTTGACAGATATTGTTCAAATCACAAGTAAAGGCAAAATGTATTATAAATTCCCTGTACTATAGTAAATGAAAACAAAAACTTAGATCTCCATTCCCATATGAATTTGCAGTGGATATATTTACTGAGTACATACTACGGACCTAGCAGTGTTTTCAGACATAAACACTAAGTGAATCCCCATATTTCAAACTCCTTTTCCCTGTTCATTGAAAAGCTTTCAGTTTAACCTTTAATTGGAAGTAATTAATCTGCAAAGCATTAATCTGCTAAAAGGCAATTATCAAGAGAAGAATCTATTAGAATCCTACAAATAAATGCCTTCCAGGTGATGAATATGCTCAATTAAAATCATATGCTTAAAAAAGACATTACTTTGGTTAAAATTTAGGACTTACATAAATTATCAAGTTTTATTAGTGTTTGTATTAAATTTGATATTAAAATCATTTTCTCTTGAAGCACCTTTTATGTCCTGATCTTTGGTCATTGTTTTGTTAACCTTTCCAGCTTTTCCATAGCCATACTTCTTAGTGACCTTTCCCCCAAAATTCTTTTTCTGGACTTCATTAAATTCAGCACCTTCATAAAATTTGTATTTTTAGTTTATAATTGATGCCCCCTAATTATATCACATTGTTGCTTTAATTCAAGTGCAGCATTAACTCAGTCGGGCAGGAATGTAATCTAGTGACAATCAAGGAAGACTGGTTGAGTGGTTACTAGTTAAATTATTTGTCCATTTGTGAATATTTTTATTTTATTTTTTGCTTCTTTCTGCAGCCTGTAGAATTGAAGATTTGAATAATAGATATTTAGTAAAAATGATTCTTTATAGCTTGGATTTAAACACTCAATTCTGACCCTGCAGATACAAAAGAAATCAAGATAATGAACTCGATTTTCTTCCAGAGAACATAGATATTTCTCAGCAGTGTAGAATTTGCCTATGCTAACTCACATTTGGAAGCAAGTCAAAGATATGTGTCTTGGTTTGAAAGTTCAGAATTTTGAAACGAAAGTGAGAAATAACCTCTAAACTACTGTGTTAGAATAAAATGAGTCCTTCTCATCTCAGAAAGAACTGGAGCTCTGGCCTCAGACTTTTCTCAATTTTATTTCAATATGTCAATCCACAAATTGGCATATTAGCAAACTGCACAAAATGTTGCGCCTTCTAATGAAATAATGATTATCAGAAACCTAACATTAGTCATCTGCAGAGCTGAAAGGAAAATTCTTGTAATTTCCTTTCATAAAGATCTATACTAGTACAGGGATTCTTGAAAGTGAAGAATAAAATAAAATTTAAAGTGGGTTCATCCAGAGACCAGAACTCCTTGGATGTCATGATACTTTTTTTTCTCCAATCTACTCAGAACTTTTTAAATAACTACACACTATCAATGATTTGCTTGGACACAGGCTTGGTAATTCTCTCTTAAAATTGTGACATCTCCCCACCTCTGAGCTTGTCATGTCGATACCATGATTTAGTGAATAGCAGAACAAATGGAAGCTAACTCCAGCTAGAGAAATCAAAGCTTCAAAAGGCCACTAAGTTTCCTTCAGAGGTCAGAGTTCTTGTGTGCTAGGGTTGTCTCTGTCTAATTAAATTCCAAGTGAAGCTATTTCCTTCTCATGGGACATCTGCCTCTTTCAGGGTAGAAGATAGGAGGTTGATTCTTGACCTGCTTCTATCATGCCTCAAGAAGAACCAGGAGACAATAGGGGATATCCTTGTTTAAGTAAATAAAAAACAAAAACATTATCTGCAAAGTTACACATATTATGAAAAATGTGTTAAAACATTTTCAAGTTGTAGATTCATTACAGATTAGGAGCATGTCTTTTGTTATGTGCCTAGTAATATTTTCTTCAAGGATTTTAAATTTGACACTTACTGCAAACTTGATAATTATAGCAAATGCTTAATGAATTGTAAGAACTATAAAAGTGAACATTCATATATATAATCTTAATAACCCCCAAATAGTTGAAATAGCTTCTCAACACCAGTATCTGAATGAAAGACTGTTAAATAGCTCTATTATATTTTTTTTCAGTTAAAATTTACAAAATGTGGTCTAAAATCAGAGCTACCAGCTTGGGTTCAATTACATAAGGAAAAAATGTGTTTGTGCAAACATAGGAGCCACTTTAACAATGCATAAAGCAGTATTCCAAATGTCTTGTTTCTCTGTAGTATTGTTGACATTCACCATTTACTTCCTGTACCTCAAAAGCAAATCTCAATATAATATGTTCATATTTCTTAATAATTCTGGCAGAAAAGAACATCAGCCTGAAGTAAAGAAATATCCATCTCTCTTTTGCCATATAAAAATTTGACCAACTCTAAACACATCACCCAAGCCCCTCAGTCTTCAGTTCCCTTCTTTCTGAGTGTGTTACTCAAGTCATTAGCACCACGGTGTAAGAGTTTTTAGAATTCTGGATTAGTAGAATTTAAGATAGCTAATGAATGCAGCAAATTAAAAAAGTGTGTAATTCTCATCATTCTCTGCTAGTAGAGAGAAGCTTTTGCAACATATGGAAGGTAGACTTAAAATTGAATTTTCCAGAGAGCACATGTTCAATGTGCTTCTCTCTCTGTAACAAGAGGTGATTACCAGAGGCTACACAAGGCACCTAAATCCTCAGCCACTCATATAGTATTATACTGATCTTTAGTCTTTCTGAGAGTAGTTGTATTTGATTAAAGATAGCACTAGATTCTCATGAAAGGATGCATGAATTAATTTGACAGTAATTTACTGAGTGTTCCCATCAACGGTACTAGAATAAATACGGTTTGGGTCTAATTTTGTGCATATTTTTTTCCTAGGACCCACTGATCTCAGCATGAAGAGGCAGCTGGCAACTAGCTCGGGCTCCTCCAGCAGCTCCAGCTCCAGACCTCAGTTGAGTCCAACAGAAATCAATGCCGTGAGACAGCTTGTCGCAGGATATCGAGAATCAGCTGCATTTTTATTGCGTTCTGCAGATGAACTGGAAAATCTCATTTTACAACAGAACTGAGTCAAATGATGACCATATTCACTGAGTTCTAAATTTGCAGTTTCCACTAATGACATTTTGATTTCCCAGCAGAGATACTTCTGGTCTTACTGCACAATCTTTTAAGAGAAATACTTCCATTATGCCACACTGTCCTTGATCCATAAAGTGATGTGTTAAGGTGCTTCAAAGGAACTTTGGCCTCTGAAGCACTTGAGATACTTAAATTTGTTCAGCCTCTTGCTTTTTGTTTTAATGTGTCAGCATAAGTATCATGGGCAAAAAAAAAAAAAAAAAGAAAAGAGAAAAAAAAGGCTGCGTATTCTTAATTCAAGGATAACTCAGAAGAAACTTGTGGTATAAAAAAAAAATAGTTCAAGATCCAACTGAAATATTAGTGGAATTTGCTACTGACTCATTGGACTGAAAGCAGAAGTATCTGGCAAAAAAAAAAAAAAAGCCAAATTTCTTGTTGCTACAGGATATAACAACAATGAAAAGGATCTTGTATTTTAAAAGAAAAAAAATATGTAATTTTTATAAAAAGAAAACTTGTTTTTCATTCAAAAATTGTCATTTTTACTTTGGTAACTTTTTCATAGGTCCTAAAAGAAAACTGTTTTGAAAAATTACTGTAAGTACCTTTTCCATATCCCTTTGCCTTCTCCTCTTTCCAAATTCTTTCTACAAAAATAACACTTGATGCTGGAAAACCCCTTGCCTACGTTCTTTAAATCGTCACATCAGGAACTACTTCTATGAGAAGCCTGCATTTCTGCACTTATGCTGATTTCAAAAAAAAAAAAAAAAAAACTACTCCAGATTGCAGCTTTACCATACCAGTTTTCATCACAGGATTTTTTAATATTAAAAAAGACGTGCTGAAAAAAAATCACACCTTGGTTTCCTTAGAGCTGCTCACTCCTGATTGCCGCTGCTGTCTTACAAGTACCCCTCTAGCAGCAATTGGATGTAGATGACTGAATGTTGAGGTTGCAAGTGACAATCTGAAAATTTGCACTCGTGTGTAGGTTTTCTTTTCATTTTTCTCTATCAGAAATAGTTTCCAAAAAAGACTGTTATGTCTGCTGATAGGATTTGTATACTTTACAGTTTTAGCTAAAATAAAGAACTCTCAGCAGATGCAGCTGCCAATTACAATGAACTGTTCCCTTGGGGCTCCCGTACCTTGCCCTTCTTTCTTCTTTTCTAGCATTGGAGACACATGAGTGGTATTTTCTTTGTGCACTTGAAGCAAGCCTATTTTAAAACTATTTAGAGAGAAATACTTTAGTTTATGCTTCTTGTATGATTATTTTTTTTCTGTTGTTTCGCTTCGGTTGGATTACAAATTCTTTGTGCATTCCTGAATTTGCCTTATTTCATGTAAATTTCGTGTCATTCGGTTTTTGACAATGAGTTGAAGGCATCAGTGATATTTCTTACCTACTTGTTACATATGGTTTCTTAAGTAATGACTGTGATTGTGACCAAGTAATGTGCACCTTTTCTTGTAACTGTGGACATTGCTATGCTTTTTTTCTTCTAGTGTTTCTAGAATTACTGTTCCTTACAGTTACGTAAACAAACAAAAAAAAAAAAGAAAACTTTTGTGATACTGTTGGTGAATATAATGTGAAAATCTTATTGAAATATGAGTATTTTGGAAATACATAGATGCACAACATCTTTTAAGGTGTGAATTTAGAGTTTGCTTATTTAAATGAAAATTTAAAAATTGAGGGCTGGTATAATTTTCTCTGTTTTGTTTGGTTTAATAAACAGATTTCTGTGTTAAAACGATGATTGTGAAACCTTACAAACTTTCTAAAAGACCACAAGGCTTAATTTCTGGCAGTTTGCTTTTAACATCTGAAATGATATTGACAAAATTAGACACTCCAAATTATTTCCCACGGATATCCAAAGGTTAATATTCAATCCATAAAGAGTTTATTCTGAGAAAGGGTAAAAGGAATCAGCATCCAGGGGTACTTCATTTGATAATTCAAACCTATGTTTAGAATATATTCATTGTCTTTTATTTCTCATTTCTTCAGGAGTAACCTGGTTCTTCTAATCCTTCCTGATTTAGGGGAAAGCATGTTCTATTCTTAAAAATGGCTATTTATATTTGGGGTTTTGTTGTAATAATACTTGAAGGCCTTGACATGATTTCCAGTTCACAAATTAACATTCAGGCTTGGGTTTTAGTAGACACATCAAAAATTCTTAATAACAATCATGAAGTAAATGGAGAAGAGCCGCAAGGTGCTCTTACTTTTTGTATCATTTTAATCTTCTATTATAACTTTCTCATCTACTCACCAGGACTGAATTCCTCAATGTCTTCTGTTATTGGTAATCCAAAAGATTTAAGTGCATTGAAAAAATGCCACCATTTTCTGGGGAAAGCACAGAGGTCAAAATGAAGTACCATTTTGTTTTCCTTTTCTTTATGACTTGTACCTGAGAAAGCAGCCTGATCTTGTTGGACATGCTGCAGCGGTGGATTAGAGAGATCACATCTCTTCATAAAGCACATTGGAGATTGCTCTTCTCATTCAAATGAAGCATTGAGAAATTGTCAGCCACCCAGACATCAAATAGAAGTCTCTGTCCCTTCGGCTAGTTAGTTTTCCATACAAAGCTGGTTTCTTGTAACTGACGTGTTACTTTATCCCATTTAATGAGATATCATGCCTTAAAATGGCCACAGAGGACACCAAGCATGGGCACACGACCGGATTAAAAAGCACTCAGGTTTTAACAATGGCCTCCGTTTACAAGGAAATGCATTTTGTTTTCTTTACTTCTCACAATAAATTCAGTAAATTGGTACAGTCGATTCCATTTTTTTACGGAAAGGAGGAGCAGCTTCCCAACAGCACAAAGATGGTGGGAGGTGAAGCCATCATTTGAACCCAGATACACCTGGAGCCTGGTCCTGCCATGTTGGTTGCTATCATTTGCTGTTTCCCAGGTAATAATCACATTCTGCTTGTGTCTTGGAACCAGGCTTTTATACTAAATCTTATCAGGTTTATATGTGTACATAAATCATAGTTATTTATTAGAATAAAGCATATGTCTAAACACCAAATTTTACCCTGTTAAGGAGTTTAATTTCCTTTAAGTAATGGACTCTACAGGTATAAAGAACTATGATAAAACTCATCAATAATTGAAAAATCATATACATGCAGCATAAAAGATAGATTGTCATTTTAAGAACAATGGGGACCAATAGTGAGTTTTGTAAGGAGAGATTAAATGGGAGTATTCAACTGAACCATAAAGAAAAACTCTTGTTATTAATCCTCAGGCCTTGAATGTAATGTCATTCAAAGATTACTCTCCTTTTCACTTTTTTTTATTAGTTCTTTTTAGGTATATGTGACAATAGAGTCATTTGATATATTTACACAAAAATGGAGCTCCTCTTTTTAAATTTTTTTAGTTTGTTATAATTAGTTATAGATGACATTAGACTGCATTTGTGTACACACTGTACACAAGTGGAGCACAATTTCTCATTCCTCTCGCTATACATGGTGTAGAGTAACACCAGTATCGTAATCATACATGTGTATAGAGTAATAATCCCCAGAGCCTCACCCCTCCTCTCCCTCCCCTCTGCAAAATCCAGAGTTCCTTCATTATTCCCTATCTCCCCCCACACACTATGGATCAGCATCCATTTATGAGAGAAAACATTTGGACTTTGGTTTTTTGGGGTTTGGCTTATTTCACTTAGCATGATATTCTCTAGTTCCATTCATTTACCTGCATATGTCATAATTTCATTCTTCTTTAAGGCTAAATAATATTCCATGTGTATATGTACCACATTCTTTATCCATTCATCTGTTGAAAGGCATCTAGGTTGGTTCCATAGTTTAGCTATTATGAATTTGAGCTGCTATGAACATTTGTGGCTTCATCACTGTAGTATGCTGATTTTAACTCCTTTGGATACTTACTGAGAAGCAGTATAACCAAGTCACATGGTTGTTCCCTTCCTAGTTTTCTGAAGAATCTCCATACTGCTTTCTAGCGCTCCATTTGTGTACAGTGTGTAAACAAATGCAAATTGGTTGCACCAATTTGCAATCCCACCAGCAATGTATGAGTGTATCCTTTTCCCCACATGCTTGCCAACATTTATTGTTACTGGGTCTCTTGAGAGTTGTCATTCTGACTGGACTAAGATAAAACCCCTCAGTGTATTTCTAATTCGCATTTCTCTAATTGCTAGAGATGTTGAACATTTTGTCATGTATTTGTTGACCATTCATTTTTCTGTTTGTTTAGCTCCTTTGCCCATTTATTAAATGGGTTCTTTCTCTTTCTCTTTTTTTTTTTTTTTGGTGTTAAGCTTTCTGGGTTCTTTTGTATATCCTGGAGTTTATATATATATATATGTGTGTGTGTATATATATATATATATATATATATATATATATATATATATATATATATATATATATATATATATATATATATATATATATATATTAGTTAACTAATGCCTCTGAATGTCCTACAGGCAGCGGATTTTTCTCCCATTCTGTAGACTCTTTCTTCATGCTCTTTTTTTTTCTTTTTTTTTATTATTAGTTGTTCAAAACATTACAAAGCTCTTGACATTTCATATTTCATACATTTGATTCAAGCAGATTATGAACTCCCATTTTTACCCCGTATACATATTGCAGATTCACATCAGTTCCACATCCACTTTTGTACATACTGCCATACTAGTGTCTGTTGTATTCTGCTGCCCTTCCTATCCTCTACTATCCCCCCTCCCCTCCCCTCCCATCTTCTTTCTCTACCCCATCTACTGTAATTCATTTCTCTCTCTTGTTTTTTTCCCCTTTCCCCTCACTTCCTCTTATATGTAATTTTGTATAACAATGAGGGTCTCCTTCCTTTACCATGCAATTTCCCTTCTCTTTCTCTTTCCCTCCCCGCTCTCGACCCTGTTTAATGGTGATCTTCTTCTCATGCTCTTACTCCCTATTCTGTTCTTAGTTGCTCTCCTTATATCAAAGGTGACATTTGGCATTTGTTTTTTAGGGATTGGCTAGCTTCACTTAGCATAATCTGCTCTAATGCCATCCATTTCCCTGCAAATTCCAAGATTTTGTCACTTTTTAGTGCTGAGTAATACTCCATTGTGTATAAATGCCACTTTTTTTTTTATCCATTCATCTATTGAAGGGCATCTAGGTTGGTTCCACAGTCTAGCTATTGTGAATTGTGCTGCTATGAACATCAATGTAGCAGTATCCCTATAGTACACTCTTTTAAGGTCTTCAGGAAATAGTCTGAGAAGGGCAATAGCTGGGTCAAATGGTGGTTCCATTCCCAGCTTTCCCAGGAATCTCCATACTGCTTTCCAAATTGGCCGCACCAATTTGCAGTCCCACCAGCAATGTACAAGTGTACCCTTTTCCCCACATCCTCACCAGCACTTGTTGTTTGACTTCATAATGGCTGCCAATCTTACTGGAGTGAGATGGTATCTTAGAGTGGTTTTGATTTGCATTCTCTGACTGCTAGAGATGGTGAGCATTTTTTCATGTACTTGTTGATTGATTGTATGTCCTCCTCTGAGAAGTGTCTGTTCAGGTCCTTGGCCCATTTCTTCATGTTCTTGATTGTTTCTTTTGCTATGAGAAGGCTTTGTAGTTTGATACCACCCCATTTATTTATTTTAGATTTTACTTCTTGCCCTTTAGGAGCCTTGTTGAGGAAGTCCATTCCTAATCTGACATGTTGGAGTGTTGGGGCCTACATTTTCTTCTAGTAAGTGCAAGGTTTCTGGGTTTTCTAGATCCACTTTGTGTTGAGTTTTGTGCATGGTAAGAGACGGGGGTTAAATTCCATCCTGCTACAGATGGATTTCCAGTTTCCCCAGCACAATTTTTTGAAGAGGCTATCTTTTCTCCAGTGTATGTTATTGTGGCTTTGTTTAGTATGAGACAACCATATTTTATGTGGGTTTGTCACTGTGTCTTCTATTCTATTCCATTGCTCTCCATGTCTGTTTTGGTGCCAATACCATGCCGTTTTTGTTATTATAGCTCTCTAGTATAATTTAAGGTATGTATTGTGATGCCTCCTGTTTCACTTTTCTTAGTAGGGATTGCTTTGGCTATTCTGGGCCTCTTATTTTTCCAAATGAATTCCATGACTTATTTTTCTATTTCTATGAAGAATGTCATTGGAATTCTAATAAGAATTGAATTAAATCTGTATAGTGCTTTTGTGAAGTATGACCATTTTGACAATATTGATTCTGCTATACAAGAACATGGGAGGTCTTCCATCTTCTAAGGTCTTCTTCAGTTTCTTTCTTTGGTGTTCTGTAGTTGTCATTGTAGAGATCTTTCACCTCTTTTGTTAGATTGATTCTCAAGCATTTTTTTTTTTGAGGCTATTGTGAATGGGATAGTCTCCCTAATTTCTCTTCCAGCTGATTCATAAAAGTTCATCTTTGTATGTCAAAAGTATTTTCTAATTTCATATGGCCCAGATTTCAAGATATAGTTCACATAAAAAAAACCCCAAAGTAAAGTATATTATTTACCTTGGCATATTAACATATTATTTATCTTTTAAAAAGCATGTTTGGGAAACTAACCTATAGAAGTTTAGTATTTTAATTATAGCTCATCCCCTTTATTAAAAAAAGTTTTTAAAAGAACATCAAATGCAATTGATGCCATTTCAGCTTTAATGTAAATCATGTTCAACATTTAAAATATTTTCTGATTGCAAAACAATGTGGAAAAATCTGATAATGAAAGAAGTGGGGGGAAAAAAGATCCATCATCCATAACACATTTTATAGCATATCTTTAGATATATAATTTATTTGCTAAAATGCAAATAAATGTTTTTCCATTGCATTTCATTATACATGTGTCTCATCATCTGCTCTTCTGACTAGCATAAATATTTCCCACATAATCGGGTATTGTTGAATTATCTTTAATGATGCTATAGTCTTACATTATATGAATGTATCTATGTTAGTTTTCTATTGCTGTTTAACCAATATCCACAAACAATACACATTTACCAAAGTCCTATACATTGGACATTTCCCTGGACTGCAATCAAGGTAAGTAGGACCTTATTCCTCTCTGGAGTCCCGGAGGGGAGAATCTATTTCCTCACTTATCAAAACTTATAGAGACCATCTGCATACCTCGACTGATGGCCCTCCCTCCATCTTCAAAACCAGGAACAGATCATGTTTAAGCATCTCTGAAACTTTGACTTCTTCTTTTTCCAAACTATTGAAAAATTCTTGTGAATACAATGAGTCCACCTGGATAATACAGTGTAATAATTTCTTTGTTATTAAGGTCAGCTAATTAGCAACCTTCACTCCATCTACAAATTTAAATCCTGAATTTGACATGTAACAACATATTCACAGGTTCTGATAATTAGGACATGGACATCTCTGAGGAACCATTATTCTACCTCTTCAGGGCCTTAATTTTATTTCCTTTTTTTTTTCTTTTAAATACCTCTCCATGCCCAGTTGTATTTGTTCATTCACTTGCAGGAAAGATCCTAAGTCAGCAGCACAAACATTTTAGAAATCATCGTCTGCTGCTCCATCTGTTCTTTCTCTTTTGTATAGAAGGTATCGTCTTTGGGAAAGTATTTTAATGGCATTTTTCTGAAATACCTCATTAAAATTAAATGTAATAAACAAAGAGGGTAAAAGTGTAGCTACATCTTTCAAGGGAAATAAAATAGAAATACCTCTGGGCCCTTTCTTCTACTAGATTTCTTAGAAGCTGTTTCCATCTAGGAAAATCCCTGAGATATGTCTGAGAGGGTTCCAACTCATTAGGCCAGAGGGGTGCAGGAGGATCCAAAGCTTAATTAAATTCTGTAAGCAATCCAACCTCATTCACAAAACTTCTAATGACAAGTTCCAATGACATTTCATTTACTCTGAACAATTAAAACATATATTTAAAATTAGATGGGATTAGATGATATGTGTTTTAGAAGGGAAGGGTTTGGCAATAACAAATCTATTAAATTTAGAATAATCATTTGAGTTGAAAAATTAAAGCTTTGTGTTTTCATGTCTTTGCTATTTTTATTTCCATATTAAAAGTTATATTTACTAGCTTTTTTTTCTTCCTTTCCAAGGCCCTCAACTGAAAGAAGAGAAGATCAAAGACAATTGTCAGACTATGTAATGCTGAGAGAGAGAAAAAAAAAGGATAATAAAACCAGAATGTAGAGACCAAATGCTAATAACTAAACCTGTAGGGATGATACTATTTTATTTCCCATGAAAGTTTTGATTTCTCATTCTTTGTTTATCAGGGAGTGGGTTAGACCAGGCTGCCCACAGAAATATCTTCTACGTATTGGAGGCACTCCATGGCAGTACTAGTGACAGTATTAGTGGCCAGAGATTCCACAGTACTTTTTCTTATTTCCTCTGCTGGGGGAGGATTCCTAGGTCTGCCACAAACCAAACTCTATGGACTAAGAAGTCTCTTAACTTTTACTTTAGTTTTAATTCATTTAAACCACTGCATATTCTACACCTTCTATACATGGTGCCCTAAACTCTTGACACAGAAAAATTATTCCTCCTGGGTCAGGCTGTCTACATCTAGTGCCAGGAGGAACCAAAGTATGGATGATGTGAATACAAAAGGATTAAGTATACTAATGCAGCATGTAGTGATAGACACCTGGCAGAGATTTCAGAGAAGGGCGCACACAGCCCTGTCATGGAAGTTGAGGGATGGGATGGGGAGAGATGTCTACAAAAAGTGGAGCTGTGGGGAATACCTGGCAACTCCATTGAGTATGATCTGAGCAGGTAGGAGAAGAGAGGAAAATGGGAAGGCTGTTTCAATGACAAGAAGCATACAGAGGACATATGGAATAACAAGGTGTGCATAGGAACTCAGGCAGTCTGGTGTTGCTCAAAAATAGAGCTTAAGAAGGAATGGAAGGAGTTTAAGAAATTCCTGGAGAAAAATTGGGTGTCAGGTGCAACATGGCCTAATAAGCCATGCTAAGAGCTTGGCTTGTCCTGTGGAGCACTGACGGATTTTAACGGGTGGAGTGGAAAAGGTAGCTTGGCTGCCCTCTTGACTGCATGATGCATCTGATCAGAAACTTCTGATGTAAGATGAGGTTAATGTTGGATCTCGGGACCTCCTTTCCATCACCCAAAGCAAAATCCCCCACAGTAGAATAAACAAGGGTGAGTGGATTATGGTACAAACAGCATACTGACAAGAAAGGAAGAGGCCTATGACCCTTGAAGTGCACAGCACAAAAAGTTCAGAAAATGCCAAGAATTAACATGACTCTTCCTCCAAGAAAAGACAGAGTAGAAATAAATGTTTTTAAAAAAGGACCGACTACAAACTTTAGCTACAAAGAAGGGAGAATGAAGGATGGGTGAGCTGCTTGGAAAAACATACACACCACCTTTCAAGAATTCAGAGCTCTCCTTGTCATCGCAAGGGATCTGTGTGAGAAGAAGCACGGTCAGGACTTGCTATTTTCTCTGTTCTCTGTCAGAAAATTAAATGCTGAAGAGTAAAGACAGAAAGACAGTGAGAGTCGAGGCAAATTTTCTACAAGATTAAACAGGAAATTCAGCCAGGACTCCTCTTCCTATCTTATCCTCTTTCTCTTTTCTTCTTAAAGTGATGTACCTCCCACCCATGAAGAATGGCATGGTAACCTAGATGTATGCATTCTGCTTCTTATTTTTTTATTTTTATTCATATGCATTAATTGTATTATTAATGGGATTCAGGGTGGTATTTTCATACATGCATACAGTGTGCCCTGATCCAATCCAATCCCCCTATATCCACTGTCTACCCCTGTGCGCGCACACACACACACACACACACATGCTCACAAACACACTTCTCAACCACTGTTAATCACTATTAACTATCAGGTTAAGAGAAGCAGCATGTATTACTTGTCTTTCTGTGTCTGGCTTATTTCAGTTGACAATATCTTCTATTTGGCTGCAAAAAAAAAAAAAAAGAAAAAAACCAGGATTTCATTTTTTCATTTTGGCTGCTTAATACTACATTGTATATAGTCACCGTTCCTTATACACCTGTTGATGGGCTCCTAGGCTGATTCCAGATCTTAACTATGGTGAATAGTGCCACAATAAACATGAGTATGAAGGTGTCTCTTTGGTATGCTGATTTCGTTTGGATATATACTCAGAAGTGGGATAGCTAGATTGGGTGGCAAATCTGTTTCTGTTTCTTTAAGGAACTTCCATACTGTTCTCCATAATAATTATGCTAATTTACATTCCCACTAATAATTCTTTTTTTCTACCTCCTCACCAGCATTAGCATTTTTTGTTTGCTTGCTTGTTGGTTTTTATTTTGCATAGTGGTCATTCTAACTGGGGTGAGATGGTATCTCAGTGTAATTTTGATTTGCATTTCCCTGATAGTTAATGATGAGAGAGTTTTGTCACAGTGTTGTTAGCCATTCACATTTCTTCTTAATTTCCCTTCTGTGAGGGTTATAGGCCAAGAAAGCTACTGAGGGAAAAGGGTAGGATATTATGGGAAATAGTCACATTGAATCTGTCAAAAACAAAGTTTCTAAGGATCCTCCTAGAGATCGGGGTATATAGGAATCTGAAGATGAATTGCCTGTCTCCAGATACAGATCATACATAGTCTGCCTAAATACAGTGATTTCTGAAACTGAACTAGCCATGAGCTGACAGGATTAGAGACGTGCCCTCATCTCCATGGCCAGCAATACCTCCCAGGCCCCTTCTCTGTGTCTTCAGGCAAAATACAAGGAGACTGTACTGAAAAATACCCAACTCTCACCTGCTGGGCTAAAGAGAGGAGGTGAAGTTCCAGATAGGTGAAGAGATTTCATGGAGAGTTTAATCATACCATTTAGGTCAAATAGTAACATCCAATAAAAAAAAACCTCAAATAGGAATAAAATTTATAAAAACAGCATGGTGCAACTAAGAGCAAAGACTGAAGAAATGGAAGAAAGGAAGGCAGAGAAGAACAGTTCATAAAGGAAAAAAAATTGGAAATAGAGTATCTCCCACTAAAACTTTTTTTTTCTCCAGTAAGTACCTTGTTTGTTAAAATGAATCATGAGATCAGGAAAAATAAGTTTTCACCTCATTTACTGACCTGATATTATAACAATCTCACTTTATGGAAAATCTGTTATAAGGAGTCTTTATTTAAAGTAGCTTTTAAAACCAGAAAACTCTACCTGCTGCCCACCTCTTCTGTCCTCTATAGAAACACAGAAGTGATGTCTTTATATGTTATGTGAGGTCCAGAAAATATGGGGCCCTTCTGAGGACTAGAAAAAGGAATGTCAGAATTTCTGTAGCCAACCTGGCTGGGAGAGGAACTTGTTAGGCAATGAAACTGCAATTTCATGACATGATATACATGTTTGGGTTTAGTTTTCTTTGTGTATTGGTGAAATGATGGTTCCATGTGAGCTGTGTGTTTTCTCGGAAAGATGTGCCTTTGTGATATGTGATGTCACACGTGCTTTATGCATCCCATTCAGAGAGCAGAGTAGTTCAGAGAGAGCAGAGTAGTTCAGGACCTGCGACCAGCAGAAATTTGCATCATGCCTAAGGCAGTTACTCCCCTTCTCTGCATTAGTATGCAGCTTGCCTACAGGTATTTCCAGCACCAAAGGTCAGATTCAGATCCTTTCATAATATCTTAGAATCAAATAGGAAGCTGGACTTCTGACGGGTGCCTTTGTCATGTTTTATAAGGTTTGTTTCTCACAGTATACCCACCACGCCTCATGAAGGACCTAATTGGTATGTCCTTCTTCCCAAAGTTCAGGCTGAGAATCTTTTCTCCCAGGGAAACTGTATTGGGTTTGCTTTTGTTGATCCCTCAGGCCAAGGAACTCATAGTGGCCCATTGCTCACCTACTTGGGGGGTCCCAGGAGTAATAGCCATGGTGGGGTTATTTGCTCAACCCCATGTCCAGACCCGGTGAGACTGAAACTTGAAGGGTCAAGAGAAAGAGCTAAAATTGGAAAAAGGCCCATGTGAACTGGGGATCTGCCCACATAGAAAGCAAAAGCCATGTACAGGGGCACCTTGTTCAGTGGCCCAGTCCTTCCAGCCAGCAACATTTTCTCCTCATTAATCTTAACATTGGCTGGTGGTGGACAGGAAAGGCCAACTCCACTGACATTTGAAATGAGTCCTAAATATATGAAGAGTTACGGATGCTCAGAGAGGAAAGGCCAGCTCAGTGTGGCCAACTAACAAATATGATGTGGACTTTTATTTTCCCCTTCACCAACTTACTAAGCCCCTTTCAATACCTTCTTGAATATGAAACAGAGTATAAGAAACTGAACAGACACTTGTAATATGTAAATACTAGTCATTTGTTTAAAAAGAAAAGGTTTAGTGGTCAATTTTGAGAGCTTTACAGTCTATAAAATGGGATTATCTACCTTGGTTTGCTTGGTTTATGCCACAGAAACAACAGAGGTATTAAAATTGCTTTGTTAAACTGAAGCTCAGACTTTGGGGATTTCTCACGGTTCCAGTCAAGATTAGAAACAAGGTCTTCTAATCTCTAATCCTGCATTTTTTTTCCAGGCCTGCTCCATTATTTTACATTGAATTTCCAGGAATTTATTCTTTTATGTACACCAAATATATTATCTGTGTTTTCCTACTAATTAATAAAACTCATCCTTTGATACATTTATAATGCAGAAGACATTTAAACCAGGATATCTTTTGGTTTTCTCCCTTCCTTGTGCCTGTAGGTTTGGGTTTTTCTTTTCTTTTTTTTTTTTTTTTTTTTGGAATAAAAATTCATTAGAAAAGTCGTTCAACCAGAATGTATTAAATGCCTCTAACCTGCAGAACCCCACGCCGCTTTGAAGTCAGAGGTGGGAGATTTAGATAGAGGAAAAATCTATGCTTGGGAAGGATCTGTAAGTCACCAGGGAGCACGCTGGCACCCGGTCCTATGTTGACAGCCACTGGGCTAGAGCCGTTTGTCCATGTGTAAAATGAGAATAAGCTCTTCCTCAAACACAAACATGACAGTAAATATGAAAATAGAAGGTTTAGAGGTGCACACTGAATAAAATTTTGAATCCCAGAGTGCTGCTCCTTCTCACATTTCCATTTGAGTGTCTCAGCGATATTTAATTTTAGAAAATAAAAACAATTCTTGCCAGACCTCTATAACCAAATGAAGGCCAAAAAATGCAAGAGCTCATTCCAGTATTTGCTGGGAAACAGACTTCTCAGCCCTCCTTTGCACTTGTAGGCAGCAGAATAATATTCATAGATGTTCCCAAGGTTGCTTACATAAGGTCCCTATAGGGACTCCACATACACTAAAAGCATTAAGAGTCATAAAACTTATTTTCAAAACTTGAGCCAGACCTAGTTTTTCAATCTGTTTGCTCACTTTCATTTTGAACAAAGTCATTTAGCAATTGGATAAAGGGATATCTGGAAAAACAGTATCGTAATAGTATCTCCATCTACTTTTTATACCTCATGTGGATTGTTTTTTCCTAATTCTTTGAGACTGCTCCAGACCATCCGTGAAACCACATCCTTGTATATAAGAGGCACCATATTGGTTGTGAAGACTCTACCCTCTTCCTGCTGAGCTGAGGAATTCTGTCCAGATCCCTTCCTTTGTTGGTCAGTCACCTTCCTGTTCTGTTGAAATAATGGCAATGACTAATACTTTTCAAGCTTTAACTATATGTGCCAAGAACCAAATACTTTACATGTATTAATTCTCAATCCTATTACAAAGTCGGTGATGTATGTATCGCTATTATCCCAGTATTGTCCATGAGGAAACTGAGGCACAACAACTGCATACGTTGTCCAAGTAGGTACAGTGGAAAGTGGTGGAGATGTGATAGGCTGAAGATGTCCGGGTCCAGAGCCCACAATTTGGCCACTCTGCTGAAATTTGATGTATTCCATGATTCCATGTTTCTATAAGTGAGTGCCACCAAAGACAATAGAAAACTTAGCTCCTATGACTTATATAAGTGAAGAAATAGAAACTATGGGCTTCACTACATTTTCTGCAGTATGCAATCAGAGTACCAGGGAAGAGGATGGTGCCCTGGTTCATGACAATTAGCATCCCTCAAGTTATTCCCACATCCGCTCTATTCCAGTAGGTATCACTTCTTATCTTCTGCCATGCACATGAGGGAGACGGTGTTATCCTCATTTTAAGCATGACAAACCCAAAGTACAAAAAGGTCAAATTAGCTTTTCTGATCCTTCAGCTAAAAGGTGACAGAATCTTATCTACCAGGCCAATCCACACTCTGGCCATTTATTTCACATCAGCAAAACAGTCCTAAAACTTACACAAAGCCTTGACTGATGATCAGAAAATAAAATGAGTTCAATATAAACAGAAATGCCCAGGCTGACTTCAGAGCCCCTGTTATACTCCAGGGTTGAAAGTGACACTATTTTTATGCCATAACCGTCATCATCTTTGTGTTATTCTGCATCTCTCTGACTCTAAACAATTCTGTAGTATTTCTCAGAAACAGCTGAATTAGCTTTGACGAATCATTGGTTTTATTTCCTTTTGGGGAGAAGAGGGGACAGAAGAGAAGCATGTGATGGACGCATGTTTTCACTGGGAGGCTGTTTCAGCTTTCTCATGACCACACGTAACACCAGGCTTCTCCATCACCAAGACCAGCAGTACCTGGCACAGAGCCAGAGTCTGTGCCTGGATCAAGCTTCAGGGGTCACCTGAGGTGAGGGCTCCAGGTCACATGCATTCTAGTGTGCTTCCACTTTTGTACCCAGCAGACCAGGTGAGGCAATGAGGTGTCTCCACGATGGCAGAGCTGGCCGGTGAAGGAAGAGGAAAAGGAGGAAACACAGGCCCTTTTCTTCTCCTTCACAAGGAAAGGAGCCTGGCTTCCAGCTGATTGCCAATCTGCATCCCTCTGACCCTGAACAATCCTTTCCCCTAGAGTAGTACTTTCGGCAAGTGTCAGCTGAATCACCCAGAGTGGCACGTGTTCAAAATCTAGACTCCTAAGTGCCACCAAATGTGTATCAGCATCCCAAAGGTGACAGGAGCAGGGGTGGATGGACAGGTACATAGGTAGTGCAATCTGCCATGTTAGTGACTCATCCCAGGGGATTTTGATGCAACTTGGCAACTTGAAAACCTCTCTAACTTAGGCCAGAAAAAAGGAAGAGATGTCCAGTAAGTGGACACATGGCAAAGAAAATCAACAGCCTGAGAGCCCAGGAGAGAGAAATGCTCTAGAAAGGTATATTGTGGAGAAACCCAACTTTCCCCAGAAATTAATCACCCATCTCTCTTCAGAAACCAAATCTAATCCTTTAGCAGCTCTTCTCTGAAAGAGGGATGGCCCCAAACCATACATCTTTTCTGGATTATAACAATAAAAGATGGAATGGTTTGGGAATGTCTCTATCTCGTCAACAGGGGTATATGTATTTATGGTACAAAGGAAAAAGTTAGTAAATTCTTTTTATTATGTAATTAGTCCTACATTTAACAACGAAGGTAGGTTATAATATACTTCAACTACTGATACTTTTATTAATATAGTTACAACTATACATACATTTGAGAACAGAGACCACCAAAATAAGAACAGTCAGCTAAATCTGATGTGCTCATCATTTTGTTAAGTAAAATTTTATTGGCTTATTCATTTAGATGTTATCTGTGGTTGTTCACCCTTTAACAGTAAAGTTGAGTAGTTATGACGGAGATTAAATGCCCCACAAAAACCAAATATATTTACCTTCCTGGTTCTTTCCTGAAAATGTGGTCAACACCTGATCTAGAAGATAAAATTATAGGTTATAGATATTTACCACTGATCCCTTTATTTTTATCACTACTTTATGTCAGGCACTTAGGTTGGTCCCTTTCATAAGTTATCTTCAATGTTCTCAGTAACCTTGCTGGTTCTGTTGAGATCAGGATATTTCAAGTGAGGAGTCTGAGGTTAGAATATACCTAAAGCAGACTGTAATAGGTACCACAGCCAGAGTTCAAAAAATTGTTCTATTTTCTTACTCCAAGTCTTCTATGAACTATTCTACGGATGCAATCACCATTTTACATTTTTAATGTGGAAATTTTTATCAAAGCCAAATCATGAACCTTAAGACATGATATGGAAAAGCAACTCATTTGTAACTTGGAAATTACCTCTCAGCCTCCACAAAGCATTTCCTGACTCCCTGGGTAACCTTTCATTCTCTAACCTATTTTATTTTCCCACAGCAATTATAAGTACCTGAAGTCATTTTATTTAGTTAGTAATTTCTGTGCACATCTTCCATCATCTCCCAGTAGAATGAAGGCTCCCTGCAGGCAGGTTGCATTCCACTCAGTTTTGAGTGCAACTCCTCCCCCACCAAATCCTGGGTTGGAAGAATTGCAGACTGAGTTTCCTCACTGCTCAGCAAGCCTTTTATGTATGGCGGTCTCTTAGATCCAAATAAACATTTATATCATCTTCTTTTCTTAAAATATCTGGGGACAGAATGGAACATATAGAAAATTTTTTATGTGCTTATTTACCAACAATAAAAAAATCCTTTCTTGAAATCTGAAGGAGAACTGGGTTAGATGTTCATTTGTTGCAATACAGTATTTTGCGAATTGTTACAAACTCTCTTTGGGGTACTTAGTAGAATTATCCAGAACCATATACAACAGAAAGGAAGGAAGGAAAAAAAAAAAAAAACCAGCTTTTTAGTCATTTGAACAGTAACTCCAAAAATGTGACATTGTTCCTTAAGAGCCCCTTCCAAGTGTGTTCACAGATTGCTGCATACTACCCCCTACTGGAAGAGAGCACTAATGACAGACTTGAGAAAAAGTACTTAAAATTTTTTTCTTAAAAAAAAAAAAAAGAGAGAGAGTAAATAACATCCTCCCCAATGCCTTTCTGCTCCTAAAATAAGGAAACAGTAAAGAAAGGGGAGTATGAGTGCTATCGAAATCTAAGGGACAAGAGCCTTTATATAAGATATGTTTTCAAAGCAAAAATAATCCTCTATGTCTGTAGGACTATTTTTATTTATTTATTTTTTTATTTTTATTGTTGGTTGTTCAAAACATTACATAGTTCTTGACATATCATATTTCACACTTTGATTCAAGTGGGTTATGAACTCCCATTTTTACCCCGTATACAGATTGCAGAGTCACATCAGTTACACATCCACTGATTTACATATTGCCATACTAGTGTCTGTTGTATTCTGCTGCCTTTCCTATCCTCTGCTATCCCCCCTTCCCTCCCCTCCCTTCCCCTCTTCTCTCTCTACCCCCTCTACTGTAATTCATTTCTCCCCCTTGTTTTTTTTTTCCCTTACCCCTCACTTCCTCTTGTATGTAATTTTGTATAACAATGAGGGTCTCCTTCCATTTCCATGCAATTTCCCTTCTCTCTCCCTTTCCCTCCCACCTCTCATCCCTGTTTAATGTTAATCTTCTTCTCATGCTCTTCCTCCCTACTCTGTTCTTAGTTACTCTCCTTATATCAAGGAAGACATTTGGTATTTGTTTTTTAGGGATTGGCTAGCTTCACTTAGCATAATCTGCTCTACTGCCATCCATTTCCCTGCAAATTCTATGACTTTGTCATTTTTTAATGCAGAGTAATACTCCATTGTGTATAAATGCCACATTTTTTTTTTTATCCATTCGTCTATTGAAGGGCATCCAGGTTGGTTCCACAGTCTTGCTATTGTGAATTGTGCTGCTATGAACACCAATGTAGCAGTGTCCCTGTAGCATGCTCTTTTTAGGTCTTTAGGGAATAGACCCAGAAGGGGAATAGCTGGGTCAAAAGGTGGTTCCATTCCCAGCTTTCCAAGGAATCTCCATACTGCTTTCCAAATTGGCCGCACCAATTTGCAGACCCACCAGCAATGTACAAGTGTACCCTTTTCCCCACATCCTTGCCAGCACTTGTTGTTGTTTGACTTCATAACGGCTGCCAATCTTACTGGAGTGAGATGGTATCTTAGGGTGGTTTTGATTTGCATTTCTCTGACTGCTAGAGATGGTGAGCATTTTTTCATGTACTTATTGATTGATTGTATGTCCTCCTCTGAGAAGTGTCTGTTCAGGTCCTTGGCCCATTTGTTGATTGGGTTATTTGTTTTCTTATTGTTTAATTTTTTGAGTTCTTCGTATATTCTGGATATTAGGGCTCTATCTGAAGTGTGAGGAGTAAAGATTTGTTCCCAGAATGTAGGCTCCCTATTTACCTCTCTTATTGTTTCTTTTGCTGAGAAAAAACTTTTTAGTTTGAGTAAGTCCCATTTGTTGATTCTAGTTATTAACTCTTGTGCTATGGGTGTCCTATTGAGGAATTTGGAGCCCGATCCCACAGTATGTAGATCGAAGCCAACTTTTTCTTCTATCAGACACAGAGTCTCTGATTTGATATCAAGCTCCTTGATCCATTTTGAGTTAACTTTTGTGCATGGCAAGAGAAAGGGATTCAGTTTCATTTTCTTGCATATGGATTTCCAGTTTTCCCAGCACCATTTGTTGAAGATGCTATCCTTCCTGCACTGCATGCTTTTAGCCCCTTTATCAAATATAAGATAGTTGTAATTTTGTGGATTGGTTTCTGTGTCCTCTATTCTGTACCATTGGTCCACCCGCCTGTTTTGGTACCAGTACCATGCTGTTTTTGTTACTATTGCTCTGTAGTATAGTTTGAAGTCTGGTATCGCTATACTGCCTGATTCACACTTCCTGCTTAGAGTTGTTTTTGCTATTCTGGGTCTTTTTATTTTTCCATATGAATTTCATGATTGCTTTATCTATTTCTACAAGAAATGCCATTGGGATTTTGATTGGCATTGCATTAAACCTATAGAGAACTTTTGGTAATATCGCCATTTTGATGATGTTGGTTCTGCCTATCCATGAACAGGGTATATTTTTCCATCTTCTGAGGTCTTCTTCTATTTCTCTCTTTAGGGTTCTGTAGTTTTCATTGTATAAGTCTTTCACCTCTTTTGTTAGGTTGATTCCCAAGTATTTTTTTTTTTTTGAGGATATTGTGAATAGAATGGTTGTCCTCATTTCCATTTCAGAGGATTTGTCGCCGATATACAGGAATGCCTTTGATTTATGCGTGTTGATTTTATATCCTACCACTTTGCTGAATTCATTTATTAGCTATAATAGTTTCTTTGTAGACCCTTTTGGGTCTGCTAGGTATAGAATCATGTCATCTGCAAATAGTGATAGTTTAAGTTCTTCTTTTCCTATTTTTATGACTTTAATTTCTTTCGTCTGTCTAATTGCTCTGGCCAGTGTTTCGAGAACTATGTTGAACAGAAGTGGTGATAGAGGGCATCCCTGTCTTGTTCCAGATTTTAGAGGGAATGCCTTCAATTTTTCCCTGTTCAGAATGATGCTAGCCTGAGGCTTAGCATAGATTGCTTTTACAATATTGAGGTATGTTCCTGTTATCCCTAGTTTTTCTAATGTTTTGAACATGAAGGGATGCTGTACTTTGTTGAATGCTTTTTCTGCATCTATTGAGATGATCATATGGTTCTTATCTTTAAGTCTATTGATGTGGTGAATAACATTTATTGATTTCCGTATATTGAACCAGCCTTGCATCCCAGGGATGAATCCTACTTGATCATGGGGCACAATTTTTTTGATATGTTTTTGTATCTGATTCTCCAGAATTTTATTGAGGATTTTTGCATCTAGATTCATTAGAGATATTGGTCTGTAGTTTTGTTTCTTTGAAGTGTCTCTGTCTGGTTTAGAAATCAGGGTGATGTTGGCCTTGTAGAATGAATTTGGAAATTCTCCCTCTTTCTCTATTTCCTGGAATAGCTTGAAAAGTATTGGTATTAGTTCTTCTTTAAAGTTCTTGTAAAACTCTGCTGTATACCCATCCGGTCCTGGGCTTTTCTTGGTTGGTAATCTTTTGATGGCTTCTTCTATTTCCTCGATTGATATTGGTCTGTTTAGGTTGTCTATATCCTCCTGACTCAATCTGGGTAGATCATATGACTTAAGAAATTTATCGATGCCTTCACTGTCTTCTATTTTATTGGAGTATAAGGATTCAAAGTAATTTCTAATTATCTTCTATATTTCTGAAGTTTCTGTTGTGATATTGCCTTTTTCATTCCGTATGCTAGTAATTTGAGTTCTCTCTCTTCTTCTCTTCATTAGCATGGCTAAGGGTCTGTCGATCTTATTTATTTTTTTCAAAGAACCAACTTTTAGTTTTGTCAATTTTTTCAATTGTTTCTTTTGTTTTGATTTGATTAATTTCAGCTCTGATTTTAATTATTTCTTGCCTTCTACTTCTTTTGCTGTTGTTTTGCTCTTCGTTTTCTAGGATTTTGAGATGAAGTGTGAGATCGTTTATTTGTTGTTTTTTTTTTTCTTTTTTTAAGGAATGAAATCCAGGCAATGAATTTTCCTCTTAGAACTGCTTTCATTGTGTCCCATAGATTCCGATATGTTGTGTCTGTGTTTTCATTTATCTCTAAGAATTTTTTAATTTCCTCCTTTGTGTCTTCTATAACCCATTGATCATTCAGTAACCTATTGTTCATTCTCCAAGTGATGCATGATTTTTCCTTCCTTCTTTTATTATTGATTTCCAGTTTTATTCCATTATGATCAGATAAGATGCATGGTATTATCTCTACTCCTTTATAATGTCTAAGAGTTGCCCTGTGACATAATATATGATCTATTTTTGAGAAGGATCCATGTGCTCCTGAGAAAAAAGTGTAACTGCTTGATGTTGGGTGGTATATTGTATATATGTCAATTAAGTCTAGGTTTTTAATTGCATTATAGAGTTCTATAGTTTCTTTATTCAACTTTTGTTTGGAAGATCTGTCCAGTGGTGATAGAGGTGTGTTGAAGTCTCCCATAATTATTGTATGGTGGTCTATTAGACTCTTGAACTTGAGAAGAGTTTGTTTGATGAACATAGCTACACCATTGTTTGGGGCATATATATTTATGATTGTTATGTCTTGTTGGTGTATGGTTCCCTTGAGCAGTATGTAGTGTCCCTCTTTATCCCTTTTGATTAACTTTGGCTAGAAATCTATTTTATGTGATATGAGTATGGACACTCCTGCTTGTTTCTGAAGTCCATATGAGGGATATATTTTTTCCCAACCTTTCACCTTCAGTCTATGTATGTTTTTTCCTATTAAATGCGTCTCCTATAGACAGCATATTGTTGGATCTTTTTTTTTTTTGATCCATTCTACTAGCCTGTGTCTCTTAATTGGTGAGTTTAAGCCATTAACATTTAGGGTTATTATTGAGATATGGATTGTTCTTCCAGCCATAATTGTTTATTTATGTTACTTAACATGGTTTGTTTTTCCTCTTTGATTATTTTTTCCCTTTACTGTACTACCTCCCACTGTTGGTTTTCATTGTTCTTTTCCATTTCCTCTTACTGTAATGTTTTGCTGAGGATGTTTTGAAGAGATGGTTTTCTAGCTGCAAATTCTTTTAACTTTTGTTTATCGTGAAAGGTTTTAATTTCATCTTCCAACCTGAAGCTTAATTTCGCTGGATACACAATTCTTGGTTGGAACCCATTTTCTCTCAGCGTTTGAAATATGTTGTTCCAGGATCTTCTAGGTTTCAGAGTCTCTGTTGAAAGATCATCTGTTATCCTGATTAGTTTACCCCTATATGTAATCTGCTTCCTTTCTATTGAAGCTTTTAAAATTCTCTCTTTATTCTGTATGTTGGGCATCTTCATTATAATGTGTCTAGGTGTGGATCTCTTATGATTTTGCACATTTGGCATCTTGTAGGCTTCTAGGATTTGCGATTCTGTCTCATTCTTCAAGTCTGGGAAGTTTTCTCGTATTATTTCATTGAACAGTTTGCTCATTCCTTTGGTTTGGACCTCTATACCTTCCTTTGTCCCAATGACTCTTAAGTTTGGTCTCTCTATGTTATCCCAAATTTCTTGGATGTTCTGCTCATGGTTTCTTAACAGTCTCACTGAGCTATTTTCTTTTGAAGTTGAAATACTTTGTCTTCATTGTCTGATGTTCTATCTTCTAAGTGTTCTACTCTGCTGGTAGTATTCTCATTTGAGTTTTTAAGTTGGTTTATTGCTTCGTGAATTTCTACGATTTCTGTTTGTTTGTTTTTTATAACCTCTATCTCCCTGTATAGTTGATCTTTTGCTTCTTGGATTTCTTTATGTAATTCATTGTTGAAGTGATCTTTCATTGTCTGATTTTGCTGTCTAATATCTTCCTTGAGACTCCAGATCATCTGAAGCATGTAAATCCTGAATTCTTTTTTTTTTTTTTTTTTTTTGTTAAGGACATGTAACCCTTTATTCTATCTGGAGTTTGAAATTTATGATTTTATACAGAATAGAAAACGATATATGCCAGTTATATAAAATGTAAGTGCAATTAAAAATATGATATCTTAAACATTTATAGTATAAATTTTGAAAACCTGTAGATGAGTCACAAAATCTGAGAAATTATTGTGATGAAATTGCTTTTGTTCTTTTATCCTCATTTTTTTTTAATTGGTTGTTCAAAACATTACAAAGCTTTTGACATATCATATTTCATACATTTGATTCAAGTGGATTATGAACTCCCATTTTTACCCCGTATACAGACTGCAGAATCACATCAGTTACACATCCACGTTTTTACATATTGCCATACTAATGACTATTGTATTCTGCTATATTTCCTATCCTCTACTATCCCCCCTCCCCTCCCCTCCCATCTTCTATCTCTACCCCATCTACTGTAATTCATTTCTCTCTCTTGATTTTGTTCCCTTTCCCCTCACATCCTCTTATATGTAATTTTGTATAACAATGATGGTCACCTTCCATTTCCATGCAATTTCCCTTCTCTCTCCCTTTCCATACCACCTCTCATCCCTGATTAATGTAAAACTTTTTCTCATGCTCTTCCTCCCTGCTCTGTTTTTAGTTGCTATCCTTATAACAAAGAAGACATTTGGCATTTGTTTTTTAGGGATTGGCTAGCTTCACTAAGCATAATCTGCTCTACTGCCATCCATTTCCCTGCAAATTCCAAATTTTGTCACTTTTTAGTGCTGAGTAATACTCCATTGTGTATAAATGCCACATTTTTTAATCCATTCATCTATTGAAGGGCATCTAGGTTGGTTCCACAGCCTAGCTATTGTGAATTGTGCTGCTATGAACATCAATGTAGCAGTATCCCTATAGTACACTCTTTTACGGACTTCAGTGAATAGTCTGAGAAGGGCAATAGCTGGGTCAAATGGTGGTTCCATTCCCAGCTTTCCAAGGAATCTCCATACTGCTTTCCAAATTGGCCGCACCAATTTGCAGTCCCACCAGCAATGTACAAGTGTACCCTTTTCCCAACATCCTCGCCAGCATTTGTTGTTGTTTGACTTCCTAATGGCTGCCAATCTTACTGGAGTGAGATGGTATCTTACAGTGGTTTTAATTTGCATTTCTCCGACTGCTAGAGATGGTGAGCATTTCTTCATGTACTTGTTGATTGATTGTATATCCTCCTCTGAGAAGTGTTTGTTCAGGTCCTTGGCCTATTTGTTGATTGGGTTATTTGTTTTCTTATTGCTTAATTTTTTGAGTTCTCTGTATACTCTGGATATTAGGGCTCTATCTGAAGTGTGAGGAGTAAAGATTTGTTCCCAGGATGTAGGCTCCCTATTTACCTCTCTTATTGTTTCTCTTGCTGAGAAAAAACGTTTTAGATGGAGTAAGTCCCATTTGTTGATTCTAGTTATTAACTCTTGTGCTATGGGTGTCCTATTAAGGAAATTGGAGCCCGACCTCACAATATGTAGATTGGAGCCAACTTTTTCTTCTATCAGACGCAGAGTCTCTGATTTGATATCAAGCTCCTTGATCCATTTTTTGTTAACTTTTGTGCATGGTGAGAGAAAGTGATTCAGTTTCATTTTGTTGCATATGGATTTCCAGTTTTCCCAGCACCATTTGTTGAAGATGCTATCCTTCCTCCATTGCATACTTTTAGCCCCTTTATCAAATATAAGATAGTTGTAATTTTGTGGATTGGTTTCTGTGTCCTCTATTCTATACCATTGGTCCACCCGCCTGTTTTGATACCAGTACCATGCTGTTTTTGTTACCATTGCTCTGTAGTACAGTTTGAAATCTGGTATCGCAATACCTCCTGATTCACACTTCCTGCTTAGAATTGCTTTTGCTATTTTAGGTCTTTTATTTTTCCATATGAATTACATGATTGCTTTATCTATTTCTACATGTAATGCCACTGGGAATTTGATTGGCATTGCATTGAACCTATAGAGAACTTTTGGTAATATCGCCATTTTGATGATGTTAGTTCTGCCTATCCATGAACAGGGTATATTTTTCCATCTTCTAAGATCTTCTATTTCTCTCTTTAGGGTTCTGTAGTTTTCATTGTATAAGTCTTTCACCTCTTTTGTTAGGTTGATTCCCAAGTATTTTATTTATTTATTTATTTATTTTTGATATTGTGAATGGGGTGGTTTCCCTCATTTCCAGTTCAGAAGATTTGTCGCTGATATACAGGAATGCCTTTGATTTATGTGTGTTGATTTAATATCCTGCTACTTTGCTGAATTCATTTATTAGCTCTAGTGTTTTCTTTGTAGACCCTTTTGTGTCTTCTAGGTATCGGATCATATCATCTGCAAATAGTGATAATGTAAGTTCTTCTTTTCCTATCTTAATACCTTTAATTTCTTTTGTCTGTCTAATTGCTCTGGCCAGTATTTCGAGAACTATATTGAATAGAAGTGGTGAGAGAGGGCATCCCTGTCTTGTTCCAGATTTTAGAGGGAATGCCTTCAGTTTTTCTCCATTTAGAATGATGCTAGCCTGAAGCTTAGCATATATAGCTTTTACAATGTTGAGGTAAGTTTCTGTTATCCCTAATTTTTCTAATGTTTTGAACATAAAGGGATGCTGTACGTTGTCGAATGCTTTCTCTGCGTCTATCGAGATGATCATATGGTTCTCATCTTTAAGTCTATTGATGAGGTGAATAACGTTTATTGATTTCCATATATTGAACCAGCCTTACATCCCAGGGATGAATCCTACCTGATCATGGTGCATGATCTTTTTGATATATTTTTGTATCCAATTTGCCAGAATTTTATTGAGGATTTTTGCATCTAAATTCATTAGGGATATTGGTCTGTAGTTTTCTTTCTTTGATGTGTCTTTATCTGGTTTGGGAATCAGGGTGATATTGGCCTCATAGAATGAATTTGAAAGTTCTCCCTCTTTTTCTATCTCCTGAAATAGATTGTGGAGTATTGGTATTAGTTCTTCTTTAAAGTTCTTGTAAAACTCTGCTGTATATCCATCTGGTCCTGGGCTTTTCTTGGTTGGTAGTCTTTTGATGGCTTCTTCTATTTCCTCACTTGATATTGGTCTATTTAGATTGTTTATATCTTCCTGACTCAATCTGGGTAGTTCATATGTCTTAAGGAATTTATCGATGCCTTCACTATCTTCTATTTTATTAGAGTATAGGGTTTCAAAATAATTTCTATTTATCTTCTGCATTTCTGAATTGTCTGTTGTGATGTTGCCTTTTTCATCCCGTAAGCTAGTAATTTGGGTTCTCTCTCTTCTTCTCTTTGTTAGCGTGGCTAGTGGTCTATCAATCTTGTTTATTTTTTCAAAGAACCAACTTTTAGTTTTGTCAATTTTTTCGATTGTTTCTTTTATTTCAATTTCATTGATTTCAGCTCTAATTTTAATTATTTCTTGCCTTCTACTGTATTTGCTGCTGATTTGTTCTTCTTTTTCTAAGGCTTTGAGGTATAGTGTGAGGTCATTTATTTGTTGGCTTTTCCTTCTTTTAAGGAATGAACTCCATGAAATGAGTTTTCCTCTTAGTACTGCTTTCATAGTGTCCCATAGATTTCGATATGTTGTGTCTGAGTTTTCATTTACCTCTAAGAATTTTTTAATTTCCTCTTTAATGTCTTCTGTAACCCTTTGTTCATTCAGGAGCATATTGTTTAATCTCCATGTGATGTAGGATTTTTCCTTTCTCATTTTATTATTGATTTCCAATTTCATTCCATTATGATCAGATAAAATGCATGGTAGTATCTCAACTCCTTTGTGGTTGCTAAGATTTGCCCTGTGACATAATATATGGTCTATTTTTGAGAAGGATCCATGTGCTGCTGAGAAGAAAGTGTATCCGCTTGATGTTGGATGGTATATTCTGTATATATCAATTAAGTCTAAATTATTAGTTGTATCATTGAGCTCTATGGTTTCTTTATTCAACTTTTGTTTAGAAGATCTGTCCAGTGGTGAGAGAGGTGTGTTAAAATCTCCCATGATTATTGTGTTGTGGTCTATTTGTCTCTTGAACTTGAGAAGAGTTTGTTTGATAAACATAGCTGCACCATTCTTTGGGGCATATATATTAATGATCATCAAGTCTTGTTGGTGTATGGTTCCCTTGAGCAGTATGTAGTGTCCTTGTTTATCCCTTTTGATTAACTTTGGCTTGAAGTCTATTTTATTTGATACAAGTATGGACACCCCTGCCTGCTTCCGTGGTCCATATGAGTGATATGATTTTTCCCAACCTTTCACCTTCAGTCTGTGTATGTCTTTTCCTATCAGATGAGTCTCCTGTAGGCAGCATATTGTTGGATCTTTTTTTAAATCCATTCTACTAGCCTATGTCTTTTGATTGGTGCATTTAAGCCATTAACATTTAGGGTTACTATTGAGATATGGCTTGTATTTCCAGCCATATTTGATTATGTATGTTATTTAACATGATTTGTTTTTCCTCTATGCTTAGTTTTTCCTTTACTGTACTACCTCCCACTGTTGGTTTTCATTGTTATTTTTCATTTCCTCTTCCTGTAATGTTTTGCCAAGGATGTTTTGAAGAGCTGGTTTTCTAGCTGCAAATTCTTTTAACTTTTGTTTATTGTGGAAGATTTTTATTTCATCTTCAATCCTGAAGCTTAATTTCACTGGATTCATGATTCTTGGTTGGAACCCTTTTTCTTTCAGCATTTGAAATATGTTGTTCCAGGGTCTTCTAGCTTTCAGAGTCTGTGTTGAAAGATCAGCAGTTATCCTGATTGGTTTACCCCTAAATGTACTCTGCTTTTTCTCTCTTGTGGCTTTTAAGATTCTCTCCTTATTCTGTATGTTGGGCATCTTCATTATTATATGTCTTGGTGTGGATCTCTTATGATTTTGTACATTCGGTGTCCTGTAGGCTTCTAGTATTTGGATTTCTTTTTCGTTCTTTAAGTCTGGGAAGTTTTCTAGTATTATTTCATTGAGTAGATTGCTCATTCCCTTGGTTTGGACTTCTATACCCTCTTGTATCCCAATAACAATTAGGTTTGGTTTCTTGATGTTATCCCATAATTCTTGGATGTTCTGCTCATGATTTCTTAACATTCTTGCTGAGCTGTCTATGTTCTTCAAGTTGAAAAACTTTGTCTTCATTGTCTGAAGTTCTATCTTCTAAGTGTTCTACTCTGTTGGTAATACTCTTGTTTGAGTTTTTAATTTGGTTTATTGTTTCCTGCATTTCTAGGATTTCTGTTTGTTTGTTTTTTATATCCTCTATCTCCCTATAGAGTTGATCTTTTGCTTCTTGGATTTGTTTATGTAATTCATTGTCAAAGTGATTTTTCATTGTCTGATTTTGCTGTCTAATGTCTTCCTTGAGACTCCAGATCATCTGAAGCATGTATTTTCTGAACTCTTTGTCTGACATTCCATCAGCTGCAGATATTACCTCATCTATTGTTGAATTGACCTGTATTGTTTGTGGTTCTTTCTTTCCTTGTCTTTTCATACTGCTCATGATTCTTTCTAGTTTTGTGAAACTGTTGTGTTAATGTTTTTCCCCTTATATATTTGTATTGTTCTTGTATAGCTCCAAAATCCCTCTTTTGCGGAGAAAGACAATATTAACAGTTCCCAATGTCAACAGCACCTTTTCTAAGCACAAGTTTTCATTCTTAATACATTTATAGTTTGATTCTAAGTCTATAGATATTGGTTTTAATTATTAGTTAAGAATATATTCATTAGTTTCATAAAAGGCGTACCATATCTGGTGGCATATAGAAAACTTAATTTCAGACGAAGGATGTTATACTTAGAGGGAAAGGAGTGAGGGTATGAGGTTAAACTAACTTAGCACCTTTGGAGAACTCTTACCAATAGACTGGTAATTTATGGAAGAATTTATAGATTCAACCTCTTATCTGTATTTAGATAGTTACCCTACGTATAGATAACAAAAGTTAGGAGATTGAAAGTGGGATAGAGAGAATACGAAAGAAAAATAAGAAAAAAAATAACAAGGAAAAAAAGAGAAATAAGAGAAGGAAAAGGAAAGTAAGATAGAAATAAAGAAAAAGAAAATGGGGGGAAGGTGGGGTATATGCAATTCCTCTATATTATATTACTTGGTAATTCGGTTGTTCATGCACAGTTCTTGGTTTCACATATGTTGAAGTTGTGGAAGAGAAAGAAGAGAGAAAGAAAGAGAAAAAAAAAGTCTCTCTGAGCCCTGTTTTCCTTGCTTCCAGTAGGTGGCGTTGTCTATTCCTAACTTGAGCCTCTGTATTCAGGGTGGTGGGTATAGCCAGTGTGAAAGGAAATGAGATTCCACCTGTATCTTCCCTACTCTAGTCTCTGAGGTAGAAACCAGGTGCCTGTACAGTTGTTTTGCGTTGATAGCTACAACCCCCAAAAGCTTGTGGGAAATATTTTGAGTTATCGCAGCTAAGGGTGGGGGAGTTGGAAACCGGTTACCTGGATCAGCCGCAGAACGGTGCTGGAAGCCACACCCCCTTTGATGAGTTTTAAGGGTTGATGCGCTTCCTCTGGACCAGCACACCGGGCGGGTCCTCCGGGCTGGCTTGGTGCTGCACCGGGCGTCTTCCTCCTCCGGGAGTCTTCCTCCTCTGGGCTGGCTTGGTGCCCGCCAGGAGTCTTCCTCCTCCTGAATCCTGAATTCTTTATCTGACATTCCATCTGCTGCAGCTATAACCTCTTCTAAAGTTGAGTTGACCTGCATTGCTTGTGGTCCTTTCTTTCCTTGTCTTTTCATACTGCTCACGTTCTTTCTGCTTGGTGAAACTGTTGTGTTATTGAATTTTCCCCCTATATATTTATATTGCTGTTGTATAGTTGCAAAGTCTTCCTTGCAGGGGCAGGCGGCAGCTGTGCTCCTCCTCCAATTGGGGTGATCTGTCTATCACCCTGGCGGACCTCTGGGCCCCTTCTCCAGGTCGCATGGTCTGCCTACCTTGCGGGCAACGGCTGGGCCCCTCCTCCAATACGGATGATCTGTTTACCATGCTGGTGGGCCGCTGGGCCCGTTCTCCAGATTGCAGGTCTGCCTACCTTGTAGGCGCAGGCGGCGGCTCTGCCCCTCCTCCAATTGGGGTGATCTTTCAACTAGGCCGGCATGCTGCTGGGCCCCTTCTCTGGGACGAGCGGTCTGCCTACCTTGTGAGCAGCAGCTGGGCCCTTCCTCCAATTGGGGTGATGTGTCCACCACACAGGCAGGCCGCTGGGCCTGCTCCACCTGTCGGTAGTAGGTCTGCCCACCTTGCAGGCTCGGGGGGCAGCTCTGCTCCGCCCCTCCTCCAATTGGGGTGATGTGTACCACGCCGGCGGCGGGCCACTGGGCCTGCTCCACCGGTCAGTCACAGGTCTTGTAGGACTATTTTTAAAGTGGGAGTTGCTTAATAATTAACTCCCTAAACTCTCACTATCTGACATTCTCTCAAATAATGTAACCATAAAGGCCATCTAAATAAACCTCTAAAAATTAAACTTCTGAAAATTAGAGGTGATATATTCACACTTATATTAATTTTTATTTACCTCAGTTTCTCTTTAATTCTGATGGAGTAAACATTATGTATAATGTGATAATTGTAATCATATATAAATATAAGCACTAATTTAAAAATATTTGGATCTTGTAAGATATGAAGTTTTCTATATGGATAGCAAAGCTAATTATACCCTACTTAGATGGGTTTTTTCCTGACCAAATTTGTCCTTTCCAGTTCCACAGTTTGCCCTACCAAAGATCATGTCTACAGGAAAATAAAGCAAGCCATGCCTGCCTTATAGCCCTGTAATAACCCAGATGTGGATGCCATTCTACAAATCATACAACTTTTTCTTTAATCAATAATATGCTCTGCATAGTTTAAAGCATTGGCTAAGTCAGCTATACATTGATTTTAAACAGGAATTTTCTTATTCTTGCTTAAAGTAAGATAGCCTGTGAGGCATGTTTATTGAGGTATCCCCCAGTAACTTTAAACCCTAACTCTATGCTAACTTACAACATCACAAAGCAATGTGCCTGTGCCTCTAAATTATAAGTTAATGCTATTTCTTTCACTTTAAGAGAGTCACACAATAAGTTGCCATTTTTTGTACTTTTCATAGAGTGTATTTGGACATATTATACATACATGGAGCATAACTTATTCTAATTAGGA
The DNA here is from genome assembly GCF_964194105.1 of Spermophilus citellus. NCBI lineage: Eukaryota > Metazoa > Chordata > Mammalia > Rodentia > Sciuridae > Spermophilus > Spermophilus citellus. The sequence goes on along the minus strand of NC_138198.1, from coordinate 92,647,481 downwards.
TCCCAGTCTTGTGGGTCATACATGATGTGGAGTTTCACTGGTCACACATTCATATGTGAATATATAGGAAAGTTGGGTCAGATTCTTTCTACTGTCTTTCCCATTCCCATCCTTTGTCCCTTTCTTTCATTCCCCTTTGTCTAATCCACTGAACTTCTATTCTTCCCTCCCCTGTCTTGTTGTGTGTTAGCATCTGTATATCAGAAGAACATTCAGCCTTTGTGTGTTTTTTTTTTGGGGGGGGGGGGTTGGCTTATTTCACTTAGCATGATTGTCTCCAGATCCATCTGTTTATTGGAAAATGCCATGGTTTCATTCTTCTTTATGGCTGAGTAATATTCTATTGTGTATATGTACCACAGTTTCTTTATCCATTCATCTCTTGAAGGGCACCTAGGTTGGTTCCATAGTTTAGCTATTATGAATTGAGCTGCTATAAAAATTGATGTGGCTGTGTCACTGTGGTATGCTGACTTTAAGTCTTTGGATGTGTACTGAGGAGAGGAGTGGAATAACTGGGTCAAATTGTGGTTCCATTCTAAGTTTCCTGAGAAATCTCCATACTGCTTTCCATAATGGATGCACCAATGGCCTATCAGCGATGTATGAGTGTACCTTTTTATCCACATCCTTGCCAGCATTTATCATTGCTTGTATTCTTGATAATTGCCATTCTAACTGGAATGAGATGAAATTTCACTGTAAGTTTTAATTTGCATTTTTCTAGTTGCTAGAGATGTTGACCAATTTTTCATGTATTTGTTGACTGATCATATTCTTCTTCTGTAAAGTGTCTGCTCAGTTCCTTTGCCCATTTATTGATTGGGTTATTTGTTTTTCTGGTATTAAGTTTTTTGAGTTCTATATACATCCTGGAGATTAATACTCTTTCTAAGGTGCAGGTGGCAACGGTTTTTTCCCATTCTGTGGGCTCTCTCTTCATGCTCTTGATTGTTTCCTTTGTTTTTCTCATTTATTTATTTTTTAATTTTACCTGGGACCAAACTTTTGATTTCCATTTTTTTCCCATGACATTACTGAGTGAAAGTTTCTAAGGATTTCTTGAAATCAAAGCAAAGTTTTATCAGCTGATGGGCTTTTATTGAATAGAAAAAAGAATCATGTGGCTCAAAGCATAAATTTTGAGTCCGGGTGCCCAAATTCAGATTGCAATTCTCTATGTACTACCTGTGGTACCTTATGCAAGTTATTATACTGTTAAATGCAACCCAAATTTGTTTCTGCATCTGACCCATTTACAGAAGTCTCAGAGCCAAGTGTTCTGCACTTCTGCAATAACTAACTCATCCCAGACACCTGCTTCTCCCTATTCTTTAATATGCGTATTATAATTGCTTAGTTTCATATTATTTTTATTAATATAAGCCAACTTTAAATATTTCAAGGAAATTAACAAGATTCCAATTAGAAACAAGGTGAACTAAACTGAACTTGGCCTTGTGGACCAATTATTTCAGAGCAAGTTACTTCATGTTCTGCTTTTTTAAATGCTCTTAAATTAGGTCACATCAATTTCAGAAAGCACATCTTAGAATGTGATATCTTTTATCTGTAGGAAAATAGATAATTTTAAGAAAACAACTTTCATATGAAACTACTTTTATGGTACCTTGATGCTCTTTAATAAATGTATCTACAGAGATACTTCTTAAAACATCAAACGTGCTGGTTTTCCAAATGAATTTCATGACTTCTTTTTCTATTTCTATGAAGAACATCATTGGATTTTAATAGGAATTGCATAGGACGGACATTTTGAGAATATTAATTCTGCCAAACTAAGAACATGGGAGATCTTTCCATCTTCTAAGGTTTTCTTCAATTTCTTTCTTTAGTGTTCTGTAGTTTTCACTGAAGAGGTCTTTCACCTCTTTTCTGAGATGATTCCTAGGTTTTGTTTTGTTTTGTTGCTATTGTGAATGGGATAGTTTTCCTAATTTCTCTTTCAGCTGATTCATCATTGATGTGTAACAATTGATGAATGGGTGTCAATTTTACATCCTGCTACTTCACTGAATTTGTGTATGAGTTCTAGAAGTTTTCTGGTGGAGTTTATTTGAGTCATCTAATTACAGAATCATGTCCTCGGCAAATAGGGAGAGTTTGAGCTCTTCTTTTCCTATTTATAATCCCTTTAATTTCTTTATTTTGCCTAATTGCTCTGGATAGAGTTTCAAGGACTATGTTGAATAGAAATGGTGAAAGAGGGCTTCCATTTGACCCACTTATCCCATTCCTTGGTATATACCCAAAGGACTTAAAAACAGCATACCACAGTGACACAGCCACATCAATGTTTATAAAGCTCAATTCATAATAGCTAAGCCATGGAACCGACCTTGGGGCACTTTGACCGATGGATGGATAAAAAAACACATGGCATATATACACAATGGAATATTACTCAGCCATAAAAAAAGAATGACTTTATGACTTTTACCAGAAAGTGACTAGATCTGGAGATTATTATGCTACGCCAAATAAGCCAATCTCCAAAACCAAAAGGTTGAATGTTCTCTCTGATATGTGGATGCTAACACACAACAGGTGGGGAGGGGAAGAATAGAAGTTCAGTGGATTAGACAAAGGAGAATGAAGAGAAGAGAGGGGAGACAGCAAATAGGAAAGACAGTGGAATGAATCTGACTTAACTTTCCTATGTACATATATGAATACACCACAATGAATCTCCACATCAAGTACAACCACAAGACTGGGATCCTAATTAGAATACGATATCCTCTGTGTTTGTATAAATATGTCAAAATGGATTCTACTGTCATGTGTAACTAAAAAAAAATAAAAATAAAAGTTTAAAAAAATGTTAAAGAAGATGATCAGGAATGAATGAAATAAGACTGCTTTTTTTTATTATGTTTTGTTTGATGGGAGTTACTTCAAGTAGTGATGGCAATCGGTTTCCCAGTAGAGGAAGAAATCAGCAGGAATCACAGTGTCACTACATGTGACTAAGGACACCATTCATAAATATTCATAGATGATAAGCAAGCATTGGTATTTCCAGTGGTTTCACATTTGGGAAGTTAGACACAAACACTAATATCCTTACTGTCTTTTTCCCCCTGCTCTCTTAAGTGGTGTCAGGTAGAGTACAGGTATTATTTTTGATATAAATAAGATATGAATACTGCCTTCCAGAACTCACTGTTAGAAGAGACAGCCAATGGTCCCCACTTGAAGACTGGTATTTGTGCCTTACCCCACTGTGAAATAGAAATCAGTACCTCTTCTCCTATTCCAGAAGGAATCCTCTGAAAGCCAAAGTGTTATTTATAAAGCACATTTGGATTTCTCATATTGAAGTCACAAGGAGTTTACTGCACAGAAGTACGAGCAAAACACTTAAAAAATCTGATGTATCTGTTTTCATTCTTCCCGACAGTATCAACAAGGAATTTCTTCTCTCCTAGGTCTCATCAGCTTTTCTTATCCCTCCCGGACTCCCCCTGGCAATCTCCAATGTCTTGTGAGGCACAGCAAGTCCAGACCCCAAGTCCTGTGCATCACCAGTAGCAGCTGCACATCACCACGGTCGTGGGCATGACCGTAGCAATATTACTGTTTTTATGTGTCCAACACTTGTTTAGGGATTGACTCATTTAAATCCTCCCACAGACCCAGTGGGTTACATCTTACCTCATTTGTATTGTACAATTGGGGAAACCATGGGAAGCCGTCAAAATCTGTAGATTCGTTTTCCGATCTCAAATTGTGAAACAATAAAACAGAGACAAGACACTGCAACTAAACCTGCAAAAGGGAAGGACTCTTTGGTAAAGTCTCTTCACAAGAAATGAGCTGACTGTAGAGAATGTACAGAAGTCTGACAAGCAAAACATGGGATTGTAGCTACAGGCGGTGCGTGGTTTGTGTTGGCCCTGCCAAGACATTTGATGGAGAGCCATTATTTGAGGAAAAATGGCTAGAGATGCAGGGAAGGGGAAAAAAAAAAAAGAGATTTGGGGAAAAGTAATAAATGGGATTTGAATGCCAAAATAAATATATGTGGTAAATTTTATGTTGTAGGAATTCAGTGATTTTGAGCAGGGAAATTATATAATCATATTCATATTTTAAAACATAAGGAGGTCAAATTGGAGGGAGTCAAAAGTGTATTGTTGGGGGGGGGCGCTGGATGCAAACATACTACTTAGGCTACTATGATTATTAGAATAACAGTTTTAATGGAATCCTTATTTCCAAATGCCCAAAGGTATCTGCATTAACCCTCCTTCTTTTTAAAAGCAAGAGATTATAATAATCATTTTCCTGAAATTGTTTTCTTTTTCTCCAATTTTCTCTTGTATTCTGTAGGAGTCAGATAATTGGAAAACCAATTCGTTATCTTACCTCAGATCTACATTCCTTCATTTCAAACTCCTAGACTTAGATGCATTTATTTATTGATTAAAAAAAATAATGTTGAATGGGTATCTACTATCCAGAAAACACACAAATTTATTACCTCCTAATTTTCCTTTGCTTTAAAATGGTCTGCTATTTGGGAGGTGGCGGGGTGGGGGCAGTTGGTCTGCAGAGATCTTGAGATAAGATAATTCCCCCTTGAAGGGAAGCATCATGTGAAAGACCCACATACCTAGTTAGAGCTTCCTGGGAAGGATCATGGACTCATTATCTATCTATCTATCTATCTATTTCTGCCATATGCATCTTTACTAACTATTAAAGTACGGTAGCATCTGGTAAGATTTGGACAGAATTGAGATTGAAAAGTGAACAGATATTCAGCATCTAACAATTTGAAAGAGGCCACTAACTACATTTTCTCTTCACAAACACATTTTCACAGAGCCGATACAGGACTAGCCATTAACCCAGTACACCAAGGGCACCCAAGTAGGAAAGATGTGACAATAAAAATAGCTACATTAAAAAGACCAACACTTTAGAAAAAGGTTAAAACACTTTCAGTTTCTCCCCTTGATCCCCTAAAACAACATCTCACAGTCTGGATCTACTTATAGGAGTCCTGCATCCATTTTTAGAATAATTTGTCAGGAGGGAAAAAATAAAATGACACTGGCCAGTAGTCTTTGGAGATTTAGGAAGGGGAAGGAGAGAAAGTCAGTTCTCAGAACAAACCAGTCAGCTTCAGTCTCATCAGCAGGATCTCTGGATGCTTTAGTCTTCCCCACCTCTTCAACGTGCTTATCCTTCTCTCACAGAAGCTCCATTGGGCAGCCATTGTGCCTCTGGGTTTTCTTTGCTGGCCTCCATTTTGTGGGTCCATTTCTCTTCCGCCATTTACTGAAGTGGTTGTTTTCTCTGTGGCTTTCTGAAGCAGATTTCTTCAAGACTTCAGCTTCATGGGGCTTGTGACTTTCTTCTGCAGCTTCTCATTTCTTCTGAATTTCCTCCATGGAAAGACCCTTCTTCTTTGGAGGGGGAAATCTGGGATGGATTCTGTTGACCAAGGGCTGAGAAAAATTGGCCAACAGGTCACCTTGGGCAAGCTCAAACTTAAAGGAAGTAACTTGCATCCTGCAAATTACACAAGGAAAGTTACCTCGAGTTATCCTCAAGTCTTTTGAAAACGCTTCTTTCAAATTTTCAGCAGTTCCGTTAAAGGAAAGATAAAAGAAATACTCTTATTTCCATACCTTTGATCTTATGACTTAAGAGGTGTGACCTCTTAAGGCCAATGAGGTGAAGACAGCGAATTTTAAAAGTGAATCTTGCAAAACAAAAAATGAGAACATACAGGGTCAAGAGGGGGGAGGGAAAGAGAGAGAGAAGGGAAATTGCATGGTAAAGGAAGGAGACCCTCATTGTTATACAAAATTACATATAAGAGGAAGTGAGGGGAAAGGGGAAAAAAACAAGAGAGCGAAATGAATTACAGTAGATGGGGTAGAGAAAGAAGATGGGAGGGGAGGGGAGGGGGGATAGTAGAGGATAGGAAGGGCAGCAGAATACAACAGACACTAGTATGGCAGTATGTAAAAAAGTGGATGTGGAACTGATGTGAATCTGCAATATGTATACGGGGTAAAAATGGGAGTTCATAATCTGCTTGAATCAAATGTATGAAATATGATATGTCAAGAGCTTTGTAATGTTTTGAACAACTAATAATTTAAAAATAAAATAAAATAAAATGAGAACATACTAGCACTGTATTGTGTGTTTTTTTAATTTGACATGAGATAAAATTTAGAGTGTTTTTACTATCTGCATGCACACACACACATAATGATAACTATGAGTAGTATTGGATATTAATTTGATTATGGTAACAGTCATGCAATATATATATATATATATATACATATATATATATATATATATATATATATATATATATAAAATTATACTATTGTATATTTTGAATATATTCCAGTTTAGTTATTAAAATATTTCAAAGAAAAAAGAAAGGAAACAAACTGAACACAAAATTCAATTGTACTCCAAGATTCAAAGAAATTAGAAGTCATCTCTTTCATATTCATATTAAGAAAAACTTAACAAAAAGAAAACCAAGAAGTTTTTTTGAACCCATCAAAGAACTCAGGGCAAACTGCCACCCAGCAATCTGGAAAAACAGGTAAAAAGGGAAAGTCATGGCCAAGAGTTGCTTGTCTAGATCAGAAGCCACTGGTATAAAGTGACAGAAGTGACAGGCTGTATATCTGACCAAGTTCTGGAGGCTGAGTGATGGCGAGAAACTCCTAGGGTTGTGATCTTCAAAGAAGGTCTACACAGATCAGGGATTTTCTTTTCAGGAACTCATCCAGCTATCCTGGTGGTGCATATCTGTGCAAGATCCCTGCTGGTTTAGGCAGGAAGAGGAGCAGAGCAGCCACAGGTGAGGTCAGCAGAGTTCTCCCTATCAACAGCTTCCTCTCCAGGAAAAGACTTCACCAGAGCCTTATTTAAGGAGGGAAAACCTCTTTCCATTCCACACCCCCTCGTCCTTCCTGTCCCACCTAATGGGATGGGGAGCTAGCTATACTGCTGGAGAAACCCTTGTAAATGTCACAGCCCACAGACAAAACCCTGCCAGAAGACTAAGATTTCATCATCCATGATAGACTGCTCCCCTCCCCATACCGGATGATGACACCAACAGAGGCTCAGCGTAACAATCATTTGCCACTAAACAGACCTCCAGGTGAATACTGTTTCAAAGAAAAAGAATGTAAGAAAATCAAAATCCAGGGAAAAGAAACAAAACAAAGATGCTAAAGGACTATGAAGCCCTTGACACCCACAACTAGAATAAGCATTAAAAGTAGCCCAACTCTTGGAGAAGAGAATGCTAAGTGAAGTTAGCCAACCCCAAAAAATCAAATGCCGAATGTTTTCTCTGCTATAAGGAGGCTGACTCATAATGGGGTTGGGAGGGGGAACATGGGAGGAATAGACGAACTCTAGATAGGTCAAACAGGTGAGAGGGGAGAGGGGAGGAGGGGACATGGGGGTACAAAAGATGGTGGAATGAGATGGACATCATTACCCCAAGTACATGTATGAAGATAAGGACAATGTGACTACTTTGTGTACAACCAGAGATATGAAAAATTGTGCTCTATATGTGTAATATGAGTTGTACAGCATTCTGCTGTCATATGTAGCAAATTAGAATTTAAAAATTTGGGGCTGGGGATGTGGCTCAAGCGGTAGCGCGCTCGCCTGGCATGCGTGCGGCCCGGGTTCGATCCTCAGCACCACATACCAACAAAGATGTTGTGTCCTCCGAGAACTAAAAAAATAAATATTAAAAAAAAATTTAAAATATGGGGCTGGGGATGTGGCTCAAGCGGTAGCGCGCTCGCCTGGCATGCGTGCGGCCCAGGTTCGATCCTCAGCACCACATACAAACAAAGATGTTGTGTCTGCCGAAAACTAAAAAAAAATAAAAATGAAAAATTCTCTCTCTCTCTCTCTCTCTCTCTCTCTCTCTCTCTCTCTCTCTCTCTCTCCCCTCTCTTTAAAAAAAATTAAAATATAAAAAGTAGCCAACTCCTATACAGATGAGCATAAATCCTCACACTAAAAGCTTGTTCAGTTCCTACTATTCATGTACCCCCACATTTCATATGATAAAGCCTTAAACCCCAATGTGATGGTATTTGGAGATGGGGCCTTTGATTGGTAGTTAGGTCATAAGCCTTTATGAGAAGAGACACAAGTGAGTTGATCCCCCTCTCCACTGTGAGAGGATGGATGTTCCTGTCTACAAACCAGGAAGAGGGTCCTTGACAGGAACCAAATCCACTGGTACCTTGATCTTGGACTTCCCAGCCTTCAGAAAGGTGAATCAATTTCTGTTGTATAAATGGCCAAGTCTATGGTTTGTTTGTTATAGCAATGTGAATGAACTCAATTCCTACTACCCAGTAAACCATGTCTGGCTTTCAACAAAATATTACAGGATATGCAAAACAACAAGAAAAAATAAATAAACACAATCTGAACGGGGGGAAAGTAAGTTCAGAATCAGATGCAGATATGACACAGATGTTCAAACTATCAGACAAATAGATGTTCAAACTATCAATAAAGTAACTATGATTGAACATTAAGGACTCTAATGCATAAAGAAGACAACATGAATGGACAGATGCATAATGTAAATTGTGGATAATTATGCATAATTGGATATAGAAACTCCAAGAAATAATAAAACTTAATGCTAGAAATAAAACATGCTATATCAAAAATAGAAAAACCTATACTGGTCCCATAAGTAAGCTGGATACTATTGAGGAATAAAACACTGAGCTTGAAGAGAAATGCAAAGAGAAAAATTAAATTAAAAATTTTAAAAGTCTAGGAAAGATGGGAAAATTTAAAAAGGTATAATAAATGATAACTGGAATACCTAAATAAGAGGAAAAGAGTAAAGAAGACAGAAAAAAAATTTGTATTAATAATGGTTTGAAACATTCTGAAATTTGAAACCAAGATATATGCAACTTAGATAAAAACATAGAAATCACAGGTTTATCAATCAATCAGTTAAAAAATATTGTAGATAGGTATACAAAAAAAATTCTGAAAAGCAAGGACAAAGAAATCTTTCAATAAGACAGAGTGAGGAAAAGGGACCTTATTCATAAAGGAACAAGAATAAGACCTCTTGTCAGAAATGGGAAGGAAATATTTAAAGTTTTGAGAGAAAAATCCAAGCCTATAATTTACATGTCCAGTAAAACTATCCTTAAAAATGAAAAATAAATAAAGACTGTCTCAGAAACAAAGACAAAAAAAAAAAAAATCAAGGGAGGTATTGCCAGCTAAATGTCCCTTTAAGAAAAGTTAAAAGAAGCCAGGCATGGTGGTGCACACCCGCAATCCCAGTGGCTCTGGAGCCTGAGGCAGGAGGATTGCAAGTTCAAAGCCAACCTCAGCAACTTGGAGAGGTCCTAAGCAAGTTAGCAAGACCCCGTCACAAAATATAAAATAAAAGCAGTTGGGAATGTGGCTCATTGGTTAAGCGCCCCTGGGTTCAATTCCCCATGCCAAAAAAAAAAAAAAGTGTTAAAAGTTTCTCAAAAAAGAGGAGGAAAATAGGATAACTCAGAAACTTGAATCTTAATAAAGAAAGGAGGAACACTAAAGAAGAAAAGTAATTTTAGACTTTTAAAATTCTTAATTGATTAAAAGATAACTGTTTATAAGACTATTATTAATGATGTATTGAATAATCACAACAATGGTTAAATGATCATGAAATAAATGACAACCACATTATATTGTTGACAGGATAAAAGGGGAATACTTTATTATAAGCTGAATAAAAAGAGATCAAGCATTATTTGAAAGTGAACTTAGATTAGTTAAAATTATCATCATTTGGAGTGATCCTATGAAATTCTTTATTTATTCTAATCATACCATTTAGTCTTTTGCTCTTTATAATAAAAGTACCCACTCCATGAGCATCTAGGGCCATCAGCTTTCGATTTCATAGAGGGTTTTGCTTCCCATAGGAAGGGATTAACCTACATCTCACAGATCCCCTAATGCATGTCCCTTAAGATGCTCACTCTTTGCATTGTTCCTTGGAAAGCAGTTTATGCTGTGCCTTGGGGGTACTGAACCAAGCTATCGTGAATTCATCTTACTTAAACTCTTATTCTACCTTTACCTCACTTTCTTTCTTTGATTACGTTTTCCATTTATTTATCATGCTGTACTCTATAGATCTGTGTAAGCGATCTCAAAACCTTTAAAATGAGACAACATGACACAAATAAACAAATCAGTATCGTTCAAAGTGTGCTCCTGAGGAATATTAGTAGAACAAATTATAGCTATCACTTAGAGTGAAACAGATGACATTTATCCTTTTAATCACTGATGAAGTTATTTATTTTTATAGTTGCCTCATTGTTTTCGAATCCCACCGGGGGAGCCATAATGTCACTACGGCTTTGCCATCCTTTGATATAGTAGTCTTATGTCACATAGTCATTACAGTACTCGTCTCTCTTTAAAAAGCATTAATTAATTGCCAGCAAAACAAGGATTGTCATTGTGATGTGGTTTACACTCATCATTTCAGAGAAACATATAATCTCAAAATCGAAATCTGTTTCAAAGGATCATTTGTCCTGGTCCTTGCCATCAACTGATGACTGCTTGCTTAAGCCCCCCAATTACAGAAACCATGCAGCTTCTTTTGGACTTTTGGAATAATCTTTACACATTCTTCTTCCAATGAACTCAAACCGAATACTGAATATCTTAATTTACAAAAAAGAAAACTTTCCTTATCCACGATAAACATTTTATTATTCCTGGAAAACATTAATGCCATGATCTGGGGACATCTTCTGATTCTGGGAAACAGTTATTAGATCTCTTTCTTAGTAGAGGGCAAAGAGGAATAATGTACCTCTCATAATGAGCCATAAAGATTGAGCTCTCTAGGTTCCCTGGGTTACTAAGAGGCAGCCTACAAAGGTTCAGATACCTAAATTTTTTTTTATTCATGGATGCCAAAGAAGACATGAAGCATAACATCCAGTTCTCACCATCCTGTGGGACACACATGCTTTTACAAATACCTAATTGCTAGAATTGGGTTTTAAAGCAAATTAGAGAAAACTTAGGAGAGTGGAGGCTCACACGAGATTGAAATGTATTCCTTTCTCATAAATACTAGTAGTCTAATATTACTGTGAGCATCTTGTAGTAATTAAGATCACAGGCTCCTATCTCCTCCCACCCAGTATGGTTATTCCTGTTCCAGTCACAACATCTACATTCTGAACAGCAGCAAGCAAGAAAGGTGAGAAAAAGGGAACATGACCTTTTCTTTTTTTCTTTATTTTCTTTTTTTTAAAAAAGAATATGTTCTCTGGATCTTTTACACAAAAAAATTGAACTATTTTCTTTGACAAAACAACCATAAATGCTCTTCTTAGCCAGAATGGTGATTGGGGAAATGGACTATTAAAATATTAGCAATATGATGGAAATATAAGGGTGAAGAAATAGGTTAAGTTTAAAATATTAAGGGCCATCATTGTCCGGCTGAACATTTGCTAGGCATTGATTAACACTCTAGAAACACAAACTATTGTTCTTACCATATTCTGCTGTTAAAATTTGTCTATTTCATCATTTTTCCATTACTTCAGGAAATTTATAGCCAGTTATGTCAATGTTCCATCCTACAGAGAGTGGAGATTTGGCTTTGTTAATGCCCTAAGTATGGCATTTTGAACCATTTTGCTTTCTAAAAGGAAGTCATAATGGAAATAGTCGTCACTACCCTGTTTTATCCTATCAAGTTGAAATTGTTTTCTTCAGAGACACAGGCACCCACCAGAACCAATTTTAAAGGAAAGCAATGGACACCCCCTGTCTTAGTCAGCCTTCTATTGCTGTAACAAAAACTCAAGGTAATCAATTTATAAAGAGAAAAGGCTTATTTGGGTTCACAGTTTGGGAGATTTCAACCCATCAACAGTTGGTCTTTATTTCAGGGCCTGTGACAAGGCAGCACATCATGGTGGGAAGCATGTGAGGATCGTATTGCTTACCTCATGGCCAAAAGACAAAACAAAAAGGGGAAGAGAATAGGGTCCCAGGGTTCCCACCAAGGGTTGTCCCAGTGACCTAAAATTCTCCCACTATGCCCCACCTCTTAAATGTCCTGTTTCTTCCAAATAGCAACCCTGGCTGGAACCAGGCATGTGACACATGGATCCTTGGGGGAAATTCCAGACCCAAACTATAGCACCCCCACCCAGATTCAAGAGCCTTCAACTTACCAACCAAAGGAGAAACCTTCACTTTGCTTTGGCTGTTGATAGGGGAAGGGGACAGAATGGGAGATAAAAAAAAAAAAAAAAAAGATCAACAGCTGCTTCCTGTCACCCAGAGCATCAGCTTGTGAAAGCAGACATCTGAGAACAGACCAAACTGCTAAACTGCAATCAGGACCCTAACGCCCATTATTAGGAAGCAGCGGGGAAGGGGCCTTTTATCTTGATGTGGGAATATTTGGAGCTGGGGCTTTGGTTGCAGCTCTCTGACTGGGCTGAATTCAGACTGGAAAAAGTAAAAGCAAAACATTCATGCCTCTGCTATTTATGCTGTCAGTCATCTTTCTGCTCCCTGTAATTACACAAGACATGAATAATGAGAGCTTTACTTTCTGACTCATTTCACAATGAAGACATTTGATCTTATGTGGAAATTGTGCAAGGTCACATGACCTACATAACACTTTTACTACAATATTCTGGAGAGGAGATGTTGCTGTTCTAGAGCTTTGTGTGTAAAGATCTGAGATAAAGAGACATATCCACCATGGAAAATGGAAGTAAGCCTCATGTAAAAGAGATCCATAAATTAAGAAATCGGATTTTTAAAATTGCATTTATTATGTAAGGTACAAATTTTTAAAGTGTACTCGGCCAATTAATTGATGATCGCGGAATTTTAAAATCGAAATTCATTGAAACACATGAACACACACACACACACACACACACAATCCAATGCACATACACATGTCTTGAATTAGAGTCTTTCAAAGAAAGAGATTGATTATGGGTATTGGCTCATGATGCAATTATCAAGCCTGAGAAGTCAGTCCCGTGATCTGATTTGAGTAGAACTGGGACAGGAGAATGAGGTATCACAGGTGTAAGTCCCAGATCAAATATACATGGCTTGAGAATCAGGTATGTTGATGTCTAAGAGGAGAAAAAAAAAGGTCCCTGTTCAAACAGAAAGTTTGCTGTTTGTCTGTAACTTTTCTATTTAGCCTTCAGTAGATAGGGTAATGCTCACCCATGTTGGTGAGGGCAACTCTTCTTTTTATCGTCTATTGATTCAAACACCATTATCTTCCCAAAATATTCTGATGCACACATCCAGAAGTGCTTTACCAGCTATCTGGGCACCCCTTAGCCCACTCAAGTTTCTCCATAAAATTAAGCATTACACATTGCAAATTGTGGTCCCTAATGAGAAGGCAAAGTCTCTAGCAGTAGAGAGTAACCCAGGTTAAGCTTGTGGAGCCTAGGATTCATCAGCCTCATCAGCCTGAGGGTATGGGAGGGAGGATGTTTTAGGAAGATGCTGAGCTGGCACCTGCCACAGGACCACACTGACAATATCCAAGCTTCTCGCTTGTTTTGGGAGCCTCAGGGTGTCTCGTAAGTGTTCAGGCAGTGGAGAGTTCCCCCATTGTTCCCCAAATCATGTGCCAGCTACCTGCCAAGACTACTAAACAGGTGCTCATTCTCTAGTGTATGCCCCCAGCCTTGCTTAATAGCCACCTCTGTTGACCCAAAGATTCCAAAATCCCAGGATCTCATTGCTTTTCTTTCATTCATCATTACCGCAGATCTACACTTCACTCCACATCTCCACATAGAATCAGAGCATTTGAGCCTCTCATCAATTCCAGTTGCATTGTTTTCTACTAGAATCTGAGGTAGCACAAGTTTATGCCAAAGTATCTTTGATGGAAAGAGTCCCTGAAGCCTGTTTTATTTTGCTTTTATAGCCTCTCCCTCTCTGAGGGTTAAGCCTGGTTATAGGTGCAGTTGGGAAACAGAAATCATAGAGCTGTCTGATAATCCAGATTTTCTTTTTCTGACTCCAGTTGATGAGCAAGAACTGTCATTACACCCAATGTGCATATACTCACGGGAAGGGGCTTAGAGAAACCTGACTTAGGTTTAGTTAAGAAGATAAGATTACTAGCTGGACTTAGTGGCACACACTTGTAATCCCACCAACTCAAGAGGCTGAGACAGGAGGATCACAAGTTCGAGGTCAGCCTCAACAATTTAGCAAGGACATAAGCAACTTAAGGAGACCCTTTTTCAAAATAAAATAAAAAGGTCTGTGGTATAGCTTAGTGGTTAAGCACCCCTGGGTTCAATCCTTGGCAAAAAAAAAAAAAAGAAGAAGAAGAAGGAAAAAAGAAAGAAAGTAAGATTACTGTACTAGTTAGGGTTCTCCGGAGAAGCAAAACGGGTTGTATATAACCCAGGAGTGCCAATAGTTCTGTGTTAGACAGGTTTTCATTGCTGTGACCAAATTACCTCATAAGAACAACTAACAGGAAGAGAAGTTTTTTGGGGGGATCATGGCTTCAGAGGTTCAGTCCATCATCAGCTGACTCCATTGCTCCTGGCCTGAAGTAAGGCAAAACATGAGGGCGGAAGGACATGACGGAGGTAAGCTGTTCAGCTCATGGCAGCCAGAAAGCAGGGACAGCCAGGGACAAAATATAATCCCAAAGGGCATGACCCCAGTGACTTACTTCCTCCAGCCATGCTCTATCTGCCTACAGTTACCACCCAATAATTAATCCAAATTATTGGATTAATTTCATGGATTAATGAAGTGTTGAGGTTACAGCTTTCATAACCTAATCGTTTCTCCTCTGAACATTCCTATATGGCCACATGAGATTTGGGGGGAAATATCTCATATACAAATTCTGACAGGTTCTAAGTTCAAAAGGCCTAAGAATCAGGAGAAACCATGGTGTAAATTCCTCTCCAAATGCAGAAGATAAGCAATGTCTGACACTGAAAATAGATGGGCAGGGATCTCCCCTTTATTCCACCTTTTGTGCTATTTAGGCCTTCAATCCATTGGATAATGTCCACTGTGCTGGGAAGAGTCATCTTCTTCACTCAGTCTAAGACTCAAAGATAAAACTCATTTACAGACATATTCATAAAATACATGTTTACCATATGTCTGGCACCTCATGGTCTAGGTAAGTTGCACATAAAAGTAATCACCACAAGTGCACTGCTTGTCAATACAGTGTCCATACACATCTAAAACTATGCTTAGTCTCCAAATGAAGACAACGGTAAGGTCATAGCTTCCTAACATGATATGACAGTTTTATGTATATCCGAAAATATATAAATCCCCTTCCCATAAGAGGAATTAAGCCCTTGAGAGATGTTTACTCTTCTCAATATCCTGTAACTTAAATATTATGATGTAAAATTGATAATACTTAAATATTATTTTATAAAGCATATATAGGAATTGAACTTAGGGGCACTTGACCACTGAGTCACATCCCCAGCCCTATTTTGTATTTTATTTAGAGACAGGGTGTCACTGAGTTGCTTAGTGCTTCACTGTTGCTGAGGCTGGCTTTGAATTCACAATCCTCCTACTCAGCCTCCCAAGCCACTGGGATTACAGGCATGTGCAACTGTGCCCGGCTTAAAGTCAATATATTTTATGTTACATGATAAGGAAATAAGATAGGAAAGAAAATGAAGATATGCTCTGTATCTATACAGACATAGATCTCTGTATATATTTCTATATATACATATAAACATACACATATTTATAATAAACTATGGAAGAAGACATGATGATTGTAATCTTTGCTTCTATAACTGGTCATGTGGTCATATCTAGTATTTATAATTACCTTCTTTCACTTACTTATTCTATTTTCCCTTTGCCTTCAGCAAGGAACTTAGCTAGTCATAGTTCTTTACCTAGTGACACCCAAACCTTTATTGTTGAAGGATCTTGGCCATTAATAGTGCTGCTTAGGTTAGATTTTTATGTTTCCCATTGACCTGAATCACAGAGCATGGTAATTCTAGGAGAAACTTTAATGGACCTTCTGTGTTCTAAACCTACTCTTCATGACCTCCAGTGTTGTCCCATTTTCCTTTATAAGTCAGAACCAATCACCCTACCTAACATGGTTTCTCCCTGTTTTGCTTGTTATTTTAGAAACATGAGAAGCCTTTAGTGGCCAGATGGCAGTTTAGTAGAATATTTGTTGTACCTTCTGGTAGAAAGATTCTTGCCTAAGAAATTAAGATCTCAGGCCAACAGAGCATAAACATTTTTCTAGTGGATTACTCAGGGTAATTGTGAAATGTTCTGCTGTTTCCACCCCTTTATTCCTGGACTTGTGAATCTTGGCTACCTGACAAAGCCAATACATTAGATGCTGGTTCAGAGCATATAGTGAATATTGATACAGAACAGAGCCTTTGGAAGAATCTTTCCTAGACCAGCATCTACCTGCAAGGTGTGGCTCACTAGCTGGCAGTGTCACTGAGTCTTCAAAAGGTCATTACATGTTGTGTCAAGCCATCTGCTCCAGGACGGTGGGGCACAGTAAGACCAGTGAATTCCATGAGCCCATGGCCACACTTCTTTCGTTGTGAACTGAGTTCCATATTCAGAAGCAATGCTGTGTACAATACCTTCATGGTGGATAAGGTGCTCTTTGATATTTTGGACAAAAACATTACATGAAGAAATGACAAATATTTATCCAGAATAAGGGTTTATTTCAGTAAAGACAAATGCTGCTCCTTTCACGGTTGTGGAAGTCCAGGGAAACGATTCTGGCACCAGGCAGCTGACTGATCACCACGGAGAATGGTGCCATACCAGGGAGTCAGGGCTGATCTCTGCTGCTGGAAGACTGGCAATGGCCACAGTAATGGCCACAGTCCGTACTGCTGAGCCTGTGTGTCATCTCTACCTCTGCTGCCATGGCCAATTTGTTCATGAACCCATGGGGTGGTGGGGGCTACAACAGAAAGGAGCTGTTTAGTTTTGGATCTAGAAATATCTCCCCACAAAGTTCATATTTTGAAACATGATCCTCAGTGGAGGAGGGTTCAGAGGTGGAACTTTTAGGCAATGATGAGAACTGTAACTGTCAGTGGGTTAATTCACTTGATCAGTTAATCATTTGAATGTCCATATATATTACTGAGCACTAACTGGAGGCAGGTGGCGTGTGGCTAGAGGCAGTGGGTCACTGGGTGAGTTCCCTTGGGGGATTTGTCTTGCCTCTCACTCCCTTCCTCTCATTCTTTCTCCCCACTCCTTTCCCAGCTTCCTGGATGTGACAAGCTGAGAAGCTTTCCTTCATGCCCTTCTACCATCTTGTTCTGCCTTACCTCAGACCCAGAGCAATGGAGTCAGCTGAACATAGACTTAACCTCTGAAACTGTGAGCCAAATAAACTGTTCTTCTGAACTCTTCATCATCCTTATTAGGTTATTTGGTTGCAGCAATGAAAAGCTGACTAATATAGAAGCCAATTGGTATCTACAGAATGAGTCATCCCATTAACTACTAAAATCCTCCTCTGTTAAGTTTATCCCTTGATGAGTTTTCACATGGGACACCAATGACTTCATGATTTTTTTGTCCATTCAGAAAGTTGTATTCCCATATCTCTTCCCCAGAGTTCTTTATTACTATTTTCCCACTTATGATCCATCAAAGCCACTGACTATCCAGTTAAACCATCGATCATAGTCCATGAATCAGCTATACTCACATTTCTCCTACCATAGAAGTGAACAAACCTGGTACACCATTCAGATTTCTGCCCTCAGGACGGAATTCTCATCATCACTATTGTCCAGGCACATCCCAGGAAGAGACTATAGGCCTGCAGTTATTTTCATGTGTTGCCTGCATGCTGAGGGTAAAAAGACCTGACTCTTTTCTCTCCATCCGGAATTGTAGGGAATGTCCCATAAGACCACAGGGGCAGGCCAGATGATAGAATACGGTGTTGCAGGAATCGACACCATGACCATTTTGTGGCCACTTTTTCCTTGTAACTTATGTGTGACTTTGGGGCTCGCTTAGATCTGTCTACATACACCACGTTACATGGTAACTTAGTGGCCCATGGTTGAAAATTCGGTCTCAAATAAGGTCCATCAGCAGGCCAATTAATAAATATAAAAGAAGTAAGAAAAATAGAAAATTAGAGTCAGAATACCACAGTAGTAATTATTATGGTTAAGATCCACCCATAGGGCAACAAATGGAGAAGAAAGGATATTCACATAGTAGCAAACTGAGAAATAGAAAACTTGATAGAAACAACCTTTATCTAGTGATCAAGGTTGACATCACCATTGATAATATATATTGACCTCATACGCCCTATAATGTGCTGAAACACCAAGTTACGTCATTTCTGCGATGCTATTGCTGAAAATGCACAATCTCAATCTGATCATTAGAATTCATGAGACAAACGTAAAACGAGGTACAATTGTATTTAAAAACTGGCCTAAAGTCTTAAAAGATATCAGGACTGAGAAGCTGTCAAAGACTGTAGAAAATTAAGTAAGCATGACAGCTAAATGCAATTTTGGATTTCCTAGATTGGATATTGGGAAAAAAAAATTGTTAGTGAACAAACTGGTAAACTCAATGAATTCTGTAGTCTAGTTAGTAGTATTATACCAATGATGACTTCTTAGTTTTTATACTTGTGTTATGATTACAAAAGACATTAACTTGGGCTGGGGCTGTAGCTCAATGGTAGTCCACCTGTCTTGCACATGTGAGATACTGGGTTCGATCCTCAGCACCACATAAAAATAAATAAATAAAGATATTGTGTTCATCTACAACTCAAAAAAAAAAGACATTAACTTTAGGAAAAACTGATTGAATGGTACATAGTAACTATGTAGTATTTGGCAACATTTCTCCAAGATCAAAATTATTTAGAAATACTAAGTTTTTGATTTTTGAAAATTATTTTAGAAATTTTTGAGAGGGGAATTGACTAATAAACATGGAATTGACATCTTATTGGCCAGACACCTATAAGCATGGCAATTCAGGAGGCTGAGTTAGGGGGATGGCAAATACAAGGCCAGCTTCAGCAACTTGGTGAGGCACTGCTTCAAAATAAAATTAAAGGGCAGTGGTGAGGTTCTTGTTGCTTAGCATGTGTGATCCCTTGGATATGATCACTATCACCAAAAAAAGAATATTTTACCAAGATAAATATACAATAGTTGCATTATGGTTGTGTTGAAAACAATAGTTTCCTTCATAATATGTAGATGCATATTTTCTATTTCTGTAACTAAGCGGTTAAGTTCTGGAGTTTCCCTAATATCAAAGAAAGGTCTGCCCCACTTCCTCTCAGCAAGTTCCTGTATTAGTCCATTTTAAAATTGCTATAACAAAATTCTTAGGGCAGTCTAACTTCATAAAGGAAAAGGAGTTTTATTGAGCTCACGCTTTTGGAGACTGGAAGTCCCAAAAGCATAGTATGGGCTCTGGCCAGGAACCCAAAGCAGATGGAGGCGCATACATGGAAGAGAACAATCACATCAACCAAAAGGAAGTCAGAACTCAGGCCTTTACAACGGCCTCAAGACACCTAGCCAGGTTCCCACAAAAAGGACTTACTCCTTTTGAAGACACACCTCACTAATCCAAGGACCTCCCACTAGAACCCACCTCTTAAAGGTCTACAAGATCTCCCTCTGCTGCCACGCTGGGCACTAAGCCCTCAATGCACAGACATTTAGAGGACAAACCTCATCCAAGCCACAGTTGTTCCAAATCTTTATGTCTAGCTTCAGCCACGGCAACATGTTGATAATATAATTTGGGACTTCACTATATGCTAAGTATATTGTATATATAAAAAAAGACTGCTTTCTGAGAGAGTAATTATAGAGCCTTATAACATCTCTGCAATGAAATTGAGATTTTTATGATAAATGCCAAATCTTTCATTTCAAAAACTTAAAAGGACGATACATAACAAAATTTAGCTAGCTAAATTTAGGGCAATAAAATAAGAGTCCAATCAAAGAATATTCTCTGGCTCTGAGCCCACCTCATTTCATTTGATTGTGAATAGAATACATTTCCCATTCACAATAACCACTTGCCTTCTAGCACTTGATTATTCCGAGAAGGCAGTAAAGTGTCAATAACCATACTGAATCCATGATGGCACTTTGTGTGTGTGTGTGTGTATGTGTATGTGTATGTGTGTGTGTGTGTGTGTGTGTGATCTATTTATATTTTTTATTGCCAGCTCTAGTTGGTCACGTGCTTGTGGACAGTTTACTAATACAATCAGTCAAAATGTGTCTTTCTACCTTCATTTGTGTGACACACAATTCATACCATTTTCCTCTTTGCAATTACATTTTTGATTAATGGGGGGCACAAGGAGAGATGGAGAGTTAAAAGGAAAAGGGCAGAGAGGCTATTTGCCCCTGTCCCCCTTTCACACAAAAATAAATGTGTAATGTAATCTAGAGGTGGATTTGCCTTCTTTTCCCTATATGCTACTGTCAGATGGACTACTGGCATGAAATGGCTGAATGCATTGTTTAACACCATGGTGTACCATAAAACATCATCTGCTATGACATAGATCTGTATGTCATCTCAATATTCATAGGGTGGAACCCTAAACTTCAGGGTGGTGGTGCTGGGAGGTAGGTTCTGTTGAGAAGTGACTAGGGTGTGAGGGTAGAGTCCTCAAAAGTAAGGCCCATAAAAAAAAAACACAAGAGAGCCCAGTGCAGTGGTGCCCACCTGTAATCCCAGTGATTCAGGAGGCTGAGGCAGAAGGATCGCAAGTTCAAAGCCAGACTAAGCAAAAGCAAGGCGCTAAGCAATTCGCTGAGAACCTGTCTCTAAATAAAATACAAAATAGGGTTGGGGATGTGGTTTAGTGGCTGAGTGCCCCTGAGTTCAATTCCCAGTATCAAAAAATAAAAATAAAAACCACAGGTGCACTTGTCCACCCCTTCTATCCTGTGAGGATGTAGCTAGAAAGCACTACTTAGAAGAAACACTTGATCCTATGGTTAGAGGAATAGAAACCAAATAACCATCCTTACCAAACAGCAAGTCTGCTGGTAATTTAATCTTGGACTTCCCAGTTTCCAGAATGGTGAGGACTCAATTTCTATTTACAAAACAGGCAGTATTGGTCTTTCTAACATAGCATTCTGATTATTTTTTTTTGTCCACAGGAGATGTTGGTTTGTAGTCTTTCTGTAATATCTTGGCGTGGGCTTGGTACCATGATAATACTGGACTCAGAGAATGCATCAGGAAGTATTTTCTTTGGCTCTATTTTATAAAAGAGAATGTAGAAAATTGGTATGAATGCTTCCTTAAATATTTTCTAGAATTTACCAGAGTACCCATATGGGTCTGGTTTTTTTTGCTTTGTGAAGTTATTAATTATAGATTCAATTTTTTTTTCTTTTGGTCCCAGAGATTGAACTCAGGGGCACTTGACCACTGAATCACATCCCCAGTCCTATTTTGTATGTTTAGAGTCAGAGTCTCATTGAGTTGCTTAGCACTTTGCTTTTGCTGAGGCTGGCTTTGAACTCTTGATCCTCCTGCCTCAGACTCCTGAGTCACTGGGATTACAGATATGCCCCACCCCACGACTAGATTCGAATTGGTTCATCTCATCTAGGTTTTTGAATTTGTGTACATAGAGTTGTTCAAAGTATTTTGATGTCTATGAGGTCAGTAGTGATGATCCCTCTTTCATTAGAAATTTGTATCTTTTGTTAACCTAAAGACATATTTATCATATTTATCAATCTTTTCAAATAAACATGTCATGTTTTAATTAATTTTTCTCTATTAGTCTTCTATGTTTAATCCCATTGATTTTTACTCTTTTTACTATTTATTTTCTTGTGTTTTGTGTTTAATTTGCTTTTTTAAAAAATTTCCTATGATGAAAGATAAGTTAGTTGTACTTTAGCTCTTTCTTTTTTTCTAATAAATGTGTTTAAAGCTATTAATATCACTCTAAGCAACTCTTTTCCTGTCACTGAGAAATTTTGATAAATTGTGTTTGCCTTTATTTTTTGGTTCAAAATATTTTTTAATTTATTTTGAGACTTCTTTTTACTCATGTATTATTTAGAAGCATTTTACATAATTTCCAAATATTTTGCACTTTTTCATCTCTTGCTGTTATTGACATATAGTTTAATTCTACTATGGTGTGTGGGCATACTTTATGTGTGTGCTCGTGTGTGTGTGTGTGTGTGTGTGTGTGCGCGCGCGAGACTTTAAAATTTTAAAGTTATTTTTTGTTAGTGTGGTTCAGAATATTGTTTATCTTGGTGAATATTCTTTTAAAGCTTAAGAAGAGTGTGTATTCTGCTGTTGTTGGATGAAATACTTTATCAATATCAATTAGATACAGTTAACTGATATTGCCCACGTAAGCTATGTCCTCTGAGTTTCTACCTGCTATCTTAAAAAGAAATTCTGGGGAAGGCCTTATCACACCCAACTAAATACTGATGGATTTCTTTTTTATGTATATTTACATGGTATAGTCATGAATATCACAAAATAAATAGGTTATTCAAAGAGAGGAAATCTGCTATGTGAAAAAAACTTGCTTTTATTATAGTTGTTAATAAATCTTAAAGAGGATCTTCCCAATGGTATCCAAAACTTCCCAATGTGATCCAAAACTCTAAGCTCTTGGCATTGATTTCACGTTTTGGATTTGTCTAGGAAAGGACAGTTTTCCTTCGACTGTTGGATATGCACATGAGTGATTGTCTAACATTTATAACTTTACAAAGTTTAATGATCACGTTTTGGAAGTTGAAATTATAACTTTAAAATTTCAATCAAGTGTTGTTAAAACTAAAACTATATATCACAAAAATCTCTTATCAACTTGGAAGTGTTACTTGTCAGTTCTTTGACATTTCAAACTCGTATGACAGAAGAGTTTGAATATTTATATTATATTCAGTGATAATAGAGTCAGAGTAAACCAAACTTCTGGTAAGAGACAGAGCAGAGGAGGAGAAATGTTTTATTTAAATTTATAAGTGTTCTGTCTCTTGTTATGGCTTAGTTGTGATACTGAAAAAGGCACACCAATCTTCAGGAAAGCCTCGGTGGGAATTATGAGTTAGTTGGATGTTTATTTTTCCTAGAACATTGAATATTTCTTGTTTCCTTTCCCAGGAAGAGAATATTCAACCTTCACTAGGCATACAAATTTTGAATTTTTAATTTGGTCTACAGAATACATTTATTACAGGAAATGTAGTATTTCCATTTAAATTGAAGACAAACTGACCTGCCTTGTGTATCAACAGATAAATTATGTAGGCTATTCTGTTAGCCAGAAAGACTCTCAGGCCCCTGGGTCTAGTTTTCTTCCACAGATTACAAATAAAACATAACATTGCCTCTAACAAATCAAATCTCATCTTAATGCAAAGTTCTTTGATAGTTATATACAAAATCACCCTCTGTGTGGTTTTTAGCACAATTTTAATTATTTCTTTTTATATTTTATCAAAACTATATAAGCTAACATGGATGGTAATTACTATATAATGAGGTAATATATGTGTATTAATTAATTGTTCTTTTTCACCCATGCACACATGTCCATAATCATTAATATCACTTTTAATTATAATAATTACTCTTCTCAGCATTGTTTTTATTACTTTATTGACTACCTGACCTGGAAATTTTATAATTTTAAGACATTAATATTCTAGTATAAATTCAAGTTTCATCTTCATTAGTTACTACATTAGAACAAAAACAATTATGTTATTATGCATTTGTAATATAAAGTTTTTGCATTTTACCTTAAAAAATAAAAATAAAAATAAACTGGATCCCGAGGATCAGGGAGTCAGGAAGAAAATAAAGGACTGGGTGCCCTGCATTTTTTAGAAATAATTTCTACATTCAGTATGTGTTAAAAGAGTTAAGATCCAATCTTAATAGCTAGCAATAGTAGTTAGCAATTATTGCTTATTTACTGAGAACCGGGCTCTGTTTAAAATACTTTACTCCCATTATCTATTTAATCTTTTCAGTAAGCCTATGAAGCATAAAATGTTACTGAAGAAAAACTGATAAGCAGAAAGGGTACCTTACTTGCCCAAAGAACCCCACTGGAATTACAAGAACTCAAAGCCCGGACTGTTGGGCTCAACTTGCCCAGTGAGTCCTCTACCATCCTGTTCCCAGGTATTCTGTAGAGTGCAGTTCACACCAAGGAAATAAAACCCTAATATTAGGCCCTATTCGCCAAGCCCACATTATTGGCTTTTTAAAACCTAAAGTAAACAAGAGTGAGTTTTCATTTATTTCATGTCTCGATTTATAAATATGACTTTAGAAATTTTCTAAATATACATTTTCCCTGTTTTTTTTCTCTGACTTTTGTGTTCTGCACTTTCTGATGTTCTTGTTCAATGTATAGTTCATCATTCTTTTTTCCTCCTGAAAGGAAGAAAATCACTTCAATTCCTCTACGTTGTTTCCTAGAAAAACACTGGGCAGTGCTTTTTCCATAGCTCCACTGCTTTATATCTCTAATTGGTAACATTAATTTCTTATGGCATCCATGAGGGGTACATCTTTGGACTATTCCAAGGGAAAACTTTCTTTTCCTATGTGGAGTTGATTTGCTTGAACTCCACATCCTTTTATCCTTCTCTTTCCATATTCAGCAATGGCAAAAGGTCAGTGCTATTTTGTAGGAAATGTATATTTGCCACCCGGTACTTTTCCTTATTAAAGAAGTCAGCTTCTCAACATGGTTTAAAAGAATGTTTGAGGGAGGCAAGGTAGATTATTAGCAGAAACATGCAAATGGCAGCACATTTTTTTCCTCAGATATAATAGCCTCTGAATTATTTTTTGGCAGTTTTTAAATGCCACGTTAATTACAATAGCGAATATTAGTGAAAGTTTGTGGCAGAGGAAATGGGAAGTTGAAGTTTCCATGAGGCTTGATAGACTTCCCCTAACATTGCGTTTCATGAGCGTTAAATCACATGGTTATGAACTATTCCCTTGAAAGATGAGGAGGAGAGCTTCAAAGACTCACATTTCACACACAACTCTTTTCTGCAGGAAGTAATAAATCATACAACTACAAAAGCCAACGGGTGGCCATTTTCTACCTCAGTGAATATAAACCAGCAAGGGCTCTGTGAGAGTGATCTTTGTCTACTGAGGGGACGTCACCTAGATTTGAATTTAACCAATGGAAGAAAAATCACTTTTTCTGTACTGTTCAATAGTATCCTAGATGTGCACATATACTGTCATTTAATTGAAATTCCCTCAACAGCCTTCTGCTGAAGGTGCTGATGTTGTCATCTCCATTTCATAGATGACAGAGCAGAGGTTTAAGAAGCCTGACTCAGTTGGCAAGTAGCTGACCTGGGGTTCAGGTCGCTTCTCTTCACAACACACAGCCTCTCCTCAGGAAAGACTTGTGAGCTTCATCAAGTACTCATGTGAAAGGGTCAGTGGTTAATCAGGAATGCCTTTGCTTTCCAAATTACCACCTCTCTCTTTACTGTCCTTAACATTTTATAATTCAGTTTTCTGTATTTATTTACCTTTGACTAATATTTACTGTTTTCTCCTAAAAGGCAAACATTCTAGGGATGAGTAACAGAATAATCTGTGTCGGTCATTGATGGTTTAGGATAAATTGGTTTTGAATGTATTGAGGGAGACAACTTTCAGTGCTGGATATTAGATGGAGGAAAGGGAGGCATTAGGGGTAAGTTGAAGATACTCCAAACCATTAGCTCTGTATGGCTCACTGATCTGTGACAGAATAGCAGGCACCTTTCCATAGAAAACTGGAAAAGCAAAGGACACAGTTCCAAGAGATCATCCTTAGAATTCTTTATTGAGTCCCCACATTCTGCACTGGATAGAAGAATTTCTTCCTGGCTAAGCATGTTTTAAAAGGAAGTCTGTAAGTGTCTTCCTGATTGTCTTACCAAAGAGGAAAAAAAGCATGATCTTACCTTTGGAAAATCTCTAGGCTTTTATTTCGTCCACAGGAGTTTCCCACTGCCCGTGAAGGAACAATTAAAGACTCCAAGTCATATATGTGTTCAAAAAAAAAAGTAGTCCCTGACTTACAATGGTTTAACTCATGATTGTTCAACTTTACAACAGTACAAAGGTGATATGCTTTCAGTAGAAATTGTACTTGAGGTTTTGAATTTTGATCTTTTCCTGAGCTAGCAATATGTGGTAGAATACTATAGCATTACCCCAGTTGTAGGCCGAGGTAAGAACGTGTTTAAATTATGCTGGGCTTAGGCATGATATTTGCTGGGTTAGGTATATGAAATGCATTTTTGACCTCTGCTATTTTCAATTTTTAATGAGCGTATTAGGATATAACCAAGATATAACCCCCATCATAAGCCAAGGAGCATCCATAAATTCAAAAACTATAGTGATTCTTTTCATTTATTTTATTTCTAGTGTGAGCATAAAGGAATTATTCCTAAGGCTACTATTCTAAGAAGAATAAAATTATAACTAATGGGAAAGATAGGAGCTTTTCAGCTTCAGAAGAAAACTGATAATATTTATCGTTGTAGAAATCTGTTTGGTAATTAATGATTAATAATTACTAGTTTATTTCTCAAAAAAAACCACTTTTTGTACTTAGGATGTTTTCTGTGTTTCTCTAAATACAGCTGATAAATGTAAATTCATAAAATCCTCATAGTATTCGAAATTTGCTTGTCACAGTGGCAAGCCAGAGAGTGCTTACCTACCATGTCCCTGCAATCGCTGGTGGAGGGTGTGGTACCTAGGCTTCCTGCTCTGTCAGCTAAACTCACAAAAAATTAAACGCTATGTACATAATAGCCAGTTAGCACAGGTCTGTCTTGAAGGCTGGCAGGTGTTTCCATGAAATTTTGCCCCTCTTGTCACTGCACAGAGGGCAGCCAGCACCTGGCAACCTCCTAATAAACAGCACACTCTTTAATTGCTTTGAAACAGCACAAGCAGCAGCAGCTGCTGCCAACATTGTTAAGTAAACAACAGGTTTTGCACCTGCTGGAACACAATCCTGACCTTAATATTGACCAATCAGGGGGCACCCAGGTAACTCAGGTTGACTGTGCTGATGCAAGGAGCCTAGCAGATTAGTAGCAGTCCATCAGTATTGATTCTTCCCCTAGGGTGTGCAATATTTGCCCTGTCATTACTTCTTGAGGGAATTTCATTCAACCCTTTCATAGGAAAATCTGAATAATTAAAGTTGTCTCATGGCTGTCTCTGGTTCTCCTTCCTTTCCTCCTCTTTCAAAGATGGTTTGAGAAAAGATGTCTTGGCTCTCATTTACCATTTTCTGTGTTATCAACAATACCCATTTGGAGTTAAAAAATGGAGAATGGGAGTGGAGCAAACAAACATTCAATCACTCACCAATGAACCAAGCTTTCTGCCTCTGTGAACAGAAAAATGAAAGACTGGAACAAAATATGTTTATATATAAATATTCCAGCTGGGGTTTTTAAATAATATAATTCTCGGTGTTTTATGGTCATGGGTAGGTATCTTCTTGCTATGAAGAGAAAGCTAGAGGCTCAATTATTTTCATAACTTTTATTTATTTATTTTTATGTGGTGCTGAGGATAGAGACCAGTGCCTTGCACATGCTAGGCAAGTGCTCTGCCACTGAGCTACAGCCCCATCCCCTAGAAGGTCCATTTTAAGCAGTCAAGCAAAAGTGAAGTCCCATTTAACTGTCTCCCACTGGGTAGTCCCCTCCACCCTGCACATAATGCACTCACTTCTCTGAGACTTTTAGCAAGATCAGTACAAGACTAAGTAGAAACACAATTCAGGCTTTGGGGAATACAGACTGCAAAAATGGAGATGCAAGGGACAACAGAAAAACTTAACCCCAAGATGATCAGGAGAAATGTCCCTTTGTTTGCAACTTCTACAAGTTCCTTGAGTCTCAGGCAACGCAGTGTTGAGTGTCATTGCAACTTGAACATGCCTATCACAGCTTCTAGGTGGGGAAGGAGAAACTCCATTAGGCCAATTCCAAGAGCAAATCACTTGTAGTCTCAAAGGCATACGATGATGATGAACTAAGATTTGGTATGAATTTATTTATATGTTGTTTAATCTCCAAAACAAGTCTTCTTATAATTTGACTGTATTCTAAAAATGGTAATGCCAAAGGCTTCAGTTTATCCCAGAAGTGGTACATTTTTAACAAAGGAAAACACAAAGCAGCATAACGTGAGCCTGGAGATGGGGGAGAAAAAGGCATCCTATAAATCACAGGTGAAATATAGTAGAACGTGTTTCAGGTTCTTTAATTTTTCTCACCAGCACATAGAATCCTAAACCTAATAGAACAAAGATGGCATCAGCCTGTGGGCAAAGGATCAAAAGTCTGTTTGGAATCCTAAAACCAGCAGAGTGTTTTGCCTATGGCTTGTTTGTACCATTCTGATCAAAAAGAATAATGCAATTGTGAGTCTGTTGGAGGTTGAGGAATTTTTTTTCCAATGAGATAAATTAGTTATTACTATTGATTCAGGTCAGAATTTCCACAAAATCAAAGTACATTTCTTTCTATACTTCAACATTTCTAATAAGTATTAAAAAAAAAACTCCCCAAAGTTGTCATTAAGCCTAATAACTAGTTTTATAACATGCTTGAAGCAGCTCTCAATTTACTATATCAAGCACAAATATTCATATATTTTAAATAAAGAAACATGTAAGTTATGTACATAATTAACATATGTACGTAATGATAAGAAAGTAAATTTTCAATCTGAGACCATCTCCTGGATCATACTAACTACTAAAAGACTATCTATAGTATGGCACATTGAAAGACACACTCAGAAATTGATGGGGAATTTTCTAGGGGCTTGGTGAATCTAGCCAATTGAAGTTCCAAAAAAACAATTACCAGTTTTAGCCAAGATCTATAGATTATAGAATAAAGTGTTTTTAAACAGAAAAATGTTACTCCAACGTTTTCTCTTTCTTACCATTTCCTTCACCATCTGCAGCAACATCATAAGGAAAACAAATATTTAAGATATAAAATAAGGCCAGTTTTGTGAACTGTTTGCATAAGGATTTAGGAGTCTTGAAGTTTAGAAGCGTTGTTTGATTCCATTTTATCTAATATCCCTTGTTTTATTTTCTCCTGTATATACACATAGGGAAGTTTTTACTTTTAAGTGAAAAACAAATAACCTAAAATAGTTTTGAATGGTTAAAATTTGAGGTGCATGTTATTCAGCTTTGCATTGCTGTGACCAAAATACCTAAGGAAAAAAAAATACGTTACAGGGGGAAGAATTTATTTGGGCTCTTAGTTCAGAGGTTTAAATCCATGGCCACTGGCTCCATTGCTTTTGGCCTGAAGCATGGCTGGACATCATGGCAGCAGGAGAAAGGAAGATTCTCACCTCAAAGCAGCCAGTAAACAGAGAGAAGGGGCCATGGACAAGACA
This sequence comes from Spermophilus citellus, assembly GCF_964194105.1. NCBI lineage: Eukaryota > Metazoa > Chordata > Mammalia > Rodentia > Sciuridae > Spermophilus > Spermophilus citellus. The sequence goes on along the minus strand of NC_138198.1, from coordinate 92,617,841 downwards.
TTGTCCTCAAGGGCACACTTAAGGACCCAACTCAGTCCTACCTCCCATAATTTCTTCCACCTCCCCAAAATGCCACCAAATTATTATTAATCCACTGATGATGTCAGACCCCTCATGATCTAGTCACTTCTCCGAAGCCCCACCTCTGAAGAAGGCCATGCTGAGGACCAAGCCTTCAACACCTGAGCCTTTCGTGGACACTCCAGATTCAAAATATAACAAGGTAACTACACCAAGTCGTTGTGTCACTCAAAAATCTTCTAAAGCATATGATAAACGCAGAGTTTGGTCCTAGGTTTTAAATCAGTATGTAACCAATGATATACTAGGCTCTAGAACAAACCTAATCCTGGGGTTTGTTCTGAAGCAAGGGGGCAAGAGAAGCATTCCTTGCTCCTGAAACATATAGACAAGTAGTTAAGGTATCAAAGTAGAATCATAGAGTAAAACTGAAGCATTCAAAAAGATGAAGGTAGGGCAGTATGGCACCTGAATCTCTAAGTTCTTGTATTCTGATCTGTGAAGTTAAAAACACCGTTTAGACTTCTGAGCTTCATAATTCTCATAAACTTCAGGAACCAAAGACAAAAAGAACCCCTCATATTCAAGGGATTACTGTATGAAATAATCAACAAGGATAATAATCAACACTGAAGGTTTATTTGTGCTTCTCTATGTTTGCAATTTTTTTAACATAGATTTAGCTATATCTTTTCTAAACTCATAAACAAAACTACTTAAAATCACCATTCATCGTTAAACGAAACCATTCTCAAATGTTAAATAATTTTTTTAAAAAAAAAAGATAACTGACACTGCATGTAGATGAGAAAGGTGGAAGGCAGGAAGAAGGGATCAATAAATGTTGTTTTAGAAGAAACCAACATCTACATAGAAAAGAAAGATAAGATCATCTTTTATAAGTTATACGAAATGGTTAAGGTCTTATACCCAAAATTTTACCTAACACATAATGAAACCTAAATAATTGCTGAATTGAATATTTTATCAGGTTTGATGAGTTATAATTTACCTATGATAAAATACACAGATAAATGTATTTTAACAAATGTATGCACTTATATAGCTGCCATCATAATCAAGGTCTGAAATATTTCTGTTTAAACAATTCACTCATTGTTTTAGTCAGTTTTTTTTTTTTGTTGTTGTTGTTGTTTTGTTTTGTTTTGTTTTCCTGCTAGGACTAGAGTTGCTGACCAGAACAATTGTAGAGAAGGAAAAATTTATTTCAGGATTGATAGTTTTAGAAGTCTCACTCAGTTCATGGACAGCTAGCTCCATTCCTCAGAGCTTGAGGTGAGGCAGAACATCATGGCAGAAGAGTGTGGCAGAGGGAAGCCAATCACATGATAACTAGGAAGCAGAGAAAGAGAGACTCCACTTGCCACAAAATACATACCCCAGACCCCTGCCCCTAATGACCTACCTCCTCCAGCCACACCCTACCCAACTTCAGTTATCACTCATTTAATCCCTTCCAAGGGGATTAACTGATTTGGTAAAGGCTTTCAGAATCCAGTCGTTTCTTCTCTAAACCTTCTTGCATTGTCTCACACATGAGCTTTTGGGGGACATCTCACATCCAAACTACAACACTCATGCAAATAATTTCCACCTCCCCTCCCATCTCCAACATGCAAACACTGATCTAAATCCTGAAACTATGAAAGTATACAGTATGCATTCATTTTTCAGGTTTTTCCCCAACACATTTGTGAAATTCATCCTTGTGATTTTGTGTACCAGTTAGTTCATTCACTGTTATAGCTGACTACTGTTCTGTTGTATTAATATACTAAACATTATTTATTTACTCATTAAAATACATTCAGGGGTTGTTTCTAATTTTTTGATACTATGAATAGTATGCAATAATCACTTAAATGCAAATATTCATGAGCTACATTTTAAGTTCTCAAGCTTATTGGCATAATGTTAACTGTAATATTCGTATTATTACCTGTCGCCTGTTTCTCTGCTTTCTTGGTATTAATGGAACACATTATAATTATGTTTTATCTCTTTTTTTGGCTTATTAGCTGTACTTTTTTGATGGATCAATCACCTTTTCATCACTGTGACAAAATACCTGAGAAAAACAAACAAGAGAAGATTTATTTGGCTCATGGTTTCAGAGGGTTTTACTTCTTGGTTGGCTGTCTCCATTGTCTCTGGCCCTGTGGTGAGGCAGTACATTATGGTGGAAAAGCATGGCAGACTGAAGCTGCTCACCTCACAGCAACTGAGGGGGTGGGCAGTGGAAGCGGGGGAGAGAGAGAGAGAGAGAGAGAGAGAGTGAGTAAGAGAGAGCACGCGCTCACGCATGCACAAGAGTGCTAGAGAAAGGACTAGGGACAAGATATACTCTAGTAGAGCATACCTCTGGTAATCTACTTCTTCCAATTAGGCTCTACCTTCTATAAAGCCATAAAATTATGAATCCATTATGCACTCATCCACTAATGTGGTTGGAGCCCCTGTGATACAGTCACCTTCTTGAAGTTTCCACCTCTAGACATTGCTGGAGATGAAGACTTCAACATGTGAGCCTTTGGGGGACATTCCAGACCCAAACCATGACAGTTGACGACTTAACTTGTTTTCGTGTGTGAACCAGGATTTATTTTTTCAATGCAATTGTTCTAGTTAAGGTTATCAAAGGACTCTGAAGTAGAAAAAGGCTAATTTTCTGAAGCATTAGAAAATGAAGCTATTACAGTCCACATCCATGGATTATACTATTTCATATACAAAATAAGAATCTTACAAGAATATACTTCCATTTCCCCATATGCTACTTATCAATCTGTTCATTCACTTGGTTACAAAGTCACCCTTGTTTGCCTGCTCTGTGGTAATGTAGTTGAACCTGTAAATATTTTTCTTATGCAAGCTGATGCATACCAAGTTGAGTTTTTGCAGAAGATACCAAACACAGAATGTTCCTTTCTCTGCAAAATGTGGCTGCTCCAATGTCCATGGCCAGCAGTTCCCCTGGCACTCCAGAGCAGACTTTGCAGTGGGTTCAATAGTCAGTCCTTCCCTACAGCCAACTTACCCTACACCACAGAGAGTCTACTTCTAGCAAGTTCCACAAGAACAACCCTTCAATGATTTTTTTTTCTGCCATCTAATGAGATACAGCCATGTTTAGAAAGGTTTGGTCGTGGGCTTTCTTCCTTGGTTGAGGAAGATTTGGAGGGGGTATTCTCTTCTTTGAACACTCTATCTTAGCCCCAGGTGTAATGAAAGGTGTAGTGAAATAAGTAAAAAGATTTCTTTTTACTTTTACCTACACTATCCCTGTTCCTCCTATTCCTATTAAATGTGTAATTCTGAATATTAAATTTTCCCTGTTTAATTTACTATGTGACTTTTGTCTTCTGCTTAAATCCTTACTGAGATAGAATTAGTATCACAAAAATCTCCAAGACTGGCAGCCAAAAGCACAAACTTTGTTCACTACCATGGAGTCATGGCTTCTTGTCTACTTTCTAGATTTTAGTCAGTTCACAGGCCAAGAGCCTCTAATTGAGAAGAATTTCTGGTCTCCATAAACAAGGGACCTTCAGCACAGCCATGAGTATATACCATAAATCTTCATAGAGAACCCCATGGCCATTTGTGAGTTGCTGTGACTAAGCAAAAATGAAGTGCTTAAGTATTTTAAAGGATTACTGGACACTGGACTCTTATTTGAAGCAAATTCCTGGGGACCTCAAAAACCAATGTGATCAAGTATGGAGTATTAGCTCAAATCCAATTTAAAGTTAGTCCAGTTGGTCTACAGCTATAATTTGTGCTTTATCTTTCCAGTTCCTAGATGTATGATTACAATAGAGACCCTCAGCAATTGTCAGAATCCTCATTTTGATTCTTTGGTTCGTAGGTGTGATCCTTTATTACAGAAAAGGCTAAGTGAAAACTTAGAACTTCCCATTCACTATGAAGATAGGATACCAGAAGCAATACTTCATTTCTGGGGAATTTCAGATAGTAATGCACAATAAAAAATTTGAAACAAGAGGACGTGAAATCTATCTTATCCCTCTATAACCCAATAATTTGCCCTGTGAAAAAATCAGGTGGATATGAGAGAATCCTATGAGCTCTCATAAGCTACTGTTCCATATATAACATATTTACTGGAACAATTTGGGCTCTGCCACTTGGAACACTGCTATTGACATGGTCAACCAGCAGTATACTTTCAGAGACCCAGTTGTTCCCTTGAAATGTAGAATCCTTGGAGATCTTTGACTTTTTGACACTAAGACATTATACCTGTCTAATATATTGGTGATATTACACTTAATAGATGCAATGATCTGAAATTGATAAACATTTTAGATGCCTTAGTAATACACATGTGAACTAGAGGGTGCGCAGACACAAAGAAGTACAGTTGGGATTCCAACATGGCGGCGGGCGCAGAGAGATCAAGTCTCTGACCTCTTCATCTGTGCAGGCATAGGGAGTCGTAAACAACCTAAATCTGTTTGCTCAGGATCACTAGGCAATGCTGAGCTGACATGGATCTGGGGCGAACAGTCTGGGCGTCTCAGAACACACACTGAGCCCGGATCGGCTGAATTCAAGCTCCCGTTCGCCTGCTTCCCACAGACAAACAGCTGTGACTCAGCACTAATCCATCCGGCTGAAACAACTGGTCAGCCCTTCTCATCCTACGGAGGTAAATGCCTACCGAGCCTTCATAGGTAGTGGCCACAGGTTTGAAACGGGGCTTGGGAGAGACAGTAAGGACCCACCCGTTGCATTGGTCGCCCAGCAAAGGGAAACGAACTGTCGCCATTTGCAAGAGATACCATCATGGCAGAGAACTGACGTCATCAGACTGTGGCGGAGGAGATAACTTCATAACTACAGGTGTGTAATTCCCTAGTCTTCCCTCTCTACACATCGGGGAAACCTTAAGGGCCCCTCCCAGCTCTCCCGTGAGCACAATAGCCAGACCGAGGGAATCAGAGGTGGCGCGGGACCTGCGTTACGGAACTACCGCTCCCACAAGTGCTGACAGCTGAGGTCTCTTGCACCAGCTACCGGGGGCATGGCTACCGGAGGGCAAGTAAAATTCGCTGAGGATTCTCAGCCCCAAGCTCTACAAACTTAGGGTCTGAGGGAATGGCAAACTGGAAGAGTGTGCCCAGTTGTTCATGAAAACAGGGCTCCCGGGAGCAGCATACCTGGCGTGTAGCCAGTATTGTGGTGAGTGGCACCTGTGAGAGGGGCCTGGCTAGAGGAAAAATGGGAAGTGACTAGACACAAGAGGAGGCCCACGGCACTCAGGATTGGAGACTCGCCCAGTCTGGGAGGAGCTGCGGCACAGTGATTGGTTCACACGTATTGACAGGAGAAACTTGGCCTGGTGGGCACAGTGCCACCTACTGAAAGAGAAGTTAATCAAACTCTAAGACTGCATTTATTAGTTTTTTTTTCTTTTCTCTCTTTTTTTTTTTGATTTGGGGTTTTCTTTCATTTTCATTTTTCTATCTTGTTGTTTTTTTAAAATTTTTTACAATTTTTTTAATTTTTTTTCTTCTAATTTTAATTTTAATTTTTTTTATTATTTTTTTTTAATTTTTTTTCTTTTTTTATTTCCTATTTTTTTCTTCTTTTCTCTTTTCATTTCTTTTCAATTATCTTATCCCCCCTTCCTTGAATTCTACCTGCTTACTGTCATTCTCTTTAGTGACTTCTTCCCTTCCCTTCTAATACCTTTCCTCCCAAGCATCTAATAAATTTACAGGAGTAAACAGTAACTCATCAGTCAAACAGAACAAGAAGTAATATGAGCAGCTTCAAAAAGCAAGGAAGAAAAGGAGTACAAACAATGCAGGACAGCCTAAATATTCAGGAGGACCTAGAGTCATCAGAAAAATGGTCATATAAAGAACTCAAGGAACACCTTAGACAGATTGAATGGAACCTTAAAGAGGATACAAGACAGCAAATTCAAGCAGCGAAAGAACACATTGAGAATGAATTACATACAGATAAAAAAAGTTGTTAAGCATCTTTATCAGGAGATAGAGATTATAAAAAATAATCAAACAATAATTCTAGAAATGAAGGAAACTATAAACCAAATTAAAAACTCAATTGAGAGTATCACTAACAGAGTGGAGCAAGTAGAAGCCAGAACGTAAGATAATGAAGACAAAATATATCATCTTGAAAAGAGTCTAGCCAACTCAGAAAGGCTGGTAAAAAATCACGAGAAAAACATCCAAGAGTTATGGGATAACATAAAAAAACCAAACTTACGAGTCATCGGGATGGAAGAAGGTACAGAGATTCAAACCAAGGGAATGAGTAACCTGCTGAATGAAATAATTACAGAAAACTTTCCAGAAATAAAAAAGGAAACAGATATACAAATTGAAGATGCATACAGGACACTGAGCACACAAAATCACAGTAGACCAACGCCAAGACACATTGTTATGAAGATATCCAATATACAGAACAAAGAGAAAATATTAAAAGCTACAAGAGAAAGGAGACAGATTACATTCAGGGGTAAACCAATAAGGTTAACAGCGGATTTTTCATCACAGACACTGAAAGCAAGAAGGTCATGGAACAATGTATTTCAAACACTGAAAGACAATGGATGCCAACCAAGAATTCTGTATCCAGCAAAATTAAGCTTCAGGTATGACAACGAAATAAAAACCTTTCATGATAAACAAAAGTTAAAAGAATTTGCAGCCAGAAAACCAGCATTGCAAAGCATTTTGAGCAAAACACTACACGAAGAAGAAATGAAAAACAATAACCAAAACCATCAGTAGGAAGTCCCTCGGTAAAGACAGAGGGCGAGGGGAAAGATAATCATGGAGAAACAAACTAAATTTTTTTTTAAAAAGGATAAATAATCAAACATGGATGGAAGTACAAACCATATATCAATAGTAACTCTGAATGTTAATGGCTTAAACTCTCCAATAAAGCGACATAGGCTGGTATCATGGATTAAAAAAAACAAATCCAACAATATGCTGCCTCCAGGAGACACATCTGATTGGAAAAGACATACACAGGCTGAAGGTGAAAGGATGGGAAAAAATATACCATGCACACGGTCCTCGTAAGCAAGCAGGGGTGGCCATGCTCATATCGAATAAAATCCACTTCAAGACTAAGTTAATCAAAAGGGATAAAGAAGGACATTATATACTGTTAAAAGGAACCATTCACCAACAAGACATAACAATTATCAATATTTATGCACCAAATAATGGTGCTGCGACATTCATAAAACAAATTCTCCTCAAGTTCAAGAATCATTATGGGTGACTTCAACACACCTCTCTCACCATTGGACAGATCCTCCAAACAAAAGTTGAATAAAAAAACTATAGAACTCAATATCACAATCAATAACCTAGACTTAACTGACATATATAGAATATATCAACCATCATCAAATGGATATACTTTTTTCTCAGCAGCACATGGATCCTTCTCAAAAATAGACCATATATTATGCCATAGGGCAACCCTCAGTAAATATAAAGGGGTGGAGATAATACCTTGCATTTTATCTGATCAAGATGGAATGAAACTGGAAATCAATGATAAAAGAAGGAAGGAAGAATCTTACATCACATGGAAAATGAACAATATGTTACTGAATGATCAATGGGTTACAGAAGACATAAAGGAGGAAATCAAAAAATTCTTAGAGATAAATGAAAATACAGACACAACATATCAGAATCTATGGGACACAATGAAAGCAGTTTTAAGAGGAAAATTCATCGCCTGGTGGTCATTCCTCAAAAAAAGAAAAACCAACAAATAAATGAGCTCACACTTCATCTCAAAGCCCTAGAAAAGGAAGAGCAAAACAACAGCAAATGTAGCAGAAGGCAAGAAATAATTAAAATCAGAGCGGAAATCAATGAAATTGAAACAAAAGAAACTACTGAAAAAAATTAACAAAACTAAAAGTTGGTTCTTTGAAAAAATAAATAAGATCGACAGACCTTTAGCCATGCTAACGAAGAGAAGAAGAGAGAGAACTCAAATTACTAACATATGGGATGAAAAAGGCAATATCACAACAGATGCTACAGAAATACAGAAGACAATTAGAAATTATTTTGAAAACCTATATTCCAATAAAATAGAAGATAGTGAAGACATCGATAAATTTCTTAAGTCATATGATTTGCCCAGACTGAGTCCGGAGGATACACACAATTTGAACAGACCAATATCAATGGATGAAATTGAAGAAGCCATCAAAAGACTACCAACCAAGAAAAGCCCAGGACCGGATGTGTATACAGCGGAGTTTTACAAAACCTTTAAAGAAGAATTAATACCAATACTTTTCAAGTTATTTCAGGAAATAGAAAAAGAGGGAGCTCTTCCAAATTCATTCTATGAGGCCAACATCACCCTGATTCCGAAACCAGACAAAGACACCTCAAAGAAAGAAAACTACAGACCAATATCTCTAATGAACCTAGATGCAAAAATCCTCAATAAAATTCTGGCGAATCGAATACAAAAACACATCAAAAACATTGTGCACCATGATCAAGTAGGATTCATCCCTGGGATGCAAGGATGGTTCAATATACGGAAATCAATAAGTGTTATTCACCACATCAATAGACTTAAAGATAAGAACCATATGATCATCTCGATAGATGCAGAGAAAGCATTCGACAAAGTACAGCATCCCTTTATGTTCAAAACATTAGAAAAACTAGGGATAACAGGAACTTACCTTAACATTGTAAAAGCTATCTATGCTAAGCCTTAGGCTAACATCATTCTGAATGGACAAAAGTTAAAGGCATTCTCTCTAAAATCTGGAACAAGACAGGGATGCCCTCTATCACCACTTCTATTCAATATAGTTCTCGAAACACTGGCCAGAGCAATTAGACAGACGAAAGAAATTAAAGGCATAAAAATAGGAAAAGAAGAACTTAAATTATCACTATTTGCAGATGACATGATTCTATACCTAGAAGACCCAAAAGGGTCTACAAAGAAACTACTAGAACTAATAAATGAATTCAGCAAAGTGGCAGGATATAAAATCAACACGCATAAATCAAAGGCATTTCTGTATATCAGCGACAAAACTTCTGAAACGGAAATGAGGAAAAACACTCCATTCACAATATTCTCAAAAAAAAAATAAAATACTTGGGAATCAACCTAACAAAAGAGGTGAAAGACTTATACAATGAAAACTACAGAACCCTAAAGAGAGAAGTAGAAGAAGATCTTAGAAGATGGAAAAATATACCCTGTTCATGGATAGGCAGAACTAACATCATCAAAATGGCGATATTACCAAAAGTTCTCTATAGGTTTAATGCAATGCCAATCAAAATCCCAACGGCATTTCTTGTAGAAATAGATAAAGCAATCATGAAATTCATATGGAAAAATAAAAGACCCAGAATAGCAAAAGCAATTCTAAACAGGAAGTGTGAATCAGGCGGTGTAGCGATACCAGATTTCAAACTATATTACAGAGCAATAGTGACAAAAACAGCATGGTACTGGTACCAAAACAGGCGGGTGGACCAATGGTATAGAATAGAGGACACAGAGACTAATCCACAAAGTTACAACTATCTTATATTTGATAAAGGGGCTAAAAGCATGCAATGGAGAAAGGATAGCATCTTCAACAAATGGTGTTGGGAAAACTGGAAATCCATATGCAACAAAATGAAACTGAATCCCTTTCTCTCGCCATGCACAAAAGTTAACTCAAAATGGATCAAGGAGCTTGATATCAAAACAGAGACTCTGCGTCTGATAGAAGAAAAAGTTGGCTCCGATCTACATATTGTGGGGTCGGGCTCCAAATTCCTTAATAGGACACCCATAGCACAAGAGTTAATAACAAGAATCAACAAATGGGACTTACTTAAACTAAAAAGTTTTTTCTCAGCAAGAGAAACAATAAGAGAGGTAAATAGGGAGCCTACATCCTGGGAACAAATTTTTACCCCTCACACTTCAGATAGAGCCCTAATATCCAGAGTATACAAAGAACTCAAAAAATTGGACAATAAGATAACAAATAACCCAATCAACAAATGGGCCAAGGACCTGAACAGACACTTCTCAGAGGAGGATATACAATCAATCAACAAGTACATGAAAAAATGCTCACCATCTCTAGCAGTCAGAGAAATGCAAATCAAAACCACCCTAAGATACCATCTCACTCCAGTAAGATTGGCAGCCACTATGAAGTCAAACAACAACAAGTGCTGGCGAGGATGTGGAGAAAAGGGTACACTTGTACATTGCTGGTGGGACTGCAAATTGGTGCGGCCAATTTGGAAAGCAGTTTGGAGATTCCTGGGAAAGATGGGAATGGAACCACCATTTGACCCTGCTATTGCCCTTCTCGGACTATTCCCTGAAGACCTTAAAAGAGCATGCTACAGGGATACTGCCACATTGATGTTCATAGCAGCACAATTCACAATAGCTAGACTGTGGAACCAACCCAGATGCCCTTCAATAGATGAATGGATAAAAAAAAAATTGTGGCATCTATACACAATGGAGAACTATGCAGCAATAAAAAATGACAAAATCATAGAATTTGCAGGGAAATGGATGGCACTAGAGCAGATTATGCTTAGTGAAGCTAGCCAATCCCTAAAAAACAAATACCAAATGTCTTCTTTGATATAATGAGAGCAACTATGAACAGAGCAGGGAGGAAGAGCAGGAAGAAAAGATTAACATTAAACAGAGACATGAAATGGGAGGGAAAGGGAGAGAAAAGGGAAATTGCATGGAAATGAAGGGAGACCCTCATTGCTATACAAAATTACATATAAGAGGTTGTGAGGGGAATGGGAAAATAAACAAGGAGAGAAATGAATTACAGTAGATGGGGTAGAGAGAGAAGATGGGAGGGGAGGGGAGGGGGGATAGTAGGGGATAGGAAAGGTAGCAGAATACAACAATTACTAATAGGGCATTATGTAAAATTGTGGATGTGTAACCGACGTGATTCTGCAATCTGCGTTTGGGGTAAAATTGGGGGTTCATAACCCACTTCAATCTAATGTATGAAATATGATATGTCAAGAGCTTTGTAATGTTGTGAACAACCAATAAAATAAAATAAAATAAAAAAGAAGTACAGTTGGATCTGGATAGGTGGAAATATAAAGTTTTCACTGTTGTATGGTAATAGTGATATGAATAGAATGTATTTTACAAGACTCAAGTAGCCAAGGTGTACAGTGTACCAATGAATAACTTATTTCCTCTCACCTTCAAATGCATTCTTCAATGCCTGCTCTATAATAATGGACCCGTGTTGGTAAATATTCCTCATTTTGATAGATGTGAACAGTGATAACATGAAGTTAAGGGTATAATTCTAGAAACTGGGCCTACTGTACAGACCCCCATATGCTTTCCTTTAAAAAAGTCATTTCCCTGTATCTCTGCCTGGCTTAAGTCAATCAGATATGCTACATTTTTCAGCAAACAACCTGTTATCTGCAGGCTATATGTAGGCCCAAAAGGCTTCTCCCTGCTGGTAAGAAGCATGCAAATTACCCTTAGCAGAAGTAAGGGGACTTTTGTGACTTTTACACATACCAGATTTCAGAACTCCAGGAGATATGATAATTTGAAGCAAGCACTTTAACCATAAAATCTGTAAGAACAAGTTCCAATTATAACCCATAACCATGGACCAAAGTTACCCAGAGTTACCTTGGATCTTCAGCATGTCATTAGTAAGTCTTTCATCCGTGGAGTAAAACTGGGTTCAGTGGGGACTTTCAAATCTGATACAAGCCTGCCATCACGCTGAAGTCAAAACCTGGGCCTGGACAGGATTGTCTGGAACTTCCCTGAGACCCTCAATAACACTGGAGTGCAGGAAGGGTGCACTGTCCCTCTCCTCTCTGAGAAGACACAGTCTCCCTTGAGAGTGTCCCCTTTTCCTATTCTTTCTAATAAATTCATTCTGCTACTCTGTATGGCAAATCTCCTCACTCACATCCGGTGTGGGCAAGGGAGTGCATACCTCTCAATGGGATGTTTTGGCTGAGAAATAAAAGCTATGAAAATAATATATCAAGAAATAAAGACAAAAAAGTCAAGAATTATATATTTTCAATGCTGGGGCAGGACCGCTTGAGCCAACCAGAGGGGTCAGACTTCTAACCAAGAAAAAAGCCTGTGCTTGCTTTAGTGATACAGATCAAAGGGGATCAGTAGGTATATCAAAGGAGATCAGTGTGGGAGGAGTCTTGTGTCGGTGCTTGTTTCTTGGTGTGGCAGGGGTCTTGCAGTAAGCAGGGTGTCTGATGCTTGGCAGGTGATGCCCATCTCTAGGATCTGTTTGATCCTAAGGCTATGAGCTAAGACAGGGATGATCTGGGCTTTCTTGAACTGGGGAATTTCACCTGGGAGTTCCTGGAAGAGAGGCTTCCCTCCCTTCATGGCTTGAACAAACCCATAATTTATATATGGCCTCCAAAAATGTCTGAAATCTTTGCATTAGATCACAGGAACCTGTGACTGTGGACCTCTGCAGTTACCTAGGCTCCATGGTAGGCCCTTCCTCTAAAACACATTGACAGTCAAGAGAAGTTGATGGAGGAACAGTGGAGAAAGAAATGGGTTTCTCCCTCCAGTTTCCTGGAGCACACAGGGTTTCCTCAGTCTTGTGTAGCCAACAGCATCCCAGGAAATGCCTGCGGATGACTTCACAGCATAATGTCTTCATCCAGGTACCTCCACAGGAATAGCTTCCCAGAGGAATCTACAGAACACCCTTAAAACCAGTGAGTTTGGCAATGTTGTTAGGATAGGAGGTCGATATATAAAAATCTACTATATTTCTATATTATTCTCACAATGAAAAATGAGAATTCAACACGTCAAAAACAGCATCATTTATAATAGCTCCCAAACATGAAATATTTGGGCATTAGTCCAACAAACCATGTGTACTTTGTACATTGAAACTTGTAAAGTACCAAAGAAAGAAATTAAGGAAGACCTAAGTGAATGTTAGATGCACCATCTTTGCCTTATTCCTCTGTCAATTCTCACCTAATTTACCTATAGACTTAATTCAATGCCATTCAAAATTCCTGAAGACTTTTTAAGAGTAGTTTCAAGACGCTGATGCCAAAATTTATAGAGCATGCCAAAGGAACTTTCAGCCAAGACAAATTTGGTAGCTGGGGCAGAGATTGGAGATTTTTTCTGTTCTTTTCATTATGCCTCAACCTTAAGCAGACACTATGTCCCCAGTGTCATGGTTGTGGCCTTCTCAGAGTTTCTACCTCTCCTTAAGCTATTATTCTGGGTGCACATCTACCAAAAGGAGAGGTCGTTCCTGTACTCACAGGTACAAAAGGTTTTCCCGAATGCACTAAGGGAGTCAGCAGAGGCACCATGCACCTGCCTCACCCCAACTCACTTTAGAGCTTTGGTTCAGTTGGAGAGAATGAGAGAAGGATCTGGGTGGGATGCCCTACCCTTCTAGGAGTAGGTCCTGTTTGCCCCATCCTGCCCTGTGCCAAGAGGGACATTTTCTTGAGACTTTTGTCAATCACTATGTGAAAAAGAGCAAGCCTACTAGCACATCCAAATTTCCTTTTCTAATTTTCTACATCCCAAGCAGAAACAGGCCATCTGATATGTAGAATTTTTAGATTGGCTGAGTTTTCTCTTTTAAAAAGTTTGGCACTTAGAACTTGTCATTACATCATCTTGTAGAATCCTTTGTTTCTGGCAAGAGACTGGCTTTCATTCTGATTCTTCTTCTGTATGGACTGTGATATTATTCCTCTGGCTAAGATTAAGATTTGTCTTTATATGGTTTTTTTTTTTCAGAGTATAACTAGAATGTGCCTCCGTGTGGCTTTCTCTGTATTTGTTTTGAATATAAAAGGTGCTGCTTTGTTTTTAAATCAAATCTGGAAATTTTTATCCAGTATTTTTTTCAAATGTTCTTTTCTCACTCATTCTCTCTTCCTTTTTTATTTTATTTTATTTTTTGTTTTGCTTTTCTTGCATTCCAATTACATGAATGTTAACTGTTCGCTATTATCCTATGGAGGCTGTGTTCTCATGTTTTCAGTCTTTTTCCTTTTTTGCTCCCATTTAGAGGATTTTTATTGACCCTTTTTTTCTATCTTAATGATTTTATTCTCTTGGCTGCTATTCCCCTCTCCCCTAGTAAATATTGTTATTCTTAATAGTACATTCATCAGTTATTGGGCTTCCATTTTGGTCCTTTTTATGTCTTCAAATTATTTCCTAAAATTCTCTTTATTTACCATATCTATGATTTTCTATAGATTCTTTGATATAATTATTATGCCATTATTTATGCTATGCTGTCTTTTAGTTCTTTAGGACTCCCCATCTTTATCATCTATGTATTTATATCTTAAGATTGATTTGTTTCTCCTTAACTATGGATCATTCTGGGTTTTTTTGTATGTCTTTACTATTATTTTTTTATTGGATACTGTATCTATTGTGTGTGTGTGTGTGTGTGTTTCCACCCTGTGTCTGCAAAGGCCCCAGAGTGCTGTTTTCTGATTCCAGAGGAAGAACTTGGAGGATGCAAGGGAGAGGCTTTGGATATTTTATTATTCATTATCCTTGGTAGCAGCAGATTGGGGAACATAGTTGGGGATGGGGCTGCCCGACATCTACAAGCAGGGGAAATTTACAGGATAGGGTGCACACCCACTGAGCAAATGGATTTCTTTTCTTTCTTTCTTTCTTTCTTTCTTTCTTTCTTTCTTTCTTTTTTTTTTCTTTTTTGCACTTGGAATTGAACCCAGAGGTGCTTTACCACTGTACCACTGAACCACATCCCCAGTCCTTTAAATTTTTTGCTCTGAGGCATGGTCTTGTTAAGTTTAGGGTTTCACTAAGTTGCTGAGGCTGGCCTACAACTTGCAATCCTCCTTCCTCAGTCTCCCAAGTAGCTGAGATTCCAGGCATGTGCCACTGCACCTGACCACTGGTGGATTTCTTCAGATGTTTTATCAGTACATTCTTCTACTTTACAGTCAAGGCCCCTCTGCTTTAATCCTCACCTAAAAATTGGACACAGAAAAAAGTGGCTAGTGTTCATCATTTCCTTCATTATCACATTCTTTAGAGTCCTAGTCTTACTGCCCTGAACAACAAGCTTTCCTAAACACTGACTAGTGTTTACCCCAACAGCATGTGAGTGTATGTCTTATTTTATTATTTATTAAATAAGAAACAATACTTGATCCTTTAGTGTTAGGTAGCTTAGGTGAATTAGGGTGAGGAGTTGTTCTATTTGATCCAATCAGGGTTGAATTGGTTTGGAGGCCGTGACTTTAATTTCTTAGCAAGGCCTTGGGTTTAGAACAATAGGAATTTAAGAGATCTCTCTTTGTACTAAGTTCTCACTTCATTAACTACCACAGCACTGATACATTCAAACCTTATCAGAAGTTGAATTAGGTAGGAGTTTATCATTTTGGTTATATGCCTTTCTTTTCTGACTTCAAGTAGTTTGAAGCTGAGTTAATCTTCTCTTCTTGCTATATCAAGACCCTGAGACCAAATCACAAGACCACTAAGCCTCAAAACTGCAAACTTGTGAAATAATGAGAATGT
The DNA here is from genome assembly GCF_964194105.1 of Spermophilus citellus. Classification (NCBI taxonomy): domain Eukaryota; kingdom Metazoa; phylum Chordata; class Mammalia; order Rodentia; family Sciuridae; genus Spermophilus; species Spermophilus citellus. Next base: position 92,602,154 of record NC_138198.1, on the reverse strand, counting down.
GAGATCATGTGACTTTAAGACTACTGGAATGCAGGGTTATAAGGCTGTAGATATTGACTGGGAGACTTTGAGATCTCTTTCTGCCTTTGAGTCCCATCCCCAGCTTATGTTATCAAAATCCCATGTCAGAGAGCAAGTTGACAGAATCTTATAGTTGCTTTCCAGGATCCTACAATTTCAAATCCAGCATGACAGTGTATGGACTTGTTAAAAGGTGGCTGGTTTCTCCTTGTCCACAAAAATTCCATTTTAGTTCCCTCCTCTACCAAGCAGGCTGCCCAGTAGTTGCCCCAACTATGAAAACGTGAGCCATCCCTTTCTCCTGCAAAAAGGTTTCATTCTTCCAGAATTTAGTACTTTTAGATTTCTTTGTATCCTTAGCTCTGAATAAGCTTTAAAGAAGAGTGTGGGTTTCTTTCTTTCTTTCTTTCTTTCTTTTTCTTTTGTTTTTCTTTCTTTTTCTTTTTTCTTTTTCTTTTTCTTTTCTTTTTTTTTTTTTTTTTTTTGCTACTTGGCAGTTTCTTCTTTCAATGGGAGTGAGGATTATACATAAAGATCATATAAGGCCTACGGATGTAGCATGTCCATGCCTAAATACAGAGAGTACCTTGATTAAAGAAAGAGTAGGCTAATAAAAATTTTTAATTAATTTAAAAAACTAGAAAACCCACTGTTAATACCCCCTTCCTTTTAAGTATTTATATTAAGAAGTGAAATTAACACTCTGCTTTTCCAATTTCAGATCCCAGAGGTTATAGTTTTGGCAAATACAATGACAGATATTTCCTCACTGGATTTTTTTTTTGCTAGTCTAATAGAGGGGGATATATATATATATATATATATATATATATATATATATATATATATATACACACACATACACACACACATATATATCTTGTATATCTATACTTATATATCTATATTTTTATTTAAGAAATAATTAATACAACACACATTGCTCTATGATGTGTTTTCCAAATCAAAATATACAGGTTCTTTTTTTTTTAATTGCTAAAGAGAATACCTTTGTGTTGGCAAACCACAATTTTAGTAACTATTCTCCACTGATAGCCATTTAGATTGCTTTGGAGTTTTTTTGTTTTTTTTGGGTTTTTTTTGTATACCTGAGATTTTTAAAATTGTATCTTTAAACCTTTTAAAAGAAGGATTTCTAAGAAATATAAATTTTAATAGGTAAAAAGGGTGACTTTGTAAGCTCAAAAAATAATACAGCCATTGCTTTTGATTTGATTGTTTAGCTCTCATTTTATGCCCAGTAGTTATTTATACAAATGTATTAGTCATTGTTTACATGCCTGAAATTCAGCTTGCTTTCTGAGCAAAGTATTTGGTTTCTAAAATATTTAATATAGAATTGTACCCGTTGAAATGCTTCATGAAACACAGTAGAAGGAACAGGGACTTTCTTAACCATACGTGGCCATGACTCCCAGGCTGGCCATGTAGCAGCTGTCTGAAACTTCCTTAGGGGTGTTAAAGTAGGTATTGTAACAATTCTGTGGTTCATAGTTATCATGAAGATTAAACAGAATGTTTGTGAGGCACTTTATATTTAATAGGTGAATGCTTGGTAATTTCAAGCTACTATCATTGTTATTCTGGAAATATTGATCACATTAGAAGGAGACTGAGGACCACAAAAATATCAAATTTTAAAAAATTATTAACAACTAAAATATGATTAGAGCAGCAATCAGAGTAATCATATGTAAAAAGCATGAACCCTATTATAATTGAAAAACCAGTTTTACTTTTACATTTCTGAAGCAGTCAACATCAATATCAAGAAATTGGACTGAAATATTACATTATCAATTTTTTTTCTTCACAGAGAAGACCATTTAAAATAAATAAAACTCTTATATAAAAAGAAAATAAGAGTGGGAGCGGGGAGCATGTTCAAACAAGGAACATTGAGCTTTTTGCTTCATAGGCAGAAAAAGCTGATGAACAGAGAAATAGTAGGCTTTGTTAAAATAAATGAAGTCCTTCCATACAGACATTTTTTTTTCTCTAAATACCAAAAAGAAGGAATATTTCAGTTTCTTTCTTTCTTTTTCTTTTTTGGTAACAGGGATTGGACCCAGGGATGCTTAACTACTGAGCCACATCCCCAGCCCTTTTCAGATTTCTTTATTTTGAGACAGGGTCTCACTAAGTTGATTAGGACCTCGTTAAGTTGCTGAGGCTGGCTTTGAACTTGCAGTCTTCCTGCCTCAGCCTCCAGAGCTGTTAAAATTACAGGCATGTATCACCATGCCTAGCTGTTTCATTTAAAAAAAATTTTTTTTTTAGTTGTAGAGGGACACAACATTTTTATTTTATTTGTTTATTTTTATGCAGTGCCTGGGATCAAACCCAGTGCCTCAAGCTCGCTAGGCAAGCTCTCTACCACTGAGCCACAACCCCAGCCCCTCAGTTTCATTGTTTTAAGGATCTATTAAGCTACAGAAAATAAAACCAAACCATAACAACTGCTCAAACATTTATTGCTGCAAACATCTTCCTCTGCAGAGAAGAGTTATAATGGCTAGTGAGGGAAATTTGGTGCAATAAGATCATGTGGTAACGTTCCCTCAGGATGCCATACATCATAAACAGAGATGGGAAGAAGCCTAAATCACCTACTAGTAATCCCTGTTAAGTAGAAAAATGCTTTATATTTTCAGCTCACCACTGCTGCCCATTGGGAGTCTGCTCCTCAAATGCACTGGCCAACCCTGAGAGGAGGGCAGCTTCCTGAGCAAGGCAACAGACTGACAGCTTCCTTCTACTGGCCTCCATGCTGCAGCAGGAATGTCAGTTATGATTTGCATTTCATGAACAGGCTAATTGACTTCAAACTGAGTCTACAGGCTGAGTCAACGCTGTGGGTTGTGAGAAGAAGAAAAAACAGAGAAAGAGAGAGAGACACACACACACATGGGTGGCAAATCCACAAGGCTCATTTAATGGAAGCAAGAGTAGAAACAGTATCAGAATGCAGACTTTTATTTTCATCAAATGTCTCCTTTCTCACTCATAGGGAAGCAGATCCAGACACGGTCACACAAGCAAATGCCAAGATCTCCCTCTCACAATGACCTTCTGTGCATGAAAACAGTAACCACCACTCAGACTGACCATGCTGTTACTGAATTTCTCTGTACATAAAGAGTAAATAACTAAATTGTCTGTAACCATGGAAATAAGGGCCAATACTTAAAAAAAATATGTTTGCTGTTTATGAGGGTTAGTGCCTTGTATTACTACAGAATGGATTCCCTCTTTATATTGATTCCTCCTCCCCCATCTATTTCCTGATACTCCAGGAACAAGAGCCTGTAATCAGGACAGGTTTTAATCAGCTTCCTTTGGGAGCTCTGTTACAGTGTCTGGGAAACTTTCAAAACAAAACAGAGAACAGTACATCATCTTTGTATAATGCTGTTTTTTTTTTCAGGTTTAATTGGCAGGCTAGGGAGAAAGTCCATAGTTACAAAAATCATACAAAAGAAAAGACAATACATAGTCAATTCTATTATCAGGGATACACAAACTGATTTTACCCACTTTGATTTTCTTTACATTAGACTGTTCATTAGCTACTCTATCAAAGAGTATATCAAAATGATAAAAGAAATGAAATGGGCAGAGTTATTTTTAGGGATCAAAGGTGTACTTACTAAAGTTACCATATTGAAATTTACAAAAAAAAATTAGCAGATGCTAATTGTACAAGGCATGCTGAGGAGATCAGGAACCTGGAAAGCCACTGACAATTAAATTAAAAATACTAAATGTTATAGAACTGCCTTAGTTTATTTGTTCATTTAAGCAATCGATCAACATGACGAAGTGTGCGTGCGTGTGTGTGTGTGTGTGTGTGTGTGTGTGACAGAACTAGGAATCTAGTAATTAAGATTCCTCATGCCTTTAGGAATTTACCGAGTATGAAAAGAACTGAGACTAATTGTTTTGCTGAGTTTCAAGCACAAGACAATCAATATACAGAGTTAACCCATTTGTATTTTGCACCAAACCTATTTGGTTAAACGAGGACTGTTTTAGTCAGTTTTCTTCACTGTGGCCAGTAGAACTGACAAGAACAGTGTAAAGGAGGAAAAGTTTATTTTGGGCCCATGGTTTCAGAGGTCTCAGTTCATGGATAGCTGATTCCATTGCCCTGGGTCCCAGATGAGACAGAACATTATGGGGGAAGGACTTGGCAGAGGAAAGCAGCTCAGGACCTAGTAACAAAGAAGCAGAGAGAGAGCTCTGTTCAAAATACAACCCCCAAGAGAGCTCTGCTCAAAATACAAACCCCCAAATCATGACTCTAGTGACTTTCTTCCTCCAGCCCCACCCTATCTGCCTGTGGTTAGCATCCAGTAAATACACCAGTGGATTAATCCACTGATTACATTACAGCTTTCATAATCTAATCATTTCGCCTCTGAGCATTCTTGCACTATCTTGCACATATGCTTTTGGAGGACTCCTTATATCCAACCTACAAGAACATTGAATATCAGAGATGCGAAGGGCATTTAGCTACTAAACAGTGACCAATACCTCTGGCCCCAGAGCACAGGTTCTTCCCAGCATACCACTCTGCCTCTAGTGGGGAGCACAGAAGGTAAACACATGATGCCATACAACTTTGGGAACCATGGACAAAGAGCTCTCTAACATAACGCTATTTTTATTCTTCCTTCTAAAATGGTCTAGCCTGTTAATCAGAAGAAAAGTCAATATTGTGACTGCTTGTTTTTATATTTCTGCCTGACAATTCAGATAAAAAGGCTTTAATTCTGGGTATCTTTGAGAACACAAAGCCTCAGACCTCTGAAGCATTGATTCACTAGCACTTCTAATTAAATGGTTTAACAGTCAATTCGTACCTAGCAAGATTTATGAAAAATTTACATAGGCACTCACTACCCAACCCCCTCACTCTCAGCAAGTCACGTTTTTGCCCCTAAGAATAAACTGACTGATTTAACTCCAGCCTGTCTATACTGCAGCCATCCTACTTCTCTTCCTCTAATCAAATCCCTTTAAAATCCAATATTCTCAGTCCTCCATGTCTACAGCACTTTCTCTGGTTCGTTTTCTAGTGTTTTTCCCACCCTTTCTTATATCCTCAACATCTCTCTCCCCCAGTAGAAGAAAATTCAATTCATAAACACACTAACATTTCTTCCAGTTTAAAAGAAAAACAAAATCTTCCTAACTTTGTATTACCCCATCTCTGTTGCTTTTTTTTTCTCTTCCTAGTCTTCTCAATTTTGAGAAGTGTTGTCTGTTTTTACTGGCTTCCATTTCTCACTTTAATTAATTCACTCAACTGCTCGAGATGTACCTTCTAGCTTTTCAAAACAACTTAAATTATTACAAAACTTTATTCTTCTGCTCTTTCAGTCATTGACCATTTATTACGTATCAAAAAGTACTTTGGAAATTCTTAAGTCCATGATTCCAAATCCACAGGAAATCCTTAGATCCTAATTTTTACTAGCAATTTTACCTGTATTTACTAGTGACACTTGCCTTCCATGATATTGCTCCTTTAAAAAACAAAACAAACAAACAAAAAACATTGCTTAGTTGTTAATGGATCTTTATTTTACTTATTTTCTATTTGGTACAGAGAATTGAACCCAGTGCCTCACACATGCCAGGCATGCACTCTACCACTGAGCCACGGCTCCAGCCCCTCTTCTTGCTCCTTTTCATAGACTATTATTCTTAGTCACATTGAGACATGGCTGTGTCTCCTGCATCAACAGAGAGATTTCCCAGAATTCTTTCCTGATTGACTGGTTCCTTCTTTTAACACACTGCTCTTGAACCCTGCTACAGATTCCAATGGTTTGAACTATCATTTATTAGCTGATGACACTCTAATGTTTATCTTTGGTTCACATCTTTTCCCAGAACTGCAAAATCATTTATTCAATTGCCTCCTACAAAAAAAAAAAATTATGATCGTGATTTCTGATAGGGATATCCGTCAATATATGACAAATTGGGTTTTATACCATTTTTTCCCTAATGTATTATCCTCCTTTGTTTCATAACTTAGATACTGGTACTGTTATACAGCCAACACTGAAAACTAAGGGCTATCTTAATCTCATCCCTCCTTTCTTTTTTCCATTTCTTCTCCACTATACTCATACTTTACGGGGGTTCCCAAATCCTACTCCCAACCATCTCCCAAATCTATCCCCTGTCATCTCTGCTATGCCGACCAGATTCTCAGCATCTCTTTTCTGATCTACTGCAATACGTTTTCTTACAAGTGCCTCTATCTCTTGTCTGGATTTCCTGGTTCTCCAGACTCATATCACAGTGGTTTATTCAAAACATGAAACAACCCTTCTAAAAATCCCTGAAAGGCTCACTATTACCCACAAGATAGTGTCCAAATTCCATGTAGCCAGAGAAGCCCTTTGTGGTCTTCTCCTATGTTCCTCCCCAGCTTCTCCTCAGCTGCTTAGACTTCATGTTTCATCAGTAATAAATTGCTTAAAATTTACTGTCTATGCCATACTCTTCCATATCTTTGTACTCTTTCTCTTATTGGAATATTTAGTAACATTTCCTTTGACCAGATAAGTCCTATTCAATATTCAAGCATGAATATTGAATATTCAACAGAATCTGCATGGCTTCTTTCAATTCCATATCTGACCAAGATGATGATTCTTTGTGCTTTCATTATATCTATCATATCTATCACACTCTTTGGTTTGGATGCCATCTCCCCATCTAAACTAAAAGATATCAACAGTGACTGTCCCTAATTAATTATTTATTTCTGCAGCCTAACACAAGATCTTGGCTATGATGGGTGCATAGAGCATTTCCTCAAATGTCTATTACAATTTTTTATCTTGAAGGATATGGTCTGGGTATTTTTTTATTTAAAATGAGTCTAGTTCTGCAATTTAGTTGAATCAGATGGAAGGTTCCTGACATTCTCAAAATAGCATACTATGCATTTTGGAATTATCAAACAAATTATGGCTATCTTGTTTGGCATCTCCTTTCTTTCTATTCTCTATCTCTATTATCTCTCCTCCTAGGGTTATTCTGAGAGGCACCCAAATATAGCCTAACCTAAGGCATGCTTCTCCAAGGGAGATGGGGACCAGCCACACACCTTTATTCTTATTAATGCTTTGATGGAAAATAAAGAACTTTATAGTGAATAAAAGACTAAAATATTATTGAAATAATTCTTTAATATTTAGTACTATCATTTTTCCTTCATTAAATTAGCCAGTTTATGAATCTCCATAAGTCAAAATGGTACCTCTTCCTTTGCTAATATCTTACCATTTTTTAAACCTACATAATAAACACCCCAAATTAAAGTTATAGCATTAGCTTAATATGACAGCTCTCATGAGCCCAGATGCCAAATTTCTTAACAAAATCTTAGCAAATTTAATATAACAATATAAAAATGACTACATATAATGTTCAAGTGAAAATTATTCCTGGTGTGTAAAACCGGTTCAATATAAAGAATCAATGTAATCCATTATATCATCAGGCTAAAGGGGAAAAGCATATAATCATATCAATTGATACAGAAAAAGTAGCTAATGGTATTTGCAAAAGAGAGAGAGAGAGAGAGAGAGACAGAGAGAGAGAGAGAGAGAGAGAGAGAGAGATCAATCAATGGAACAAAATAAAGAATCCAGAACTATACCCACACAATAGAATCATCTGACCTTTGATAAAGAAGCAAAGGAAAATCAAAAGAGAAAAGACTGGTGCTGGAACAAAAGGGTATTCATGTACTAAAATAAACTAGATATAAAACTCATTTCTTTCACTAAAGTTAATTCAAAATAAATCAAATACCTAAATCTAAAATTTAAAACTTATAGAAGTTAGAAAATCTATGTGACCTTTGATATTCATATACAATACCAAGAGTGACATCTGAGAAAGAATAAAAAAGTAGGATTTTAATCAAATTCATACTCTGTAAATGAGAACGAATATAAAATATTTTACAAGCTATAGTTTTGTAAAAATTTATGCAAAACACAAATTTGATAAAGTCTGTATGTCCAATATATAAATAATACTTTAATGATAAACTAACAATTCATTTTACAAATGGACAAAAGATCTGAACAGAAGACCCACCAAAGAACACATACAGATGGCAAATAAGCATAAGAACATACCCTGGGGCAGGAAAGATGGTGAAATAACATGGACATCATTACTCTAGGTACATGTATGACTGCACATATGGTCCAATGCTATATCATGTACAACCAGAGAAATGAAAAGTTGTGCTGCAATTGTGTACAATGAATCAAAATGCATTCTACTATCACGTATATCCGATTTACATAAACAAATAATTTTTAAAAAAGAAAATGCACTTAACATCAAATGTCATTAAAAAGTTAAAAGTTAATAATAATATACCACTACGCATGTACTAGAATGGCTAAAATCCAAAAATTTAACCATGTCAAATGCTGGTAACTGTCCATAGCAACAGTTCTCCTTTATTGTGGGTGGGAACACAGAATGGCACAGCCATTTTAGAAGACAGTTGGGCAGTTTTTAATAAAACTAAACACATTCTTAGACAATTCAATAATTATGCTCCAATGTATTTACCCAACAATTTCAACATTTGGGCTCACACAAAAACCTGCACATGAATATTTACAGTAGCTTTATTCATAATCATCGAAACTTAAATCAATGGAAGTGTTTTTCAATAGACGGATGCATAGACAAACTGTAGTACATGTGTGCAATAGAATATTACTTAGCCATAATAGAAATGGGCTATAACGCCAAGTTAATAAATACATCAACATGCATCCTACTAAGTGAAGGTAGCCATTCTGAAAAGAATATATATCACACGATTCCAAGCACACAACAGCCGGAAAAAAAAAAAAAAAAAAACAAAGCTAAGGAGATGGTGAAAACATCAGTGGTTGACATTGGGTTTGAGAGAGAAAAAAGGATTGGATAAGTAAGTACAGGATGTATTTCAAACAGCAAAGTTATTCTGTATGTACTCTAATGTTAGATACCTGACATTATGCATTTGTCAAAACCCATATAACTTTACAGCACAAATAGTGACTGACATTAATGTAAGCAAATAAAAATTCCCAATAATTTCGGAGATTGGGGGATTAAAGGATGGAATGCAGAGTGCATCAAGAGAATCAAACTGTATATAAATATGTTAAATAACCCTATGTTGGGAGTTGGGTGAGAAATGTGCTGACTCAAATAACCTGGCATGAGTGAAGTTTGCTAGACTAAAGAGAATGCCACATAAGTAGTGTACTCCAACTGATGAATTTATTTCCCCTGTGATAGGAGTTACACTTCTAATATTGCTGTATGTGTAGACTGGAACCCATGTATTAAATAAGAGGATGTCACATGGTAGAAGCCAGATTTCTTACTGTAGAATTAAGTTAGAATGTAGAAATAAGCCATGGGAAGAGAGTAGGTTGATCCAAATAGCAGTGGATTACAGTGGAACTACCAATATGAATTCATGATTACACTAACATAGCTACAGATGCTTACATATAGAAATATTCATATATAGCTGCTCATACATGAGCCATTGTACCCACATATACTTCCTTGCTCTCTTAGCAAAAGGATTAGAGGCATTGATAACCCAGTGGCCACAAGCACATCTAGCGCCCAGAACTTTACCTCTGATACCACTCACCAATAAAAGGTATCAGGGCTTCTTGGGGAAGTGACTGATTCTAGGACCGGGACAGGAATTATACCAAGTGAGCTTCATTTTGTATTGCCAGAAAGTAAGGAAGTGCTTAAACCAAATAAAGCACAAAAAAACAGACCCCCCCACACACACAACATACACACACACCAACAACAAGTGAAACCAAACCAAATTAAAAACCTACAATGATACAAATATTCTACAGGATCACAGGGATTAAATGAAGGAAATCCCAATGGCCAAAGCTGGAATAATTTGACCAGTAAAGTAGTATTGGATTATAATTTTAAATATAAATATGCATGATAAATCCAAAGTGATACAAATAATTGAATAAATAAATAAATGCAGGAGAAGAAAAAAATATCCCTTGGAATAATTTAGATATATACTCTGCCTCCAAGAAGGGTGTAATAATTTGAATGATGACTCCCCTAAAGTTACGAGTTTCCAGAATGTGTTTACGTGACCTTATTTATGAAACAGAATCTTTGCAGATATAATGGGATCTTAAGATGAGATCATACTGAATTATCCAGGGATTCCCTAAATCCAATAACCAATGTTCTTCTAAGGAGAAAGAAACGAAAAGCTGAGCATGGCAGGCCATGCATGTAATGCCAGCGACTCAGGGGGCTGAGGTAGGACGATCGAAAATTCAAGGCCAGTCTCAGCAACTTAGTGAGGCCCTCAGCAGCTTATTGAGAATCTGTCTCAAAACTTTAAAAAAAAAAAAAGGACTGAGGATGTAGTTCAGAGGTAAAGTGACACTGGTTTCAATCCCCAGTACCAAAAGAAAAAAGACACAGAAGGAGGGAAGGCCCTTTGCAGGAGACCACAGAATCTACAGCTGGGCTGTCCTAGTGAAGAATGCTTAGAGCCACCAGGAGCTGGAAGACATGCAAAAAAGGGATCTCCCATAAAGGAGACCATGACCCATGATTTTGTATTTCTGTTCTCCAGAACGGTGAAAGAATAAATATTTGTTATTCCAAGACCCTTAGATTTTGGAAGTTTGTTATAGCGGCACTGGGAAACTAATAGAAGAGGGAGAGCACAAATCCCCACTCTTGTAGTAAGCAACGTGCAGAGATTTAACCTTTTTGAAGAGCATAGGATGGATATGGGGAAAATAAAGAAACGTTTTTGTAGAGAAAACTTATAAACACTGCTTTAATCAGGAGAACAGGTCAACACGAATCGCATTGAACCATGGTGATGTGACAAGAATGGCGACTTCTTCCAGGCTTCTTCCCTCTATCCTTCCTCCACAAACTCCACATGCTCAGTCTAAACATGAAAAAGTCACCAGACCAATTCCAACAGAGGGGTGTGCTAGAAAATACCTTAATAGGACTCTTCAAAACTGTACTAGTCAGGGGTGGGGCTGGGGCTCAGTGGTAGAGTGCTTTCCTCGCACGTGTGAGGTACTGGGTTCAATCGTCAGCACCACATAAACATCATTAAAGATATTGTGTCCATCTACAACTAAAAAATAAAAATTAAAAAAAAAACTGTAATAGTCATCAAAATCTAGAAGAGTCTGGGAAACTGTTCCAGCCAGCAGGAGCCTAAGAAGACATGTCAACTATAGGTAATATCCCTTCGAGGGAGTTCCTGGACAGAACAAGACATCAGGTAAAACTGAATGAATCTGAATATAGGAGGGACTTTAGTCAATAATAATGCATCTAAATTAGCTAATTAATGATAATGAATATGGTACACCAATATAAGATATCAATAATAGGCAAAACTGAGTACAGAGAGCTCTTTGTACTATTCCTTCAAATTTTCTTAAATCTGAATCCACATAAAATATAAAGGTTATTATAAAACAAGAGGTGGTGTTATTTTAAAAATAACTTTAAATTACTAGATCAGATTGAGGTTACCAGATTTGACTACATTTAACTTTTGAATTCCCCTCATGCTAGGTGTCTTCAGCTAGAACTTAAAAGTGATACATTTTCTTTGCCCTCCTTAGTACAGCATGTGTAACTATCCAAGGGAATTAAGAAATAAAAACCATAGGCTCTGAGTGGTAGAGCTCTGACAAGAATCCCAGATCTCAGATTTTTAAAGTCCGATTTACCTATAAAAGCCACCTTAGGAAGTTAACCAAAAACATTATGAACTCTTTTTCAAAGAAGCTATGCTATGCTTATAGCAGATCCACTTGAGCAAGTGAAATAGCAAATTTAAGACACTGTTATCAGGGACCCTATTACCTGGGAATGGGATGGGGAGAGCCAGTTATGGATGGACACAGAACACACAAAATATATGGTGAAAAAGAAAATGAGTCGAATTAATTTTGGTAGTGGTTCAAAGATCCATCCACAAGAATGAAATGAGAACAAACTCAATTATTCATATAAAAGAAATGTTTGTTGCTGTATCTTTTATGAGCTTTGTCTGGAGTCTTCTGATTGATGTGGCTCCAAAGCTCAAAGGCCTCACCTGTAATCCAATTTGCTATGGTTTGTCACTGTTTCAGAATCCAGAGGATATGAAGACTGATTAGTTCACTTTCCAACAGCCCATGTTTAACACCGCAGCAGTTAATTACTCACTATCTGAAGTACCCTCTTTTGGAACAGTTAACTAACTCTAAGGAGTTATTCTCAAATCATGAGTAGGAAAATTAGAGAAGAAAACTTGAGATTGTTAAATTACATATTGGTAAAAATATCATGGAGGAAAGTTGCCCAATCCTGTTTAGTGATCAGCTGTGAAAATTCAAAAGTTATCTAAAAGATCTTCAGAATATAACAGTATTAACTGGATGAAGCACAACAAAATTAGCTCCAGATTAATTGGCAGCATATGACTCCTCGTGTATGTAAACAAATATGCTATACGATATTTAGAATAACACACACTTGTTCAATGATGAAATTTTTCTTTCAAGAAATATAAACTCCTGGTTTATTTAAGAAGAAATAAATAATTGCCCAACTCCAGTTGATTCAGAATAAGGGCTAATAACAAGATGGAAAAAAAAAAAAAAGAAAGAAAGAAAGCTGAAATGCTTCACTTTTAACCAGCAGGGCACATTTTCTTTTCAAGTGAAAATGCTCTTGAGTAAAAAGGCTAATCGAAAATAATTATTAAGTACATTAAAATTCATACAGTGGATTTTAATTTGTCCAAAACTTCTTTTTATCCCCCTACTCAATGTAGAGAACAGTCAAATAAATTAAAAAGGTAAAATGGAAGAGGCAGAAGCTCTAGAGCTGACAAATTTAAAAGGATAAATGTGTTTCGATAGTGTACAAACTGTGAGCTGAGTTAATTTTATGTGTTTACAAAGTCCCAAACCATATCAGTTCCACAAACCATATAAATATTTTCCTCAATGCAAGGTCATCTGTCCCAAGGTATTCATATGATGGCTTTTTCACTGTCCACTCTTCTCTAGCAATTATTAAATTCTCCCAGGAATTACTAGAGCTACATTACCTTTGTATTAGGAGCAGATGATAATCACATACTCTGAATCTCCAGATCCTGTATATCAGAATTACCTGAGCTACCTATAATACACGTAAATTCTTGGGTCCTGTTCCTGATACGCCAATTCTGATGGCAGAGACCCAGAATCTACATTTTCAACAAGTATCCAAGTTGACTCTTGGCATACTAATACTTGGGAAACTTTGCTCCAGACTAATACAATTGATTATCATATAAGATAATTACTGAAAGGGTACTAAAACTGAAAGTAAGGCCTAATGATTTAACACCTGAATTTACTTATTTATAAGGTGAAATAAAATGTGCCTAAGAATATCACAATATAAATTAAAAACAGCAGCACTGATCTGTTTCAAGTGGATTTCAGTATTGTTTGAACAGTTTGAAAATAGTTCCTTCCTTCCTGACTTCCTTCTCTCTGCTTCTCTCTTTCTGAAGAAAAAGTGAAACAATCACTAATGGTTCTGAATTTGGGATTAAAAATATATATAAGCCCCAAATCTGCATTGTCACGCGGATTACTGTGCTTTTATTCTTATCCCAAGTCATTCTTCAAACTTAATAACAATAATTCTACAGAGAAAGATAAAGAGGTGTTGAGGTGAGTGGAGAAGATGATTGAATACAGGTGATTGACAAATACTTATAAAGACACAGAAAAAAATACTTTAATTAGTCTTAAGATATTTCTTGTCTTGTTTACACAACGTTGATAGTTTCATCAGTAATACAAATTTGTATCAACTGTTACCATTCTGAAACTACAAAAACAAATTTTGACTGATTTTAAAACGGTTGAGAAACATGTTAGGTATACAAGTCAATTTATATATCCTTTAAAAAAATTTTTTTTAGCTGTTGATTGACCTTTATTTATTTATTTATTTATTCATTTATTTATATGTGGTGCTGAGAATCGAACCCAGTGCCTCACACATGCTAGGCAAGCACTCTACCACTGAGCCACAACCCCAGCCCACTTCACAAATTCTTCACTTAATACAATATAAATCACTCATTTCTCCAAATTGGTCAACAGAGGGCAGTTAAAGGTATACTTCTTTTAGGTGCAAAGGGAGCTGATTTTCCCAGGAGAGAGAAATGAAAGACAGATCTCCATTTGCCTATATTGTCACATCCTTCCAAAGTCAAAATCTAATACGAGTCAAAGCTGATGGGTGACATAAAGCCAAGACCTAGCAACCAAAAATTAAAATTTTCTAAAAAGCAAGTCCAAACAAAAGAACGATGTAAAAATGAAAGCCTATGAGACCCAAGTCTTTGCTCCACCCTCTGAGTTCTCCAAATCCCACTCCCATCCTTTATAATTAATAACTTATAAGGCGTCCGTCATGAGTATGATTTTCACACTCACTGAAAGATTTCCCAGCCTTTCCTATTCACAGCAACTTTTATAGGTCGCTGTGGCTCAATCAGAATTTGAAATTTAACATTATTCTATACAAGTGCCTTTTTATTCATTTTCCCCCAGCTCATAAATTACTTTCTGACATTGCCCTTTCAAAAGCTCCATTTAGTATTGGCTTTAACTTTGTGAGTTGCCTTTTTAATCAAAAGATATCTCCATTTTACATTTGTTCACCTAGTCGCTCCTTGGCCCCAAATGGCCTTGCTCTGTATTGAGGAATCTCAATCTCTGCCCTTTCTTACAGTTATGTCCCCCTTGGGAAAAGTGAACATTTTACAGCCCCAAAGACTAGTCCAGGTTGTTTTTCTCTCCTATCCAAAGAAAAGCAAGAAGGAGCCATTAGCCCTGTGATCCTGATATTTTCCTTCTAACTCACAATTAGTGCTTTGTAGACTTTTAAAAATTATATTTATTATTGCGTACACTCACTGGTAACAATTCACAAAACAGATGTACCATTTCCCCTTTTATCAGACCTTTATCACTCAATTCCCTGTTCATATCTCACAACTTTTGTAAACCTACCCAAACTATGATTTACTTATTTGATCTTTACGCTTCTTACTTTGATTTGTTTCCCAAAGTTTCTTTGCACTAGGATTGCAATTTTTTTCTGATTTTTTTCCCCTGATGTTTTCCCCTTGCTTTTACATGTTTTCATTTAAATCATCCTCTGGCAACCTTCCTCAGCTCTTAGCAGAAACTGCCTATCCTTTTTGTCCAGCTCTGCCCAGAGCTGCATCTGGCTTCCCTCTCTTGCTGGCCCCGAGAGATGTCCAAGAGTAACGAGGCTTCGTTCTCAGCTTTTCTCTTTTCTGAGAATTGAGGGCAACTGAATTCGATTCAGCAAGTGGCTTTTGTTGCCAGTTGCTGCTGGGTGTCCCTGTCCTTTGCATAGAACTCATGAAACATTGATCTAAGAAGGATCCCTTTCTAATGAGAAAAAGATTCTAGATTCTGTAGAATCAGCAGGGTGTGTTGTTAGGTTCCTCATGCCACCCTGAACATCTGAGGGCTGTTCTGTTGAAAGATTTTTCTCTGACTTGATGTGCTTTGGTGGGTCCTTCTTAGAACTACAAAATCATTGTTTCTTCAAGGCAGTCTGATTCTGTCTACTAATGTGTTCTTCAGGAGCAACTTTACTAGTTAATTAGCAAAATGAACAGTATATGTAAAATAGATTGAACAGCCACTGGGTGGCAGCAGAAATTTGATAAATACACTGCATGAATATAATTTCTTATTGTTTTACTCTACTTCATTGTTTAGCTTACTATAAGACAACAAAATGTCTCTTTTGCCACAAAATATCTTTTGGTGGATAATATTCATTCAATTTATCCCCATAATGTAAACCAACCTATTCAATGAGAAAGTAAACATTTAATATGATAATCGTTTACCGCCTAATATTCTATGAACATCATATACATTTTAAAAATTACCCAGGATGACTTTGTAGGTCAGCATAGGCTGGCTTCCTAGTTATTAAAAATCACCGTTACTTTTAATAGCTTTGTAAATTGGCTCACAGATGTTATACAGATTCAAAGGAGAAATGTTGAAAAATTCAGAAAAGAAAATAAAATTAGTCAAAGTCTCCAAATGTAAATTTAAACTTTAATGGTCACTTGCTATTTTAGTTATTTTCATTTTCAAAGTGTAGTCATTTTTCAATAATAATGAAGTCATTGTTTTACATAATGTTCTAGAATTTCTGTTTTTTTTCTTTTAATATAGTACAAATTATATTACCTCATCATTAAATACTCTTTCACAATATTGTTTAGTGGTTGCACAATATCCCCTAGGTAAATTTATATAACTAGTCCCGTTTTTGTAAAATCTTGCCAATTTTTCTAACATTAACTCATTGACAACTGTTAATTTGGAGAGTAGGTAACTGGAATTTCAGTCATCCAATATTAAGTGATTAATTAAGGTCCAGAGCAATGTATTTGCCACTTTCTGATGAGAACTTTTTGATTAGAATCACTAAGGATTGGTCCTACCTCAGAACCTTAGGAGCAAACCCCTGAATTCTGTTTCTTAATAACCCAGTTGAGCTATTTCAATGCACATTGAAGTGCATTGAAGACAATTTGACACTTAAGGCAATGTAACCTGCCTCAATTGACTTAAACGCTCCAACTGTCTGAACTCATCTATAAAGATGGAATTATGATAACATGGCAAGATCGTTATGAGGGATACATCTAAGCTGCTCAGCATAATGTTTGTTGTATGTTATGAAATATAATATGCAATAAATTATTTTTGTATTGAAAAAGAGATATTCTTCCCCACATGTTCTAAAGCTTGAATTTTGATGAGGATAATATCACCTTGTTAGTTCTCAGAGAGGGATTTAAACCTAGAAAGGCTCTAGAGGAAGTGATATATCGGTTTTCAATATCTTACTTGATGGATAAATATCCACTTTGTTAGAAACAATGACATAGGCAATGGAAAGATAATTGATTTTAATTATTTACACTTTCTTCTCATGTTGGAACTTTGGAAATAGTTATTCCCATTAGTTACACAAAACCTTTGTTAAATGGAAGGCCTGGAAAGTTCATTATTTTACCTTGCAGAAGATCCTCTTCTGAGTATGAGAGAGAATTTTTATACAAATGACCTACCATAGCATACTGTGACCCAAGGTCTTAGGTTTGCTTTGACCTCTGCCAGAAGGCCTCTCTATTAGATGTCCACTTACATGCTCCAGTTCCTTCACGCCTTCCTCTATTTGCTACTCAGAAGTTAACTTCTGCAGAAGAAAGACAATCAATCAACAAACATGAAAAAACAGTCATCATCTCTAGCGCAACTAGAGAAATGCAAATCAAAACTACCCTAAGATTTCATCTCACTCCACTCAGAACAGCAATTATCAAGAATACAAGCAACAATTAGTGCTGGTTAGGATGTGGGGGAAAAGGTACACTCAGACATTTCTGGGGGTACTGCAAATTGGTTCAACCACTATGGAAAGCAGTATAGAGATACCTCAGAAAACTTGAAATGGAATCATCATTTGACCCAGCTATCTCACTCCTTGGTTTATACTTAAAAGACTTAAAATCAGCATACTGCAGTGATGCAACCACATCAATGTTTATAGTAGCTCAATTCACAATAGCTGAAGTACGGAACCATCCTAGATGTCCTTCAACAGAAGAATTAGTAAATAAAATGTGGTACATATACACAATGGAATATCACTCAGCCTTAAAAAAGAGTGAAATTATGGCATTTGCAGGTAAATGGATGGAACTAGAGAATATTATGCTAAGTGAAATAAGCCAATCCCCCAAAAAACAAAAGCAGAATATTTTCTCTGATAAGCAGATGCTGATCCATAGTCGGTCAGGGGGATACAGAAGAATTAAGGAATTTTAGTTTGTGTAGAGGGGAGTGAGGGAAGGGGTGGGCTGTAGAGATGAGGAGGATGGTAGAATGAGACAGACATTATTATCTTAGTGTGATTGCACTACTGGAGTGACTGCACTATATTCAGCCAGAGGAACGAGAAGTTGTGCTCCATTTGTGTACAATGTCTCAAAATGCTTTCTACTGCCATGTATAACTAATTAGAGCAAACATAAATAAATGGACAGTAAAATAATTTTCTATGGTTGCATAACTAATAAATATTAGACCATCCCCACCCTACCCCGCAAAGAAATGAAGTTCTCTTCTGCTTTAGTCTGCTTGTGGTACCACAATGGAATAGCATGAACAAGATATGGGAAACAATAGAAATTTACTTTCTCACAGTTCAGAGACTGCGAGTCAAGATCAAGGTTCCAGGAATGGTTTCTGGTGAGGCCTTTCTTCCTGTCTTATGGATGGTGGCCTTCTCACTATGTCCCCATATGGCCTGGTCTCTATGCTCATGCAAAAAAGGGAGAGATGTGTGTCTCTCCCTCTTAGACAGACACTAGTGCTTTTGGATTAGGGCCTCACTCCTCTGATTTTATTTAGCCTTGATTACCTCTTTATAGGTCCTGTTTTGAAATAATGTCACATTGGGGGTTAGGGCTTCAACATAGGAATTGGGGGAACACAATTGTGTCCATACCACATTCTCAGTGGGGCCTTCCCTGAGAAGCATATAACAATGCATAACACTCACCACCTCCACACTGATATTTCCTGTGGCCTTGCTATTCTTTTGTAGCAACCTCACTTAAATAGGATACTATCTGTGTTACATACATCTCCCTGTCACCTGCTTCCCTTCTCTAGAATAAAAAGTCATGGATTTTTGAGTTTTCATTACAGTACTCATGGCACAGAGGAAGGCACAGTGTACACCTTTATTGTGTGCACTAATGTACTAGCCTACGTTATGCCTGATGGAAGATGTTAGAGACGCCAACAGAGATGAGCTACTACTACACCTGCTCTTCAGTAGCTTTCAGCCCATTGACAAACACGGACTCACCGAAAATCAAGAATGGCTCTCTGTGGGGACTGGGGTTGTGGCTCACCTAGCCTGCATGAGGCCCTGAGTTCGATCCTCAGCATCACATAAAAATAAAATGAAGATTTTATGTCCACCCATAACTAAAAATTTAAAAAAAGAAAGCTCTCTGTAACTATAAAATATATCCCAGGAAATGATGTAAAAGAA
Source organism: Spermophilus citellus (assembly GCF_964194105.1). Lineage (NCBI taxonomy): Eukaryota > Metazoa > Chordata > Mammalia > Rodentia > Sciuridae > Spermophilus > Spermophilus citellus. The sequence goes on along the minus strand of NC_138198.1, from coordinate 92,582,828 downwards.
ATAGAATAAGAATCTGTATTGTTCACAGTCCAGGGAGACATTTGCTTCCCATGAAGAAACTAACCTCATCAGATTTGCATAAATCTATTTGCCAAACTATGGGACAGGAAATCAGATTTCCCATTATTAAAGTTATCATTCACTCCTGGAAATATTTTAATGAATCATCCTCATACCATAAAAACAGGTTAAATCTCTGTGTTGACATGCACTTTAAATATCCATCCTTGCAAGCATAAACAGAAATATACCCTGTGACGATCCTTTTAATAATCAATCATGTAAGAGTTGCCAATTACCACGTCCTGTTTTTCTTTCCTGATTTCTTAGTTTGATATGCATTAAAAAATTTACTTACTGAGTCTTGGCCAAAGAGCTTTCCAAATGAAGAAGCATCAAATTTTATTGAACTGGCAAAGGTTTCTTTCTTTTCCTTTCTTTTTTTTTTTTTTTTTTTTTTTTTTTTTGCTTGTTTTTTATTTTTAGCCTCCTCTCAATTTGAATGAAAAAATTTTTTAAAAAAACATTTTCTTTTAGCTAGAAGGTAATATTCATTTTCTTGCTTAGGCTCTAGTGACAAAAGAGTATTAATGCACGTTGCTACCTATTACTACAATAGTGAACACAAAATGAAATGAGCAGATGCAGATTTACCTTCTTGGTGAATCATGCATGGCACAAAACCACAATCCTGAAGCAAGCAGACCATCTGTGCTGTTTTTTTCCAGATGAGCCAAATTTGATGATAAACCATTCTCCCTACACAGGAGTTTTTCTTTCATTTTTCTATTTTAAATGAGAAAAGTTCCTCCAATAGAAGATGCAAAATTTTTTTTTCCTTATTCTATATTGCTACTTCTACATTGAACCTGGATAAAGTAGTTTGGAAATTAAATTAGAATTTCAAAGGAGACATCTTTTTAAAACTTTCATCCTTCAATTATCTGCCCCCCTCCCTTCCCCATCCATCCAAGCTGTTCTGGGAAATTGTTATGTCCTGGAAAGACACATTTGAATGGCATTTTCTGAGAAATCCCTTCATCTTATGAAGATGTGTCATGATACAATGCTGGTTTTACAACCCACTAAAAAAAATATTTGATAGCTTCATTTTTCTTGAAGAATCAAGTCATCAGTAAAATTTGGTATTCCATATAATAGAGTGCTTAGCATAGAGGTGATGATCAAAATAAAAAAAAAAGAAGGTTTGTTCATTGAGTATCAGATGGATTTTGGCTCATTGAATGCTGCATGCAAAGTGCCTTCATCCTTAAAATCCCCTTACAAGTACTGAGGGTCAGGGAGTAAACTGTCCTTGTAGTCACTGAGATGACACATTCTCCTAAAGTAGAAAGAAACTTAAAGTATATATTGCTGGAGATGGGAAAATGGAATTTCTCACTGAATGTAATCTCCAAAATAAATTTCTTCGTTTCACAATATCTTCAAATATGTACTTGTCAAAATGCTGAAAATATTAGGTTTCCAGATGGCTCTAAGAGAAATATTTATACGTAAGATGGTTTTGTCTTTTGGGGGAAGTTGGTGACTCACTTGGTGAGCGGGAGTATGAATAACCCAGAGCCACATTCTCAGAGCCTTGCTTGACATACAGCACCAGACAGGCCACCCTGTTCTAGAGACCAGGCTTCTCTGTGTAGGAACAGCCACCACTTGTTCCCAGTTCCCAGTGCAGAATTAAGGGAGCAGTAGGATTAACTCATACAGGGAAGACTTCCTTGGAATAATATTGATACAGATCATGTTTGTTTTTGGCACTGTATTTTCAGTATTATCTGGTGGTTATATTCCCGCCCCCAATGACCGAAATGCTTCCCATTCCCATCTGTGATCATCAGCAGGATGGGAAGCTTTTATTTCTCAAAAGAACTGGACAAGACATTAGTAAGTTCCCTGACTTCTATCCAAACTCATAACTTGCAAGTGCAAGACTAGCTCTTGGTATTCTGATTTAACTCTATTGAATAATATGAATAGTCAGAAGTAACATTTGCTTCTTTAAAAAGTGTTAACATCCCACATTGTTATTTGTTTGGGGGCATTGCAAACTTTTTGAGGTAGTCTCTGTCATATTTTTTTTGATTCTTAATATAGGAATATGTATTACATTGATTTTTAAAAAGTATTAAAAAGTGCATGACCACCAAGGACATCAGGAACCACAAACATCACTTTAGTATGTTAACTTTTGCAAAATCAATTATTATTACTTGGCAGTACTAGGGATCTTGTCAAGGCCTTCCACATTCTAGGCAAGCAGCACTCAACCACTGAGATACACTCCCAGCCCCAAACAGAATCGATTGTTAACAACATCTAAATATATTTCCAAATTCATGAAAGAAGGGCTTGGTTACAGAGTTCTGAACTATGTAAAGTATCTAACACCTTGAAGAGATCATTGTCTTTTTTAATAAGCCCTGATCCAAGGAACTCACAGGGAATAATCTGCTCCCCATTCCCTGAGGCTGTCTTTAGACCACATCAGGTATGGGACCCAATGCTCCTCTTGAGCCATTTCCTGCTGGTAGCAACCCTAAATGGCTTCAATCACTTGGTTGCTTCCTTCTCTGCTGTACCTTGCACATGTCGTGGCTATACTTTTGTCACACTAAAATTATTTTATCTTTTGCACTAGTCTATATGTTTCTTCAAGGTTTGGGATATGCTCATTTTTTCTCAAAATCCCCAGCATCTACCAGAATCTGTGTAGCAGCAATTATGTTTTATTCCAAGAGATGGGCTATGGTCTCTGCAAAACCCTTTATAGCCCAGATCTTAGCTGAGTATTCCTTAAGCTCTGTAAAGCCTCATTTTCCTTGTTTATTACACAGATATAGTAACAGTGCCTACCTCACAGGGTTTTTGTAAGAATAAATATAATTAAAATTCATAAAATATTTTGTAGCCCTTGGTATACAGTATTTCATTAATGTTATCAATTATTATTTTTAAAATAAAAACTGTCCACCTTTCTGGAATAGCCCAGGGAAGTTGGAATATTTGGTGTGAATAGTTAAAACCTTAAAAGCTTATTCATATGATGAGAACCTAAAAAAAATCCATAGAATTACAGACTTGGCAATTATTTATTATTGAGAAAAATCACAAGTATAAAACTGGGATTATAGACCCAGAATAGCAAAAACAATGCTAAGCAGGAAGTGTGAATCAGGCGGTATAGCGATACCAGACTTCAAACTATACTACAGAGCAATAGTAACAAAAACAGCATGGTACTGGTACCAAAACAGGCGAGTAGACCAATGGTACAGAATAGAAGACACAGTAACCAATCCGCAAAACTACAACTATCTTATATTTGATAAAGGGGCTAAAAGCATGCAATGGAGGAAGGATAGCATCTTCAACAAATGGTGCTGGGAAAACTGGAAATCCATTTGCATCAAAATGAAACTGAATCCCTTTCTCTCGCCATGCACAAAAGTTAACTCAAAATGGATCAAGGAGCTCGATATTAAATCAGAGACACGGCGTCTGATAGAAGAAAAAGTCGGCTATGATCTACATACTGTGGGGTCAGGCCCCAAATTCCTCAATAGGACACCCATAGCACAAGAGTTAACAACCAGAATCAACAAATGGGACTTACTCAAACTAAAAAGTTTTCTCTCAACAAAAGAAACAATAAGAGAGATAAACAGGGAGCCTGCATCCTGGGAACAAATCTTTACCCCACACACTTCAGATAGAGCCCTAATATCCAGAGTATACAAAGAACTCAAAAAATTAGATAATAAGATAACAAATAACCCAATCAACAAATGGGCCAAGGACCTGAACAGACACTTCTCAGAGGAGGACATACAATCAATCAACAAGTACATGAAAAAATGCTCAACATCGCTAGCAGTCAGAGAAATGCAAATCAAAACCACCCGAAGATACCATCTCACTCCAGTTAGATTGGCAGCCATTAAGAAGTCCAACAACAACAAGTGCTGGCGAGGATTCGGGGAAATGGGTACACTTGTTCATTGTTGGTGGGACTGCAAAATGGTGCAGCCAATTTGGAAAGCAGTATGGAGATTTCTTGGAAAGCTGGGAATGGAACCACCTTTTGACCCAGCTATTCCCCTTCTCGGTCTATTCCCTAAAGGCCTAACAAGAGCATGCTACAGGGACACTGCTATATCGATGTTCATAGCAGCACAATTCACGATAGCAAGATTGTGGAACCAACCTAGAAGCCCTTCAATAGATGAATGGATTAAAAAAATGTGGCATTTATACACAATGGAGTATTACTCTGCAATAAGAAATGACAAAATCATAGAATTTGGAGGGAAATGGATGGCATTAGAGCAGATTATGCTAAGTGAAGCTAGCCAATCCTTAAAAAACAAATGTCAAATGTCTTCTTTGATATAAGGGGAGTAACCAAGGACAGGGTAGAGACGAAGAGCTGGAGAAGAAGAATAACATTAAACAGGGATGATAGGCGGGAGGGAAAGTGAGAGTTAAGGGAAATTGCATGGAATTGGAAGGTGAGCCTCAGGGTTATACACAATTACATATAAGAGGAAAGGAGGAGTAGGAGAAAAATTATATAAGTGGAAGAAATGATTTATAGTAGAGGGGATGGAGAGAGAGAAGGGGAGGGGAGGGGAGGGGAGGGGTGAGGGGACAGTGGAGAATGGGATAGACAGCAGAATACATCAGTCACTAGAAAGGCAATTTGTAAATCAATGGAAATGTAACTGATGTGACACAGCAATCTGTATACGGGGTAAAAATGGGAGTTCATAACCCACTTGAATCAATCTGTGAAATATGGTATATTAAGAACCATGTAATGTTTTGAACAACCAACAATAAAAAAAAAAAAACTGGGATTATAAAGAGTGAGATCCTTGATTTCTCTTTTGCCAAGCAAAGATTTTTACTATCGAATCATTCCATTATCAAAACATGGAAAGGAAGAGGAGGGGAGGGAATGACTGCTACCAATGTCACACTGTCTTTCTGATGGCTTAAAGTTGTTGTGCATATTCTGAACCTGCTTTAGCAAGGATATTAGCATTATGTTAGTGAACATTAGAGGTAATAAATGAATCATTCAGAGTCCTACTCTGAATGTAATTAATTTTTTAAAGTTGTTAAGTGTTTCTTTTGAAGATACCAATTTCCCATAGCTTTGTTTTCTTTCTTCATCTTTAATGTAAAGATTTTACCAAAACACATGTAGTGTTAAGAAACAATAAAAAAAAAATCTGTATTGAATCCACGGGTTAAAGAAGGGATGTAAAATATATTTGTAGCTTCCACTTAGAAGCTATCACAGGGAACTGTCCCCACTCATACTTCAAGGTTTTTAATTTCTCACTTTGAGGTTTAAACTGACTGACCAGGGAAGTATATATCACAGAAAAATTTTAAAAATATTAATACATAAGTGGAAACATAAACGTTGCAACTTCTATGTGGGAGAGAATACCCAAGTGAAGCTCCTGTGTTTCCTAGTCACTGAAGCCAACCACATTTTCCTAGAACTGAAAGATGGTATCACATTTCCAGTACTGGATGCTGAAAGCCAAACAAATCAAGGAAAACAGAACCTCAGTCTTGAACTCCTCTGAATTCCCTGTTTTCTCATCATTAAAGAAGGATTCTGAATGCAGTGTTTTCCTAAAATAAACCATAATTTGAAACTAGAGATAAGTGCTTGAATCAAAAATGAAATTTATTTTTCCATTTATAAACTTATGATAAAAGTAATACTTTGTGATAAGCCATGGAAGTTGAGAAGGTCTTTATACAACCTTCAAATGTCCTTGACCTTCTAAAGTAGTCCATGTGAAAAGCATCCACTGATCTAGTTGGAAAAATACCAAAAGGAGAAACACCAGGACTTTTCATTGTGTTTGCTTAAAATAAACAAATACGTGTGTGTGTGTGTGTGTGTGTATGTGTATGTAGAGGTGTGGATATATGTATATACACACACATATATATATACACACAAATGAGAATGTAAATGGCATTTTTTGCTTAAGAAAAATACCTTAGAAACAAACTTTCCCGTAAATGCAGTGAGTGTACCAAGTATAAATCCTAACCACTGATAAACACAGACTCAGGCATCCTCTTCATTCACAGATTGCTATTCAGCCAGTGTGCTCTGATCTGACGTTCACAAATCATCACTGTGGATACGTCTAGCATTTGTTAGAATTGGTTAAGGCCCCGCAGTTTTGCTCAATATTTTTAATATCAGCTTTACCTATAGTGAGGTGTCACCATATTATTTAATACAGCTGCAAAACAAAGTTGATTTTTGAAATAAAATGGTAAAATATTCAGTCTTTGTTTTGTAAATCAGGCAATATTTCTCCAAGTAGTGAGAGTGTATGGTAATTAGTTACATTGGCAACTTGGATAAGAGTTTCTGCAGGGAAGAGGACAGTGTCGTACTTACATTTGATTCTTCAACTTTTAATTTTTGCATGTCAGGGTGAATAATTATATGTGCTCTGTCCTTGTAATATTAACTCTGGAGGAGTTAATAATACAATGAAGCATATATGTGAAAACTGAGAAATTATCAGATAAAGTCGCTTGCTCATAGATAAGGGTTATGATAGAAACAAGTGAACACTTTAAATCCTAAGGCAGAGTTTTGTTCAGATTAGGTCTCATTGATGTATTAAAAATAATGGAATTAAAAAAAATAAAGACTATATAATTATACTCATGTATTCTCATAATACATGAATTAAAGTACATAACAGCATTCAGATCATTTTTATTTATTTATTTATTTATTTTTTAAAGAGAGAGTGAGAGAGGGAGAGAGAGAGAGAGAATTTTAATATTTATTTTTTAGTTATTGGCGGACACAACATCTTTGTTTTTTTGTATGTGGTGCTGGGGATCGAACCCGGGCCGCACGCATGCCAGGCGAGCGCGCTACCACTTGAGCCACATCCCCAGCCCCTCAGATCATTTTTTAAATAAATATCAGCTTAAAGAGTGCTGGAGTATTTGATTTCATCTGATGGATTGTGGACTAGAAGAATAATGTGATGCAAAGAAAAAAATCTACAATTCTAAATAGAATTATTTACAAAAGTATTTTGTAAATAGGTTAATGGGGGAAAGTGGCACAAAGAAAGAAATGCCATCATTTAATGAAACCTGGGAATATCCATCCTCTGCCTTCCTTGGGAAAGCTGGACTTTCACTATTACAAGTCATTTCAGTTGTGGAAAGAGGAAGGAGCCTGCTTTGTTCTCCCCCCACCGTCTCCCCCTTCCAAAAGTAAACATCCTCTTTCGCCATCTGGTGGCTAAAGACAACATTTTCCTTGTAGATGAAAACAGTGGAACTCAGATTTCTAACAGCCAATTATGTTTAATGTTTTCTGATTCAGCTTACCGAAAAGACATGCAGATGTCTTTAACCTATGTAAATAGAACTAAGGCAATTTTGTTTTAATGGTTCACAGAATTTTATTCAAATAACTCTAGCAATAATATTTAATGTAGGATAAAAAAATTAACCAGAACAATTCTTTTAAAAGATCATTTTATGTACTACTCATTTTGAAAGATGAAATTAAATCCAGAAGTAACAATTTGTTTGACCTGAATGCTTTTTGGCATAAAAACTTACATCTTTATGAAAACAAGAAGGTCCAAATATAGTTTTAAATGGTGAGCATAGCAAATACCATTAATTTCAGAGGTTTCAGTGTTAGTTTTTACTGTATTAACAACAGTTATAACCACACATTGTCAATTTACTATACTGAAAATAAGTGTAGATAATTTAACAGGATACAGTTTTCCCTATATTTCTTAATCAAATGTTCAATGTATCATTAGTACATTTTGCATATGAATATCAACTACCTCATTTCATTAAAAAATTAAAACTGACAGTATTTCATGTTTAATTTCTTTATTTTCTTCAGAATATTTTAATATTGAAACCCAAATTTTTACTCCGAGAAAGGGAAAAACAGAGAAACATGAAGAGACAAACATTTCCTTTCATTTAACTTATGGTATCGTGAGCAGTCACTTTTGTAGGCAACACTTTTTTTCTTTGTAGAAAAGAAGAAATAAAAAAACAAACAGCACCATTAAAGAATGCATGATCCCTGAATTCTAAACAAAACACTGTCTAAAAATTTTTTTAAATGCTTGTTGCACTCAGTCACATTTAGTCAGGTATCAAAGCAAGCATAACAGTTTTAAATTGTAGCAGTCTTACTGAATCAACTGCTCCCCCTTCTGAGGATTTTACACACCTTTCTGAGTTTTTCCTGTGGGAATAATATATTCTTTGGTAGAGGACTGAAGGAGGGTTTTTACTTTTCTGTATGCTGATATAAAATGTCTATGTACGTTCAGGGCCTTCGCCCCCAATTCTGTTTGTCATGCATGTTATGTTTGGGTTGATTTCACATTTTGCTGTTACACTGTAGGAGTAATTCCGCCTTTCAAAAAAGGCATTAAATGGCTAATGTCAAACAGATGTAAACATTCAGAATACTGACCAAAAAAAAAAAAAAAATTCACACAAACACACATTAAAAAAAATGTACTGAAAATAGGAATTAGATTAGGTTTTCATGAAGCAGTGGGGAAAATACAGCAGTACAAGAAAATTATGGCAACCAAGTAAAGCACTTTCCTTGGAACATTCATGAACAGTACAAATACAACAGAGTTTTTCTACAGTCTAAATTATTCTGCAACTATCAAATATAGTACAAAGCGAAATAGTATGTGCTATAAAAAAGCAGCTCCTTTAAATTATAGTAAAAATGCTTTTTGTTCGCTTTACAGTGACAAAGCATGAGGACTGAAGACAACAGAAGTTTTCTATTCAGTGACGTTTTGGCTACATAGGCCCCTGACAGTCTGATGAGTTCCTGTTCTAGGACTCTTCACATTGTTCTCTGGGAACACAGATGGACAGTGAGTCTGAGCTCTGCGTGTTCGGCGGGGGTCATTCCCCCAGGCAGCTAGTGCAGTGCTGGGCCTCCACACCACAGAGACGATGCACCCTAAGATTGGCTTCAGCTTCTAAAACCTGGGACTTCATACCACGGAGAAGCTGGGAAACCAGAGGCCACAGCAACTTCCTCTTTTGAAATTGTGCGAGTGTTTGTGAAGGAATGGGGCTGCAACAACATGTATTTTTACTCTTGACTGCACTATAAAGCACCACGGGCACCAGCTTGTTTTTCTGTTTATATTGAACTGAGTAAGAATATCCAAGGTCCAGAAGTCAACTACGCCTTCTACAGCTCATCCCAGAAGCACACACCACCACAGTCTTTATAGCAACCCAGGCTCAACCTCACAGGTTTGTTTTCAAGTTTTTTTTTTTTTCTTCAAACTAGACCTTAACAGGGAAATATTATATATAACTATGGTGCTCAGTTCACCAAGATTTCTGCCATTTTTCACTTTGGGGAAGGAAAAAAATATTATCATTTTGAAAATGAATTTGCATCAGAACGCTCTTATTAACATGCCCATTAACAACCTAAATGTCTTTATATAACTCAGGCATATGCATATCATATAGGAGGGGGATGAGGGAATAGCAGTTTTCGTCCTTCCCCTGCTCCAAAAGTGCTACTTAGGGAAATACATCCTTTGTGATTAAAAAAAAATGTTTCATGTGCAAGTTTATTCCTGATAGAGATCTACTAGTGTTCAATAATCAGGATAATGCACACACTGAAATTTGCACATTATACCACAATAACCATGTAGTAAATAACATATTCTATTTGCACATAGGCAGACACATGTAGAAATCAAGAAACTAAGAACCTACTCACCTAATTCAAATATACTGGCTTTTGTACATATATATTAAATGGACACCTATGAAACACCTGACCCACATTTTACTTCTCAATTTCTTTATTTTTTTTTTTTAGCCCAAAGGTTTTCATTTTCTCAGTGATATAAACCATATGCGAAAAGTAGGAATTTGGATTGGGTCAAAAAAGAGAGTAAGGGCACAAAAAGTTATGCTCTTTGGACCTGGGTGAGAGAAATCATGCACTATCAACAACTGATTCTCCAAACGTATGATGTCAAAACTCCAAACATACAGAAGGACACTTTTCTTTATTCCCAGTAAGCAACTTGCAGGCAGTCTTCAACACTGATGGAACTGACAATGAGCCCAGTATCACATCGGCCTCAACTGTACCTCACATAAGAGTGCAAAGGTTTTGTAGACTGGAGTTTCTTTCAATGTGTGTCAGTTACTGATGCGGTAGTTTTCAATTTGCTGGTGTAGACAGTATCTGACACTGGTATAGCAGCGACTGAATTTGGAAGAAGTTGGCATACAAGTGTCTATATTATGAGTGCCCCACCGTGAGGCTAAGAACATGATCTTGGAAATTAAGACGAAATCAGAGCCAAGCAGACCATAAAGACATCATCCAAAAGGACACCATCCAAATGTAACCTGGAGTGAAGTGAACTACGGGTCTACTGGCACTTATGCTGCATTCCTTGGGAAGGGCTGGTTAAGTGCATTGCTAACTTTCTCATTCATTTTGTCAATTTTAATATGATAGAAGTGACCGTACTGAAGCACCTAATCCTGGCCACAGGGCAGGACTTCCTTTGCTGTTCTTAAGTATCTTTCACTATCAGGAATTTTTTAATAAACATGATGTCTCCTATTACCTAAAAGAAATTTGGCAACATCACAATAAATATGGAGGGAAAAATATCATAGTTGCTCATAAAATAATTACAGGTATATTTTGCTTCAGGAATGTAACTTCTGTACATTCCGGTTAACTTATAAGACATGTTCTCAGGGAATGTCAAAAAAGTTTACATTGATTAGAGTGATCCCACGTGAAAACATCTGTCATTCTTACCCTGGATAAAGATGATTTTCCCCGTTTTTTTTTTTTTTTTTTTTTTTAATTCTACAGCCACAATCAATCAATGGATTAATGGTGTTCCACATTTTGTGCTCTGGAATCTGAAGTTAAATGGGCGTGGCTTTTGCTTGCTTTCATCTTCCCACATGTGCATGTGCTTTTGAACTTGCTTTTGGGAACAGAGCCTCCTGAACTACAGCTGTTCTCCAGCAGGATGGCGGCCAGCGTCTATGGAATGTAGCTCAAGTATCTGACACTCAGACTTAACTGGATAAACACTGAAGATAATTATAAGATGCAGTATCCCTTTTTTGAAAGCAGTTTATGGTCCCAGATATGGGGAGGGGGGCAAATCAAAACATAAAATACCTAAAAATGTATTTTTTTAAAAAAAGTAAGGGTTATTTCAGAGTCAAATACAATTAGACTGAATCATGAGAAAATAAAATGGTTCAGAAAAATGTCACACTTGAACCTTCTGAAGTCCCTTTGAACATCAATGACACTTGTAAAAAGAGGTGGCCAACTTCCATTGGGGTAGAGACCAGAATACATTGTGTCATTAATAAGGGCTACGATTATTTTCCCTCAAATTTTAATATCTACTCATTTAATTAGAGTGAAAGTTATTATTAATATGTATATAGTCAAAGCACTTATACATGCACATACAGTATTTTATTTGCTTTTAATTTTAGGATTTTTTTTTCATACTTGGTGTTAAAAGTCATACATGAAGCTCCAAACTTTTCTGGGCCTGTGACTCTATGTTGGCCAACCGATCTTATATTATCAGGTGTCCAAGGGCTAGATCCAGTTTACTGGGTATGAGGCCCATGCTGCTATTTCAGACACAGGACACATTTCACTAAAATCTGTGTACAAAATTCATGGCAGATACTTATTTTCTGCCATTGTCTCTGATAGAGAGTAAGAAGGGAGAAAAGAGAACAGAGACAGTGAATTTCATTAATGGCATGCCTTCTTTAATGTATCTTTCATGATATGAATAAATACAAGGAATCACACATTTAAATCAGATTCCCCATTCCAAAAATGACTTCATCATGGTGGTAATGGCAAGTACAGAAATACCTGCTGTAATAGCTAATTGACAGAAAAATACATGCCCACCTTATTTTTTACCATTCCTTTTTCTACATCTGCATTTCTGGTGACGAAGCAATAAAAACTGTCCTTTTCCTATCTGTACCTGGACTCAAAGGGGGTGAAGGAGGAATGGGGCAGTAACCTGTATATGCACAGAGAGAAACTTTTGAGCTGGGAATGGCAATTAAATATGCTCAACATGCTGTTGAGCCAGTCAGTTGGTTTGCATCCTCCTCATTATAAAAAAATGCAAGAAAATAATAATCCTATGAAAAAAAGATTATCTGTTACAAAGTAAAATAAATTAGCATGTAAGTCAGTCACTACGTTATTCAATTTGCGGTTGCTGTTTGGCTTTTCCATGTCAAAAAGGGATACTGCATCGTTCACTCAGCTCTTATCGTACAACCAAGCAAGCTACACAGAGTTTTGAAGGACCTATGCAGTCATCATGGCAGAAGGCCCCACAGCCTTTGCACACAATCATGGCTTTCAGCCGGCAAGAGCATTTCAGTTCCAATTCGTCCGCGTTGCTGCTGTCGGCAAAGTTCTGAACAGGCATCTGAGCGTTCTGACCAGGCAAGCCCGTGGCAGGACTAGAGCCACTTCCCAAAATCCCAATGGACTTTTCAATTGCAGACGCTGCCCTTTTGAAGCTCGTGCTACCAAAGTGTATTGTTGGATAATTTCCACAGAGCTGCTGTTGTTGCTGCACCTGCATTTTCTGAGCAGCTAATTGGGGAAAAGGCTTCTGTGGCTCAGAAAGCAAATAGGAAGAGAAATCTGCATTTTTTAGCGCAAATGCTTTTAACTGTTCTTTCATTTCATTCTGGTCATAGGAAACTTGTTTCATGCCCAGTTCACAGCTGCTGCTTAAACCTTCCTCAAAAGAAAGAGGTTCCGATTTTATATTGCTACATATGCCCGTGGACTGTGGCCAACTAAGTCTCTTAGTGGTTTCCATGGTAACTGGCGGTTGCTTTTGATCAGATGGGACTTCTGCATTAGGGAGAGGTGGAGGTAGTGGAGGTGGTGGTGGGGGAGGCGGGGGCAAGGCCAAGGGCGGAGGGGGCGGGGGTGGAGGAGGTGGGGGCAGTGGAGGATGCACTAGTGCTTTGTTTGGCATTGTGTGTGCAGCCCCTCCCACATCATCACCTTCCTTTATGGGCATATTGGGGGACAACATGTTGGCTAGCCTTAGCTGGTGGGGTGCTGAAGGAAGACTAACCTCTCCCAATCCCTTTTGTTCAAGATGCCTATTGAAGGCAAATGCATTACAGCCCACGGCGGGCTTGGAAGAGGCCTGTAAGAGAGCTGCAGTGGGAATGGGGCCCCTAGCAGCCATGGGCATTTGGTAAAATTGCTGTCTGTGTGAGGTACCAGCATCAGGGTGGAAACCGCCATTTTTGTCAACATGAAATAGGTTCTGCTGGAAGCTACACGCGGGGAGCAGCCGCTTTTGCTGTTTGACCTCGGGACTGTGAACGATTCTGTTCTGCATCGAGTGTTTGTTCAGCCATTCTTGCTTAAATGGCTGACTGTGTCCTAGCTGACTCATGCCTGAATTTATGACACATGGCACCCCTTTAACATCTGGATCCACCAACAACTTCCCTGGTTCACATTTAACGTGAGTGTGTTCCCCTACAGTCCTGGCTACTCTCTTTTTGGGATGGTTTTCTCGCTTCCTCATTTGTAGTGGTGCAAGAGTCCCTGCCAAGTAGCCCTTACCATCTGGGTTTGGAGAGCTGGAAGGCATTTCAACGATGTTCCTCTCTGGTGGTGTTTTACCCACTGAGGTAGTTTGAAGGGGCAAAGGAAGCCTGTTGATTTCGAGCTTGGCACCCAGTCTGGGCTGTGGCAACACTTTCTCCAAAGGCAGGTTGCCCTGCAGTAGCTGTGTCACCAGTGGGTTGTTAGCCTCCACGGATGACAGACGACAGCTTGAGCTTCCTGCACTCGGAACTCTTTTCAGGGTGTCTGGAACCAGGGAAATGGCCTCTTCCCTGGCACTGGATGCAGGAGCATCCAGGTTCTGTGCTTGTGGTATGGTGGTGGCTACCTCTGCCGTTGGCGGAGGCAGCCCAGGGCCAGGGAAGTCTTCGGTGTCCATTCTAAAGCCCTTGTCCACTTCGTGAGGTTCGGATTTCACAGGAAGAGCGACGTTTGCTATGAGATTCCTGGGGTGCAGCTCTGACACGTGTGAGTAGCTGGCGTGTTCAGTTTTGATGGCCTTCGGGCAGCTCTGCTCTGCATATTCCTTCTGTTTACCTGAAACAGAGTGACTGACCAGAGGCTGTCCTGTACCCCTCATGGCATCCTCATTCCAGCAGATCCGGTTTCCTGGGTCATACTGATTGCTACAGGTTGTGTCTGCTTCACTTTTGTAAGTAGTTGGGTTCCGTGTCTGCTCGGCAAAGCTATGACTAGGAGCAGCCGCCTCGTTTAATTTGTCTGGAACAACAAGGGGCAGTTCTCGGAGCCTGGTGCAGGGGGCCTGCAGGGTTTTACAGTCTTGTTTGGCTGCAGAAGCAGCAATGAAACTCGAACTGTGGTCTATACTTTCACTTGCCACTGGCTCAGGCCTGCTAATTACAGAGACCTGAGGACATGCCATGGGCTGGATGGATACCTCTGTCCTCACAGACCTGCTCTGGAGGTCCAAGCTGGTTTCTGCACTCTCAATGGAGACAGTCAGTGACAAACTGGAGGTCAGCGTGGTGCTGTGATCAACAATGACTTTACAGGGAATGGATCTGTTTATGGTTGCTGGTGCAAAGCCCCCGGGTGGCTGCTGAGGTTTCCCAGAACTGTCTGCCCTGTTTCGAGGCGCTGAATTTTTGTCCAAGCTTTCAGCACTTAACTTCGGAGGACTATCATAAGAGTTTATAGTGAGCATGTTTCCCGTAAACATTGCGACAGGCGGACGTGCAACCAGAGCATCGGTGACCGCCACTGAGTCACTGCAGCTGAGGGCTGCTCTCACAGTGGTACCCATGGATACGGTGGCCTGTTCTTCACTCCCAGGCATGGCTATCTTCTCAGAAGGAAATCTGCTGTTCATTCCCGTGGGGGGAATCAAGACAGAGCTAGTGGAGAGATGGTTTGGCAAATTATTTCCAATGGAGGGAGTTGGCACAGAGGTGTACTGACTGGAGATTAAGTTAGTGGCACTGCTGCTTGGCATGAGCAGTGGTTTATCGTCCATGGAGCTGGATATACCGGCGCCCTCTGTAGTGGCTGGAATAGGAGTGCTTTCAATACATTTTGGTATAATGGCTATGCATGGAGTGTCAGTTCCCTGGATGGTTTTTAACATGCTTATATTACAAGCAGAAATGGTAGTGGCTGCACTGTCGACGGACATCAGCACAGAGGATTTGTCAACAGAACTCACAAAGGGGTGTTCTTTAATTGCTCCCGACATAGCAGCGCTGCAGACAGACACAGGGACAGGATTTTTATTGAGAAGCATGGGCATACTGCTATTTTCAGAAGAGGTAGATGAAACAATTTTCTCGGATAAATGGGACACAGGTATGTTTTCATCAGAACTATGTACAGATAAGTCAGTGGCAGTTTCCGGAAGTTGAGTGGGGTTAAGAGACTGCTGTAAAACAGTGCTGCTCTCCCGGAGGTGAGCCGACTTGTTGCTAGGAGACCTGCAATTTGGATTGACAATAATGACCCCGGTGGAACCTTCCATTTTTGTTTCAGGGGTAGAAGAGACTTCTAAGTTTGGAGGCTCTTCCTTGGAGCTGAGCGAAGGCAACCGGGTCTCTTTAGAAGTCTGGAAGAGGTGGGCTCGGGCTTGATGTTTTGCAAAGAGCTTAGCCTTGGTCTGCTCTTTGATGTGTGCCAGGGTTCTTGCCTTTCCACCCTCTCCTGGGCTCCCCATAGCGCCAGAGACGATGCTCGCTGCAGCGGCTACTGCAGCAGCTGCAGCAGCCTCACGTTGGGCCCGAGCTTGTTGGGCACGGGCCTTGATGTCTGCAAGGGTCCTGGCTCCGGTGTTCCTCCCCCCACTGACGGAGGTGCTAGTGGATGCTCTAGACTCGGGTTTGGAGACTGGCTGACTCTTGATAATAAAGGGTGGTCCAATTTTGGAAAGCTGGATCTGTGAGGAAAGAACAGAAAGAAAAAGCACTTCATTTGTGATGGCAGAGAAGGCACGTGGGAGACCATGACGCAACTGGAAAACAAGCAGTGCTCTCCCACAACATGAAACAAACTACACCTCTGAATGAGTGCTTAGGATGTAAAGCAACAGTAAGTGCAACACGAGTATGAAAGGATGTTTTAAAAATCAGCCAGTGACTTGCTTTGGCATGGAAATAAAGCACTGTCTTAATGTCTTACATACATGAAAACAAAATCCATATTTTGTACCATAAGATTAGCTAAAAAGGTTTGGATCTGCTTAGTTTTTTAAATCATTCTCTCTGCTAGAGTAGGAAAAAAAAAAAAAAAAACTAGGACACTTACTCTGTTTGAGTTGACCTGACTTAATTTGACCCAAAGAAAAAAGTCCAGGTCAAGAGGACGGGAGACGAGAATTATCCTGGTTTCACACAAAGGTATCACACAAAGACACTCTGTTATGGTAGCAAATTACTATGTACCTCAGTTTCACAGGTAACTCTCTCTGGCCAAGGACTGTATTCCTATACCACCTGGTGTGCTGCCTTATAGGTGTGTAATACGCACACTATATGAGTTTGTAAACTCAGTTGTAAAATGAAATGAGTTATTTCTGGTCTATTTCCTCCACAGGGCTGTTATAAAGATTGCATGAGACTGTATTTGTGAGAGCACAGTTTTCCAAAGGGATTACATTATCATTACATCATTACATCTTCATAAAAGCAAGAGCAACACTGATTTTCTGCCCTTCCCAGAAAGTATGGAGTGGGCAGTTTCTTTTGATGTTGGTAATGCACGATCAGCTGAACTTGGAACCATGTTGCATTCTACAATTTTTGCCTACTTATGCTAATGAAGAGACACATGAAATCACTGCCAAGTTCATGAGGCACAAGACCTAGCACCCAGAATCCCATAGCAATGCTGTGATGCTCCAGTCAGTAAGAGGATTCTCAGAGTCATTGGTTTGTGGGCTCTGGTTAAAGTCTTCATTTTCCACTTAAAAAAACGGAGCCTTTGAAGGTAGAGTCATCTGACATAGGGTCATATAAACCAGTCAATGAGAGAGTATCTATGGGCTCCCAAGTCAGGATGTTTAAAGTAGTCTGTTTTCTCTCCCCCCATTCTGAAAAAAAAAATTCTTAGAAAACCTCCCCCACCCCCAACATAGATACATTTACACTATAACTGCAACACTGACTACATGATCATTTCTATTTGGAATTATGTTTTGGAACCTTGATAAATGAAATTATCATCTTCCCGAGTTGTCTCCTTATCATTTGTAAATCACTTATGAAGCCTCTCCTCTAATCTATGACAAGAAGAGGTGAATTTGGCAACAGAATTAAATTGTTCCTTTTAAATATTTCCCAGTCTAAAAAAAAAAATTAACGTATTTAAAAGTAAATCTAACACTCTTTTAAAAAAGAGTTTAAGGCCAAACATCAAATATGTGTTTAACATCTCTAACACCCATCCATCTATCTATTAATAAAGTGCATATCATTTTGAAAATGATATTTAGACCAAAAAAATCAGGCTGGTATGTTTAAAATTATTTCCTCTAAAAATGATATTTATGTTTTTCTTTCTGTGATTCAGAAATTAAAATACATACTGAATTTTTATTTACTGACTTATTTTTTTATGTGGTGCTGAGAATCAAACCCAGTGCCTCACAGATGCTAGGCAAGCAAGGACTCTACCAATGAGCCACAACCCCAGCCCCAATAATGGATTTTTAATTGGAATTTAGTGTTCATCTCTTGCATCTCTAGAATTTTATTTAATTGAAATTGCTTTGTTAAATAGAATGACGACAACCACATTCTTACAAACAAGTCAACCTTGTGAAGATTATGAGTTGACTATAAAAACAGATATGAAAGAATAAAGAAGGATATTTTTAAAGAGCTTGAGATATTTATAACTCCAATTAATCCTGAACTGGGGGAATACTCTAATTTATTGTACAAAAATATAAATTGGCTTAGATAAGAAACATCAAATCAAAATAACATTAGGTTTGAATTTTTTAATTAAACAGAGGGTTTCTTCTGAATTGACCTGAATTTTCAGTTTACTTAGGCAGATCCAATTTATATAAAAGATTTGTTTAATGAGAATTAAAATTTATTGGAATCATGAGACTTTATTATAGTTCTACTAGTAGTTATAGTGCTACTAGTAGTAATAATAATAGTAATAGTATTTTACAATATTGGGGATTGAACCCAGGGCCTTGCACATTCTTGGCAAGCACTGAGCTATATTCTCGGTCCCTTTTATTTGGAGAAAAGGTCTAGCTAAGTTATCCAGGCTAGAATTGAACTTGTGATCCTCCTACCTCAGGCTCCCAAATAGCTGGGATTTGCAGGCATGCACACAGCGGATTTATTACTTTGTGAAATTAATGACTCTTTTTCTATTTGGAAATAAAAATCAGCATTTGTATGTCTCTGTATCTACATTATTCTCCCTCACAGTTCATAAGGCAATTTTATAAATTTACTCAAGGAATATTTAATGAGGCCATAAATCAGGTCATCTTTGCTAAGCAATGATGGTTTTCAGTGTTAGCTGGAAAATGAATGCAGGAATAACATGTACCTTCACTTTGCCCTCTGACTTTAGACTACTTTCTCTAGGTCACTGAAATATCTCTCACATTTTCCCCAAGTGTGTGGAGTTCTATATGTTGGGATCCACAAAAGTCCTAGTGTCTTAGTGGACTCCATGCTTCTCCACATCCTGTTCCCTCTTCTTAATTTTTTCCCTTAAATACTGATGTTTAAATACCTGATATGAACTCATTGCATAGTTTTAAAAAGAATCATTTACTATTACACTGGATGCTAGAAGGATTAACTGTGAATTGTGGTATAAAAACTGTAAAGAAAAACATCTGAAATACCTAATCTATTCTTGAAGGTTAAGTTTCTTTCTTTCTTTCTTTTTTTTTTTTTTTTGTCTTTTGGTATCAGAAATTAAACCCAGGGGCACTTACCCACTGAGCCTATCCCCACCCCCTTTTTTTTTTTTTTGACACAGGGTTTGGCTAAGTTGTTTAGGACCTTGCAAAATATCTGAGGCTAGCTTTAAATTCACAATCCTCCTGCCTCAAATTTCCAAACCACTGGGATTACAGGTGTATACCACCATGCCTGGCCTGAAAGTTAAGTTTCTTAATAAGGGAAGCCTCTTATACAATTTCCTTTTTAAAAAATCCTATCTTAGGGCTGGGGTTGTGGCTAAGCGGTAGAGCGCTCGCCTAGCATATGTGAGGCCCTGGGTTTGATCCTCAGCACCACATAAAAACAAATAAAATGAAGGTATTGTGTCTAACTACAACTAAAAAATAAATATTTTTTTAAAAATAAAAAAAAATCATATCTTTAAAATATATATATCTTACCTTGAGAGGGGGAACCCTGGGTTCCTCTCTTGGAGGCTGCTCCTTCTCGGATGGGCTGCTGGATGATATGTTCCGGGTTGACTGATCATCTTCTATCCTAGCTCTCTTTTCCTTACAGATTCCAAAGCTATGCTGTTCTGCAGTTTTCCTCTTTGATATCTCTGATTCCCTACATTCATTTCTTATCCCATCTGGTGACTTGGAGGGCTCTGATGATTTGGAAGTATGCGAGACCTCCAATCGATTCTGTGTGCTCCCTTGCTTATGTGTTTTACTTCTAGAGCCTTCTGAAAATGACGCCTTATCCACTGAAGAGATGTACTGCTTGTCCTGTAATTTAGCTGATGGAGGCTCATTTCCCTTGCTCTCTGTCTCTTCAGAAAAGGCAGGTAATTCTAACGAGGAGGATAGCCCTTTCTTTTCTGTTCTTTGCAGGACACTAAGATTTTTAACTTTCATCATTTCTGTAGAAGAAAGTTCTGGGACTGAAGGAAGATAGGGCTTCTCAATTTCAACATGTGATTTACAGGGCTGCTGACCCAGGGTCTTTTTGTGAAGTTCTTCAGATGGAAACGCTTCAGGAGCAATGGAAGAAGAACCCATTTTGATGGGCTCAGGAGTATTGGATAGAGGCTTCTGCTGAGAGATGAGGTTTTCTCCCAGGGTTTTAGCAGGAGCAGAGGGTTCATCTTTGTGTGGGGAGAGTGCTTCTTCAGATACTGAAGGTGACTTTCTTTGTTGATGCACCATTCTTTCACTCATGGAAGAATTAGAAATTGGAGATGTTTCTGCAGGAAGTGGCAAACTGGATACAAAAGTGGCCTCAGACGTGAGAAGCATGGAAGACACTGAAGAAGTTTCCGATGTCAAAGGTAAATCAGACATCGGTGATGCTTCTGATGTTAAAACTACATTGGATACTGGCGATGCTTCAGATGGCAATGGTAAGTTAGACATAAGAGATGCTTCTGATATTTCAGGTGAAGTGGATATTGGAGATATTTCCGATATCAAAGATGTATGGAGGTTTTCATCAGTCTGATTCCTCTGATTATATTTGTCTGTATTTTCAGTGCTGGATACCTCAGAACAAAATGTCGTTTCAAGGGAGGCTGGAGTACACGATTCTTCAGATGTGGATTGGGTTTCTCCGCCTGGGGATGGCAGGCTGGTGCAGGCTCCCTCTGGGCTCTCAGAGGAGAAAGAAGTTTCAGAGATGCAAGCATTTTCTGAAAGCTGTTCATCGGGATCACTCTGTAGCTCCATATCCACAGCAATTCCTTCATGTGGAAATTGGCCTTCTAAAGATGATGACCCTGTTTTTATTTTTGGAGTATTGGTCTCTATTGCAATTTCTGGTTCCTTAAGTTCTGCGTCACTGACATGAGTCACAGATGAAGTGGAAGGAACAAGAGAATCACAGACTTCTAATTGATCAATAACAACTGACATTTCTTCCTGCAGAGGTTCTGATTTCTCTTCTATCTTAACTTCAATATGAGGCAAAGTTTCTAAAACATCATTCATCACAACACAGGATTCTAAGTTGCCATCAGGAGGTGCTATTAGGGGCTCTTCATGAGAGGTGGTTGGACTTTCACACTCCTCTGAAAATTCATGTATTGTCTTGTGATTTTCATCGTGGCAGTCACAGATACTAGTCTCTACTTCTTCTGCAATTTCCTCCTGAATCACAGCTTCCTCGGGGATCAAAATATCCTCTGATTCCAAATCTGCCATTACGTCTTTAGCTGGAACTTCGACCATTGGACATACTGTAGCACAGAAATCAGGTTGTGAAGCAGCAGAACTTTGCATGCTTTTGGGCTGTTGTTCTTCCAAGGGGGTCTGTGCAGAAGAACCCTGAAGACCAGTGGTCCCACGTGAAGAACTACCTTCAGCTCCATTACTGTTTGGTCCAGAAGTAAGCTTCATAGACTCCTCTCTTGACATGCCCAACCTGAACAAAAATTAGATATATTAAATTATTGCTCAACCACATAACATGAAAGATACAACTTGGATCTCTCTCATAGTATTTACTTCTATTCGATAGAAGTAAATGAATTGAATTAATCTTATATCCCACTTAGTGAAGTAATTCATTTATGTAAAATAGTTTATAATGATATAGTTTCTCCACTACCTTTATAACCATAACTAAAACAAACTCTACTTCTGGGTAAGAAAGAGATTTTATTGTGTAAGCAAGGAAATACAGACCTTAGCAAGTATTCATAAAGCCAATAATAAAATCCCAAATAAAAAAGAACAGAAAATATGGGCAGAAAAGCAAAGGAATGTGTAAGATATAACTTTTTTGAAGTCAGTTTGTAGAAAGATGCCCTAATAACAGAAAATTATGTGGACTTCAGATTATGCGACACAGTTAATTAAGATCAATGGAAAATGAAGAAAATACACAAAATTCTGAAATTGAAATGACATCCAAAGATTAGTTCTCTTAAAGTAATCTAAGAAATGTTACTCAATCACCTTATTTCAGTATCTAATTTGAAATATGGAAACTCTTCTAAATAAGTTATTCTAACAGACTCCATTTGTGTGAAGCAAAACTTTTAAATGCATTCATGTAGAAGGCCTTACTGTAAAGCTATTCCATACAAGGTAGTAAAGAAAATCAGCCTATATAATAATCCAGCCTATATTCAGCAGGCAAAGCTATTCAGAATTACAATTATGTATACTCTAAGACACTGTTTTTTTCATATTAAATTCTTAGGAAACATAACAGTCAGTATATGCTCAATAATTATTTGCCAGATGAAGGAAAGCTCTCTAATGCAAAGTGCCATTAATGTGGGCTCACTGGGGGCAGAGGCGCAAAAGCCCTGCAAGGGACCATGCCCCTGGCATTGAAGAGTGTCAGTCACAGAGGAAAGGTTAGATAAAATATTGTTGTTCAATTAATGAAAGATTAGGTCCATCACTTATCAAAAATTAAGGATCAGTGCTCTAGAGGTAACTAACTGAGTTATATTTCTGCCATTACTAAAAATAGTGCCCCCAACATGCACTTCCATGGACAAAAGGAGGGGGTTTCTGAGTGGTCTTGAAGCTGGTCCTCATGATTCTTAACCCTGCTGGGCTGTGGCTGTGACATGACCTGGAAAGCTTCTACCAGAGTGGATTCTTGGGTTCAATTCCTGGGATTCTCAATCAGTATTTCTCAATTTGTATCTATTTACAATCTCCAATGGGGATTCTGATGTGGCCAGGATTGAGTAATACTGCTGGTGATTATATGTGAAGACACAGAAGTAGCCTGCTTCATATTCAACCTTTGAGAAAATACACGAACTGTTTCCATTAAGTTTGCATAAAACTGGGCTGGCACAGCAATTAAAAACAGGCCTTATGGCTCAAGAGAGCTGCTACAGAGGATAGTTCACCCAGGCTGCCCTCCTCCAAGTAAGCAGTCTCTTCAACATCAGAGTCCTTTTCCAGAAGAGCTCACCAATAGGACTCCTTTTGGCTTATTTTCACCATTTACAGGGGAAATTTTGTGAAATCAGATCACACGGCACAGGTTTTGTTACCTGCAACCACCTTGGTGTTCTTTGCACAAAATAACAATTTTCAAGTCTTAGTTACGAAAGTGGTATTAAAACCCAAACTCCCCTCCTGAGTATGACCTGAAGTCAGTGTCAAAGATCAGCCCCCAAATCTTTCCTTTCCTGAGGGCTGAGTGTCTGAGACACTAATTCTGGCTGAGTAGAAAATATCTGTGCTGGATGTGAGGCAAAGTTGGAACTGTTCTCAGGTTAGTTCAATTACTTCCACACTCAGAGGTGGCTGGTATTACTTTTTTGAAGGAAAAAAAAAAAGAAGTGGATGTGAGCACACAAATAATAAATTAGAAACAGACAACTGAGAGAAAGATGGACAAAGTGAAGGCTAATACTCTCAGGCTTTCCCCAAAACAAAACTAAACAAATATTAAAGTGGACATGCTGAGCCAATATTTTTGGAAAATGATGTGAGAATTAAATATGTGCCTAAAACTACTTATCTTTAAAGAATTTACTAATGAAAATACTTGGATAAAAACCAGGGAAATTTTACTAAAACCTACTTGTGAAAGCCAAAATTGACCTCTATAGGATTTCATGTGCTATTTTCAGTCCAAAATGAATTTTCATGAACAAGTTATAAACTCTTGAAAATGCATTTTAAAAAATTTAAGTGCTGATATGCCAGTATAATTTTACCCGCAATTTCTTACACCGAGGGACTATTGCCTTTTATCACAGGTTTATTAAGTTTTACAGCATATGAGTGTGCTATGTGAAGTGGAGAATTACATTTTCATTTCCTTCTAAGAGAAATGAGAAAAAATGCTCTAGTACTTACTTTTCTCCATAAAATCTCTCAAAGAATTTTTCTTTCCAAGGTTCTGTTTTCTTTTCCTTCTCAATTTCTTGCCGTATTCGTAATTGCATTTCTGGGGTAAATTCTCCTGGAAAGAAAATGGTAATGTATTGAGTAAAAGTGGTCACATCTTTTGCCACTAAATAAAGAAAACACGTAATTCATTTGAGTAAACTTTTATGGAGGTTGAAAAGTAGAAGGATGGGTAATGGCAACATTTCTACAGTTTCTCTTTATGAACATCACTCAAATAGTCATTTCATCTTAGATGAACTCTAAAACATTTAGCAAATGTATTGCATGTTAGGGGCTCCAAATGGAAGCAATGCATACTCACCATCCTTAAGGAAATCAGTCTGGTGGGAGCAGAGGCACATAACTGACTATGAAATAATGTCAAAAGTCCTACACAGGCCATAAGAATAATATATGTAGTGAAAGTAGAGATGGGAAAACACTTAATTCTGCCTAAGTCAATTAAGGAGGATTACATATAGGAGTTGGTTCTTAGTTAACTTTTGAAGGATGACGAGGCTTTGATGAAAATGATTAAATCACAAGGCACAGAGCTATGGGAATGTATATTTATGTTCTTTTCAGTGGCAAATTGTGATCAGAAATGGCATGAAATGAAATAGCCAAGGACGGCTGAGGCCAGTTACCCAACCTAAGTTCCAAAGAGAGTTCTGCCCTTTTCTGAAAGAGAAAGATGGTTCTGTTGTCATTCGGCAAGGGAGGAACATGAATATATAAGTAGCTTAGAATGATGGGTCTCTCAAAATAGTGAAGTAACTGCAGGACTCCAGTTCGGAGGCCACTGAGAGATGTGCCAGCCTTAGCGGTGATGTTGAGGAGGAGGAAATACAATGAACCGTTATGGCCAGAAAAGAGGGCCAAAGACAGCAGCATGGCTTTAAACTGAGAAGCTGCGAGGACAGTGGTAACAGTACAGAAAGAAAGAGCAGGCCAGGCAGAGTGGCAAATGCCTGTAAACCCAGAGGCTCAGGAGGCTGAGGCAGGAGGATTACGAGTTCAAAGCCAGCCTCAGCTATTCAATGAGGCCTTAAGCAAAATTTAAAAAGGGGCTGGGAACGTGGCTCAGTAGTTGAACACCCCTGGGTTCAATCCCTGGTACAAAAAAAGAATAAAATAAAATAAAGTGAAAAACAAGAAAGAAAAGAAAAGAAAAGAAAGAAAGAAGCAGCAAATGAAAGGGAAAATACTAAATTTAACATTGGGTGCTTTGGTTTTGAGGTATCTGGCATCAGTTAGTGATACCTGGTAGGAGTTTGAAATGGGACACTAGAGATAAGAACAGGGTGAGAGTCAAATTTGGAAGTTCTTCATATATGGCATCAGTTAACACCAAGGTGGTGAAGATGGCTGCTTGGAGAATATGTGTGGTTAAAAAGGAAAATGATGGGGATATCATTTGCCATCAAATGGAAGGGATGGGGGTCCCACAAGAAACTGAGAGGACTGTCAGAAATGCAGTCCCAGGAAATCATTTAAAATATATTATAAATGTCTAGAGTAGGCGGTATCATATTAGGGTAAAAAAGAAAAGAGGTATTTGGGACAGAGCATGATGTGTAAGGACAGGATGAGGAAGCTGGATTTGGCCATCAGAAGGCATATATATATATATATATTTTTTTTTTAATAAATATTTCAGTTGTGTCCAGAGAGGTGTAAAAATGTGGTAGCACTGAATTTTTAGTTTTCCCAGAAGCGTGGTGACTAAAGGAAGGACAAGGTAAAATGGAGGCTTCAGGGAGAAAAAGTACTAACAGAAGTTTCCTTAGACTCCAGGACACTTAAAATGCATAAGGATCAAAAAAATGTGTAATTAAAATTATCATTTCAAAGAAAATCATGCTGCATCAAAAATGTTTACTACATCCCAGATAATATCCTGCTTTCTTCAAAAATATCTGACAGCAAAATGCCAACTACAACAAAAGAATCAGTGAAGTCATCTGTGAGGTTTTGACTAAATTAAAATATATTGGAGGGAGGAAAAGACCTGGAAATCAGAGAAAGGTACAAAGCTCAATACTGTATGTGAACTCCAATATGTCACATCATAACAGAGAACCGAAATTTACCTTCTGCCAGTCGCTGTTTCCATCCTTGAGCTGCATATGCAAAGAATTCATTATTTAGAGCTGAAGTACTGAGGCGTAAAATTCCATCACTTCCCATCTACGAAATAAGCCGACAAAAACAAGATCCCATCAGGAATAATTCAAAGCAAAAAAGTATGCAGTAAAGCAGCAAAAACTGAATGAGGCTGGTGTGTGTGTGTGTGTGTGTGTGTGTTTATGTGTCTGTTTGTCTGTGTTGGGGATCGAGGCTGGAGGAAGGAAAGACAGAAAAAGGACCCCCCCCCCAAAAAAAAAAAAAAATCCCGTAGCATAAAAACTATGCATCCTGCTTGCTGATGCGGGACATGGAAAGAAGAGTATTGTCCTTGACTGGCTTCTTATGCAGTTGTGGAGTGCAGATAAAACACAAAAGAGAAACAATGTCAGGCATTAGGTGAGTGGGGATTAAGAAATGCAAAAAGTAAAAGCTACGGGAGATATTTGGGTACCTGTGAGTACTTAGGAAGCACTTGATACAGGAGGTGGAACTGGTGCAGAGTTGAGAGATTAATAGGATTTGAACAGAAGGATCAGAGTTCTAGGCACGGAGTGTAGTGTCCGAGGATGTGAGCTTTCTTACAGAGGCAGGACAATGACATCAAAACCAGTCCTAAAGGTACGAGGGTCATTTAGTTGGTACTCAAAGATCTGGCAAATTATAGCCCCAACTACTTCCAAAGATTTCTTTGTACTCTATAGATATTCACTAATATCTGAGAACACGTTTCTATTATTTTCTCTATTCTCCATCTTCAACCACTGAAACACTAACCTCCTTTTAAGATTTAACTCAATGCTTTCATGAATGTCTGGGAAACCATCTTTCCAGAGCAAAGGAGAATATCAAATTTAAAAATGAACATTATACAATCTGTTCTAATGTCAAACCCAGAGGGCTGGGGATGTAGCTCGGTTAGTAGAGTGCTTGCCTTGCCCACATAAGGCCCAGAAGGCCCTGGGTTCAATCTCCAGCACCACCAAAAAAAAAAGAAAGAAAAAAAAATCAGTCAAAATCAAATCCAGAAAAGAGAGACATCAAGAATAAATGAGATATGCTGCTTGATAGGCAAAGATGGAAATCTGTGTTTTCTTCATCTAAGAAGAAACTGGTAACCATGCATGGAAAACTTAAGGCAAAAGTTCATTCATTAATTGTTTACTCTATCTTAATTTTCACCTTTATTCAACATATACTTATTATATAACACCCATGTGAAACTATCTGCCTGGCACTTGCATGGTACTGGCACTACAGTAACAACAAAGGAAACCCCACTATCCTAATGTTTTGAATATATTC
This sequence comes from Spermophilus citellus, assembly GCF_964194105.1. Taxonomy (NCBI): domain Eukaryota; kingdom Metazoa; phylum Chordata; class Mammalia; order Rodentia; family Sciuridae; genus Spermophilus; species Spermophilus citellus. The sequence continues at coordinate 92,555,400 of NC_138198.1, read as the reverse complement.
TACATAGGGCAGATGCTTCTGGTTCTTGTATGGCGCTTTCTGGGTCCACCTGGGTTCCACATGGCTGTAATTAGGTCACCTTGCCAATGTCCTTTCTCACGGACTACCACTGCCCAGAGGCATGAAGGGGAAATGTCCCATCCTTTGGATAATTATAGGACACTATGCTCTAGAGTATGGATCATGTACTGAACCAACAGATGATAATTGGTGATGTGTCCTCAGTGACTAAGTGGGTCTAGGTACTAAGGAGTGGAAATGAGCCATCATACTACCAATCCCTGGGACACACTTGCATGTGGTGTGAATCCAGTCCCCACAGCTCTAGATGCTGCGGGCTTAGAAGTCCAAGTTGCCCGGGGTGGTGCATTTCTGCAAAGGAATAGTTTCTCAGTTCTGGCACTACTGTCATTTGGGGCAGATAATTCTTTGTTGTGGATGCACAGTAGCGGTGTGGTATTTAGTAGCATCCCTGGCTTCTACTCACTAGGTACCAGTAGTGACCCCTCTCTCAGATGTGATAACTAAAAGTGTCTCCAAACATTATTAAGTGCAATTTGGAGACAGAATCATCCCCAGATAAGAACCAGTACGCTACTAGACAACACAGAGGCTTTACTGTAGCTGAGCTCTGCCTGGTTACTTTGTACTTTTCATCCTTAGGACTATCAAGCAAAGAGAAGAGTTACTAGACAATGAGATGATCAGCCCTAAATATCATTAGAGAACAGGACTGCTGCCTCAGAGTGAAGCCAACAGGAAAACTCTGTGGGTGTGTGGATTCACTGGAATGTGGCTTCTAACTAGCAAAAGTGATGGTCTGAAGACAAACAGAAATGGTCTTCAAAAGAGATGAGTGACTGCAAACACAGACTTAAGACAACCAGTGCAGCCTATAGCTGACCCAGTAACCCCTAGACATATGTCTTTTTTTTTTTTCTTTCCAACTTATCATGGCCAACTACCCCTTAAAGAGTAAGTAACACAGTGGTCATCATGTAAGGCACAGCGATATTTGAATGGTGTAAGTAGACTGTACCGGACGATGGTAGTGCCCCACTCCATGTCCTCTAGCCAACACAGCGCAGAGAAGCTGGGTGAACACTTCAATGCGCTCCTCTTACCCAATCCTCTAAAGCTACAGGACACTCTGTGAAGCACAAAGGTCTTTGAGGTACATGCCAGGACAGCCAGGGCATACACAGTTTGGTCCCGGGAGCCACTAAATATCCACGAGAGGAAAGGCCCCCAGTCTCCTGCAGTCCCTGCGTGGGAAAATTCTGTGGCCTCGTCTACCAGTGTTCTCTGAAGTTCCTTAAGCAGCACTGAGTCCAGCTGTCCAGGGTTTCTTCACTCCCTTTCTCACACTATTAAACCCCTGGCTTCTGCTTCCAAACTATTAGTACTCAGGTTCTTGTCCTGCCTCTGCTTTGGGAGCAAAGGGACCAGGGAAAATCTTAAATAAGACAGCTAAGCCATGAAGTTTGGGCTCTAACCCCTACCTGGGAATAGCACAGCGAATGTACCATGGGTTCACACGAAGCCCCAGGTCAGTGGCTCCCAGGTCTCAGTTTCCCCTCTTATTTACTTCCACGTTTTACTATCTTTCGTCAATGTGTGCCACATGGGGGAGAGCTGCAAAGCGTGTTTTGGGTAATGGGAAACTATCCAAAATGTTGAAGCCTTAGAAAAATCTAAAAAGACTCATGATTAAAAAGATGGTTTTAGAAGCTGTGTAAAAGATGGGAAAGAAAGGGAAAAGTGGATTCAGAGACATCACTAGAAATCTTGTTAGTATTTCAGTAAAAGATGACAAAAGAAAAGCAAAACTGGAAGAAACTCAAGATTTGGTGAATGTCTTCAGGACTGAGGAAATAAAGGCTTTGAGAGACTATTTCAGAAAACACTAAAATTTCTCAAGAGGATTCTGGGAGATGGGGTGGATTTGTAAAGGATAACCACCCTTGAGTACATGTCTTCAAGGAACCCTATCCAGGAGGCTGAGCAAAGAGGACAAGGATGAGGATAAGACGGTTATCTGAACAGGCCTCTAGGAAGCATGAGGGACATTCTCAGCAAACACAGGCTCTGAATACCTGTGCTAGCAGTAGAAAAGGAGCTCTTCCACTGAGGAAGTCAGAAAGGGAAGAGGTGTTCCTCCTGCATATGTCGACTGAAGTTAGGACCAGTGGGCAGAGGCCAAGTTCCCAGAAAAGGTGAAGAACTGTGTAATACAGAGTTGATTTATGGAAAGTACAGTAGAAAGGGTCAGAATTATTCTATATTTGAGGGCATATTTGCAGCACTACATTCTTCACTCTCTGTGCAATGCTTCGTATCTTGCAGGTCCTCTATAATAGTTTATTGTTCTGTCTTTATTTTGGATAGTGAAAGGTTGAAGATTAAAGTCTGGTAGCTGATACACAGAACTGTAGTTGTGTTATGTTGCCCGGCGAGGGACTTGAGTAGTTTCTAACTGAAATTTCAGCGTAATTTTGAAACACAAAGAAATAGCAGATCCCAGATTCACTCTGACAGATTCTCAAGATTTCAGCACACAAAAAATGCAAGGCAGTGTGACATCAACACACTCAAGAATAAAAAAGCTAGCCCTGGGGGGGGGGAATGTTTATCTTTTAAAACAGAAAAATAATATGAAATGCCAGATTCCTAGCCTATAGGAGACGGCCCAATTAAACATAAGGGCTAAATTAGACCTAGGAAATATATGCCAATAAAACTTTTAAAACACAATATTAATTTTATGGCCTTTAAGAAATACTGTCTAAAAGATATAACATTTTAATGAACTGGAACAATAAACATTTCTGAAAGATCTATTTATTGCTGAGCTATAAATTCTTGCATTTTTCATTAGCCTTAATAGAAGCATTCATTCTAAAAAGATCACCTAAATATAATGAACTGTCTAACTAAAGTATTGATAAGTTATACTTTCTTTTAAATGAGCAAAAGGAAAACTGACTGAAATAATGCTTTCAAAGGAAAATAATACCAGTAAAGGAAAACTTACTCATACCTTTTTACTGGAAAGCCTTTCTTTGAGGGATTTTAGCCAGGTTTAAACTATCAATGATTCTATCCCTTGCCTTTGATATTGGCTATATTAACATGGGTTTTATGGGATGAATATCAAGTGGAATTCAAAGGGTTAACTAAATATTGCTATTTCATCCTATCCAATGCTTGAAGCTGGATAAATATTAATACAGTACAAAAATATACTAACATTTCAGTATAATCTTTTAAACCTGTAATAGATTTTCATCACTTTTTTTTTTCTTATTTCATAGTTGTTGCAAGTGATTCTAAATGCACAGTATGGGGGCTGAGTGGAGGAACAGTGAGAAATGTGCTGGAGTTAGAAAATGGATAAATAACGGTACATCTAGAAATACAGGTAGTTTAGAATTCTGTTGACAGTCAATGGGGAGTTGTTCAAAGTTAAGCCAAAACATGATGAAAAGATTCACTTATTGTGTGAAGACAAGCAGATGGCTGATATAGACAGGGTGTCAGGATGGGTCTCCCTGATACTACTAATAAGGGACACTGGAGCAGACACCTGAAGAAGTGTGAAAGTAAGCCATACAGTGATATGAGAAAGAGTTAAGCAAAGGAAATGAAAATGCAAAGACCCTTAGGTAGGTGTGTGAGGATACTGTTATCCTGTAGATGTGTGTGAGACAATGCAAAAATGGCTCAGAAGTGAAATGATTAAGAGTTTTTACCGAATCAGTAGATTAATCAACTGATATAGATAAATAGGACTGCAATTGCAGGCAGGTAGGGTTTGGCTGGAGGTGGTAGATCACTGGGGATATGCCTTTTGGATTTATATTTTGTCCCTGATGAGTGAAGCTCACTTTCTGCTTTCTGATTGTCATATCCTAAATTGCTTTCCTCCACCATGTCCTTCTGCCACGGGAAGGGTGAAAGATGATTCCCAAGGATAGGCTTGAACGCCTTACCCTCAGGCCCAGAGACAGCCAACCATGGACCGAACCTCTGAAACCATAAGAGGAAATAAACTTTTCCTCCTCCATGCTGTTCCTGTCAGGTCTTAAAGGTTGCACTAAAGCAAAATTGACTAAAACAGAGGCTCTTCGTTCTGGAGAATAACCAAAGAACTGAAGGAACAGGGCCAAAGAGCACAGGATCTACTAGGCTTTGTATCCCTCTATAAAGTCTGGCTTCTCCCAGGAGCTGGAAAGCCTTTGGGGGGTTTTAGCCAAAGGGGTTTTAGCTGACATTTCAAAAAGATGGTTCTGACTGCTGTGTTTGGAAAAACCTCAGACTGGAGCTATCCAATGTTAATAAATGTGAGTGATGTGTGATTTTTAATTTTTCTAGTAATCACACTGAAAAAGATAAAAATATGAAATTAATTCCAATAATACATTTTATCCAATTCAACCTATCCAAAATGTTGTTATTTCAACATGTGCCCAATATAAAATGTAGTTTGTGAAATAGTTTAAATTATCTTTGAATACTAATATTTCAATATCCTGTGAGTCTTTCTGCAGTACACCTCAACTCAGAGCAGCCATGTTCATAGTAATCAATACTCCCAGGTGCTTAGTGGTTACCACATTAGCACATTTTCAGAATATGAACACAACATAGAAATTAATACAGAGTGATTGAAATAATTTTTTAAAAAAGGAAAATAGGAGCTTGAAGTTGGCAGAAAGAAACAGTTGGGGTCTCATTATATCGCAAGGTTGAGCTGCCAGGACTTGATAATGGACTGGATGTGTGGTATGAGAGAGCGTGCACAAGCATGACGGCAGGGATTGGGGGCCGGGGCAATGATAACTATGAAACTGCTATTTGCTAAAGCAAAGATGACTCTCAGAGAAGGGAGTTTGGTGTTCCCCACTTATGGCTGGGTGCTGATCATAACTCCCAGGTGATGTCTTAGATATATTGCTCCTGCTATCTAGGGTAGGGTGTGTCCTAAGGAAAGGCAAGACTCAAGACAGGGCTTCCTATCAAGACACATGAAAAAAAAGCCAGGGTACATGTGACAGAAAGACTTAACAGTGTTCCCACGATAGGAATAAAGAGGAAGGAGAGAATTACAGGAACCAGAATTGATGGCACTGAGTAAGCGTGCACATGGGGATGGGGTGGGGAGGGGGAAATATGATTCCCAGAGATATGCTTGAATGCGTGAGCACACACTGCTAGCACACATCAGGACAGGTAAAAATACTATGAGGAACAGTATTTTAGACACAGAAATGATAGGTTTGGCATTGTATATGTTGATGTAAGTGCTTCTTGAGGGCATCCAAATAAAGATGGTGAGTTAAAAAACTGAGAATAGAGGCAAGAAGCTCAAGAGTGAGAGAGAATTAAAAAAAAATAATAATTAGGAATTATTGGGGCTGGGGCTGAAGGAGTATTTACTAAAAGACAGCTTAAAGAAGAGCCCTGGAGAGCACTATTGCACAAGGAATCGGGAGAAGTGGATCCTGTTAGAAGACTAAGCAAAACAGCCAGAAGCAGGTAGAAAATCAGAGCAAGTAGCATCACAGATGTGAGAAGCAAAGCATATTCAGAAGATGATCTGAATTGTGCATGTGCTAATACCTATCAAACCACTTAGAATTATTTAGGTCAACACACCTTGTGTAGTATAGTATGTTAGCTGCTGTGTCCAATAAAAAAAAAAAAAATCAATAATGTTTTTAGAGCAAAGTCAATCTAGACAGACACACTAAGCAGGAATATAATTCAGTATCAAAAAGAGTCCTTAAAGGGCATATGAACTATCAGTTGTTAACATAGAGCCACTTACAACCTATATGATCAAGAATCCAGTGCCCTTGTAAGCTATACTCCAGTATGAATTAAACTCAGACTGTCATTCTCTCTAAAAAGTAAGCTTTCATTTTTCACCTTAGTACTTAGTATGATTCAGATGGCTCAGGAGACTCTGTAAGTGAGTTCAAGTTTTATCCAAAAATGAAAATTTTATTTTTTATATTAATATATATATAGTTACAAAAATGCAAGAAAGTTGCTAAGAGAAGAAAGAGCACCACTTAAGGAAATGGAGTCAGCAATCTATTAAAGACTATTTTTGCAAATAAGTTTTAAGAGCTATTTCTCAAACTAAAGTAAGACAATATTCCTCAAACTGTGCTTTGAAAAATAACATTTTAATGGGTAAATCTATCTAAAAGGAAATTCATTCTTCCTTCCAATCAATAATAGTATATGCTTAATAAATATAGCTCATTTTCTTTAAGCATTCTCTAACAAGCTAGAATTTATTTTAAAACCTTCAGAGTGGACTATGTGGCATCTCACAAACTTTTTATACTTGTAGTCATCTCAGAGAATAATGCAAAATATCTCATGAAACAAGTATTTGCCAGAATACAGTTTGGGAAAGAATGTATTAAGAACTGGGGCAGCGTCATTGTCAGAAACAGCCAAGTGAGATAAACCTGGCACAATGAATCTGACAATGCTGTGTCGTAAGTCTGTGTTTAACAAATCAATGAAAAAATGGGATAATTTTCAGTACATTGCAAAAATTAATTATTCAAAATAAACAAATGAAATAGTGAAAAATTACAAAGAATGATACAATAAGTCTTCACCAACAAGCTTGAGCAATCTCCAAGTTCAAAGCCCACTGCAGGAAATGTTATTTTTTTTCCTATTCTTTTTGTTAAAAATCAGTATATGCATAGAACTTCAAAAAAAAAAAACAGAGATTTTCATTATAAAGATGAAATCAAAATTATTTCTAGTCATATGGGGATTAAAGAAAATAATGTTATATATCATTTTCATCCTCCTGCCATCTAATTTAAAAATATATGCAAAGAATCAAGTTAAAAAGAACAAAAGGGAAATTTCAGAGAAAATATTATGAAAAAAAAATCAACATTTAGATGGAAAAGTGGAATGCTTTTTTGTAATAATTGTTATGACAGAGATTTAAAGCTGATATTCATAGTAAAAGCCTCACTTCTTCTGAGCCAAATGAATTCTTTTCTTGCCACTACATATGGTTTTTGTGATCACTGCTGAGCACCAGCAAAGAAATCGCAAGTTATGAAGTTCAGTTTGGAAGATGAAAGTTCTGCCATACCCAGGACGATGCCAGGGGTAATTCTTAACTAGTCAAGTTATTCAGGGAGTGGAGTGGGCAAAAATACTGGCAACACTGTATTATTAAATGAGATTTGTGACTATATAAACTGTAAAGAGCTTTTGAAAACTAAAGAAAACTCTAAGACGGAATAATGGTAACTAATCTTGTGGGAAATGATTATCCTCTTATCACCAAAAATAACAGAAATACATTCACATGTGTAGATATAATTAATAGATATGTATGTATATGTGTATACATAACTATATGTGTGTGTACATCCATATCTATACCTGCACACACACATTAACTTATTTATATGTACACATATGTATGCATACACACACACACATGCACAATTTTTTCCCTCTGAAAATACAATTTGTAAGCAATTCAACCACTTGGTTAACATGATGGTCTCCTCTAGAACAGAAACTCTTGCTTTTCCCTTCTACTGATAACCTGCTCAAGTCCCCAAGTATGCAAAGAAAACACTCAACCAAATGTAGGGGAGGACATCCTCAAGGACAAGATGCACTGGCAAGTAATTTCTCAGGCTCCAATTAATAGGAAAAAGCAATTTTGTAGCAAATAGAGAAAAATTTAAGTTTTTCTCATAATTTCCGTGCTGCATTTCAGTGCATGTAATTAGAAAGACCATGTTTGAGGGATATAAACAATTTTAGAAAGAGATAAGAAAGGGAGAACCTGAATATTAATTCTTAAAAGAGTTTAGTTATTAAGTTTCATCTAGTATATCCAAATGGGATATAGTCAAGTTTAATAAACAGTATTATTAAAAAATAATAATCAATTCCCGGTGACAGTATTATACGTATTCTGACACCTTTCCTAAGAATCATTCTGTTTTCAAATTTCTAAAGGAGAGGAATTGTTATTCAAAGTTCAATAACTTCTTCAATGCTTTAGTAGCCTGCTCAAAGGAGATGCAGCCTGTGGAAAAATCAGTGAAAAATAAATGAAATAAATACATCTAAAGACAAAAATAAAGCCACTGGCAGATCAAGCTAAGATTGGAGAAGGATGTTTTGATGTTCACAATATATCTGCTTTATAAATAATCTGTGGACAATCATATGCCACACTTTATAATAATCTGATAGGCCTTGACTAGAAGTGTAGTTTTCAAAATGACCCCAAGTTGGATAATAAAATTTGAATAGGTTTTGGCAAATATGAAAATGTGTATATGTCTTAAAAAGACAGTACTCTTATAATTGTATTTTTAATCAATGTTTCCTCTGTGGGAGGGGAGGAAAGAAGCAAGCTTCCAAAGTACTCATCCATGAAGCAGAACATTAATGTTTTATTTAGTGAAACTCCATCTCATGTTCTTATGTAGTTAAAAGGAGGCTGTATTATAAATGTGGTGGGAATCAATGAGTCACTGTTTCCATTTGTAATGCACTGAGCAGCTGTGTTTAGTGAGTATCTATTAGTCACTCATTTCTTTAACAAACATTTCTTAAGTATCTACGATGTGCCAGGAACTGTGAAATGGACAGACAGCTTCTGCTGCCTCAAAGGACAGCACCTACAGTGGGAAGAAAAGGACCAAGTGCCCATCACAGCAGCATGAGAAGTGCCCAGAGAAGGAATGGAGGTGAGAACCCTCAAGCTCAGGAGTGGCTAGGCCCTTGTTCCCTCCTCTGTAACCTTTTAATATTTACACCCCAAAGCACCTGTTTTTGTTGTTGTTTGTTTTTAATTTCTCCTGGCCCCAATCTACATACTATTCAATAAAATCTACAATAATAACAAGCATCCTTAATTTAGCGTAGCTTGAACAAAGTATCATATATAAGTGGCTAAGACAATAAAAAATTATTTCTCCATTTTGTAGGCTAGAAAGTCTAAGATCAAGATGGCAGCAGATTTATCTGGGCCCATTTCCTGGTTCATAGATGGCACTTTCTCTGTGCTACATTATGGAAGAGACTCGCTCACTTTGGGGGTTTCTTACAATCTCAACCAAGGCTCTGTCTGTCCTCATGACCCAATCACATCCCAAAGATCCCACCTTCTAAAACCTGCACCCTGAGCATTAGGATGTCAACAACTAAATGTAGGAGAGACATAAACATTCAGACTGCAGCAGAAGGTAGAAGTAGAATCAAAATGACATCCCCCCCCCCATTGTCAACTGGGGTGCTTTGATTAACACAGGCCTATGGTTTTCTACTCAAAGGGTTTACGTGCAGGTGTGGGGAAAATAGCAGCAAACACAAACAAGATCCCCAGTCCCACCGAGTTATATACGATTACAAATTGTATTAAGGCCTCCAAAGGGTGTGGGGGGGAGTGCGAGGAGAGACAATTCTGGATGCATGTGTACAGGAAGGCCTCTCTGAGGTACCCACTTCTAAGCAGGGATGTATGTGAAAAATGGGGAGGAGTGAGCCACCAAAACTGAAAAGGCCCAGGAAAAGAAGGAAAGCAGCAGCAGTAGTCACCACAAGTCTGAGAAGACCAGTGACGAACCTAGTTATAGAGAGAAATGACATGAGTGTGGCAGCTGAAGGGTTATGTTGCCACATCACTGTCACTGGTATTACCGCCCCTTGAATTCTCTTTGGATGGATATTCTTAGCTCACAAGGACTCATCTCTCCACAGTTCAGTCTCATCATTTGTGAACTATGAATAACAAATTACTTACTTCATAGTTTTGGTGAGGATTAAATGAATGAGCATATGTAAAATGCATTAGGTGAAACTGGTTTAGAGAAAGTTCTCGAGAAAGTTTAGGGATAGTAATAATAATCTGGTGGGAGGTGTGACAGACACATTCCAAGGTGCCCCCCAGTGAGTCAAAGTGTGTACACCTGAACTTCGTTTGCCTTCTGAGTGCAGGAAGAACCTGTGCCCTGCTTCCAGGTCACAGAAGATGGGGAAGGTGATAGGCAGTCACTCTTTAATGAGGTTGTGCTATATAAGCAGTCATATAGAAACCAAGCAATCACATTATGTGAGCTGCTGACAGACAGGATGGCCCTTAAGAGGTGAGAACTTCAGCCAGATAGCTGTGAGGAACTGAATTCTACAGGCAACCTGAAGGGACTTGGAAGGTGACCTCCATGCTGCAAATGAGAATGAAGCCACCTACCTACCACTTAGTTTCACCTGCTAAGACCCTAAACAGAGGACTGCGCTGAGACTCCTGACCCTTAGGAATTAACCTAATTCCTGAGCCATGAAGACACTACTTAGTGCGATACTTTAAGCTGCTAAATTTGTGGTAATGTACTACACAGCACACACACACAAAAACCAACAATAACAACAACAACAAAATATGAAACAAGAGATGCAAGTAAACTCATTGGATTGCTTTTCTTTTATCAGTTTAGAGACAAAATTATCTGTTAACGACCCCAGGTGTGGATGTGTGTCTGTGTCCAGAGAACAGGTAAAGAGAACACAGAACTCAGAGCAGTTTGGTCGAAGTATCAAAAAGATGGATTATAACGAGCAGGCTATAATCTCTAGAGGGCGGGGATCAGTGTCCCATGACAGAGAAGGAGCTTAGTAAATGTTGTTGAATGAACTAATTTTGTTGTGGCTTAGAAGTGTCTCTATTTGATACAACCACTTAACCCCACCCAGTTGTCTGATGAAGGTGCCCCAAAAGAGACTTTTGTTAGAGTGTACAAGCTAGTGATTTTATAAGGAACACACAGATAACAGGGGCTACTTTTAGTTACAGTCTTCTATGTAAAGAAGAGAAAAAGAAAGCTAACAATGGATTTTAGCTTTTGCCTGAGGTTATCAAGACCACAGTTCTGTTACTGTAACACAACATACCCAAGTGTGGACAATGTATCTCTTCCAATTAAATCATTCAGCCTTAGGCAATCCAGAAAATGGAGGCACTGTTGCTTCTACTAAATCTGGCACAATTTAAATTTTATGTATACCCCAATTACTCTAATATTCTCTAGGAAAAGAAAAATAACCCCAACAAACTATAAATATACAAGACATTTCACTCTATTCTCCATCATTAACTCAGCATGTCATAGTGGAAAGGGACTGAATTTAAAGTTCAAAAAATGTCTATTATATCAGCTCTGCATCTTCCCACCTATCTCAAAATGATCCAGTTTTTTAATAGTTTTAAGTCTTTATCTCATTATTCAAATGAAAAAAGTAAACATAATTCTAAACTGTTAATGTGAATCAGAAATAATAAATGTAAAACCATGACATAGTAATTAATTATATATAAGGAGTTAAATTTTATAAGACTGAAATATACAAATACTGATCATCATTTTATTAAGTTCTCAAGTGTGTCTGAGAACTTGAACAGAGATACAATATCTTAGAAAGTAATATTTGAAAATCTGCTTTGAAATTAGGTATCCCCCGGCTGGGGAGTCTGGTCTTGTTGCCTTAGTGCTAGCTGGTCATGTGACCTCTATGTCCCCTTGTGAGAAATTAGCTCCTCAGCCTTCAGCAACTCTGTCCTAGCATCCAGGCTATTGCTAATGGGTGCAGAGATCAGTGTCAGAGGCAAAGCTATCCTAGGGAGATACTCTGCACATCAGATAAAGTTAATTATCTCCTCCAGGTGAAGGGCAAAGATATAGGGTCAAAACAACAGAAGAGATACCATGAGAGGAACACATACATGTATAGCAAATATATATAATACACACATACACACACACACACAGAGAGAGAGAGAGAGAGAGACTGGGGCAAGGTGAGAGCGCCAAAGACTGCAGGTCAATAGCTGATGCAGGTTCAAGACTCTCCCACCCAATTACTTAAGGATTCCCCTCCCCCAGAATTACCTCCACTTTTTGCAATTTTAGCAAGGTTAAACTAACACAACCAGGAAGTATTACAGTAAGCAATAAGTAAGCTACTAAACACTTTCCACTTTGAAGACAGTGCATAGTTCACTGGAGACAGAAATTCCATTTGTAACGAAAGCCAAAAACCATGAAAAAAGTTGGACTGAAAACTAATAACAAGCCAACAGTTCCACTTAAAGAATACTATGAGCGTAAAATTTCATTACCTCTCAAAATCAACCTCCAAATATTCCTAACAAAATGCCTAAGTCATACTGACACTGTGAACCTAGATGGAAACCCTAAAACAGAGAGTTACAGATGAGCAACACTTCCTTGACTTCCCTGTTTCCCCAAAAGATTTCATTATAGCAACCCATGAAAAGGCTCTCCTAAGGAAATAAAAGATTTTATGATCAATTAAGTTTGAGAAATACCATTTACACAAAGTTCACCAATCTTCTTCACTGCAAAGCTCTAGAACTTTCATGATGCAGTTGTGCACAGCATTTCCCAAACTCCTGAGTGCTCAGAACACTGTTAGCCCTAGAACATTCTATTACATGTTCATTCTAGAAACTGTTGCTCTATACTGACTAAACTGTAGTGGCTGAGAGCCCTGGAGAATTACAGACCTACAATCTACTTGGCCCTAATTTGACACAGCCTCACTTCAACTTCATAACTCTCAACACTTTATAGGCCAAAAAAGAAATGCACCTCATAAAAAATGTCCCTGCTATTTTTTAACAAAATTGCCATTGAAACGTAATTCAAATGTTGTTTGGTATATAAAGAAATGAGGCATATGTCTAACTTTTTGTGTTTGTCTTTTGTTTTACCTCTCTAGAGCCTCTGAGATAAGAGTTTGCTCAAATTCGCAGGCCTCACTCAGGCATTTGTGATACAGTGACACCTTCTAGCCCCTTCCTCTTCATTACCTGCCCTTTGTCTCTTTACCTATGTCTCTAAAGTTCCATTTAAAAATAAATTCTGAATGTAAAGAAATTATAAATGACAAAAACAAGTTTTAACACTCAGATTTCCTATATCTATTTGATTAAAAATTATCCTGAAACTAAAGATAAAAATAGAAAAACTAAAGATAAAAATAGAAACACCTTCATTTTTAAAGACAAGTATTCTTGTGGATCACACTCAGACATCAATTACATTGAGTTTTTCAATTATTACGATCAGCACTGATCCTTCTCCAGCTAGCAAAATTGCCCTTCCTTCAATTACAGAAGGCTAAGTTAAATGTGAAGAACACAGAAATAACATTTTAAAAGGCAGATGTGAGATGCAAAAAGATAATACTGGGACAGAATGTATAGCTTTACGTGAGCTTTTAAAATATGTTAATGTATATATATGACAGAGCTGTACATTACAAATTGGTTTCAGAGTATTAGCAAAGAATTAATAAGAGCTTGCTAATCTAGGTATAGGAAAAAGGACAACAATTCTGAAAATAAGGAGCTCAGGAAGTAGCAGTAAGGTCACATAATCCAGGGTATACTAAAAACACATCCGTAGCCCAGGGTGGTGGTGCACACCTGTAATCCCACTGGTTCAGGAGGCTGAGGCAGGAGGATCAAAAGTTCAAAGGCAGTCTTGAAAACTTAGTGAGACCTTAAGAAACTTAGTCTCTTAAAAAAAAAAAAAAGTCTGTTAATGTGGTTTAGTGGGTTTAGCACCTCTGGGTTCTATCCCTGGTACCAAGAACAAAAAACATCTGCACATGCACAAGCTGGTTATGGTATTCAGTCCCAGAACATAGACAAGACAAATGGGAAGCAGAAATACAGTCAAATGTCAAATAAAAAACAGAGACCTCACTTAACCTACACTTCCATTACTTCAATCACTAGGTTAAGTGTGCTGAGGAAAAGTGAGGGGTCCACCAGCTACAAGAACCAAACCAACCAACCTTCCTTCTCTCCTTCCTTCCATTTTTCCTCTCTCTCCCCCTCCTTTCCCTCTCAATGTACTTCCAAAAACTACACGTGGCTTGTTCCAAGTTAGAGGTCTTTACCAGTTACAGATTGTCACTAAACTTACCTTCAAAAACACTTACAAAGGGATTAGAAAGGTTCCCACCCAAGCCACCCCAAAGACAATGGAATCAACAATTTAAGCCAAAAGGGAAAGGTCCTACTCCTAGTTTGAATTCATCATGCACCGTATGGAGAGAAGGATCAGGGAAAGAGTGAGCAGGCTCAGGAGACATGTTTGCCATGGGTACAGAGGAAAACAGTAACTCATATAATGAATGTGGTCTAAAGCTGAGTGAGAGGAAACCTGAGCAGAACAAAAAGGATGCTGTGACTCAATTTAAATAGGGAAGCAGTAAGAAAGACCTTGCCCTGTTTCAGAATTAGCACCAACCATATGTTCTTGAACAAGTTACTGTAGTGACATGAAAGCAACTGAAACAAAAGATCTCTAATGCTTCTTCCAGACCCAATGTTCTATGACATACATAGAGCAAAGAGAGTGGCAATGATTAGGTCTAAAGTAAGTCAAAGGTAATGGAAATGATGAACAGAGTTAAGAACTAGTTGCTGCCAAGCTCAATGCCAAGCTTGTGAGTGGTGCGATTCTGTCTGACCGACCACGCTGAATGTAATTTGAATCCTATACTAAAACACATGATAAACACAGGTGGGAGGCAAAGCACAAGAATGAGTGTAAATCCATGTTTCCCACCAAAGAACTGACAGAAAATGGCAATGATGACTTTCAGGAGAAAAACTTTCTATAAATAAGAATTGCTGTCAGGTGCATGGTGCATGCCTGTAATTCCAGTGGCTCAGGAGGCTGAGTCAGGAGGATCCTAAGTTCAAAGCCAGCCTCAGCAAAAAGCAATGCGCTAAGCAACTTGGTGAGACCCTAACTCTAAATAAAACACATGATAGGGTGGGAATATGGCTCAGTGGTTGAGTGTCCCCAAGTTCAATCCTTGGTACCCCTCTTCCCTCCAAAATAAGAATTTCTACTTGAGCCAGGTGCAGTGGCACATCCCTGTAATCCTAGTGGTTTGGGAGGCTGAGGCAAGAGAACGGAGAGTTCAAAGTCAGCCTAAGTAACTCAGTGAGACCCTGTCTCAAAATAAAATACAAAATAGGGCTAGGGATGTGGCTCAGTGGTCAAGTGCCCCTGAGTTCAATCACTGGTAACCCCCCCCCCCCCCGGGCCCCCACAAAAATTGCTACTTGAATTGTGTAGGATACTTTCCACAACTGAGGTGGTATAACTGGTCTTGCATGGACTAAGAGAAAAGATGCAGAGGGCGGGCTAAGGCTATAGGTCAATTGGTAGAGCACTTGCTTAGCACATGTGAGGCACTGGGTTTGATTCTCAGCACCACA
The DNA here is from genome assembly GCF_964194105.1 of Spermophilus citellus. Lineage (NCBI taxonomy): Eukaryota > Metazoa > Chordata > Mammalia > Rodentia > Sciuridae > Spermophilus > Spermophilus citellus. Next base: position 92,540,063 of record NC_138198.1, on the reverse strand, counting down.
TAAAAATAAAAAAATAAAGGTATTGTGTTCATCTACTATAAAAATATTAAAAATAAGGGCTGGCGTTGTGGCTCAGTGGTGATCCACAGTACCACATAAAAATAAGATGCAGAGGGCTTGCATTGTGCATACAGTTAGTTACACAGTGTAGGGAGTCACCTTGCATGCCATATACCTCAGAAATGACTCACTGGGCATTCATACAAGTAAAATGCCTGCTATGATGATTAGAGATGGAATAGAACACCAGCATTTTGCATGGGTTTTAATATATACTGGATTTTTTTTTTCTAGGAATGCACCTAACCTGTATTTGGAGAAAATATTATACTTTGCTATATTGGGAATTTTTAGAATAGTTTTCCATGAATAATTATGTCACTGAAGTTAACACCACATGTGGTATTTCTATTGATACTCTACTATATGACTAACAAGCTCCAACTGCAGTTCTGGCAAATCAGCTATGTGATGTATATATATATAGTAGCCCAGGTATACTACTATCTATCATGCCAAAATGAAAGCTCATGCTTGGCCATTGACATATGGGAACACAGAAGATTCGATTATTACTTTGAATTTACTCCTCATATAGGATATATATTGTATTATAATAAAACATAATGCTATTTATCTGTATTAAGAATATATGTATATTTATGTTACATTTTCGAAGACTTTTGTTTAAAGACAGCAAAAGAACTTTACAAAACAAGCATTTTTTTAAAGGAGTACTGCTTGTAGCAGCTTCTACTCTTGTACAAGAGTGATTTTACATGTTTTGAGGGTGTTGTGCCTTTGCTATATTTGATAAAGCCCATGAACAGAAAACTCCATGTGGCAGACTGCTGTCTTCCAAAATCCATTCTCCCCTTCATTCTTGTACAGTAACAAACACCTCCTCTGAGTTTGCGCGTCATCAAGGTGATATTTCCCAGACTCTTGCAGTTACTGTGGCCATGTGTTCTAAGTTCTCCACAAAGGAAGATAAACAAATATGATGTGTGCAACTTATGTATTACTTCTGTGAACTTCCTCTACCCGAGTCTTCTAGTTAGAACACAGATGAGCCAGCTTTAATCACTGGGAATGAGGCAACAGCCTGTCAGGATGTGGGACAAGAGAGGGAAGAAACTGAAGGCTAAACTTCACAACCCTAAGTGCTAAAACTCCATGGGTACACTGTTTAACTATAGACTGTTAAGGGAAAGAAAAACTGCTACCATGTTTAGGCCATCTTTTTCCGGGAATCTCTGGGAATATGTTACAGCAAAATGGCCTTTATCTTGATTAAGGCACCCTGGAAACAAACCATCAAACAAATGTATATTCAGAAAAATGGGTGTGTGTGTGTGTGTGTGTGTGTGTGTGTGTGCGTGCGTGCATATGTAAAACATTGGATAAGATTTCAGAAATTTCATAACAAATCCTTGAATTCTTCCTTGATACTCTGAGATAAACATTTTATAGTGATTAAGGATAGCTAAAAGTCTTTTAGGAAGACTAGCTTAAAAAAAAAATCAAAGGAGCTTTTGTTTTGAGGCAGTTACAAGGAACCTCATTTCGTCAGCCAGAATTATAATACACAGGTGCAACAGGAGAGCAGACTGAAATACGAAACATGATTAAATGATTGGCTCCTTCCCCAGTAACCTAAATTCTTTCATATCTCATCTCTATTTTCAGGCCTGCAAGCTAGTCATCTTAATGAATGTCAAAGCTTATTTAAGTGTGTTGCTGTAAATACCAGGGGCAACAATCATTTAGATTCTAAAGCTATAATACAATTCTCCTTTAAATGAAAGAAATCATTAAACATCATCATCTACATTCTCTTTCTGTCATTAATAAAGGATGAAATTCTAAAGCCAACATTCCTTGCAATAAATATATAAGGAGGTTAAACAAAGAGGCAAAATCATACTTTGTAATTAACCACTATGAAAAAATACACTTAAAGAATGTGAGAATTCATTCAAAATAATAGCAACTGAAGGATCAGCAATAGTGCTCAAAATTTTGCCCACCCATTTTCCCTTTAATTTTATATTTTATCTTAATAAGCAATTATAATACCTTAGGAATAATCTATTGTTTTTAAACTGGAAGTTGGAAAAGTAGTGGAAATAATTCATTTTATATAGAATGAAAATGTAAAAAAATAAACATGGCATATTTTATGACTGTGTAGCCTCTTTTTTATTTTTATTTTTTTGAGCAATGAGGAATGTGTAAAATTTTATTATTTTTATTTTGTAATAGAAGTTTTGTATCGCTGAGGACTCTGTAAAAGACTAGCCCTAAAATGTGACTGTGAGCCCTGAGAAAAATTCATAGGAAAGTGATTGCTGTCACAGTGCAGCCTGATTCTGCAAGGGTCCTCACAGTCCCTCCTCATAGGGACTGGAGTGATCTAACCACACCATATGCTCTCACCCACAGGACATGTATGCTCTATGTGCAAACAATCAAGTCAACCATCTAATTTTATTCAAGTGATTAAAGGGAGGAATGGCTTTTAAAATTCAAGCTGTTTAAAAATCAGTTACTAGTGACACAATTCATTATCATAATAACTGAAAAGTGTTTCCATTTAATTCAATAATAACCATATACTGATAAGTGAACAACTAGTCATGTGGGAATTCAAATCATCCATGGTAAGATTTTCATCTCATAAACTGAAATAAAATGCAGCTAAAATAAATATTGTAAACAATTGAGAAAGGGGAGTTAAATCCAATTTTGGCAAAAGATCATGAATATTTTTGAAAGCAAGTTTTAGCCATATGGCACAAAATCCAATCAAAAATTAAAATGAGAACGTGTTCATCAAACTTACATATAAAAGCAAAATGAGTGACAGAGTAATCAAGCAAATGTGAATGTCATGGACATTAGAAATAAAAAATCTATGTTGCCCAAAGGAACAGAGCAATTATAGCAATAAAACAAATATGAGCATCTGTTTATAAAATAAGATGTGATTTCTCTAATTTAGAAACCAACTCAAGAAAAAAATTATTATATCTACATCCATTCAGCAGTAGAGTACCTCTAGTTTCAATTCCCAATAGGAGATGGGGAAAAGGCATATAAATAGGTATATGCATGTGGGTATATCTCTGGGGATCAGACATAGATTCCTGTGCATGCTAGGGAAGTGCTCTACCACTGAGCTACATCAGCCCTTAAAAGTATTTTAATAGAAATTTTAGAGATTAAGAACCAGATTAAAGGATTAAGAAACGACAGATCATTAACAACACTCAGAAGCATTCCCGCCCAGGTGCCAATCCCCAGGGTAATTCACACAGATCAGTTATGCTGCTTTTTGACCTTCATAAAAGAAAGATTGCATTGTACATATACTTTTATATGAAACACTTATACTTAACATTATGTTTGTGAAATTCATCCATATTTTGACATGTGGATGTAGTACATCCTTCACATTTTGATAGATTCAAACAGTGGAATACTACACAAGAATTAATTCATACATTCTGCTCTTGATGGTTATTTGGGGAGTTTCCAGCTTTTAGCTATGGTGAACAGTATGACTATAACATTTTTGCTTATTTCTTTGGGTAAATATATCTACAATTTCCATTGGGAGCTTAAATGCTGGGTCAACTTCAATAAACACTGTCAAACCATTTTTTTTTTCAAAGTAGTTTACATTCTCATAAACTTGAGAGTTTTGTTTCCTTTACTTCCCCACCAATACCTATTATTGTATGTTTTCTTCATTTGTTTGTTTCTAACCCTAGCTATCCTCCTGAATATGTAGATGCATTGCATTTTGGTTTTATATTTTTATTTTTTTAAGTCAAGTAGATGATTTCTGTTTCTTGATGATTCGTGATGTGGAGCAACTTTTCATAGGTTTACTGGCCATTTGGTTATCAGGCTTTTCAAAGTGCAAGCTCTTGTCTTTTTTTCCCAAACTGATAAAAGTTACTAGCATTAACAAGTAAATTTAGCTCAACTTTTGAATTATAATATTATTGATTAAAAAATCAATATCATTGCTAATGACAGCATCAAGTAAAAAGAAAATGTGAGGAAATTATTATGTAAAATATCTTTGAATAATCAAACAATGTTTTGTTATTTTGTTGTTTTTTGGGTGATGATGGGGATTAAACCCAGAGGAGCTCCACCACTAAGCTATATCCCTAGTCCTTTATATTTTTAATTTTGAGACAGGGTCTCATTGAGTTGCCCAGACTGGCCTTGAGCTTGCAATCTTCCTTCCTTAGTCTCCAGAGTTGCTGGGGTTATAGGCATGTGGCAACATGCATGGTTTGAATAATCAAATTTAAGTGAAAGATGTGTGAGACCTCTGAACTAGTGGTTCTCAACCTCTTCACCTTGGGGGATTCATTCCCAGGGGGCCGTATGACAATGCCCAGAGAAGATTTTTGAATGACTGAACTCCAGGTAGAGGATGGTATTGATGCCTAGCAGGTGGAGATCAGGTTTGCCAGCAGATACCCTATGGTGCACAGGACAGCTGGCCCACTCCACCCCTACCACAAAGGATCATCTAGTATAAGATATTACCAGTGTTGATGTAAACCTGTTGTATATTGAAAAGTGTAAAATGATAAAGAAAAAATTAATGAGGGTATTATATAACACTTATGGATTGGAAGATAATATTGCACAGATTTCAGAAAGGTATGAGAAAACTCTGATGTGACAGGTATGTTCACTACCTGGATGTGGTCATGGTTCCAGAGGTGTGCTCCTATATCAAAATTCATCAGCTGGTGTATTCTTAGTATGTGAAGTATATTTTATGTTAGTTATATTATCAAGGAAGCTATTAATGTTTTTAATTATCAAAAATAAAATAAAACTTAATTTTAACAGAAGACATCAAAGTTTTACAACTATTAAAAGAATTAAGTCTGTAACTAAAAGTTGTCAAGAAGATACAGGCCTCACTAACTTTACAAGTAAGCTTCCTCTAACATTTTGAAAAGATAAATGAATAGTATAAAAACCTTTGTACCAAATAGCCTTTTTTTAAAGAGGCCAGCATTACTTTTATTACAAAATTGTCAAGGACATAATAAATAAAAAATAATAAGGGTCAACCTCTCTTCTATCATAAATGTAAGAATTCTAAGAAAAATATTAGCAAATTGTGTGTGTGTGTGTGTGTGTGTGTGTGTCCATCCATTTTCTTCTAGTAATCCAAGGAAAACAGTAATCATCTTAGTAGATGAAAAAATATTATACATGATTAAACTCAGAAAATAAGGAATAGAATGTAACTTAATAAGATAATAAAGCATCTATAAAGGAAACCTGCTTTAAGCCTCCTGCTTAAAGATGAAATAGTAAAATTTTTATCCCTGAGATTAAAAATATGACATTGACTTCAGTCACCACCACTACTATTCAACACTACTGAATATTTTATCTAGTAGAAAAAAAGCAAGAAGGATACAGCCATTTAAAAATAATAAATAAAACAATAATTATCACAGACAGCAATGGTATACTCAGGTAAGCCCCCATCAAAAAAATATATACTATTAGAATTAATAAATGAGCACAATCACTAGAAAAAAAAAACTACACAAAAATTGACTCCTCCATTATCAACAGAAATAGAAATGAGTTAGAAAAGCAGCAAAAAATATTTAGGAAAGGATCAATTAACAGGGGCACAAAATCTATCCTAAGAGAACTATGAAATATTATTGAGAAAAGTTAAAGAAAACCTAAATAAATGAAAGACAAATTATAGTCATGAATAAGATGACTCTGTGGGAAATGTATTACTTCTTCCCTAAATTAGTCTATATATTAGATGGATCCCCTAATCAAAATCCATGTAATTTCACAGAAATTGACACAGTTATTCAAACACTTCTATGAACATCTAAAGGGCCAATAGACAAGGAAAAACAATTAAGCCAGTGAGCTGCCTCTATTAACTATCAAGCTACCAACAACCAAGAAGCATAACACGATTTTGGTACTAATGTGAAAGACCAACACAAAAGAGCAGCATCCATAAACAGAAGCACATATAACTTGTCAATTGACAAAAGTGACATTACACTGCAGTGGGGAAACCAGCCTTTTCAATAAAATAAAATATGAGTGACCAACTGGACATCAATCTGTGGGCTTGCTTAATATAATGTAGCATTATATTTTTTATAGAATAACATCTTTCTATAATAATCTACAGTTTGGCATATCAGTTCTGACCAAACATCAAGAGTTCAAAACTTGATTTTGCTGCTGAAAATAACTCATTTTATATAAACTAAAAGCTTATTTAATTGATAAGTATACTTAATTTAATAAAATTCACACACTTGGTATAAAGAAAATATTTTAAGTTAAATTTTAAAAATGTAACATATCCTCAAGTTTTGGCAACAGGTCTGTAAAAACTGGTGGGATTGTGTCCCAGTACTTTCTCTTCTCCAAGTAAATATGTCCAAAACATTAAAAACACATCAAAGATCAGCTTCACTGTTTATCTAAACGTATTTTGCCTTTTGTAATACAAAACCACTGCAAACTCATTTTAAAATATTCAGAAAACAAAAACTTTCCTAATTTCTTAGGAATTCAAATGTATACTGGCATATAAAAATATTAGAATAAACATATCTAAGCCATTAAAATATCAAATAATAGCTCAGCATCAATAATAGCTTATTAATTCTGTTTAAATTTTTCCTGTTTTTTTTCCCTTCTTTTCTTTCTGAATGAATAAAAACATCAGAAAAGGAATTTAAATGAGAACACAGAGTAACTTTCTGGAAACTATCCCAAGAGAGTAAAGAAAGTAGGGAAATGAACCACTTGAAGCATTTCCTCAACCCTCCATCAATACACCCCTTCTTTCTTTCACATGCCCATTATTTAATCATACCTCTAATGTCCACCAGATTTAAATAAGATAAATTAAAATACAAATTAATAAAAACACATCTGTAATAGCTTGGTACATAATTACTAATGCAAGAAAAATGTTCTCAGTATTGTTAGCATTTCTGACACTCTCATTATCAACAGCACGCTTCTGTCTTACACTGATTGCACCATTTCCTAAGAATGCTTATTAGATTCTCCCTCTAGATTGTAAAATCCCTGAGCACAGGCACTGGGGCTACTCACTAGTTTATCCCCACTGCCCAGCTAGGAAACAACAGGACATTTAGAAACAGGCTCAATGGTTATGAGTAGCTAAATGCAATTTAATCATGACCACTGAAAATTTAATATGATTATCTCTCTCTACAAAGAAAATAAAGCAAACTCCTCAAAATTATGGAAAACATCGATTTAAAAAAAAGAAAAAACCCACAATCTTCTTTGAGGATGAAACACTTTAACTGCTACATTAATATAAGAATTTATACTAGAAACTGTCACACTCCCTATGTTGTTTTTCAGATAATTTATACTTTAATATAATCCTCTCTTTAAGAGGCTTCTGTAATATAAAAAACTTGGCAAAACTAAAACTTTTCTTTCTGAAGTCTGAAAGTGAAATGTAATCTAAGACGATAGGAAGAATATAAAGCAGTTTTTAAAGATGCTTTTACTTACAAATAAGATGTTAATTTGAATTTCATTCAAAAATAACTATTGAATACCTATACGACAGCACATATTGAAATATCCATGCATTATTAATATGTAACTTTTGGGAAGACAGAGGTTTATTTAATAAATGGCTTTGGAATATCTGGTAGTCTAGCAAAGGAAAAAAGTTAAACTGATATTTATAACCATATATAACGTTAAAAGGCAGTAGAGTTCCACTTCCAGACCATCCTGTGAGGAGCTCTGTGGACGTGTTCCTCAGCAAAACACCCATAATGGTAAAAATTACTTATATAAATAACCATTTAAAGTCTCTGAAATTTGTCCTATTGGCATCTAGTGAATGAAGAAACAGTTATTCCAAGAGTCTGCTAAATCTTGTAAACACAGCAAGAGTCTGTGCCACTGGCGCCCTGAACCACTCCCCCCACCCAACGTGTCCCAGTCAGGGGTGAGGGAAGCCCCTCTCCAGCTGCAAGGAGTCTTTCTCTCTCTCTCTCTCAGCTCCCTGTCAAGTGATCCAGAACCTCAATGGGAGGTGCCGGTCAACAGAATTTCTCACACTAAATTCCTGGAGAGTACAGCTAAGAAATAAGGGCTCCTTTCTTTCACCCAATGAACACTCTACTGCAGAGACTCTACCCACATGCAGCAATGAGTACTGAGACCCTCAGTCCCACTCATAGGTTGGGGGCTCCATTCCAGGAGAGGCAAGCTGGGAAAACCAGTGCCCTGCTATTAAAACAGCCCCACCTGATGCCATTAAAACAGTTTTTAAGGTCGTCCCAAAAAACTAACTTTATTCAAAATAGAATACAGGCAAATTCAAGAGGAAGGGGGCTCTGTAAGCTACAGAGATCCTGGTGCTGAGCAATCAAGAGAACAAGAGCTCTATGTAGCAACAAGCTAAACTTCAGGCTGATTTACTAGATAGAACCAGAAAAGATTTAGCTATGAAGAGCCCTCCAGGGATCTGAACTATCTCAAAATCTGCCCTCAAAACTATCCTGCAATGGAGCACTAAATTAATTGGATCAGACTGTGAACCTGTTGAAAACTATAAAGCAACCAGGCAAGCAATTAACAGAACCACGGGGCTGGTGTGATACCAGAGGAAGTCCTAAAGTCTTGAACACAGTTCTACTGATATTGAAATTGAGGAACAGAGAGAGAAAACTGTGTCTCTAAAGGAGAAATGTTCCTGTTGGAATATGAAATGGAAGGCTCATGGACAATTGCTGAATCTAAAGGAGCCTAAGGAATAGAAAGAGACCAAAACAGGAGCACACTAAACAACCCATAAATTACTCTATCTTTCCCACTCCCTGTAAGTTTTCTGGAATGAAGCAAAGCAGAAACAAGACCTCAACAGAAAGAGACCATTAACTTCTTGAAGCTAGTGGCTAACATTTGATTGGACCATAACCCTCTGGCCCAATGACCACATCAACCTCCCAACCTGCCAGAGACATTAATCAAAGTGTAACATGCAAACCAGACCAGACTCCCTGACGGGGAAACATGATTATGCTCAATGTTTTCCAAGCCAAGGGAAGTTCAGCCCTTTTGAATCACACACACACACACACACACACACACACACACACACACACACACACACCACCTAACTGCATATGCTGATAAAAGACCATATCCTAATATAAAATCCAAGAAGCCCTGGCATACACTTCACTCTTGATAGCCCACATTGTGCCCTAAGAGCACATACCCTCAATTTCCGATAACACTCCTCCTCTTTGCTAAAATCTGATGCAGCCTTACGTTCTTTTCTGTGGTGTTCATACAGACCACTTCGGACCTCCTTCTGGTGACACTATCAATCCAATAATTGTATCCTCATTGCTTACAAGGAAGTAGAACATTTAATAACAAGATCACAATGAGTTTAAATGACAAATGTCATTATGTTGTGACTACCAAAAACCCGATATAAATTAATTATCTCACTCCCCGAGCAAAGATAAAGAAAGTCCTAAATATCATGATACACAGTGATAAAATAAAGGTACAACCAAAAGAAATATTTTCCTACTTTGAGGAGCAAAGATTTTAAGTAATTATTGCATTTCACACGGGTACTTACAATGGTTTAACAGAAACATCAGGGGAAAGGACAGTGTGTGCTCATGGCCAAGTTCATGCCCTGTAAGCAGCAACAACACAGGCTTCATGCTGCAGGAAAACCAGCTTACTAAAATAATCTAGCCAAGTCTCTAGACAAATTAATAAGAAAACAGAGCAACAAAAACAAGCCTTGGAGAAGGGGCTATCAGTATACAGTCATGCTATAAGATATGCCCACTTTAAAAGAGAAACAGAGAGAAAAAAATAGGGCGTAAGGGTGAAGAGAGGAGGCAGAGACAGGGAGGGGAAATAGACCACAGAGTAGGAAATGGTTAGGCCAGAAACCCACCTGTGGGAGCCCTGATGTTGAATTTAATAAGAAAAAAAGTTCAGTGCAGCCATTTTAAATATCTTCAAATAACTAAAGGAAACCATGCCCAAATAAGTTGAGGAAGGTATGAGGACCATATCTCACCAACTAGAGCAGAGCACAGTGACTGGGAAAGTAAGAAAGATAGTGAATGGGGAAAAATATACTGAGCTGAAAAGTAAAATAATTGAAATTTTACTCAATGGGCTCAACAATAAATCTGAACTGGCAAATCAACAAGTATGAAGTAAAATCATCAGAGATTATGTCTATGCTATGGTTTGAATGTTTTCTTTAAAACTCATATTGAAATTTAATTGCCATGGTGATATTAAGAAGTAGAACCTTTCAAAGGTGATTAGGTCACAGGAGCTCCACCCTCATGCATGGATTAATGTCTGGTTGTCTGGGGTCACTTTGCTGTAAACTGGAGCTCCCTTGTGCATACAATCTTTTGCTCCTACCCTCTTGCTCTCTGGCACACTCTCAGGACATGTGATGCCCTCTACCACACGTCACAGCAAAGAGAGTCTCACCAGATGCCAGTGACTTGGCATTGGATTTCTCAGCCTCCAGAACTGTGAGAAATAAATTTATTTTTTAATACATTACCCAGCCTGTGATGTTCTGTTATAGTAACAGAAAACGAACAAAGAATTCTAAAGAAGAGTAAGAAAAACTTTATAAAATGAACAGAGGCTCAGAGAAACATGGAACACAATGAAGCATACCAAAGTGTGGGGAACTGATGTAGCACAAAGAGAAGAAAGACAGGAGGAAGAAAATATTTGAAGAAATAATGGCTAACTGTCCAAATTCAAAGAAAAACAACCTACAAATTAAAGTATTCCTGTAAAATCAGAGAGAAAATTTTCCAAATAGTAAAAAATGACTCATCAAGTACAAGGGAAACATGATAATATATACCACTGAATTCTGATCAACCCAAAATATGAAGGGGAAAAAAATCAACTTACAATAACATTAAAAAGAAGAAAATAGCAAGGAAGAAATCAGACAAAGGATATATAAAACATAAGCTGAAAACTAAAACATTATTGGTAGAAATTAAAGATCTATGGAAATGGAAAGACATTTCATGTTGTTGGATCTCAGGACCTGACACTGTTCAGCAATGGTAATACTCTCCCCAAAGTGGTCTACAGATTCCAAAAAATTCTGTTAACATTCCAGCTGGCTTCCTTACAGAAATTGACAACCTCATTTAAAATTCATAAGGAAATTCAGGGATTCAGAACAGATAAAAACACATTGAAAAAGAAAACAAAATTGCAGAACTCCCTCTTCTGAAAATCTAAAGTGAAAACATTTTGAATCTAAAGAAGATTAGAATATTTTGGACATTATCTGAACATTGTTGATGTGGGGGACACATTCTTGAACTCTAGAAATCCCCTGTTCTTGTTAAAGAAAACTTTTCTGTAGAGTTACTAATAACTTAAAAAGAGACAAAAGTCTTTGGGGAAAAATCCCCCAAACTTGTCTATCACTGTAGCTTTTCCTCTCTCTTTCTAGCTTGTGGGTTTTCACATGTTCCTCTGGTGGCCATCTGCTGTCCACTCAACCCTCTACCTTCCTTCAACTAGTCCTCTACTCTCCTTTCTTTATGCCCCTCCTTATCAAGTTTAGGCCATGGCCCATGGAGTTCACACAATTCTTGCCTTCCTGTCATTCAGATGCATGCACCTGACAAAGTCCAGCTCCTGTAGAACCTCCCCATTCTACAGCCAGCACTCACCTTGGTACAGCTGTCTTCATCACTAGATCAAAGTGCCCCTTTATTGGTTCACTGTCTCACCCTTCAGTCACTAGGCCAGACTCCATCTCCTCAAGCTTTCTTCCCTTCCTCCCCACCCTCATCCTACTGATGATCTGGACTCTTACCTTCTTGGGGGGAAAAGAACCTCTAGAGATCAAACAGGAATATCCTAAGCTTTTTACAGCCAGATTTCATACCCATTTTATTCCCCTACTTCCTCCCTCCCATTTTTTCTGGAAATAGTCCTCTTTCACCATTTTATATGTTCCATTTTATACCAAATTTATTCTTAAAAAACATGAAGTATCCTCCATTTCCCCTCTTCTTCAACTCACATCTCATCCAATACCAATCTGGATTTCTCCCATATCAAATAAGTGAAATTTGTATGCTCAAAAAGCATACAAATCAGGAAGATGAAGATCAAATTAGAATTCATAGTAATATAAGTACTCATCTTTAAAACTCAAGAGGATAAAAATAATAATTATTATAATAATTATACATTATTATTATTTTGGTACAAAGGATTGAACTCAGGGGCACTCAACCACTGAGCCACATCCCCAGCTCTATTTTGTATTTTCTTTAGACAGGGTCTTGGTGAGTTGCATAGTGACTCACTGTTGCCAACACTGGCTTTGAACTCAAGATCCTCCTACCTCAAGCTTCCCAAGCTACTGGGATTTCAGGCATGTGTCAACCACATCTGGCAGATAAAAATTTATTTGATAATTAAAAATTATTAAAAATTCAGCAGTATATCTCAGAAGAAAAAAACCCAGCTTTTATATACATAAAGCACAACAACTATATTATGGAAGAAAAGATATCATTTATAATAGCACTTTACAAAAAACTGGCCTTAATTGATTCAACAAGAAATTCTGAGATCCACTGTTAGGTAGGAGAACATGAAAGAGTTCTATTCAAATGCTCTGCTTCTGCTAATTTTATCAATCTCCGAACTGGTACTGAGATGTACTGAGGTAACAGTGCCGGATACTCAGCCAGAGTCAGAAACAGTGGCTCTTCCCAATAGCCAAATTGAAAAATCACATGTCTTAGTGGTAGAGTAGAATTTACCACCGAAGGGGCACTATTCTTCTTCAGTCATGGTATCTATCTTCCGATTTCAAAATATCCAACTGCTTCCAAATAACCACAATAAGCTTCTCAGGGGCTTCATACATATTTATTAGTTCTAACTTGTTACCCTGCTAGACTGTTGGCTCAATGGCAGTACTCACGATAGTCTCATGTAATGTGATACCCACAAGGTCTAGCATTTTACATGGCCCACCATAAAGCTTCAAGTGATATTTGTAAAATAAATGAATTGTTTGAATCATCTTCAGTTTATTAATACATCCAGTTGGATCTTTTTATCCTATATCAGGAACACATGGATCTTGTTCTCGGAATTGTCACAATGGGTCTCTTTTATGAACTGCCAACCCTTTCCTGGGTCTAGTTATTGAATGCTATCTTTTAGCTGTTTAACAGCATGAGTTGAGTAGGTGTTGGATAAGTAACAACTATTGACATGATAAGTAAGTCTGCTGCACCTTAGGCAGATTGTTCGGGCATAGAAAAAGGATCAAGAAAAAATATGTGTTAGCCCAGGCTCATATCCAAGTAGAAGTTTAGCACTTGTGAGGAGCGGGAATTGATTCTCTAACAAGGAACATTTTATCATATATTCTAATGATACATTAATGAGGGTGGGCTTCCCTTTAGCTAGAATTATGACTAGTCTCTGGACATAGCACAAAAGGCAAGTCCATAGCAAGCAGGGACTGGAAATACTTTCTACAGAAACATTCCCAGATATCAGGAGCAGTGTTGAGATCTGTTCTACCTGACTGAGTGCTCCATTCCTGACTCTGGCCCCCATCACTCAGTCCCCTTTAGTAAAAGTCCAGAGAGAGTTTTCCTTCTAAAACACATTCATTCTTTATTTCACTAGTCTCATCTTCATTATCTTCTGCAGAAATTCCTCACAATTTTTGGCATCTGAATGGTATTCTTCTGCTAAGTTTCAAAACTGATAAATATATTAATGGAAAAAAAAGCCAGTGTTGCTTTAATGGAAAATTAGAAGCATTGAAGGAGATTAAATATGCATATTTATACTGCCTCCTTAATACAAAGATCCAAACATTACTACATCATTGACTTCCTTCTCATAATTGATTTGTTATTCCTTTACACAAGTAATATACAACTGGAATCCAAGTATTTCCCCCCACAACTATATTCTTTGAATAGAGTTTAATAAGTACTTGATATTCTAAAGGTGACTTTGTGAGTGAAGTCAGTTTTCTTCCTTTAACCTTTGACCCTAATTTAGGAGTCATTGTATGATCCCCATTCATAACAGTCTATGGTGACCTTGGCATGAAAATGTTCCTTATTAAAATGACAGGCACCAAGGTGCACTGTACCACATGAATAACTCCCTTCACCAAATTCTATTATTATCCCTGTTCCATGCTGATGATAAAGCAAGTTTAAAGACCTTTATTATTTTTTCACATATAAACTGGCAGTTATGTATTACCTATACACATATCTTACCAAATAAATCAAACAACAAAAAGGTCATTATGTAAACATTACAATATTAAATATTTAGTAGTGCAAAATGCCAGGGGTATAATGGATTATGCATGGCCAAAGATACACTTACAGGCCATGATTTGCCACTGAGTACACTATAACATAGGCAGAAAGTGTTTTAATGCACAGAATAGTATGTTTTCTAGGTTGAATGAGTTTGTGCTCCTCTATTAAATCATCATATTCATAGGACTAAAAAAGCTCCTCTTGTTTGATTCTCTATTATTTGTAATTTAATCTAATCTATACATTATTTGACATATGTTGAAGCAGATACTGATAAATAGGACTTGAGGTAGGACTTGAGGTTAACTATCAGTTTGCTAAGAAGTGAATAATACACAGATGAATCAATTTCCTCCTTAAGTGATTTTCATATTATTAATTAAATTATATGTGCCTCCATAAAGCCACTGGTGAGAATGGAAATATCCAGGCATGGTCTGCAAGGATATCTTCGGCTATGTTTGATTTACTATCACCAGTAAGTGACTTAGGCAAGAAGGAATAATGGGTTTCCTAAGTACTTTAAGATATGCTTTCAGAAGCAGAGAAAAGGCCGAAGTGTCAGTTCCATTAAAATAATTACATCTCAAGCACATACTTACTTTTACCTAAAGGCTTAAGATACTAGTATTTTCCATATCTTTAATTCATTCGAATTTTATAATCTTTTAGGTAAATTGACATTTCATTACATACCCTATTTGCAGAATAAAATAACAGTATAATTTTAAAATCAATATATACAGTACGTAGAAGCAATCTCTAAGAGAAGTCTGAGTTATTGAAAATGTATGAGCTATTTCCATGGAGGAAAAGGATGGAAAGCTCTTTCCCATTTGCATTTATAAAGGCTTCTTTAAATATATACACTGATGCCAACAGAGCCATCAGAAATCAATAAATCACATTCTGGTACGCTGTAAATGTCTGACACACACATTCATTTTCCTAGTCCAAAATTCTCTGTAAAAGAGACTGTGTAAATGTTCCATTTTAGTTTAATGACATTCTCCACAGTTAAAATTATGTGCATTATTGCCAGTGAGTGCAAAACCTGAGGAGCACAAAGCCAGATAGGGTTTTAAAGAGCCTACACAGTACATATCCTTCAGTGGCTTGTCATTTAACAGACCACAGACACAGATATGAATGAAGAACAAAATAGGGAGATTAGTAAGAATGGACAGAAATGCTGCAATTACCATTTGGACAAAAAAATAATAGGCATAATTTATTTAGAAGTAGCTGGGGGACGGTTTTACAAGTATTTGCACACAGCCCTGTTAGCCCTGATGCTACCAAAGGCAGACAGCAAAAAAGATCATTTAAAAATGATACCCATGACAGAAATGACAACAACCTATTCAATGAGGTTCAATCTGAACATGTAATAAAAACCTAAATATGAATCCACTTTGGTTGACATTTATTCCACCAACTCCCATATATTTTTAAAAGGTCACAAAATTGTTCTATGTAGATACAGTTTGCAAAGTACAAATTCTTAAAGAAAGAAGAATCTGCTGCATATAATCAAAAGAGCTTCTAAAAATTCTCCAAGCACATCTTGCAGAGAGTTATGCACAAAGGCATGTCTGGCTACAAACCCAGGCACCAAGCTTATTAAATCAATATTCCCAAGTAAGGACCAAATAAAGGACCAGTATAATTCTACCTATTTGCTAGCCCTAATTAATGCCATCTGGACCATTTGATTTCTTTGTATTTGAACTGTGAACCAAAATGCTATGGCCAAGGACAGGAATTTTGACCCCTGTGCCTGCCTAAACCTGATCATATCCAAAGCGTGTTAAGACTCTGTAACACTCCATTCAACAACATACCTTCATTCCTGCAAATCCACATTTCCTTCACTCTGAATTTCCCAGTCCATCCCCTTCAACCTTTCCAACAAGCATGTCACAAGTCCCCTAAAATCCCTTAATTCTTTCCATTTGAGCCTTGGCAAATCTCCAACTTTTGCAAGATACAACTTCTGGCATATCTGTGACCAAAATTCAGTGGACAGATATTTAGCATTGCGGGGGTGAAAAAAACAAGTAGGTCAACTGCATTCATTGCTGTCTAACCTTGACTGGGCTCTAAGGGATGATCAGCAACCTCTCTTTTGACCAGGGTGAAACCCCATCACAATCCAACAGGCTGCCTTCCAAAGTCTTTTTAGACTTCTAGTCCAAACCCCTATCCTCTAGTCTCTAAGCACACAAACACACCCCCAAATCAATACCCTCACTTAGCACTGGACTTTTCACATTTCATTATTTCTTTACTCCTTCTTTCCTCTTTCTCTCTGATCTCAGGAATGGGCTTACTGACCTCTGAGGCCTTTTTGATATGCTTCTTCCATTCTGCCTTTCTAGCCTCAACTTATTCACTTTATATCCCAGCCACCTCAAATTATATGTTGCTAGACCCCATTCACTTGTCTTTGTGTCTTGAGGTCAAGGGACATTGTGTAAGGGAAAGAGGCTGAGACTGAAGTTAGAAAAACTTGCATTCAAATTCTCCCATGGTTTTACTTGTAAAAAGTTGGGTAAGGCTTTTCTCCCCATTAATCCTCAGCTTCCACATGCAAAAAGTGGGTTAATAAAACCATCTGCAGCATTATTATAAGGACTATACATAGTCTATGCAGACAGCCTAGCATTGTAAGTAACCAACATTATTACTAACATATATTGTTTCTTCTATTTGGAACACCCACAGCACATCTTTTTTGGCTGGTAAACGTTGAATATTTCTAGACCCAGCCCAAAGGACACCTCTACTTTCAGAATTCCTAACTCTCACAAACTGCTTCGTCTATATTTCCATGGCATGATGCATATACTACCACTATAGCATAGTTCTGCAGCTACAGGCTTTTCCATTTCTCTCCAGATAGGAACTGAGACTTACTAATGTTTGTATCATCAGTGCTTAGCAGAGCCTGTCACATAACAGGTGTTAAATAAACACTGGCTGAATAACTGAATAAATTATATAGCCTGTTCCTACTTGCTTACATTCACATTATTCATCTTCCTCAAAAGGTCTGTCATTCAGGAGTCCCAAAAGACACAGATGGTTCATTCAAGTTAGGATCACTTGAGCAGAGTAGACTCAAGATGATATTTACAAAGCCATGGTCAAGGTACAGCAAAACCACAGAGGACTGTGCGGGAAAACAGACAATTAAGGGGAGGTACTATTTGTCCTGAAGTGTAAAGGGAAGAGCTTCTAGAACTTGGATGAGAGAGGGCTGTGTGCAGAGGACCACCTGGTAGAGGCTGACCAATGATTCAGCCTGTGCTATCCACACAGGGCCAGGGCAGGGCGCAACTTCACTCTTCTTTCTCCATCCAATCCACTACTGAGGTCTTCATCCGAAGACCTGAATCCAATCAGAAACCAGACAGCCTTCTCTCTCCCCTTCTGAATAATTCAGGTCTAAAGCTTAAAACAATATAGGGATGTGTGTGTGTGTGTGTGTGTGTGTGTGTGTGTGCGCGCGCGCGCATGCATGCGTGTGTGTTTGTACGCCCAGGGTTCATGATGGGCTAATGAATCAGAGTCTAATAGGGGGAGGAGGGGGGAGATAGGTAGGTGTACATGTTGAAGGGAATCCTAGAAAGAAATTCTGGACTTTGAGCATGGTGAGGAGGTACATGCATGAAGGAATGGCCTGGTTTGCAGCATCAGATGTTAAGCAGGAAGAGGAAGATGTCCAGGTAAGGTAGGTGGCTGAGTGCACGGCCTGCCATCAAGTCAGAGCCTGAGTGCAATGAGGAGACCATCCACATGGGGGCAGGATGCTGGCTATGATGGGAGACTGGCTACCAACAAGGAGATTATTAAATATTTAGATCGTGTAGTAATAGAAGCCAGTTTCTTACTGTCTGAAAACTGAGAGACAACTATGGAAAGAGAAAACTAGAATGAGCTATAAAGTATTAAATTAGAATTGAAAGCATTGGTACTAATTCATGATTTACAAGACAGAAAACTATATGTAGAAATAAATATAAGATAAAAATTGTGTAATGTTTATATATTAGGCTTGGCCTCTTTCTTCAACATAATTTTCCTTGTCATCAAGATTCCTCGGTAAGAAGGTCTTCACACACACATGCACAATGTAGTACTCTTGGGTGTGTGTGTGTGTGTGTGTGTGTGTGTGTGTGTGTGTATTTTTCCACCCAAAACTCTGAACTAGATCCAAGAGCAGCAACACCAAAACAGCAAAGAACACACCCTTCATGAGACTATAAATTCCATCCTGCACTAAAGGGAACCAGAGCTTCTTGGAGAAATGGTTAATTCCTACACTGGTGCCAGGAATGTACAAGATGAATTCAGTACATCTTGATGTGCTTTAAAGTAAGGATATGCTCAAAGAATCGTGGAGCCATGTCAGAGGACACAAAAACAGTTTCAATGTGCTGCCCAGGAACAAATGGTGGATATTGTAAGCATAAAAACCCCTATCTTAAAAAGGAAACAATGAAGTCATACAGGTATAAGTAAATTAATAAGTGGAAACTTTGAAGAGAAGCAGGCTATTTACACAGTTAAAATGATTTCCTCATCAAATACTGTTTAATTGCTAAGAAGAAAGGAGCAAGTTTATACTGGAGAAGCTTGACAGATATACCTTAAATTGAAAGATGAAATGAACAACCTTATTACTGAACAGATCAAAACCATGTGCCACCAAACTGGACGCAAGGACAAGACCACGATATCATTTATTGTAACCCCTCCCAAAGAAGCATAATCTGAAATACTAGCAAAAGGAAACATCATGCAAGTTCAAGCTGACTTATCATCTTCAAAAGTGTCATGGTCATGAAAGACAAGAGAACTATTCTAGAAGGAGAAGGTGGGAAACCAGAAACAATAAGACAAATTCTTTTCTAGATCTTGTTGCTAAATGATATTATTGTGATAACTGGCTAAATTTGTATATAGTCTAAGGATCTCATGGTAATTATCACTATTATTTTATATAAGAGAATGTCCTTATTTGTAGACATATACCCTAAAGTCAAAATATATTGTTGGGAGGAAGACTGAACCATCATACTGGAAATATCTTGAATGTACCATAGAATTTTCTAAAAGTTTATAACTATTTCAAAATTAAGAAGAGAAAAAAGAAGATGAAGGGCATAGGTCATCCTGTTGTAGGATTTCATCCACAGGTTTGTTTCTGGAGGAAAGCAAAGACTGAAGGGGGGAAACCCAAATCTGTATATGCTCTCCACACTGATGGTCTCCCGTGGATTTGCTATTTTCTCTCTGTTCCCCAGCTGCTTCTCATACTCTTTCTTAATGTATGTGTTCCTCTGTAAAGACAATCTCATCAAATCCATGGCTGATATAATAATCTATATACGTTTTATCATGAACACCATCTTCTCCAGTCTTCAAACCTAAATACAACATCATTTTCTGGACATTTCATTCAATAGACATTATCTCAACCCAACATGTTAAAAACCAAACTCAATTTCCACTCCACTTCAGTGGATACTATTAGTTGCCTAAAAAGCATCCATACCCCCACCAATCACATATCCTCTAACAATAAAACTTCCTAAATATCAGATTTTTAATACATCTCTGAACTCTAACATAATTATACCCTTTCACTCCAGGAGCAGGCCTCGCTGGCTTAAGCCAAGTTGCATATTCCATTACCTTGGCTGGAGTCACTGCTTAAGAAATAGTCATGTGATCTCAGCAGCACTATCAGTGTGAATCTTAGGTCTTTAGTTTAAAATATTGGGACAGATATATTCTCCCTATGAACACAAACCAAGAGGCAATTGTCCTTTTTTTTTTTTTTTTTTTTTTAATTCAGGTAGCTATACCATCTCAAAGGGAGTCAGATTTAGAATACTGCCAACAAGAAGGTAGATTTTTTAAAAAACTAACTATTTGAATAATAATTAAATGGGTCCTTCATAATAACTGAATGCCAGGACTAATAACCAAAACTACACCTTAACCTCTGTCTTCTACTTACCTGAGCTAATAAATCCCATTTATGTTGAAAGTCAGTTTGAGTTAGATTTTCTGTTACTTGCAATATATAATTCATAAACAGTAATATAAAGTATAGAACTAGATGTAACAATGTTATAAAACAACTAGAAGTAAAAAAGAGACAGACAGAGAGAGAGAGAGCTACAACCCTCCCTGTTGGGGATGTAGCTCAGTGGAGGAGCACTTGCCTAGCATGTGTGAGACACTGGGTTGGATTCTCAGCTCCACATATAAATAAAAACAAAGTAAAGGACCATTGACAATTAAAAAAATATTTAAAAGAGAAAAAACATAATTAAGACAGTCTTCAAGAAAAGATGGAGGGAGATGAGTAGAGGCAGAGAGGAAGTAGGGGAGAGAGAGAGAATGATCTCTGAACTTCTTATTTTCAAATGCCACAGAGCCTCTGTCCTTCCCAATCACCCTAGATAAAATCTTCAGTTGCCTTCCACACCTTTAACCCCATACTATAGGCAATCTGTCACTCATTCCTACTAATTCTGGGTTAAAAATACGTTTGGAATTCATTCTTTTCATTTTCAAGGCCAATGTACAAGGTCAGATCTTTATCTCTTATCCCAGCTACTGAGACTGTCTCTTCTCCATTTCCCAGTGCCTTATCTTTCTGCTTTCCAATCCATCATTCACAGGGCTACTGGCTCCCTTAAGGAAAATAACAACTATATTTTATTTATTTATTCTTTGTATTCTCTTGCCCTCCCCTCTGTTCAGACACTAAAATATTTGTTTAAATTATTCTATGCATGACACTTCTCATTTGCAAACCCTTTGATGGAACCTAATGGTTTCAGAAAAGGTTCAAAATGCGTGGCCAACTGGAAGCAGGTCCTTGAGGTTATAGTACAATCTCCTCAACAAGGTATCCCACCACTCTCCTGTGGACTATTCTAGTCCTACAAACCCACTGCATCAATGAGGACAATAAGCAAGGGGTCTTTGGAAATGCCATGCCTCCATGTATAAATGCTCTTTCCTTTGGCTTGAAGAAGTTCCAGGTTCAACTTAAATATCATCTCTATCATAAAATCCTCTCCAGTACTACATTCAGGTTACATCTGTGCTGTCAGAAAACATTCTTCATACTTCTATTCTAACATTTATGTAATTTAGCCTCATCTTATATGACCTTGGGTATAGACCTACCTAGTAATTAACCTTCTTTCCCACTTTCCCAAGTATAGCATATTTCAGTATGAGATTGCCTTTCTCCTCTGTTAGTCCTCCCCAAGATCCTTTCTTGTATCCTCTGTATTTAGCAAAGCAAACAGCATGCAATACATGCTCTGTAAATATTTCTTGAATAAATAATTTCCCAAAGGACTAAATGTTATTTGAGGAGAGGAATTATGCCTTATTTGTGTGTATTTCTCAGAGTAACTAGAGAAATACTGAGTCACATAAACTGCTGCAGCTTGAATAAAATATTAGGCTTGGATTCTGGCCTCCTGAGTTACTGAATGGTTGGCTAAACCTAGGACACTATGTCATTTCTTCATTCCAAAAATATTTACTGAACACCTTGTATATGCCAAACCCTATTCCCGGGGCCGGAGACAAAACTCAAAACAAGATGTTAAGCTAAGAAGTCAATCCTCTCAAGAAGTTTTTCTAGACATCTGAACCTATTCTCAAGCATGCTCGTAACCAGAGAATCAACAACGACTCCTCCTTTTATCTTGCTTCAAGGGTTATTTAACAAAATGTAAAACTCTGCATTTTATTGTACTTCAATTTTACCTCAATAAAGCTATAGGAATAAAAAATTTAAAATGCTTAAGAAAAACGTAACACTGCCAGGAGGCTGGCTTCGGTGGCCCAGGCCTGTAATCCCCACTATTCGGGAGACAAGAAGGTCACAGGTTTGAGGCCAGCCTTAGGAATTCAGTGAGAACCCATCTCAAAATAAAAAAACAAAGATGACTGGAGATGTAACTCAGTTGGAAAGCTCCCTGAGTTCAATCTCCAGGACCAAAAATAATAATTAAAAAAAAAAAAAAAAACCTGCTAGGAAGAGGAGTGGTGACAGTAACAGTGACAAGGAGGCTGATGACTGCATTCTCCTCCTCCTCTGTAATTTCAAGGCCAATCCCCCAAAGGCCATAGTGTGCCACTTTCGGAAATAACTAATACTGCTTACTAGCTATTCTTTCCACTCTCATGTTTCCCTTCACAACCCCGCCTCTCAGTACTGCCAGAATACTGTCTGGCCAAGCAACATTAGAGCTCTACCCAAAGGCCCTCAGTGGCTTCTTACAGCAGACACTAGGGGAGTACAGTTCAGATTCCAGCTTCAAACTGGAGACTCTTCCAAAATCTACTCCCAATGTGTTTCCAGAAACATTTGTTCTGTTCTTCCTACATTCCAGAACCCCTGCCAAATTAGCTTTTGATGTTTATATCTTTGGGCCTTTCTTGGTACTTTTTCACCTACTTTATTCATATTCTATGTGTACATCAATATTCAATTCAAGGATCTTGAATTTGTCTCTTGATTTTTCCCTTTGCATAAAAATCGTGACTCACTGCAGGGTGCCAGAGTGTGCAGGCTTGTAATCCCAGAGATTTGGTAGACTGAGGCAGGAGAATTATGAGCTTAAAGCCAGCCTTAGCAACTTAGCAAGGCCCTAAGCAACTCAGCAATACCCTGTCTCTAAATAAAATTGCAAAAGGGCCGAGGATGTGGGCACTTCTGGGTTCAATCCCCAGTACCAAAAAAAAAAAAAAAAAAAAAAAACGCAATTCATTTTTGTCTTTTTCCTCTAAGCTTATCTGTCTCTACATCATGTTTTAGTTATTCACAAAAAAGTGTATGCATCCAACTGGAGTATATTCAATCATTAATTCCATAACCACTCATTAAGCATATACTATCTTTCTATTTTCCCAAAGCACATAAAATATATTCACAGTGAATGGTAAGTAAATTTTTGTTGAGTGAAGGCAAACCCCCAAATGAAAATGTATCTGAAAATCAAAATAATCTTTTTCTTAGTACAAACAACAATCACCACCAAAGAGATTCATGGGAACTGTAACAAACTATTGCTTATCATATTTAAATATTATGAAAGGAGATGGGTAAGATAATAGAAAACAGAAACTAATAAAAACCTAAGAAAACTTCTATAAGGTAATATGGATCTGCCCATGAATGTACCTATCATTTCAAAATACAAATTCATAAATACACATCTATTAATTAAGTCCATCAAATGGAAACAATATACAGCATCAGAATTTAATGAAATGAGAATAACAGAAGAATGTTTCAAGATACCACTCAATAATTTCTGTGAAACTTAATAAAAGTTTATGTGATGAAAAATGTTTTCCCTTTGCTTTCCTAAGGAAATAGCTTTACAAGATGATTGATGCCTGCTATTACGGGCCTATATTTGTATTTCCTTATTTTTAGAAGCTTTTCAAAAATATACTTAGAGCATTTCCAGTTACACTAAAAAGAAAGATAAAAGGTGATTATTTATAGGCAATCATATTCATGATGATAGACTCTCAGAAAGCAAATGCAAACATAAATTTTAAATGCCTTTTGGAAAGAGTTGAGAATAAAAACATTTACATAATTTCTTAGAAACCCTGGCTTTTTATTACTGAATTTCAATATTCCCTCCAGGCAAAGGAGCAGCTACTTCAAAGATTTATTTGATAGTGGAATGTTTGATTTCTTTGCTTTCCCTTCCCGGGGTGGAGGTCTATAGTTTTCACTCTACCGCAGAACACTGCATTTTAAAATGAGAACTGGCTCTCTATTAAGAACAAAAACATGGTTCCATTCTTGGCAGATTAAACAACTAAGCCAATGACAGCAATAAATAAGTAGATATAAATAAATTATATATATGTACTACATTATGACAAAATAGACCATTGAGATATCAGTCATCTCTGAGAACAGACCTGCCACTTCATAATGTGACTAGTGACTGATATCAAATGTCTAAAACTTCTACTTACCTGCCTATCCACTTCTGGAAGCAAAAGCAGGAGATATTGCTGAAAATGCTGAGGTAAGGAAGCAAACGTATGTTTATTTATTAATGCCCTCAAGTTAGTGTTGACAAGAATAGATCCTGGGGTTTCTATGTCAATGTCCTCAGCTTTGGTCCATTTCAAGTGTCCTGTGATGAACAAGCAAGAGGTACGAATTTACTACAGATTGAGGAAAATACACATGCACACACATATACGTATATATTGAACATATATATATATTTTCAATCATATGTTTAATTCTATCCCTTTGAAAATGATATTTTAAGAAGAGAAATCTACAAAGCTCCTTTAATTATGTTTGTCTGGCACTGGCAAGCCTTAATTTCCAATAAGAAACATTTCACTCAGTGTCTTCTAATTTTTTTTTTTTAACTCAAAGGATGTCCCAATAAAGAAACATTTTATTGAGGAACTTTTAATTAATCAGAATTTTAGAAACTTTGGAAGCATAAATGGTAACAACTACAATTGATATAAGTTCTGTAAGACTGAGAATCCATGATGACAACGAAACAAAAATGCTATTGACATTATGTTCATTTTTATTTTTGGTGGTGCTGGAGACCAAACATGGAGCACACTAGGCAAATGCTCCACTGAGCTACATCCCCAGCCAGATGCTGTTCATTTTAACAGAGAAAATGGCAACAATAGTAGCTCTGTGTTCACCATGTTTCAAGTAGTACACTAAATACTGGGTTATTTCAGAAAATTGCTATCCAGTGTATTTCTGAAGGCGATAATTTACAAAGCAAATCTTGATAAAAAATATTAGCGCAAGATCTGAAACACAAATGAACTCTGAAGGATAATTTCACAACTCAAGGCACACTTATGTCCAACAGAAAACCACGTGCAGAGTTCACAACTCAAAATCATAACAAACTACAAAACGACTCACCATAAGGGACAGTCAGCTGACACACTGAGGAAAAGAATGACTATGCTTAGTTACTTGAGCTAAAAGATCTGCTCACCTGTCATTATATACAGCATGTTTTAAATCACAGGTCAGCAACTTATGATCCATGAGCTACTGCTAGTCCAATGCCTGTTTTGATAAATACACTTTTGCTAGAATATAATCATGCCCAGTTATTTATATTCTGTCTATGTCTGCTTTGCACTATAATACAGAATTGCAGAGTTGTAACACTTACAATGGTCTGAAAAAACGTGCAGTATTTGCCCTCTAACCCTTCACTGAGAAAGTTTATTAATCTTTTGTTTTAAAAAATTAAACAAGAAATATTTTTAAAAAGGATAAACAGAACACTATATGATAAAAAGAATGGTCATATCTTAAACAGAACTTCCAGAAATGAAATTTAGCTTTTAGAAATTAACACAAATATTCAGTGGACACAGCAGGAAATAATTATTGAATAATCATGAGATAGCACTGAAGAAAATATCTAGAATGTAGTATAAATATGATAAGTCTTCAGGGTATGGTGGCATACCCTAGTGATCCCAGCTATTTGTAAGGCTGAGGCAGGAGGATCTCATGTTCCAGGACATAGTGGGAAATTCATTGAAGCCCTCTCTCAAAATAATAATAAAATAATAATAATAATAAAGGCTAGAACATAAAGTAATACAATCAACAAATTCAAATGAACAAGTTTAAAAAAATGGCTGAAGATACAGCTTACTGGTAGAACAAATAGCTAGCATGCTTAAGGCCTTTGGTTCACTCACCAGTACCACAAAGATAAAATTGAATTAAATGATGAGTCAATTTAGAATAGGGCAGAAATACAGAGACCTGGATAAGTAGTCACAGTGTATATCTATGGAAGTTTCAGAAAGAAAAAACAGAGTATGGCAGAGAGGCAACATTTGAATAGTTAGTTAATGAATGAGATATTTTAAATATTTTAAAATGTGAGTTCTCAGAAAAAGCAATTTAATCTCAAGAAAGATAAATGCCCATTTCCATTCCTCTAACTGATAGGTTGAAATGTCCAAGCATCAAAAATAAAAAGGAGTATCTTAAAAACCATTTGGAGGAAAAGATACATTATCTCCAGAGAGATGACAATAAGATAGAAACTTCATGAGTAAATAACAGAAGACACTGGAATATCTTCAAAGGGCCAAGAGAAAACAAATGACTATGTAGAATTTCATCTGCAACTGTCTCTCAAAAATTGGCAATGAAATAAGGACATTTTCAGTGCCCAAAATTGAATTCTAGTCCTCTGAGAATCTTGCTGAAATAACCACTAGTGGATCTTCTTGCCAAATAAAGAAATTCTATCAAGGAAGGAATGACAGGGCTGCAGAAGCAATAGTAAACTAAAAGACAATAAGTATAATAGGTATGGATTGCTCCAAACACTAATTGTAAAAAATAATACGAATGACAGATGAGTTAAGACAATGTGGAAATAAAATACTTCACAGTAATTTTGCATGCAAAGTGGGAAGATGTGACTCAAACGAGAGCACTACAAAACACTGACATTGCGAACAAGACACATATGAACTAATTTTTTTTTATTTTTTACATGTAACATAGAAAGAAGAAAATTATAACCTCCAAATAAATGGATGGAAGGAAAACTTAGTAAATCAAAGGGTAGGCATAAAAAGAGAAAAAATAAAATTCCAGCATAATCACGATAAATGTGACTTGATTTTTATGTTAGACTTAATAAAATTCAGGTACATGCTGCTTTTGAGAGATAGGCTCAAAACAAAAATTACATGGAAAGAATAAAAATTAGGAAATAAACTAAGAAATACAAATAAAAAATTCCAAACAACAACAACAACAACCCCCCCTCCACAATAACACAAGATTAACATCAGAAAGATAAACAAATATAGAAAACATTATTGGGGATGAGAACAGTCATTCTATAAATGTATAAGAAACGATTCACTAGAAACATATCATGACCTTGAACCTGAATCCATTTAAATGTGACAGCCTCAAAACGTAAAAGTGAGAGAACTACAAGGAAACTGAAGTCAAAATCTAGAAGGGAGTCTTAACATATATTACTAAAAACTGATGGCTCAGCTTTAAAAATAATCTTACAAACATGGGGGGCTTTTACAACTCAATTATCACTCTTGTACCAATGAATTTAACAAAGAACACTGCACAGAGCCTTTAGAGAACTCAATTGTTTTTTTCAAAACTCAAGAAATAGCAAGAAAAAATAAATAAATCACCATTATGAGTCTTAACAAACACTGAAGAGTTAATATAAAATCTCATCTCTCTGTCCAGAGAGAAATAAAGTTATGTATTATAATGTAAAGATAGCAACTCTTCAAAGTTCGACACATCTACTGCATATTTGGATATTCAAAAGCATACTTGTAAATACTTCACAAGTTAAGGAGGGAACATAGTAATAGAAACTTAAGGGATAATGACAAAAATATGTAAAATGTTTCTCAACTGGCTTTAAAGATAAATTGCACATATCAAAGGATGGGGGGGGGGAAGATTGATAATTCAAGGGTTATCTAAGTCCCGAACTTAATAAATCAACCAAAGAATGAACACTCAAAAAGGGAGAGATAAAAAGTATAATAGTAGACGCTCATGAAACAGAAAAGAACAAAGATAGTCAATAACAAACAGATCGTTTCTTTTTTGAAATTAAACTAATGAAAATTGATATTCCTAGTGAGAGATGGCATGATTATGTGCAGGAATTTTTAAAAGAACATAATACTGGATATAACACAGATTTAAAAGGTAGATGTAATTAAAAACAGACCTAGAGCACAATATAATACTCTGACTTTTGTCAGTACATTTGTAGAGCAATAAATTATTTTAAGTTGATGAATTTCCACAGTTTAAAAATAGAAAATATGAATGCATTTGTAAAAAAAAATTCTTAAATGGATCAGCAAGCAACCCTTAGCACATATACACAAACCACAAATTAAAAATGGTACTAGAGATGTGGGCCTGGAGACTCTCTTTCTGTACCTCCTCTCTGAAGCTCTTCCACTACTTTATAGCATAGATTTCAGAGAAGAGGGAAAGAAACAAGTTTCTCATTTCATTCTATAAAATCATTATAATCTTTATTCCAAAATAAGTACTATATGAGAAAATAGAATCATCAATCTCAACACAAAAATTTTTGGAAGTTGAATTAAAAAAATCTAACATTTTTTAGTCAAGTTGATAGGTATACTGGTGGGTCATTTTCTTAGCATCTGTATTTTTGAAATATTTCACAATTAAAAATAAAAACCCTACATCATCACAGAGAGAATTTGGAAGTTGGAAGATCTTTCTTTTTTCAGCAATTGAGGAAGAGACAAGAGCTAAAGAAATGCTGGGAAACCAAAAAGGGAGTTTGTTTAACCCTATTACATAGTCTAAATAGTCTCATATAAAAGTATTCAGGTAATTTATAGAGAGTGTCTCTGACTGGAGGGAAACATTGGGAAAATTTTTTTAAAGGTAAAGAATTCTGAAAAATATTCCATGTCAAGCAATGTGAGAAGTAGGACCCATATTGTTACTATGTAGTATGCTTCAAAATCTTTGAAGAGCATCATAGAAAAAAGGAAGCATCAGACAGTCACATCTTTCATGACAAAGCCAATAGAAGATCTATTTCAAAGATGTCTACCTAAGCAAAAATATGTTTTAGAATGTTGGAACAAAGACAAAGCAGCTGAACCAAATGTGGTACCACAGAGGATGTTTAATTCCATTTTAATTATCCTTACACATGTACTCTTAATTGGCTTAAGAACAATCCAATTATATATGATTGTCTTATCTCATTAAAGCTGGTACTTCCTATCTCCCTACAGTACCCAGAGAAGGAAAAAGATGTAGCCATTTTAGTGTTGAATTCTCAGACATTCAGCCTAGAGGTCTGAAGTATCAGAGGCAGGGTGAGGGAAAGAGGAGAAGCCACAGTGGCTGACCTGCAAGCTAAGTATCTAGGCTATCCAAAACGGTTGGTCATGGGGTTTGTACCCAATCAGGGTTAGGCTAAATTCTCTGCTATTCTCGATGGGGGTGGGGTGGGGTCTGAAACCCCCAATCTGGTCTCAGAACCACTAAGTATTCTCTGGAATATTTAGTCTTTGGAGCACTTATTGATCAAGGGTATTCTGTTGTTAATATTTCCAGAAGGGAATAAGCATAGAAATTATGCATCAAAAAGGAGGAGGAGGAGAAAGGAGCACAAATGTGAGGAGGAGGTGGAGGAGGAGGGGGAGAAAAAAGCACAAATGTGAGAAGGAGGAGGAGGAGGAGGAGGAGGAGAAAGGAGCACAAATGTGAGGAGGAGGAGGAGGAGGAGAAGGAGGAGGAGGAGGAGGAGGAGGAGGAGGAGGAGGAGGAGAAAAAAGGAGCACAATGTCAGGCAGACCAGGCAAACAAAAGGAAATGCCCAAACACAGGCCAGATTGAAAACCAAGAGGTTCTTTATTGTCTCAGGGAAAATGGAGAGAAATGTCTCTGAAACTGAGCTCAAACGCAGAGGGAGAGGAAAATGGGCTTTCAACATAAAGCATAAGGGAAAAAGAAGACAAAAACTGCATCATAAATAGGAATGGAGCACTGAATTCATTAAAATACAGTGCCAGGGTTTAAAAAAAAAAAAAAAAAAACAACCTATGGCCATTAAGGTTAAACCAATAAAATACGAATGTTATCTACCTATTATGGGCCAGGCTAAATGGCCAATGACCAAACACATTCCATTTTACTTTGAGACGCCATGTCATGTAAGAAATGCTTCTCCCATGGGAAAGCCCCACCTCTGTGCCCATTAATAGTTACCTAGCATAGCATACTTGGCAACACAAAGTAGCAATTCTTACACAATTGTACTCTTTGGTTTCCATTTTTCTTGGGCAATGTACCTTGTCAGAGATTGATTGTCTAGACATGAGTAACCATTTTCTAACTTGTACTGAACAGAGTCATTTTGACCCCCACTTCCCTTCTGCTTGCTTGCTGCTCTGCCAACCTGGAAAGTCCTGTGGGAAATGCCAATGTACCCATTGCATTGTCTCGCTAACTGCCCAATTCAGCTTCTGTACAAGCTTGTTTGCAGCTACATCAACCCAGATGAATTTTTTGCCTTTAAATATCCTAAAATGCTCAGTCTCGGGGCTGTTCCTCCCAGAGGCAGTGATAGTCCTATGGGGAGCAGACCGACTGGTTAAATAAAGACTCTTCAAAATGGACAAAACTGGGACTTGCTGTGTTTTCTGAGGGACCTGCCTTGATGTTTAAAAAATAATATAACAAAAACATGGAGGTAGTGAGACTGTAAAGACAATTATTTCCCTTTTATAATATATTGCCCAAAATTGAAATGAATAGTTAGCAGACAATCATTCCTATTTATTTTTCCTAATTTTATTATCTTTGGAGACATATGACTATATCTTGGGGCAAATATTTAACTATTTTGGTCTTTTTGTTTTACTTCTGTTTCTTAATTAGCCTAAAATTAATTAAATTTAGTACTGCTAATTAAAGTGGAAAAAATAATGGTGTAAAGTAAGATCTGGCTATGTGTGCACATTAAGAAATATTGATGTTTATAAAACACAGAGAACAATAATTTTGGATGAGAGGGTGTAGGAGTATTGTTCAGATTTCATTCACACTATTCTGTACTGATTTATTTAAAGAAGGTGTAACCATTTAAAAAAAAAACAGAATAGTTAGTAACTCTTTACTACAAAAATATGAAGCCAAATATGTTCACGTAACTATATGAATGAATTTCAGAAGTTGGGCTCAATGAGGACAGTATTTAAATCCCCCCTCAGAGACATCCCTCAGCAGCTTGGGTTTGCTTAGCAAGCACTTTTTATCGGGTGTTATTCGGTGGGAAGAAATATAATTAAAAACTAATTTAGATTCATGACCCTGAAACCAAGGAACTTTTAGGGGAAAATGTTAGAAAAAGAAATACAAAACAAGAAAGAAAGGGATAAGCAAAGCACAGAGGATATTTAGGCCAATGAAATTCTTCTGTATGAAGGTGACTTTGCCATTATTAAAATAATTATTAAAACAATGGCAAAGTCACAGTCTGTTTGTGAGAACCCAAAGAATATACACAACAAGGGTGAACCCTAAGTAAACCATTGGGATGAGGATGTGTCAATGGAGGTTGACCAACTATAATAACACATACACCCATGAGGCACAGAATGTCAATAGAAGTGAAGATTGTGTGTGGGGGGGTGGGGATAGGGGCTTGGGGGTCTCTGTACACCAGCTCAATTTTACTGTGAACTTAAAAACTGCTCTAAACATAAAGCTAAATAATTGCAAACATATGAAGCAAGTGATAAGACAGTGTATCACTAAGAAACTTTTTTTAAAATGTTCACAAATCCATGCTCTTAGTGCTATAAAGACGGTGACATGATAAAGTATTAAGGTTTTCTCAGAAAACTCCATAGGGGAGGCCTTAAAATAATAAGTTTTATCCTTTGCAAAGACAAGAACAGAGAACATTGAAAACACTTATTAGGCAAGAAAAAAATCTATATTTTCAACATCATTTGCAGCCACACCTATCCTGCATCTCATCAGATGAGGTTTCTCCTCCCGTTATTTGGTAGACTAATGTTTAGTGGCCTGAGATAATAAAAGAACCCCTGTAGACATGGTTAGAATCTGTATTTATGCATATTGGAACTGTGTTTTCTACCATGCTTGACTCAGAAAAAGGAGAGGGACAAATTTTTTGTTTGATTATACCATCATCAGAGAAATACTATTTAGAATTATTTTTTTCAGCTGGACTTACTCATCCCACATTACCAAGTCTGTTTATCAGAGAGCTCCTCAGGGAAATACTCAGTTTTCTTGGCCGAGAGTAAAGGAAGGAAACGCCTACATCAAGAGCAGTGGGTTCTCATGCTGAATGACTTAATTCTCATATGAACATCAAGATTACCATCATAATTACAATGGCTGAGGAAGGCTGAAAGCCATTGTAGTTGTTGCTGTTGCTACTACTACTACTACTACTAGTACTATTTTTTAAAATTGTGTAGCTGGTTATTATTACTACTACTACTACTAATAATAGTAATTTTTTAAATTGTGTAGCTGGGAATCCTCTCCAGGGAAAGTGGGCATATGAAAGTGTGTGGGAAGGGCTATGGTGGGTTCCCTATTGAGTTCAGGAAAACACAGGGTTCCACTGTGTGCTTAACCACACAAGCTCACTCATTCAATTCCAAGAGCCAAGTAAACAGGTTGACTATCCTACAATTTGACAAATTAAGTGGTTTCCAGATATCAAGAGGAAGCACTTGGGGGAGGATTAAAAGTATTTTTTTTTGTTGTTGTTGTTGTTTTGTTTCCTATTAGGGAAATCTCACAATAACAATGACAATTTAGACTTACACTCTGAAGTTCAATTCTGATTGGATGTTGTTTCAGAACTCTCAACTAATTAGAACAGACTGGTGGCATTTGTTTTCATTTCAGAATGTTTTCCACAAGTTAGGACCTATCTAGAGCTATGCCTATCAAAAGGAGGCAAGCAAAGTTAAAACCACACTTCAGATACTATTTGAATTAGACATGGGATTTAAGTGGGAGAATCAGATGAGGAAGAGCTAGCTACTGCCATTTGGCTGGCTAAGGGCTGAGGGGTGGGATCTTTCCTGTGCACTGGTTCAACAGCTACACAAAGGCCTCACAAAGAATGACCTTCCCCAAATACATAGAGGCATTTTTATCCAAGGACACATAAGTAGCAGAAACCTACTAGATGTATCTTTCATCCAGAATGAATGAAATTCAGTAAATCTGAATTATTAATTCATTCAAAACTTACTCAGAAAATATTAAACAGGAGGGATATAATGGGTACAGTAAGGACTGCAAAGATCCATAGGAAGGTCACTGTTTCCAAGGAGCTAACAACTTAATGGCAAAGAGAGAGCAGAATGTTCGGAAAGATGCCTCATAGGGAACTAAATAAACATCCTGATTCTAATAGAACATCAAGAATACCACAACTGTCTGGGAACAGTTATATTTAAGGTCCTTTCTCCCAGTTTTCTTTTTTTCATGTTATACAGCAGGGCATAAATTGGTAGCTTAATAAGCACTTCTGACCACACTGGCACAAAATAGGCCACTCTGTTCCACTGCTTGCCAGGTTAGGCTGTCAGCTGCAGTCCTTCCCAGTAATCACCTGCTGTTTGTTTTGGACAGGTTTCTGCCCTAATTGACTTATCTCAGATCCCACCGTTTCCTGTCCCTGTTATCACAAAGGACACAGAAATCTATACCTCTGGCACCTGTACTGTCAACACCAGGTAAACTCCTCATGACATTACAGAGCTGGGTGCTTCTCGGTGGTTCCTACATGGGCAAAATACAGGCTGGATGATTTGACATTTGGATTCCATCCAAGATGAATGGCTGGGACTGTGGGGCTAGATATGCCTTGGCTTTGTATGTTAGCTGTGCCATTTATGAGCAACCTTCTTAACCCTTCTGGGCCTCAGTCTCTTTATCTATAAAATAGAAATCACTCTACTATACAAAGCTAAAAAAAGATTTAACTGAAATAACATATCAAAATGCCTAGACCACAGTATTAAATATGACCAGTGAAAGTGATTTCCCTTCTCCCTTCCTGCACTGAAGTAGATTCATTATTTCTCCTATTTGTACTCTAACACAAAGCAGGTTAAAAATGACCCTAGTTAATGATGATGAACATTTTTTTAATGTATTTGTTGATTGATTGTACATCATCTTCAGAGAGGTGTCTCTTCAGGTCCTTAGCCCATTTATTGATTGAGGTTTTTTTTTTTTATGTTTAGCTTTTTGGGTTCCATATATACCCTAGAGATTAGTGCTCTGTCTGGATTTTCTCCCAAGATGTAGGCTCTCTATTCACCTCACAGATTGTTTATTTTTCTGAGAAGAGATTTCATCTCAGTCCAGTCAGAATGGCAGCAATTATGCATACAAACAATAATAAGTGTTGGCGAGGATGTGGGAGGAAAAGATACACTCATACACTGCTGGTGGGACCACAAATTGGTGCAGCCAATATGGAAAGCAGTATGGAGATTTCTTGGAAAATTGGGAATGGACCCACCATTTGACCCAGCTATCCCTCTCCTCGGTCTATACCCAAAGGCCTTAAAAACAGCATACTACAGGGACACAACCACATCAATGTTTACAGAAGCACAATTCTCAATAGCAAAACTGTGTAACTAACCTAGATGCCCTTCAATAGATGAATGGATAAAAAAAATGGGGCATATATACACAATAGAATATTACTCAGCAATAAAAGAGAATAGAATCATGGCATTTGCAGGTAAACGGATGGAGTTAGAGAAGATAATGCTAAGTGAAGTTAGCCAATCCCAAAAAAACAAATGCCAAATATTTTCTTTGCTATAAGGAGGCTGATTCATAGTGGGATAGGGAGCGGGAGCATGGGAGGAATAGATGAACTCTAGATAGGGCAGAGGAGTTAGAGGGGAAGGGTGGGGGCAGGGGTTATTAATGATGGTGGAATGTGATGATCATTGTCATCCAAAGTACAGGTATGAAGATATAAATTGGTGTGAATATACTGTGTATACAACCAGAGATATGAAAAACTGTGCTCTATATGTGTATGAAGAATTGTAATGATTCCACTGTTATACATAAATTTAAAAAAAAAATAATTAATTAATTTTAAAAATGACCCTGGTAGCCCCCTTATTACTCTTTTAATTTGCTTAGAAGCCAGCCAAAATACTCTGCCAGCACAAATCTGAACTGATAAAATGTTTAGTGGTTGTAGGATTGTCTAGGAACAGGTTTGACTCTAATGTAAACAGAATAAGAAAAAGAATTCTGATCCTCTAATTGCTTGAATATGGATTTCAAGATGTCTCCAAGTAGAATGAAAGCTATCCTGACTAAAGCCTGGAGCCCCGGAGGATCCTGATGACACAGAGCGGCAAACTGTCCTTTTGACTTCAGCCCTGAAGTTAGCTAAGTAAGTAAATGGGGGGGGGGGGGGGCTGTGCCTTGAATTTTCTCACTGTGTCGCATGGCATTGACTTTACTGAAATTGACAGCAGGCATTTCTAAATAAAGGTCATTGACCTTTTAATCACTTTGTGTGTGGCAACATGATTTTGTTTGGGGGATTTATGTACTTTTCAGTGCATTCTCTGTCATTCTCCCGCTATCATTTTCCATTTCAATGCTATTTACAACACCCAGAAGACAAGAAAAAAATCAAGTCCGATTACATGTGCATGTGGTTATATATAAGTACATATCTGGGGTTAGATAGTAACTGTGTAATTATTTAGCCTTAGAAGTAACGTAAAGTAGGTAATTATGCTATATTTAAAGAACTTAAATAAAAATAAATTCTGCTTTCCTGGATATATAAATTGTATTAAAAGGCTTTTTATTCAAAGCATGTTCCCAGAATTTAAGAAGATGCCTGGCATACAGGACAAAAGAAAAAAAAAAAAAACTTTACCAAAAATAAATAAATCTGTTAAAAATATCGCTTGAATGATACAAAAAGATAAACTCTGCAAATAAGAAAGTTCCTAAGTTGTGAAAAAGGTAAGAGGCAGAACCAGTAATTAAGTTCAGGTCAGTACATTCATAGTTTCTACTAACCATTTTACAAAAATATCATAATGATCCAGGTGACTATCATTACTCCTATTCACAAGTGAAATAACCAAAAGACTTGAATGAAGCCATCAGGTCCAGGTCATTGAACAAGACGCGGTGATTAAGAATTATAATGTACGGACCAGGATGCATTTATTTTTGTCTTTTTAATTCTAATACTTCTGGAAGCTGCAGTTGAGTCCCTGGTGAAGAGTTATTAGAAAGGAACTATTTAGGAGAAAAACATGGTGGTCCCTCGCCAGACCCAGTGACTGTGCCATGTTTCTCAGCCGTGCTCACCATTCAGACACACGCTACTAAATATTTCAAGCAGCACAGACAGAAAGCAAAGCAGAACAGCTTTCCTGCAGCAGACCCCAAAGACAATGTATTATCCAATTCAAGAAGCCTTTGTAAGAGTGGCATTTTCACCCATAAAGCAAATAATACAAGGAAACCCAGTTACATTGACAAAATATTGCTCATTAGATAAAGTTACAACTAGAAAGATAATTATTTGAATACATATTTTAAGTTGGTTATTTTTACCTCTGCCTAATCTAATAATGCCATTCACAAATTTAGTTATAAGCTGAGGACCATTCCATTATAACTACAATATTTCTTTCTTTCTCCTACTTTTTCTTTTTCTTTCTTTTTTTTGTTTTTTGTTTTTTGTTTACATAGATGGAAGGATATTTTAATTTCCTTGTTTGACCACTTTAAAAAGTTTTTGGAATGCTCCATAACTTATGTGAAAAGACATACATCTCTAAAATATAACATGTTAATTTATCGATCACTCACCTAAACCAGACTTTTTTAATCGTTTTAAGTGTTGATTCGTTTGTTTTCCAGTGGGAGATTTTTGCCCATGTTTCATTTCTTTATCTGAACTGTCTGCTTCACCATTTTTAGATTCGGATCCTAAAAAAAGGAAATAGTTATTATGCCATTATCTTCCTCTTGCTGTCCTTGAAAAGAAGAATCTAAAATTGTTTTAGGAACCATAGATACAATCTTTCTTTCTAAGACTTAATATAGTACCTTTGGCCACAATCTGATTCCCTTACTGGATAAAGAGAGAAAAGCCCAATAAATCAATCAAACAGGACCAAAAGCAAGAACAGATGGCTTAATAGCAGAATCAAAAACTCAGTTACTGATCTGATAGCTTTTAAAATAGTCTAATCTTTTGTAAAAATCCATGAATAATCTTGAACAGTACGATGCCAGTGAGAGATGAGACAAAACAGAGACAGAATGATGAGGGAAGAGGGGATTCCTGGAGAAAAAGAGAGATCAGACCTTTATGAATAACTTTATGTTGAAGCAGGGACAGAAAATGCAAACATTAATAGAATAATAAATACAATGGTATACAGCTGAGAAAATGACAAGAGGTAAATTGGAATGAAAGGTCAGGGCTGCACCGAGGTAAGAAGAATATTACTAGAACACAAAACTAATAAAGGATTCCAGATTTTGCAGGAGAGGATTGAAAAACAAAATCACACTCATGGCAGAACTGCTTTTGCTAGTGTTTCAAATCAGCATGTGCTTCACCATTAAAGCTCAGTAGTCAAAAGCCAAAGCAGCAACAAAATCCACCTAGATTCACCAGTTATTTCCTCATACCTACTGACAATAGCAAATGAAGTCATTTCATGATGACTTTATTTCTTATTTTTTTTTAAACTGGGTAGGACTCTATATTTTTGAATCACTGCAGAGTCAAAGATATGAAAAAAAAATAAACCAAACCTCAAGTGGAAGTATTATTCAGTTAAAAAAAAAAAAAACATGACATCTCTCTCAGTGAGAAAGTCTCCTCTGAGAAGAAACTGGCCAAGCATACAATATTTTAGCTCTTTACCTGAAGGCGGATCCGACTGCTCATCAGACACCTTTAATGGTGTCAAAACAACACGAGGAACAGTCTTGTTTACCATCATTGAGACTCCATTTCTTCTTTTCTGCTGCTGCCTCAAAGCCTATAAAACATGATAATAAAATATAACATAAAAATGTAGCCAAAATGATTCCTCATGATTGGATTAAATGATCCACTTGCCCATCATTAGCTCAAACCTCTTATGAGACTTACATTCCACAGAGACCCTAATTTGTCAGGATTCTTATTAGACACCTTCATATAATTTTTCCTCAAAAGCATAAAATTGGGCTGTGGCAAAGGGTATAAACCTGAGACCATTTCAGTATAATTCTAACAATAAAGCAGTACTTAACGGTTTGTTCTACCTTAGCAGTGTGGCTTGAGAGCCCATGGAATTTGAAACTGTGACTCCCACGTAAAATAAATGTAAAATAAATATTTCAAAACCAGGATAAAAATATATGTGTCTGCACTCCTCTTGCAGGTGCGTCATCTCCAGTGCACGGCTCAATCAGTTAACACCGAGTGTCATCAGTATGTACAGCATGTAAGAACTACAGTATTGATGCATTCACTCAGCCGTGGGGAGCGCTGCACAAAATCACTGAACATGGCAGGAATCATTTATTTCTGTGAAGGGAATCAGTCCTAATCTTGGAAACCTTGCAGCATTTGGCTTCTGTCTGCTTGACTTTGGGCATTAACCTTCAGAACACGAACAGGACAGGGTTCTGGCAAATCCAGGGGAAAAAAACAGATATGAGAATAAATCTGTCCAAATGGGAGTGCTTTGTGTTTCCTAAATGGTCGACCATGGTGATGATAATGTAATAAAAGACATTTAAAAGTTTTGAAATACAGCTTTATCTAACTGATCGCTTTATGCAGAAAATTACCTGTAATAAAAAAAAGGGGGAGGGTGTCTTAAGCACATGAAGCGGAAGAGACATTAAATTCACAGTTAACAGGAATGCTAAGACTCCTCGAAAGGTTAAAAGGCTGGCCACAGACGGTATGAAGCCTTTTTATTCTTGATTTCTGTGCAATTTCTACCAATTTTACAGCATCTCAGTTACTTGATTAATGATCTCTGACTAACAGTTGTCAGAATTTCCTGAAATACTGCATCGACTATATATTCCCTTGCTGTCAAAAACGATGTCAGGTTATTTGCTCAGGGTATTAGCTAAATGTTCAACTTGTTGACCATAAGATTTAGCAATCAAGTAATTACAGAACTGAAAACTTAAATGCCACATAAATGAGAGAAGGCATATTCAGACAAGAGTTAAAGCCAGATGAGAAAGAAAGGCTGGGGCAATCTATCATAAATGACACAGATACTGATGATTACACAAGACATGTTCCCTTTGATTCTTATGCTTACAGAGCTTTTAAAAAGTATCAGGCGCTGTGGGGGGACAAGAGGTATAAAGATTAATAAGATGCTATCCTTCTCACC
Organism: Spermophilus citellus; assembly: GCF_964194105.1. Taxonomy (NCBI): domain Eukaryota; kingdom Metazoa; phylum Chordata; class Mammalia; order Rodentia; family Sciuridae; genus Spermophilus; species Spermophilus citellus. The sequence goes on along the minus strand of NC_138198.1, from coordinate 92,500,518 downwards.
TTTAGCCTGCTGTCAATAATATGGCAAATGAGAGCATATGTGCTATAAAATATTTAAGACATTTACTCTTTCTTCCAAGGAGTATACATAATTGCACATAAATTGTGCACATACTTGCATAAATCTCTCTAGTCCTGTATAAGAACTCAAAGCACTTTATAGACATTAACCTAACAATCCAATAATGTAACCAAATGAGGTAACATAGTGATTTAAATTATAATTAAGTCCACCTTTGTTCACAATGTAAGACTTCACAAAAGTACAAACAGAAGTAAATTTTTAGAAGTTATGCATTACAGATTATTCAACTATTTCTCTTGGCAAAATATTATGCCCTAAAAAATATTCAGTGTGCATGTGTGTATGTGTGTATATATACATGTGAAGTCACAGAATTTATTTTAGATAAATTTTGAAAAAATGAGAGAAACAAACTAAAGGTCTAGAATCTACAATCAAATATCAAAGATGGGCTGGGCATAGTGGTGCAGGCCTATAATCCCAGCAGCTAAGGAGGCTGAGACAGGAGGATCTCAAGTTCAAAGCCAGCCTCAGCAAAAAGTGAGGTGCTAAGTAACTCAGTGAGACCCTATCTCTAAAAAAAATACAAAATAGGGCTGGGGACGTGGCTCAGCACTCCAGTGTCCCTGATTTCAATTCCCAGTAACCCTCCCCCAAGAAAAAAAATCAAAGATGATATGCCTTTTTGAAGGATTTGTGGTAAATAATAAATGAAATAATGAAAATTTGGACTCAATTTCTAGAGCTGAAATAAATCATGATAGAAAAAAATTTTAAAAGAATAAAAAAAGGAAAAATTTTAAATTTTAAGGTCTGACAGGATAAAAGAAATTGCTAACCATTGCCCATTTGCATGATTTGTTTTCTGAATATGTACTTCATACTTAAAAAATTCAAGCAATATTTCTCAACACAATATTTTTCTTTTAAAAATTCTGTCATGCAACACCAATTGCTTATATGGACAAAAACCAAATGACCATCATGTAACAAAAATTAGTATTCTAAATATATTAAAAGTATTCATGCATATTTTTGTTTTATCTCTAATAAATATCAAATTTATTATTCCTAAATGATATTTGTAGGGGCTTAAATAAGCGGAAGCTCGGAAGTGTCTCTTATTCTGACACTAGTGACAGCAGTGAAGCACAGGCAGGTCAGCAAACTCAGGCAGGTCAGAGCTCAGTCATCAGAATAGGAAAGGGGCATCTTCATTTTGCATTCTAGACTTACAGTCATGTTAGAGTGAATCTGTGGTCGTTTTCAGGAGTCTAGCTCACTTTCCTGGAAGCAAGATTCACTTGACATGCCAAGATTCACTTGGGCATGGTGGTGCAGGCCTATAATCCCAGCAGCTAGGGAGGCTGAGACAGAAGGATCTCAAGTTCAAAGCCGGCCTCAGCAGAAAGTGAGGCGCTAAGTAACTCAGTGAGACCCTATCTCTAAATAAAATACAAAATAGGGCTGTAGATGTGGCTCAGAATTTCCTTCCAAGCATATCAGAATATTGACTGAGGGAGAAAACCAAGGTCACCTCCATTGAGATGCCTGGAACCTCCTGGGTGACCCTTCTCAAGAACACTTCTGTCTACGAGGCTCCTGGTCTCTTGTAGTGGAGTGTGCATCCTCCAAGTAAAGACCACTGGCTGTGTAGAGGCTTCTTGGGGTTTTTTTAATATATATATAATGTAACTATGCTTTCAACTTCATGCACATCAACTACTCAAACATGCTGCATATCTCTTTTTCAAAATCATCTAAAAAATCATGGAATCCCTTTGGGGCCATGGTGACCTGCAGGTGAGAACGGAAGAGACTGCAGTGGGCAAGAACACCCCACCACCCCCATCAGAATGAGCTGTTGCTGTCTAGATTTTTAGATGAGCTTTCCTGTTTTGAAATCATGTTATCAGACAAACACAGATAACTATGGGCCCAATTCAGTCTAAGGGCAGCCACTTTTAATTTCTACTAAATACCATTCCCCACCATCAAAATAAACAAGTTTGCACAATGTAAGTATTAAACTACCAAGTATGGGTACTGGCTAATATAGGTCTTCTAAGTGCTGATCTGCAGAGAAACTGGGGACTCAGCAGAACTCTTTTTTTCATTTGTTGGTGGACCTTTATTTTATTTATTGATATGTGGTGCTGAGAATTGAACTCAGTGCCTCACACATGCTAGGCAAGCGTGCTACCATTGAGCTACAACACCAACCTCTACAGAGCTCTCTTAATGGCTGTGTGGTACAATGGTTACAAGGTTACAGAGGCAAAGAAAGGCTTAACTAACTAGCTTTATCATACTGGGTAACTGAGTTGGACAAATGTCCCTAAAAACCTTTGACAAAAGTGTGGGCAAGATGCTTCAAACAAGGGCTGGGGATGTGGCTCAAGCGGTAGCGCGCTTGCCTGGCATGCGTGCAGCCCGGGTTCGATCCTCAGCACCACATACAAACAAAGATGTTGTGTCCGCCGAAAACTAAAAAATAAATATTAAAAAAAATTCTCTCTCTCTCTCTCTCTCTCTCTCTCTCTCTCTCTCTCTCTCTCTCTCTCTCTCTCTCCACTCTCTCTTTAAAAAAAAAAAAGATGCTTCAAACAAGAAAGCTACAGAATAGCATTTTAGCACAATTTATAGCACAAAGTAAATACTCAATATATGCTGTTTTGACATTTCTATAATTTATCCATGCTACAAAAATAAAATGATTTTTTGAGGATTTATTCTGCTGAACTACCATGTAAGCACTGCTGATTCATGGTACTGAACATAACAAAGTTTTATTTTAATTATTTTATATTTTCATGAAGGACTGACAGGGAAATGCATAAAATAAGCAAAATAATTTCACACACACACACACACACACACACACACACACCAGTACTAAGAATATTATGCCAGAAAAAGTAAAGATAGTGGAGTGGGGTGTGGGAACAGGTGAACTAACCTGGATTAGGAGGTCAGAAGAGGCCATGCTGGTGGTGACAAAGATAATGAGACCCCAGCAACAAGAAGAACCCAGTCATATGAACATTGTGACATCTGTCATCAGTAAATGAAGCAATGACCAGACCCCTAGCAGGACAGGTCTTTGGTGGTTCAGGGAATGAAATGAAAACCAGGGTGGCTGTGAACGAGGACTAGGAAATTTACAGAGATGGTGAAGAACTACTCTCAAGATGGCTGCCCAGATGTTCCAGAACAGTGGACATAGGTTCCTTGCAAAGACAGCCCTGTGAATCTGGTCCTTTCCCCATAGCTTTACATCACCGTATTTGCCCTTCTGCCCAAAGATGGAGACTAGGCACAGAAAACAGGAAGCCTGGGCTATCTTCCAACAAACACCTGCTATTTGCCTTTATTCGTTTATTTGTTTTATATGCAAAGGCTGTATTGTATGAAATGCATGGCATCTCACACATCAGACAAGTGTCTTAGTAATTCTCGATCATTTTGAGCTGTCCCTTCTATATCAGGCACACGTATACCCTTTACATTAGCTCTTCTCTCTGGTTGATACACTCTTCCCTCAGAAACCTGGGCAGCTCATTTCCTCACATACTTGAAGGCTCTGCTCAGAACACATTCCCACTGTATCTCCATCTCCACCACCGACTGTGCTTTATTTTTTCCCAAGGACGTATCACCTTGTAGTACACTATAAAACATCATTTTCCCCATCCTGGAAGGTAGACCCTATAAAAGACAGGAATTTCTTTCCTTTTTTTCACTGACATGCACCAAATATATAGAAGAATGCCTGCAATGTATTAGGTGCTCAGTAAACATTTACTGAATTGAAATGAAAATTCTCAAAAATAAGTTTATCAAAATAGAAAAACCCTCATTTATCTCTCGAAAATCCGTAAGTGCTTTATCTACAAGACTGAAATCAGCATGGAATAATCAACAATTAACTTTTTTCTTCTAATATTCTGTTCAAAATACTCTGACCAATTCTATGGCCCATTCCTGAAGAATATTTTATGTAAAATGTATAGTTTCTTGCATCACCTTTGAGTATTTCTACAGTCTCATTTTCAAGTCTGAAAAGATGGAGTCAAATAAAAAACTTCCCTCTCCGCTCCCTAGGCTATGCCTATACCTCAGATCAGAAACTTTATTAGGAAAGACATTCCTGATTTTTCTCACCCCCCATTTCCTCCTCTTTTCTTTCTAGGTTCCCCACACACCAGCACTGAGAATGAGGAGTAAAAATAAAGATAAATTTGTTTTAACCAGTACCATCATACTTGTGGCATCTGAACCTTCAGGGAAGCAAGTGGCCTCCTGTGAGATTCTTAGGGCTGCACTAGTGGGGACTTCTTCACGGGGAGCAACTGAAACTACATTCCACCTGGACATCAACCATGCACCCTATGATCCACCTCCAGGACTCCCCTAAACATAAGACCTAGACACCCGGGCTCTTCTATCTAGAGAGGCAGGCTTCCTGGGCAAGGTCTTAACAAATCCACCACGGCTGTCTAACTGTTCAGCACCCACTCAGGCCATAAGCACACTCAGTAACCTTGCTCCACTGAATACAATATATCTTGATTCCTTCTGCTCAGTCATTATGGTAAGCCCTCTGCCTACAGAATTCTCCAAGTCTCATAATGCTTCAAAATATAAGAATACAAGATATGGAATATTCCCTCCCCCTCTCTAACACCTCCCTCCACTGTGTGTGTGTGTGCGCGCGCGTGCACACACACCAGTAATCAATCTTGAGCTATTTTTCATATAGCGTTGGGGGATGATCAATAGACCATCTGGCCTCTCTTAAGTTTTCTGGGGCTGTGTCTAGCACTTCTCTTCAAAATAAGGAATATTTGTATCACATTTTCAGCTCTGATTTCTACAAAAATTCCAAGAAAGATAATTCTATTACATATTATGTTACAAATGTATGTTACATGCAATTTAATTTAAAATTATCTAAATACAAGTGTTCCATGGTCTGAAAAGTATAAGTCCACAGAAGAGATCAAGAAAATAGGACTAGAAGGGCTACTTTGGATAGCTGTGGAGATGTGCCCTGTAAAAGGGCACCTTAAAAGAGGGTTTTGTTGCTTTCTGTTGTGCCATCTTTGGGAGCTGGGGTCTTTTCTATTCCACACCAGGCCTCATCAGGTAGCCCTGATCATTAGTCTATAACATGGATTTGACATCAATATTATATAGTCAGTCTTACTATTTCAGCCAACATTCATTTCACGCGTATAATATCAATAAGGTACCTCCAACAGCCTTAGTTGTAATTTGCTATGCTAATGGTTATCTTATTGATCAATTTTATATCCTATCATTTTAAACCCAGAAAGCAGCAATATTATACCAAATACATAAGCAGACAGCAAGTATAAATGCAGTCTACCAATGTGACCAAGCTGGTCACATTATAATGTTCTACTGCTCAAACTAGGTAAAGTGAAATTTCTGAATCCATGACGTTATCAGGAGGACTATAATTAGACTTACCAAGCTTGATACTTCTAGTTACTACTCAATGAGAAAGAGGTTTCCAGGCTTAAGCTTGAAAAAAAAACGTACATTAAACTTTACAATTACTGGAAACAAACATAAGAAGCTAAATCAGTCTAGAAAAATAAAGATTATATCACACATCAATTCAATTCTGGTTTTAAGTGAAAGGAAAGAAATCAAAAGATGCTGACCAAACTGCTTCTCTTGAGAGACACACCACAATGTTTTCTTGTTTAAAAAAAAAAAAAAAAAGGTGGAGGGGAGAGACCCTTAAACAAATATTTCATTTTTACACAGAAATCTTATGAGATAATTCAGAAAAAAAGAAAAGAAAGAGAGGAAAAAAGAAAAGAAACCATTCTAGTGTTTACCCTAATGGAAAAATAAAATGGGGAATCAGAAATTTTTGTGTTAACTGGGAATTTAAAATTAATGCTTGCTTTATTTTAGTGGAGAAACATCATCAACAAAGTGACTTAAGAATACACTGAATGCAATTAGCCCTCACCAACAATCTGAAAACATCACACACTTCAAATGCTAACACTTAAATAATCAGAGATACATACACAGAACACAGCTGGCTGAGTCAGGTACAACACACACTCTTGCGAGTCTGGGAAATGCTGACATCCGTGTTTGGAAACCACTATGGCACGCCACAACCTTGGGCATTCATAGTCCTGGTCAAACATATGAACCTAAAGAAGCAAAGCACTAAGAAACTACCTGCCTTGCATTACCAAGAAGGAAAAGGACCTGCACTTTTGTGAATAAATTCTCCCACTCTAAATACATAGTGAGGAAAGTGCAAAGAAGCACCAGAGACAATGTGAAAAGGTGGCATCCACCTGTACCCCACCACTGCGGCAGAGCTCACCCTCCTTTTTTCATCTTCTTTGTCTGCTTAAAAACTTCCAAAACTTAATCTTTCTTAAATATCTATCTTTAAAATCCAAAATCTAACCGTTTTATGCTTTTTTAGGATCATGACATCTAAAATACCAAAGCGGAAAGAAGACAGGGAACAAGGTAATAATCAACCTGCTACTCTCCAGTCTTCTGCATATGTGTATGCAGAAAGAAACCCACTGGAATAACAATGTATTATTCATGGAATTATGCTCAACATGTGGTATTAAGTAATGTTCTGATGATCAGAAAGTAAAATGGAACCAATAATTTGGGAGCAATGAGAATATTCCATGTGAAGAGTCAGGGCATTAGAATTAGCATGCTGCCCAACCTGTACCTACAATGCAATCAACAATGCAGGGATGTCAAAGAACCCACTTGCTAGCATGCTTTAGGTGGGAGAAAGATTAAGGACTATGGGGCTAGGAAATTATTACTAGCTTATTTTGTAAGGAGATTTAAGTTATTTATTTATTTTTTTTTTTTGCTATACTTATGATGCTAAAAGCTCCTGGGTTCTTAAGGGATTTTTGTTCTTGTTCTCACCTACTTTTTCCTAAAAATCTACATCAGCAAAGCTATAGATGGATAACTAAAGACCTATTGAATCAGGATATATTTCTAATAAAATATTAGTGACTTATATATTTGAACCTAGGCTATTAATATACGCTGGTCCTAAACGTGAGCAGTCTGTTTAGAGATGGTATTCTAAAGGACTATATTATATTGCTGTCTTGATGCTATACAAATAGTCAAGTATATAAATTTTTTCGAATCGTGCCAAAAACTTGATCTGCCCTACTTAAATTCTATGTACTGAAAGGCAGTACTGGTGAAGAGGGTAGAATATGAAACTATAATTCTGGATGCAAATATCATTTCCAATATTCAACTGCTGGGTGATCTGGGACAAATTGTCTAACTTCTCTGGGCCTTAGTTTCCTTATTGGAAAAACAGGGATAAGAGTAAACACTTCAAAAGAATTCATATAAGGATTAAGTGTACATGCAAAAATAAAGGCATAATGAAATCATCAGCTAATGTAATTATCATTAAGGTCATTCAACTAATGAACTTTGTGTGATAATGACTTGTGCTTATATACAGACACACAAACCATATATTCCTAAGCACAAAGCATACACATTGACATATATGTATATATTTGTATAATACACTTTACAAAATATTATAGATGGTCACAGTCATTCGACTATCTGAAAGAAAAGAAAGCTGCAATCTTGCTGTGGCTGTTACAAATTAAAATGCCATATGTTCAGTCAATTTTTGAAATGCTGTCTTTAAAAATTCAGCAATTACAGGGAATCTGGGCAAAATTATGCAAGGACAGCTTTTCTTCTAAATGTATTTCCAATATGAATTTGATTATTAATCAAATATTAGCATATCTGCTACATATTGAGGCATATTCTCTTGCTAATTTGCTACGTGGTTATAAAATAGAAGTTTTAAGAAATGAATAAATAACTTTTCTAGGGCATCAAGAAGCCTACAGGACAAGCAAGCAAGTGGCCCTTCTCACGAACATGCTCCGTAACAAAACAAAACACTGCTAACCCAAAGTTGTATAACACTTTAAGACTTATAAAAAAAATGTTCAAATAATGTAAAACTGAAACAAAGAAAATAAAAAATAATGACACATAACAGTACAGACTTGAATCTTTATTTTCCCATCCACATACTAGAAGATTTCACGATGTGCACATTTTCCAAATCACTGCACTTCACAAGTGTGAGTTACATTTATGTTCCCATTCCATTCCCGTTCCTGTTTCTTATATGTCATGGATACAAGTATCCAGTTTTGTATCGGTTTGCTCCATCCTGCTTGATATTTTATTATTACCTACATCTTATTTGCCACCTGAATAAGCATTTGCTCAGATTTCCCTATCTACTTCATCCTTTATTTCACCAATTAATTTCAACAGTAATTATAGTTTTGTTCTTTGGTCTCTAAAATGTTCCCAAAAAAGCATGAGGGGCTGGGATTGTGGCTCAGCAGTAGAGCACTTGCTTAGCATGTGCGAGACCCTGGGTTCAATCCTGAGGACCACATAAATAAATAAAGGCATTGTGTCCAACTACAACTTATTTGAAAACAAACAACCAAAAATAAAACATAATATTAATGGAAAGCTGCCCCAAAGATATGTGCAGGATGAAATACTATTATTACCTAAAAGATAATATTAAGAATGGGAATGTTGCAATTTCAATAGTTAATTCAGAATGAAAGGTAATATACTTCTCTCCAAAAATCTTAAGGTTTTTTGTTTTTTTTTCTATGCTTGCTTATCTACTACAGCGAGAAGGGGGGTGAGAACATTCCAAGTCTAAGAGGTTGGGTGTGAGCATTAAGAAGTTTTAGAGGTTGGTGAGGCTTGTTTCTTTAATCAGCTTTATTTTAGAATACATGGTTTCTCTTTCTTTACTCATATTACCAGAATGCTACCTTTATTTATGTCCTGGTTAGAGTGAACAGATTAAGGGATATTGGGACAGAACTCTGATCAAAAGGAAGTTGTAAGAGGAAAGCAATTGAACAGGAGCAAAGCAGGCCTTCCACTCACTGCTAGGATGATTAATATATCCTCATGTGATGGACCCATCTAACCACAGCATCTCTTCTTTTTCTTCAAACAATTCAGCACTTGCTGGAGTGACAGTAGTAGCTAAGGCTTCCTGAGTGATCACTATGGCCCAGACATGTCCATGTGCTTCCAGTGCATCACCCCAGTTAACTCTCAGATCAACCCCGTATACTATCATGTCCACATTTTCTAGAGAATGTCTTTGAGAATCAGAGAGGAAAAGCCGCTTATCTAGATTCACAACACAGGTAACAATGATCCAACCGAGGTATATCAGTGCCCAGAGCCAACCTTAAAACTGTTACCTCTCACCACCACCTCAACACAAAGCCATGTGACACGAAAGTGCATGTGACATTAGCATGAGACCATGTAACTTCATACAGCATCCAACACCGCATATTGATAGATATTCTAGATGTAGGTAGATATTTGTAACAATAATGAAAAAGAAAATTATCTTTTATTTTTATATAACAGATAAGCACGATGAGATCATAGAGATATTATTTTCAAATTATGCAATATATTTATGAACCCAACTGGTTTATATGAACCCAACTGGTTTACACACACCAACAAAAATCTTAACACAAGTTTTTTTGTGTGTGTTTCCAAGAACATTCCTCCTCTATGTCAGACTTGAGTCCTCAGCCAAGCCTCTCCTACTTTTTACTGTGGACTAAAATGATTATATTAAATATTATGCAAGGAGTTGAACTCAGAATATGTCTGTTGCTTTCTGATGGTTTGGTTCTTATTTATTTTACCTGATCAGCAGAACACATTACCTTAGGTAGGCAGAACGGAAGGAAGAGGACAGATGGCAGCTCTCTTACCTGCTTGAGCGCCTTTTTGGTGTGCTGCTGAAAGGAAGACACTAGCTTGCCCTGCACTGCTGTGTTCGTGAGGCTTGAATCTCGAGTGGAAGATGCTTCGTCGGGTACCTGCTTTGCACAAACTAGAAACAGAGAGAGATAATGATATTACTAATTTGAATTCCTTTTTTTTTACCTCCACTGTAATTAACTCACTTGGAGCTTTTTCTCCAATTGAAAATGGATACTTAAAATAAAGCAAAATAGCACAGTAAAAAAGAAAAGTTATCTAGATTCGAAGAGAAGGGATCATTTAACAAATGTGTGGCCACAGTTCAATTTAACCTCTTTGGGCCTCCATGTTGCCTTACCCACTAATGTATGATAATTTTTATGTCACAGATCTATTGTATGGACATAACAAACAGAACAATACCTGCCTCTGAAGTTGTAGTTGGGAGTCAGTAGACACTATCTGAATCTGAATATGGCAACTGAACGATGCACAAACTGAAGAAAACTATCTACATGAGCAAAAATATTTTAAATCCACCCAGCTTCATAGATATAATGTTTCCTCTATTTAATGACCCTTCTTCTGCCGAATCTATGACCTGCTGCGACTTATTTCTCTTCTCCTATGGGACAAGACATGTAGAATGGAGAGGGAAAAATGAAATCTGAGATACTTGTTTTCAAATCAAGACCAATTATTTTTTAAGAAATGGTGCTCTCTACCGATTGCAATGTAATCTGCCCATTTTTTACCAGAGTCAGATTTTCCCTTGGCCTGTTGTACAGCAGTCCAGTACATTCTCCCAAAAGACCACTTTTTAGGAGAACTGATGTCTAGACATGGGTGACCAAGGAGCTTATCTGGAAGCTAGAACTCTTCCTTCAGTCCTGCCCCAACAGACAGACAAGGTTTAACACCTGCCATGATCTTGGCAGGAGCACTGACACAGGTCTTTTTCTGTGTATACTGGAAGAAAGGGAGGCATTTGGAGAATCGAAGTAAGGAAGTACTATGATTAGTAGTAGCAGAATGAAGGCATATGTCAAAGGCAGGAGGCAAGAGGAAGTTAGATAGAAGAAAATAACTTGAGAACATATTGTAATTGCACAAAACATGACTTTTTAAGGGCACAGGGTAAACAGTATGTCAAGAAAACTTTCCAAGTAATGGTAACATGGGGGATTCTGAACAGGGTTTTAAAGGTACGTAGAGGAGTAAAAACTATTATACTTATCAATCCCCAGCACCAATAATAATAATAATTATAGTAAAAAATTGAAGCTATGCACATACATAGTGCTGAGAAGAGTCAAGTTTCTTTCTACAGACTCTAGCAAATTTTGCCTATGAATGTACATGTGGCTCATGAGAAGAGAATTTGGGGAAATCAAGCATTAATCAAGCTTTGTTTTAATTCAGAAAGCAATCAGGAAGCCAGCCATATGAATGAGTTTAGGAAAATGGTTGTTAATTATTAATCTAGGCACTTTACATATGTGATCTCATTTAATTCATACAGCTTGCTCGAAAGACAAATGGGTATTATGTTCATGTGGAAGAGAGAAAGCCAGAGCTCAGAAAGGCCAATAAGTCACCCATGGTCACACAGGCAATGACACAGCAGTGCTGGATCCAAGGCAAGCCAGGTCTAGTTCTGGAGCCCAGGATTATTCCATGTAAACTAGTTGGCATCGAAAGCCAAGATCAGATGCAGGAAATTCCACGTCTAAAGAAATATAACTGAACTGCATGATGTTGCAAATGCTAAAACAGAAAGTTTCAGAAAGGGAACAAGTCATTTAGCCCCTGGCATGAAAAAATTAAGAATTGCAGGTTTAAATATAATTGTATGGTTTCAAAACATCTGCACATATAGTGACAGAAGTCCTTAAATTAAAGATCTAGTGATTTTTTTCTACTTGATACATTATGACATTTTTCATTAAGATGGTGTAAATGTTCTATTTTAGAACATTTTTAAACACTGTTCGCATAAACCATGTATGGTTTCTAACACCTCTCCCTGAAATTATTACTCATTTGTAATACTTTGCTGAAGCTTACTTACCAAAAAATATTAGAAATAATCATCAATTTATACTCTAAAGATAAATCTACTGTGTGTGTGTGTGTGTGTGTGTGTGTGTGTGTGTGTGTGTACTGGTTTATACAGATGGTCTTTTCAATGTGTTGAAGTCTCTACGAAGTGTGACAAATCAGGGAAGTGACAGAAAAGTGGCAGACAGGATACGTAATCCCAAGTAGACAGACTGAAATGGATATAATGTAAAAGTAAAGGGTGCGTTAGCAAATATATTTTATTACTTTCACATTCTTAGAAGCACTTGCACCTAGAAAACTGAACACTTACTGATTAGAAAGGAGAACCAAATGCAATCCGTGGGTATTAAGGAATTTATGGAAAATATGAGAATGTTCCTGCATGCTGGACCTCTAAATTCAAATTTACTACCAATTTACTTGGGAAATGCTTTTATTCATGTCTTTCAAAGGTAAACTACAGTACAGCAGGATCAAATAACAACAAACTCTGTCTATACAATTAAAGCCTTTGTGTCCCTCCTATTTTCTGACTGCTAACTAAGCGGTGCACAATCGACTCTCCTGAGGATAACACTAGCTCACCATTTTGCTCTATTTCTCTCTGATCTAGGAAACCATCCAATATTGGGAAACCACATGATTTAAATTTATGATGACACTGTGTTCACAGTGATTCATATACATTTATATACACTGTTTCCAAAAGAAAGATTCTGTTCAATTTGGAGCCCAGAACTTTATAGGGAAGCCAGGGCAATGGAGTTAATGTCCAGCCTTAATGAATACTATGAACCTAGTTCTCAAAATGATTCATCTTCCTCTACCCAACTCTATTTGCTTTATCTTATATTCCATTCCAGACTCAATGAAGCACTATGAATATTCCTGTATTAAGTAGCCATTTTTCTCCCTGATTGCTCTTTCTGGAACTTGGTCCTCACACATTTCTCTGGGTCAAACCATTTTTCCCTAATTATTTTCTGCTGATAGAATGACTATAGAATCTTAAAGAAAAGTACAATGTTATCAAAAAGTACAATATATACATGATTCTTTCCTTTGGGTTAAAATTTAAATTTTTAAGGAAAAAAAATCAAAAAAGAAAATTACTGATGGGGTACCCACATAATTCATCCACAAGCTCCAAGAAGGAGGTGTGTATGTGTTCTTTTAAGTAATGACAAATACAGACTCTTATCATGAATATATGAATCACTGGGTAATTGAACTGTACAGGGTAACGCAGTTTCATTCTCTGACAAAACACAGGGTTTTCAGCCTTTTTTAAAATTTATTTTTGAAGCTTTCTTAATAATAGATGGGATAAATAACTAAGGGCCTATTCCAAACAGTTCCCTGAAAATTTATCTGAAGGACTCAGTGTAGCCTCTGAAATTCAAGCCAAAGAAAAATTAATGCTAAAGGAAGGATCAAGGAAAATCCCCTGTAAGTAAAACTACAACAGGAGCCAGGAAACTGAAGAATTAGGACAGATGTTTTATCCAATAAATATCAAACACTGACATGCAGTTTAGAAACGGATATCTTCTTGGCATTCAGGACAGAATGGGAGCTATGTTTTTCTAATTGGCAATTGGCATGATCACAAAACTACTGCCAGAACTTTATACCTCGAAACCCCAAAAGACAGCCTGCCCTTTCCATAGGTGTACAAACTGCAGATGAAGAAACAAAAATAACACTGATTTTCCCTGGAACTTACATTCCTCAACACTTAAAAAAAAATGTGTAGAAATAGTATTTCTGTCTACATTTTGCTTGCCTCCCAAAATTAGGTGAGCAAAACACATAGTTAACGCCAATCTTCTGATATTAGACCAGCCTATCATCTACCTCACACTCCCCCAAATCTCCAAAATAACCTGTTTACAAGATCCAGGAGCAAAGACAGGTGGATGTAACCCATGTAACCATGAGGCAGCTTCAAAGCCGAGGGACACAGATGACTATATTCTAGCAAAACTGTGGGTTTATTTCTTTTTCTTCAGCATCCCCAAGTTGTCATCTTGTCTCTTTTTCACTTAGCACTCAATTTGAGCATGCAATTGAACTACAAAATGTGGATTGGGACCCATGTTTAAAGTTGCATGTTGGACAGAGGATACAGGTGGTATCCCCTCCTAATCTCACTACTAACCCACTGACTGGTGTGCAAGAGGACACCCACAATTCTAACTTTGACCTTTAACTCAAGACACACACACACAAAGGGAGAAATCAGAACATAAACTTGCTCTGCCACTACTTCTATTCTCATATCTTCCTGATTTCCCACCATCTCTGATCCATTTACCTGCTATGTTTATGCATTGGCTTTGATGATCCCTCCTCTAGATTCTCCTCCCCTTTACTCTACCTAGCAAACTCATCTGGGCAAATCAAACTTCAAAGAGCTTCCCACAAAGCTTCCTAGAGTATGAATGAGGCCAACTTGCTTCTCCTCTGACCATGCTTCCTTGGAACCTAGTGGATGAATTCTTGACAGTCCCTGCAGAACTGGGACCTGTGTCCCCTGGCTCAGCAACTCAGGGACTGAGAATCCCTGCAATACTGGGATCTGCACAAATATGGGCTCAGAGCAGGCAAACTATAAATGTTATTAAACTAAAATTTTTAATTTTATTTTCATTAAATTTGTTTAAAGAATCCATTGTTGAAGCTAACTTTCAATTACTCTTTTTAACCTGAATCATGGAAGGGGAGGTCAGCAAAGCTAGTTTTTATTCTGCAAAAGCATATATATAAAAATAGAATTTAAAATTTTTGAAAACAGAAGCCTGTTTTCAAAAAACTCTCTAAAATTATCCTAAAGTCAATTAGGGAAAAATATAAAAGCCAAACCACAGACCTTCCTATGAAAGTCTGTGGGAAGCTGCATGACTTGCCACTAATTATAGATACATTTCCCTCTGCTGTCCTTACTCATTGCCTTATTTTAAGAGGAAAGTCAAGAGTTTTGTGGTTTTACATAGGGAAATAAAAATAAATAAAATTTAAAAGTCAAAATTAGAAATCATTATGCTATGTAAAATTGCAGGAGCGGTGTGGGGTGCAGAACTACACACAGACCAGAATCTGGACATTATCATTATATAGTAAATGCAACATAGATATTTTGTACTATTAGTTGCTATATATCCCACACTAAGCCACACATCCCCCAGACAACTGATGTTCAAACATTTAATAAAGTCAAGTAATGATACATCCTTTGGCCGTTTTCACTTTTTAAAATTTTTTTTAAATATTTATTTTAGTTGTCAATAGACCTTTATTTTATTTAAATAAAATCAAACTAAGAATCAAACCCAGGGCCTCACACATACTAGGCAAGCACTCTACAATTGAGCCACAACCCCAGCCAGAACATTTTCATTTCTATCAGTTGTCCCTCTAACTACTACCTTTCAATTTTCTGAATAGTAAAACCATATTCTCTAAAAGCCCAACAGCTTTCTATAGAAATATAGGTTTAATAATGCCTTAATGAATTAAAAGAAAATTAAAATTAATTCAGGCACTGTGACAAATGGGTTTTTTTTGTTTTTGTTTTTGGTTCAAGGTATTGAACCCAACAATAGGCCACATCCCCAGACCTTTTTCATATTTTACTTTGAGACAGGGTCTTGCTAAATTGCTCAGGACCTCACCACGTTGCTGAGGCTGGCTTTGAACTTGCAATCCTCCTGCCTCAGCCTCCTGAGCCACTAGGATTACAGGCATGCACCCCCACACCCAGCTTCAATTATATTTTTAAAGAGGGTTGGATCTTAGAAGTTTGTTTTTTCATTTATTATTAATTCAACTGTACAACTTCTAATGAGCACTTTTCTTCTTGTCAAGCACCAGGGAAAATGTAGGGAAGAAAACTGTGAACAACAACAAGATGTGAGGTTGAGGCCACGAAAGTTTTCTAAGGTTTTTTGTATCCAAAGAACAATGATGTGGAACCATTGATTCTGAGGAAAACTATGCCTACAAAAACATAGTGGTGATAACTACGCTTTGTTTTGAAAGATCAATAAGCAGATAATTAAAAAAAATCCCCAAATAGCAAGTAATCAAAAGAATTTAGTTTAGATTTTAATATGTTTTATATACAGAACTTAATTTGAAATTGTATGCATTAGCTATTTTGGATATATGCAGCAACAAACTAAATGTTCCAAATTGTAAAAATTGACCTAAAAAAGAACATGGAAGCCCATTTGACCCCAATTAAATCTTTCTTGGACTCCATTTCTTTCAAAGAAAGATAATTCCCTAATTCCTTTTGGATCCAGTCTGTGGAGAGCTGCCCTCTCTAAAAACATTTCTTGTTCCAAGATAGGTATAGGCATTTGGGCTTAAGCCATTTTTCTTGCTGCTTTAAAAGAAAACATTCAAAGAATATGCCAAGAAAAACTAGCAATTACATAGAGCAATACTAGCAATAAAATAATGGAAATAGCAATTTTTCCCTAAGAAACTTTCAAAGGACAAGGAGTCAAAACATTGTAGTTATTGATGTTCTTGATAATATTTAGAGCAATATTTTCCATGAATAAAAGAGACCTAATATACCTGAAATTTTTACTATACTTTAGGCTTCGGAAGCAGATTATATAAAGTATACAAAGCCTAATAAAGCTCTTTTCTTCTTCAGGAGAGGTTTCCAGAAAAAATAAATTAATTAATAAAAAGTAAGTTGGGCACAGTGGCACACACCTATAATCCTAGCAACTCAGGAGGCTAAGGCAGAAGGATCACAATTTCAAGGTCAGCGTCTGCAACTTAGAGAAGCTCCAAGTGACTTGTTGAGACCTGGTCTCAAAATAAAAAATAAAAAAAGGGCTGGAGATGTTGCTTAATGGTAAAGTACCCCTTGGTTCAATCCCCAGTATCAAATAAGATGGTCATTAAACCAACAAAAAAGAAAGTGTGTGTGTGTTCCTATGAGATGCATCATGGTGACACCTAAATGATTTTTTTTTTCATGGCTAATACAAATACTGCAAATGATGTTCATGTGTCGCTGTCCCAGAACTGGATATACCACAACTTCATTACAATGTCCACAAAAGGTTCACTCAAATTTGCACTGGATAGGACACTGTTACTACATAGGTACCTAGGAAGAACATTTTACCCATGGAAAATGTAACTATAGAAATACTTCCTACAAGCACTTGATTTATCAGCCAAGCCAATTTAGTGATACAAATACCTCTGGATATTCATCAACATACCCTTCAGATACAAACTAGAAAAAGAGGAAACTCAAACTGCAAATCAATATATTTAGTAGGAAAACCCTATCCTATTGGTGCCAGCTTTGAAACCTAACCCTCCTTCCACCACAGAACCAATAAGAATTTCTCTCCCAGAAGTATGGAGAGTCATGTAACAGCATGTGTGTGTGGTAAAAATATCAGGGGCTATTGCTTTTGCCCTGGTACAACACCTGGGATCTTCCATGTTGCGTCAGTTTCCTAAAACAGCTGAACAGACATAAAGCAATCAACCTAGAAAATGAGAAATAGAAAAAGTAGACAGAAAGGCTATCAGCAAAAGGTTAGCATGGGTCAAGAGTAAATGCTTCACTCACAGACATCATTACTAATTACTTTATACCTCAACATATATCAACTCCAATGTGTAGCAACAGGGAATTAGGTAAGGGACCCAGGTGGCTCACTGAGAAATGGTTATATATAGTCACTTAGAGACAGAAGAGAGAATGGATCATCTGGTATCAATGAAAAGAACTTTTTTTTTTAAGAACATGGGTGCTTTGTTCTTACATACAAATCACAGACTGTATAAATCAAACAGAACATTGGCTAGTTAATATGAGTAATTGGGGGAATACCTTTAATTTTGTTTTTATTTGAAAGGGAGTTTGTTTTTATTATGAGATCATACTCTTTCCAATTTTTATCTCTTTATTATGAAATATTCTTCTCAACACAAGAAAAAGGGGAAAGTACATTTAAATGGGTCACTTTATCTGCAATGAAAAGAAAACTTTCTTTTTTTTTTTTTTTACATGTCTCTGGACTGTTAAAACTGACTAAAATCCATTTATACAAGAACAAAGTTCACAGTTCAAGGGGAAATATGTTTTTTTTAAAAAAGAGCCCCTAATGGATAAAAGAAATGGAAAATAGTATCTATAAGTACTGTCCGAAAGAGTTGAAGTAAGTCACTTGGAGAAGTTGAGGTGGAGGGGGTAGTGACTGGATAGTAACCAGCTGTTCGCTATCATCAAAGTGGGGGAAAAGGAGGAAATTAGTTTAATTAAAAGCCCAAAAGATTTCAACAGAGGGAAAAAATTCTTCGCTATACAGGTTATCAAAAACATAGAGGGACAGATATTAGGAGAGGAGGATTTCTATCCTGCTGGACATCTGCTATTGGAATAATGTCTAATTGAATTGACGGGTTTAAGAAAAACACTGGCATGGGAGAGGACCCAGGCCTGAATGATCTTTTGAAATCTCTCATGCTTCTTGTGAACTGTGAAATCAGTGGGCTGGGATGAAAGGAGGGAAAATGAGAAAGAGTGGGCAGAGGAAGTTTTATATCCTGCCAACGGTCATTTCTGACTGTAGAGATTGTTCTCTTTGTACTTTCTTCCATGGGTAACTAAAACAACATAATTTTCACATACTTAAATTTCTTTAGGCCACCAATGTGGAGCAGGTGTCTCCATGAGCTGCTAACAAGATTCTGACTAAAATGCAGAGATGCTGAATGAAAGACAAACTAACTTAACCCAGGAAAGTAAGGGAGGCTGGTGTAGACCCTGGAGGAATTTCGTTTACTCACAAGGTTCTTAGGAAGGGCTACCAGTTGCAAATTGATTGTATTTTCTCTTCTCCCTCCAAACCTACCAACACCTCCCAGCACACCCCACCCCAAACACACCATCCAATATAAAACCACACTAGGGCATTCACAGGTAGGTACCGAAAAAATCTCCACCAAAAAAAGACCACGGGGAAAGAGACCCTAAGTAGGAGAGCAACCTCTAGAGGTATTCTGAACATTCCCTTCCTGACTCCTCTATCCCTGTGTCATTTTGCTTTCCTTTCCTGTTGTGTGAAAATGCTCCATAAACTCTCAGAGTAACAACTCCCTGGGGGTCAGAGCCCGGATGGTGCCCCCTCACTTTCCCCGGGAAGCCCCTCATCTGTATGTAATTGATGTCTCAACAGAGATCCTAGCCACACACTTCAGGCCATCTTAAAGTACTTTTCACGTTTGATAAAAAGACCCCTCAAACTGTGGCCTCTGAGCCAATGAAAACAAAGAATGAGCTGAATAACGTTTCATGAAGTTAACAGAACTCTGCCAAGAATCACACAATCAGAAACCCACTTATAAAACTGGCCATAAAGAAGAATGAAAAAGGGCCATATAAAATTCTTGAAATGTTGGAATCAATATTTATCCTGGGATCTAAGGTCTAAAACATAGGATATGTGTTCTCCATTTTTTTTTCCCTAAATGAAGACTTTTAAAATACTAATTCCCTTGCTTGAGTGTTGCTTCCTCCCTGAAAGCCATTAGGGTTAATAGCTAGCATAACCTTTTTTGATCTCTGTGGATGAAAATTGTACATTCTCCGGTTTCCTCATTTAAAAAAATAAATAGGATGGTTATTGTTGATTTTAAATTTGAAATATATGACCACTACAAAAAGGGAAACTCATTTTTGTTCTTGTTAATCTAAGTAAAGGATGAAGAGAATGAAGACTGTCTACTGATGATATCATTTCATATAAAATATGCATGGGTTCTCTGTAAACCAGCAGCACAGTGTAAGTCAACTTAATGTGTGAGGAAACTCAGGGTATACCAATGCATTATGCTCAGAAAAAAAAAAATATTCTGACACAAACACACCCACAAGTCTCTGACTAAAACAGACCATAAAATTAATAATTTCTTTGGGTGACATGGATCTATACTTACATATGCATAAATGGTCATGGGTTGTCAACACAGATACCTCAAGTGATTCACCTAAGTCACTCTTCAATCTCTAAGCTTGTAAAATTTGAACAGTTTACTTTCTCAAGTCTATACTTCCAATGCTTATTGACAGACTGTTCAGAAGCCAAAGAAACATACCCATAACCACAGTTCTGTGTCTCATAAATGCTACTACAATCAATAATATACCCCTTTTCCCACATTGTAAAAATTTTCAATGAATCTTTAAAAAAACATCTTAGCAAAGCATCTCCCCTTCACAAAGAATGTTTCTCTGGGCGATGATTCCAAGAAGACGACTAAAGCCCCTTAACTATGTAAGAACTTCAGTATTAATACCTAGCATCAAGCACTAAGGTTTCTCTCTCGTTATCTGTTTTTATAAAATACTTTCTTCTCCTGTGCTTCTCTGCCTGCCTCTCTAACGGAGCAGCAAATGTCAATTAATCTTCATTAATCTGAAATAACTCTATGGTAGCAGAAGCTTATTCTTTCAATTGTGTCAGGGGTATTTTACCAATTAAAGGCTATTATTTACCTCAATACCCTCTACTCTTTCACCCAAAGGGACGTGGGGGAGAACACAGAAAAACAGATGGTGGGACCCTCCCTCCCCTCTCCCCCTAACCCCCTCACACTCACATCCACACATGTACCCCACCTTCTTTATTTGATCAGACTTTCAACATGTATTTGTACAGCTGTAAAAAGTATGGAAGGTCTATCCATTCTAACTTCTGGTCAAATATGTATCAGAGCAAGGAAATCTCCTAAAGCAGTTCTCTTTCCTGGAATGGGTTACTGATTCATAAGCAATCACGTGGTATCCTGTTCCTTCATTTTTATAAGCCAAGGGTTCCTCTTTGTCAGAGTCTCATGTTTATGATCAAAATAGATGTGGTCTAATGTTAGGCAAATTACATCAGCAACCACCAGGCAGTGGGAGCCTGACCTTTGGTGTCACACATATCTGGGTTCGTGACATGAATGAGCCATTTAACCTCTTTAAGTCCGTTTCCTCACTGGTAATAAAATAACTAAAAGAAAGTAAAATAAAAGAGCCTAAAATATTACCTACTTCAGAGAAATGTTGCAAAGATTAAAAAGTATAAAAGTAAACAGTGTACAAAGGCTGGACATTGTAAACACTCAATACTTTTTCAGCTTCTTGGTCTGAAAATGTATCATGAGGCTAGATTAATAGGCTACACCAGAAGTAGGTGACAGAGATGAAGAAGAAATATGCTTGTCCTGCAAGAGGCAATTGTGGTTTGCAATAAGATACAAAAGTGCGCAAGCCAAGGAATACTCAAGGAAATAAGTTATTTACTATTCTTTCAGTGATTTCCCATAGCAATTTCCCTAATGCAACTTCAAAGGAGAGGCCAGGAAATCTATCCAGGTCACATTAGTCAGATGTGTGCCTGTGTATGGATTATTCTGTGCAGTACCTATTCACATGTCAAATTAGGAGGTTTGCTTACCCCTTTTGGTCCAATTACTGGCTAAGTCTCAACCTATCTTCTACCCCTTCCCGATTCTTAACACCCTCCCCTCCATCTCCTTTTAGGATTGATTCAGGATGAGCCACAAGCAAAAATCTTCTGCAACCTCCAAGTTTCTTCTGAACATCCCTTTACTTCTTGGTTTACCTGACTCTCTCCTATGGATACCACTTCCCTGGAAGACTCTCAGGTAGCAGGAAGTCTTTGTCTTTTTCCATACATCTTATATCACTGGGCCTGGAACATGGATAGGTGACATATGTTCTCCTGCCTATTCCTTCAGACCATTCTCCCTCCCTGTTCCTTAGATGCCTCCAGAAGTGTATCTCATTTCATCAGAGGGCATTACCAACTATTCCCCTTAATTGTACTTATCCACCAACTCCTGGGTTACTCTCACTTATGTTATATATTAGAAGATTCTCTAATATATTAGGCCAGGACCACAATCAGTTTTTACAACATCTTTGTTCTAATAAGAAAAAGCAGGGCTGGGGTTGTGGCTCAACGACAAAGCATTTACCTAGCATGTGTGAGGCACTGGGTTCGATTCTCAGCACCACATATCAATAAATAAAATAAAGATTCAATGACAACTATACAAATATTTTTTTTTTTAAAAAAAAAGAAGGACAAGGAAACCTTTCCTACAGGTAGACCTGCCCAATCCCATGATGCTAAGTTGAGCAAATGGAGAGGTGCTTAACTCCAGCCACTGATGGTCCCATCATCCAGAGTGAATACTATGCCTAACCATTCATGACACCATTAAACCTAGCCCTTTTCTTTTCTCTCATCTCAGACACATAATGTTACCCTAAACTCAATGTCATGAGCTACACTCTCACATGCTTTTCTCATTTTCTCTATCATACCAAATCAACAATCTTTCCACCTCACTGAGACTTCCACTTCCACACCATCCCTCAATTAATTGTGTCTTCACTTAGCTCCACATCCAACTTAAATTCTATGGACATTCACCTTAACTTCTCCAGTTCATACACCCTCAATTCTTTTATTCCTCGATTGCTTCATTTGGCACCCTCAATTCTTTTATTCCTCGATTGCTTCTCGTCAAATCTAGCTGGTGTACTTGTCTGTACTTGTACAGTGATCCTGAACAGAACAGGGGGACTGGTGCCATATTAAATGCTGACTGGTGCCATATTAAATGCAAGATTAATTACCTTAATGAATGCCCTTAATGCAACAAGATTGTCTTAGACAAATATTTTACATCTTCTCATTATATGTACAAAACCACTTCTATTCTCAACCTCAGCTAATGAACTTATTTCCCTTTTCTTAGAGAAAAATGAGGCAATAAGAAGGAAAATTCCATAAGCTTCTTCCACAAGTACTCGCCGACATTCACTTCTGGTGAAATAAGCTGACTCTTCCTATTGCTCCTTTCCTGACCTCAGTCATCTCATCAAGCACAGAGGAAACAGCACCTTTTGCATGTTATCAATTTCTCCTCCTCAATTGGAACTTCTTATTAATAAGCAATTATTCTAATATTTATTTTCTATAAGAAAAAAAAAAACACCTCTCTCTGGATTCTACTTACCCTTTTTTCCTCACATTCTCTTGAACCCACTCCATTCAGGGTTTCTTAACTCCACAGAAATTGTCAACGTCAAGTTCACCAATACCCTCATGTTCTGATTTGGTTATAAAGTTCCTGTTAATGCAGCAATATTCAGAGGAAAAAATGGATACTGAGCTGTAACCTAATCAGCCAACCCTAGTTTGAACTGATGGGCTGGGTGGTAACTGTTGGCAGGTGGGGTGCTGCAGGGGGCTTGGAACACTGAGGTGTGCCCCAAAGGTGCAACTTCCCTGTGGCTCCATCCCCCACACCTGCTTTTTCTTCCTGACCTTGCCATGAGCTAAGCAGCTCCACTGAGCCCTCCCCAGGATGTGCTGCCACATCTTGGGCCCAGAGCAATAAAGCCAGCTGTCTATGGACTGAGCCCTCTGAAACTGTGAGCCCCAAATAAACTTTTCCTCCTATAAACTGTTCTTGTCAGGTATTTTGGTCACAGCGATGAAAAGCGAACCAAAACATCCCATAAAACTAAATCCAGTAAAAAAAATTTTAATCTTCAGCATAACATATCAAAATCCCTGACATATGTGAATCACTTTCCTCCCAGAAACACTTATCCTCACTTGGTTTCCAGGACAGAAAACCTGTTCTCCTGTCCATTTATCCATAGTCTCATTTGCTGTTTCCTACAATTTCTCCAAACTCTTGAAATTCAAGAGTCCCTCAGCTCAGTCTTTGAGCCTCTTCTCTTTCCATGCACTTTCAATTCCTTGGTGTTCTCATTCCATTTCATGCTACAAATACCGTCTATAAACTGACTGCTTTCAATTGTGCATCTCCAGCAAGGTCTTCCGCTGGAGTTTCAGATAGGTAAGTCAGTCACACAGCATACCTACCTGCATGGTGAACCGGAATTTTATAATCAATGTCCAGCATGAGCTCATCAATATCCATCCTGTCCAAAACTACTACTCTTATAAATTCTTCCATCTAAGCTAAAGGTAACACTATTCTTCTCTTTGCTCACACTCAAACTTTGGAGTTAGTTATCCCCAACTCCTTTGTCTCCTATATACACATTTATCTGCCAGCAGTTCCTGTTGGACCTACCTTCAAATACATCCAGAATCCCATCGCTTTTCATCATACCTACTGATACTCCTTTCATTCAAATCAGTTATCATCTGTCCTCCAGACTATGGCAATAAGTTTTCTACCTCATCTCCATATTTTCGTCCTTGTTTTCATCTTTTTATTATACTTAGTGATCCTGATAAAATATGAAATTGTCTTTGTGGCTCAAACCTATAATGGCTAATCTCTCTCTCAAAACAAAAGCCACTGGGATGGGGTTGTGGCTCAGTGGTAGAGCACTTGCCTAGCACATGTGAAGCACTGGGTTCAATCCCCAGCATAAAAATAAATAAAAACAAAGGTATTGGCTGGTGACATAGCTCAGTTGGTAGAGTGCTTGCTTCACATGCACAAGGCCCTGGGTTCAAATCCCAGCACCACAAAAAAAAAAAAAAAAAAGATATTAAAAATGACACCATGTTTAAAAAAAAAAAAAAACCCCACTCCCAAGATACTCTATATAACTCAGCCCCCACAAATTCTTTTGCTTTGTATCTTACCACACTCTCCCTTATTCAATCTGGCCTCCCAACTATATCGACCTCTGTTTCTGGAACATTCTAGGCATTTTCTTGCCTCAAGGCCTTTGTGATTGCTGTTCCCTCTACACAGAACTCTCGACCCTTGAAGACCTTTTCCCTCACTCCACACAGGGTTTTTTTTAAACACACTCTTCTCCCCATTCGTATGCCTTTATGTATTTTTCCCAGTTCTTACCAGTGAAAGAGGTACAAATTTTACAGATTTATTTTGCTTACTGTCTATCTCTCAAAGAACATAAGCTCCATGAGAGATCTGTTTTTGTTATTTACTGCTGGAACTGCAATGCCAAGAGCAGAACTTGGCACCCAGAAGCTCAATGTACATTTTGAGAGAGAACACATGAGCACTCACACAGGCAAGCGGTACAGCAAGGGGAACAACCTCAGTCAGATTCTCTTCATTCTATTGAAGGGATGCTCATTTGCCAGCCCTTCTAGAATGCCAGAAACTGTGTGTCTCTGCTTGTCCTCTGCCTAACCTTAAGGAACTTCCAAACTTCAATATACAACAACAATGGGGGGAGTCGTTCTCAAAAGGGATAGGAACAGGGATATCAAGACGAGGGAAAATTTGGTAAACAATCTATAAAACAGTCTGCTTCCACTGGACTAAGATAAGAATCTGCATTTCCTATGCTCAATTCACAACCTCTGCTGCAGATCCGACACAAATGAAGTCACATCAGTCTTATAGGGACCATCAGTTTAAAGTAAAGGGAAGGAATGTTCAGTCCACCCAGAGAGCATACAAAGGGACTCCTATAGCCATTAACAAAATGGATGGGTTGAGGTTATTACTAAAATATGATATGTCTGCAAGGATTGTTTTAAGGTTTGTTTAAAGATGATTTACTGATTCCAATGAGTCCACCGACAAGAGACTTTAATTACACACTCTTCCTCCCAAACCATGATCAGGGACCATTTTTTTTAAATTTTTTTATAGTTATAGATGGACATCATGCCTTTATTTATTTATTTTTATGTGGTGCTGAGGATCCAACCCAGTACCTCACACATGCTAAGCAAGCGCTCTGCCACTGAGCTACAGCCTCAGCCCAACAGGGACCATTTTTTTTTTTATTGATTATTTAAAGCATTACATAGCTCATGATATATCATCTTTCATACATTTGACTCAAATTGTGTTTTGAACTCCCATTTTCACCCCAAATACAGATTGCAGAATCACATCTGTTACATATTCACATTTTTACATAATGCCATATTAGTGACTGTTGTATTCTGCTACCTTTCCTATCCCCTACTATCCCCCCTCCCTTCCCCTCCCCTCCCATCTTCCCTCTCTACCTCCCCTGCTGTTGTTCAATTCTCTCCCTTTTTTTCAACAGGGACCATTTTTGAGACCAGCGGATAGAGTGGAAGAAGTACAGCAGCTTCTGCAATACAGAATTACATGCAACAACAAATCACAACAGATTTTCAGAGAGATGAGAGTGAAATAACAGAGTTCACAGGTGGAAAAGATCCTCTTAGAATTCGGGAAGGATCTCTCATTTTTCAAAAGTGTTTAAGGAGTAAATATCTTATTAGAGCCTTGTTTCTCTGTAAGGAATGGTAACATTAGGTCTAATTTACAAAGGGCAACACAAGGAACAAAGCTCTTATAAAACAACTACTTGTGATTACAGGAAAAGTCAGCACATTTAGTCATAAGCACTGCACTCTTAATCCAAACCATAAGATACCTCTAGCACCATCTTAGTTTACATGAGAAATATACTGATAATACTTCAGAAATTATTCAGGGAAATACAAAAACATACACGCAAAAAAGTAAAGAACCAGGCTGGGGTTGTGGCTCAGTGATAAAGCACTTACCTAGCAAGTGTGAGACACTGAGTTCGATTCTCAGCACCACATAAAAATAAATAAAGATATTGTGTCCATATATATACATATATATACATATACACACATATATATATATATATATATAAAAAAGCAAATAAATGTATACTTTTCTTAAGTGCTAACTTTTTTAAATAAAAAATGACTGATGATAAACCCTGGTAAGGGATAAAATCTTACAAGAAATTGTATAATGGTGGGGAATTCAAGTAGTAAAATCATTGGAATTAACTTAAGAGAACCAGGGACGATATTTGAAGCTCCTCGTACTCACCTCCGTTTTCTTCTCCGTTGGCGTTTGCCTCAGCCATCTCTGTGCCATCCAGCTCAGAGTCACAGACTATATCCAGTGTTCCATCTGCTGGGAATGATGACTCCTCTTTCTATATTATTTTTTTAATGATGATAAATAGAGATATGTTAGCAACTAAAAATATTTTAAATACTTTTAGCATCTTAAAGGATTTTCACAGTTTTATGAGATTCAGAGTTTCAATACAGATTTACTTTTTCATGTAAAAGTCACTCCTTTGGGGAGGGGTCAAGAGGAAAAGCCCATTACCACTCCAGATATTACTGTATAACCTTTTAAATCTACATCAAAAAAAAAAAAAAAGGAAGTCTCCTTAAAAGGAGTTGTTTCCAATTTGTTTTCAATTATATGTTCTTCCTGATGTAAACAAATGGATTAACAATTCTGCATTTTCATCAGTGAATTGAACATCCAAGTAGCCCCAAAAAGCAAAGGGGGAAAAAAAAGTCATTTTGAAAATAGCCTCTGCTATTTTCAGAAACATTCACTATAGCTGAGAGAGAATCCCTACTTTCTTTGCCAGGTATAACTTTTTTTATTATTTTTTTATTTGTTTTAATTAGTTATATATGACAGTAGAATGCATTTATTATGCACTTTGAGATATTATACATAGATGGGATGTAACTTTTGACATTAAAAATAAATCTTCTTGAAGGAAATAAATAAACTTGAAATATAATCCATCATTTATCTTTAACATCCTAAAGGATTTTCATAATAAACAGTAATTATTTTCAAATAAACAGTAATTTATTTTTAATCTATAAAATTAATATTCTGAGTTTACTTGTTCTGTGTTATACAATCCTTTGTAGAACATAAGCGTTGAGCATCTGGAATTCTGAATTTTAGATGGCATTTCCCATTCTATATGGAAATAGAAATGCTATTAAAAAATTCAGAATTAACTATTTTAAACTTCTTCTATTTTATTCCTTCCTTGAGGTCACTGCTTATTTTCAAATTGAATGCCCAATTAAAATCAGTAAGTTTTCAAGAAGAAGGAATAAATTGATTATTTTTACAAAAGTCAGGAAAGATTACAGGTGTGAAGACCTATCAGCTGATGGTCATTAAGTCAAAGAGTTTCTGGCAACTGTGATTGTCTTAAACTCCTCACTGATGACTCATGATACTCCTCCCTATAAATTTTGAAAAATCAAAAGTTTTAAGGAAGCCATAGCTATTTTCCATTGCCAGATGCTGTGGAGAAACCACAGATAAGCTTTCCTTAAAAAAAAAAAAAAAAATGTCATTGTTTATTCTCAGTATGAAATCATTTTTATGACATCTGAAAACATTTAAAAGGCATAGGGGTCAATCTTCAACCCTTCACTCAAACTTAATTTTGTTTACCTTCTTATGTTTGAAAAAAAATGCATGATACATGGTAATAACACACATAACATGCAGAACAATACAACTTACTTTGAGAGCATAGAGGCCTGACTTTCCAGGGATTTTGAAGAATGTTCCATCCCCTATCCGAGTGTTAGTGTGAAGCATTGCATTCAGACAGGCTAATGGAGAGGTTCCACTAGAAAATAAAAGTGTGGAAAAATGAAGCGATCTGAGATGCAGCTTCTGTAGCAAAACTGCTCTCTGACTCTCTTAAAAAGAGACCTTCTTGCATGCCTTTTTAAAATATCCTCCCAACCCCGAAAACATCTACATTACAATAACAGGCCAGGCCAGTTTCCCCAAAGTTAATCAGATGCATCTGTCTTGCAGGCTTCAGGCAAAAAGTCTCCTAAATTGAAATTATGCTTTTATTCATAAAGCAACCAACACTGTATTTTAAGGAAACCAAAGCCCAGACTTTTATGTGGTGTTATTTTGTAAAATAACACTATGAGGCCTCAGATTTAAAATATTACAGACAAGTTGATGGTTGCACTTGAATGATCAGGGTGGGTGGCAGGGGGTGGAACCCCCAAGTTCAAGGGCAGCTCTATCTCATAGGTCGAAAAGCAACAAAAGAATAATAAGAACCAGGGAAGAACTGATTTGAAATTATAAGTATTTAACTTACTCAGAGGACTGCATTTTTCACATGGCCAAATAAGAATATATATCTGTGTTCATATCCCTGATACAACTTACACAATGACATCTTTTTCTCAGATATGTCAATAAAAAAATATGTGTTTGAGAATTCTGCCCAGCAATTATGTTCTGTAGAAAAGATGCAAGTGACTGAATTATGAAATCAATTTTCTTAAAGGAATCAAATATTAAATTAATGATTAAAATATCAATGCACATATCTACAAACAGTATTGCAATGAATTTGTATACTTGCAAAGATGGTTATGAAATGCATAACACACACACACACACACACACACATATATATATATATTCCCCCCTTGGGGTAAATTTTAGACTTTTTGTTGTTGTTTACTTATAAACTAATAGTTTTGCAAACCAGAATTTAAAGCCACAATTATTGCACTTTTATTTAATTGTGTTTCTAAATATCAGTGTTTGGTCAAACCAATTTTGATGACAAGCTTTTATCTCTTACAGGTCTTTAACTTAAAATATTCTGGGAAAGAAGGCTTTGAAGATATTAAGTGTTCAAATTTTAAATTCCGAGGATAAAAATGTCATTGTTAATAAATTTATCACTTACTACTAAAACTCACCAGTAAAATGCAAAAATTGAATTAGCTGAATTGCCAAAACACTCTTAATAACAAATCAGCATATATACACATCATGGTTATAAAGGTTTATAAATATTATAATAATATGAGTTATCTGCATTATTTTAGGAAGCAGCTTCTCTATGCTGTCACATAAATATGATTCCACTGGGTGTGTCAAGAAATAAGAGTCTGAATAAATTTGGTCATAGAACAATGCAGTAACACTAAAGTACACAGAACAATAATCGGTGTGCTGATGCACTACCCTTTTTTTTTTTTGAAGCTCCTAAAAGCTTACAGACCTCATTTCATGATTTTTCCCTTACAAAAGATTTTTATTCATATTTATGTGGACACAGGCATACCTATAAAGTAAGACACATTTATCTCCACTGAAAGATCAATGAATGAATTCTAGATAAATAATGTAATGTGTGTTATACAGAACTCTGCAAAACATATACTTCCACATTATACTCTCAGACAAAAGCACAGAAAATTAGAAGCTGGAAATGATTATGCCAGATTTTTGGAGTTTTAATTTAGTGAGACTGTTAGACCTACAGAATTTCCATAGGGACTTGGCAAGAAGATGTTAAAAGGACAAGTATAAAATATAATACATAAAAACGAGGCAATGTAGATTTAAAAAAATATATAAAAATAAAACCATCCACCTAACATGAAACCTCATGATAATCTTCCTGCTTTTGATTACTCCTAATGCATACAATTCAAGAACTCAGATTTAGAACACTAAGGAACAATATGGATCTATAGGCAACTAAGAAATAATGAACAAATAAAATACCACTGTAGTTTATATTTTCTTTCTAAGGTAAAGGTAATTGTACAAGACGAATTGACTATTAAGTAGCAGTTTGATGCTATGCTTGCTGGAAACATATGTGCTAAGTACCCAATTATGTACAAATAATAAGCTCTATTGAGCATGAATATATTATTAAATCATACTGTTTACTATGAAAAAAATTAAAAATATGTAATTCACAATCACATGAAAATAAATCTCCAAAAGACTCAATGACTACCATCGTTTCCTCAACTCTTTCCCAAAACAAACATGAAATGTTATTTTGGAAGTACTCAACGTTTTAGAAGAATTAGATAACATTTGATAACTCAAATCATTCAATGATTCACTTGTTTTAAGCATATTAAGGGTATTTCTTTAATGGCAAAATACTTTATTATTCTGATCTATCTCATTTTAAAACAATTAAAATTATCAAGTGTTTAATGCTTATTAAAACATAAGTGATTCATTCAATGCAACAGACACAATAGGAAAATATATTTTAAAAATCTTGCATATCATTTTTACTTATTGCTATTATTCTCACCAATTCTGTGAAGTCTAGAAAACTTGGACTACTTTTCTTGAGGAAATATATGATCTTAGTTAACTGATATTGACTGGGAATAAATAAAATTTTTTTTGTTATTTTTATCTTCAGAAAATAATGGAATTATCAAGTGTACATTCCATATAGCTAACTGTAGTTAAAACACAAAAATTATCAATGGGTTGCTCCTGAAGTCTCTATTCTTAGATATTAGGAACACTTATGTAACATTTCTTATTTTTCACTTATTTTTTAAAATTACAGTTAATGCAAAAGTTAATCACCCTAGTCAAAATTACAGAGTTTAAAACTCTATATCTCTGTGTATATATTCATGTACATACACACACACATACACATATATACATTTATATATAAAGCAATAAAACTTCAGTATTTTAACAAAATATCTCTAAAAGTTCAGAAGTTACTTACTTTCTATCAAGATGCATTGGAGGAATCATGATGTCCCAATTTATAAAAGAAAAACAAAGAAAAAAAAAGAAGAAAAGAAAGTTAGTTTTCCAACATTAAACATGATTCCACATTTTACCATTTCCATACATAGGATAATGTGTAAGAACTAGACCAAAGCCTTAGATTTGGCTGCCTATGAGAAGATGGGAAGGAAAAAAGGTCAGTGGGCTAAAAGTGACTTTGCTTTCCTTCCTAATTCTTCTACAATGTTTTCATTTTGTTCATAATGCACATATATTTCCAGATTATAAATACAATAAGAAACAAATAAGCAGGACAATGTACACCCCCAATTCTTTTCTTTCTTCCATCCTCTATAACTGGGCCTTTTCCTATACACCTGCCAGGATAGATATACAGCTTATTCTGTTTATTTGTTTTTTCCCCTAGACTGTAAGGTTGTGGAACCCTTCTGGTTTGTTTTCATTTCCCACAACCCCTGAAGCAGAACAGGGGTGGAATTTGGAGGCAGGGGAGCAGGCATAATTTAAATTGTCTAGACATCAAAGAACCCCCAGAGACACTTTGCAGAGCCCCAGTGCTGTGTGAAACACAGAAAAACCACTGCTTTATACCATCAAAATGCTGATGGGACATACAACATTTTACTAATAGTAGACACTTGGTGAAGGGAATGAATAGCCTCTCTATTTAAATAACTTTAAAATCCAGGAAGAATAGTGGAGAATGTGACTGAAAGACTATTTGCAAACATGACAAAGAAATATCATAATCATGGGCCTCCATTCCTTTATATATAAAGTAAAATGCTTTACATGACAGTACTGAAGTAAGCTTAATATTAAACTATTTTATTAATGTACCTGTTACTTTATAAAAAATTTAGATGGAAGCTATTTCTCATAAACATTTTTAAATCTCATTTTCAGATATGGAAATATAAAAAAAATAATCCTTTGCAACGTAAGTGTAAAAACAGATTGAACAAGCAATTATTAAGCACCATTAGTTATTAGAAGTACTATTAATATCAACAATTATATGCTCACTCTCCTTTCAGAAAAATTATAATTGCTTTGTTCAACTATTTCCAGTATCAGTTTTCAGAAAATATCTTAATTATAAAGAACACATCTTTAAGAGAAAAGTATGTGGGCCTCTGGCAGTGCAAATATGATTTCAGCTGTTGATCTCTGTGTTTGGGTTATAAAATTAAATTGTTTATACTTAGGATATATGCACTAAAATCTACACGTTTTACTTCACAAAAAAGTTTTTGAATGTTAAAAAGGAAATAATGTATCTTTGGATATATTTGACTATTAATCTACAAGTGGAAAATTAAACTATTTTTACCAGTGAATGAGGATAACATCTAAGCACACATAGTAATATAGTATATATCAGCTGATAAAGCAGAGGCCTAGAAGAATAAAAAGAACCCTAAAAGTAAAGACCAAACTAATGTCTACTCTAAAGAAAAATTACTACTAGTAAGAGATTTTCTTAAATGACTGCTAATAAAACCTTTATTAAATACTAAGGTCTTTTGTATGTTATATGAATAATACATGCATGTAAGTATGTAATTGTTATCTGAATAACCCCAGCACAAAACATGCACAAAAATGACCAAAGTAAGCTTGAAATTGATTTTGAAGAACAGTCTCCTAAACTGCACATTCCCTTCAAGAAGCTCACTAATGAGAGTTTGATGAACACTGACACAGGAGAAATAACAAAGATTAGAGGTTAGGGGGGAAAAAAAAAACAAGAATAACGCAGGAACTCAAATAAGAGATGGGTTAAAGGAAGATATTGGGTAAATTTCTATGTAAACATATTTACATGATTTTCAATATTCGGCATGTCTGTAATAGAAATGTAATCCTAGTACTCTTTTATCAGATGAAGATATTGAGGCAAGAAATGATCATCAAATGCCATATATTATGCAACTTACTTCTTCAATTCTTAAATGAGAATTTCAGACTTCAACCTTAATGCACATCTGATGGACTTCAATATAAGAAGATATTCTTAAACAGATATTGAAACTTAGACGTTTTATCCATTTCTATAGACTACGATGCTACTACTAAACAGATGGTAATAATTCATTCATTGTTACTAAACTGACAATAATTAGGAAACAAAAATTTCAAAACATTAAAAGAAAGATAAAAGTTTAATTAGTATCATTTTAAAATAGGACCTATAAGGACATTAAATATCCCTATAAGTATAAACAAAGTATAAAATCTATATTATAATTTTCAAAGTCTTTCCAGTAATACAGGAGGACAGATATCATCTTTGACTGAAGACATCCAACAGCCTGTATGCCACATATGGGGCTAGATACTGATAACTCTTCCTCTACGAACATGCATGTCCTGACATGCCATGTTAACCTGCTCACTACGGAAGGCCACAGAATGAACAAGACTGTGGTCCCTGGAGGCTGGCAGCCTGAGTTCAACTGAGGCAGACTATTCACAAGATGCATCACAATGAACTCAGCCTTCCTGGGTCTTACTCTCTTCAACTACAAAATGTGAACACTCAAAGTCACTATATCATAGAGAACTATTCTAAAGATTAAATAAGTCAAAACATGGAAAACATTTAGAATGATGTTTGACATGTTCTAAGTGTTCAAAAGTTACCACTGCTACTCAACATAACCAATATCTGTAGGCTCAAAGAATGGAAAATGGAAAGAAGTTAGTATTTCATATCTTATTTAAAAAATTGGTTCAGAGGGCTGGGGATGTGGCTCAAGTGGTAGCGTGCTCGCCTGGCATGCGTGCGGCCTGGGTTCGATCCTCAGCACCACATACCAACAAAGATGTTGTGTCCGCCAAGAACTAAAAAAAAATAAATATTAAAAAAAATTCTCTCTCTCTCTCTCTCTCTCTCAAAAAAATGGTTCAGAAAAAAAATACGTGTATAAAGACATGAAAGAAAGAAAAAAAGAACTGGTTCAGTTAAGGTACTGTTTAAGTTCTAATTTCATTTTCATCTCATTAGTAAGAATTAGCAAGTGAAGACAAAGGCAGCGAAACTCCTAGTCTGCAGTCCTTCACATGTGAATAATACTGAAAATCAGGGATGACTTACACAGAATACAGAGAAAACAACAACAGCAATAAATGATCATTACAGTTATTGATTATTAAGAACATCTAAAATGTGTCTAGGCTTTCACAACTGATCCATATATCCATATTTCTTATATCCCTGACAGCTACATAAGATGTAAGCATGATTCCCAGTTTTACAGATGTGGCTGAGGCTCAGATATTAAGAATTTTATTGACGTACAATAACAACTAAGTGATAAAGTAAAATCCAAAATTGAATCTAATTCCAAAACTTTCCACTGTCCTATATTATGTCTCCACAAAACTGCCTGCTCCACTTCATCCATCTTGACTACAAAAGGAAGAATATTTAGCACTTGAAGGAAACACACCAAGAAAAGCCAGATGTTGCTGAATAGTAAGGTGGTTGGCTCCATCTTAAGTCAACACCGCATATGGCTTTGAATTCCACAGCACAGATTTTAAATATTATAAATATAGACCTAGGCTATAGAAGATTTTGTCAGTTTTCTTACTTGGGTAACGCTATCCCTGGAAACTAAGGAAGAACAAACTTTGAGAAAATATGAGAGAGAATTCAGACCTATAATTGAGATGCCTTTGTAGAATTGGATCATTAAAGAAAAACAATCCATTCATTGAACAAACATTTATTCAAACACTATATATGTCAAGATAATCTTGAAATAAATTTGCACTCTGACAGTGCTTCGCACATAATAGAAATGTAGGCTGAACTGAACTGAATTTTCTGAATACATATGAAAGGACTGGGATTCGGGAAAAAGGCTGCCATGGGGCACATTACAAATGTGAGGTGAACCATCTAGAATTGAAATGTTGCCCTTAGTTTATTCCAAGGAGGTGACTGGAGATATGATCATGTGTAGATTTTCTCATGTCATCAATTCCAAATGCAACAGTCAATCCATGTCCACTGGTGACTCTCTGGGACTATATACTTTTTCCCCAGTCATGCAAGCCCAAAGAGAATACTGCCAGATCAAAATGAAAATTTGTACATTCTACTAGGACCTACGCATCCTCTTCCATCTTGTCAGCAACAGTTAATACCACAACTCCCTTCCCAAAATCTGTTCTCTGGGATATTAGTCCCAAGTGATGCTCAAAAAAAAAAAAAAAAAACCTGACAAATGTGTTTGGAAAACACAGCATGCTGTAGTTGACTCTGGCAAATTTACCAAATATATTAGCAATGTATATTAAAAATCTCTGAAAAATTCTGGTTAACTCCTTGTTTCTTTACCACATATAATAAAAGAATTCTCCACAGCATAATATTTAGCAATGTCTCCAATTATATGCCAAAAAATATATATGGTAAAAAATGCTATACTATGCTTATATGGTTAGGATCATTTGGAGGAGAGTACTAGTAGTCATCATTCCCAATGTGTTTAATTCTATTCGCGAGAACTTAAAAAGATTATTTTAAAAGGATACAATATATCTATTTTTTATGAAAACATAATGCAAGGTGAGTTTTTTTTTCCTGTGTACATTTATAAAATTGAAAAATACTGACAAGAATTTTGAGTAGTATTGAGATATTATAAGCAGTAACCATATATAATTGAGAATACCGTGAATTTTCAAAACTATATTTCCCAGCTCATCCTCCCCAATTTCCAATTGCTTAGTGAGGGGCACCATCCTCCTCTTCATCATCATCATCACTTGGGACAAACATTTCTCAGACTATTCCAACTATTTTGCCTCCAGAAAGCCTCCTCAAAGTTCACCTTAACTTTACTACATCATCATCATTATTATTATTATTATTATTTTACTTTCTCACATCCTAATTCAGTCCTTGCCTCACTCACAAGAGGATAATTCTATGGCCCCTAAATGTTTTCTCTGCCTTCAATATCTGCCTGCTGTATAATAATTCATCCAACACACTGGTGCCAAATAGTTTTCCTACTTTAAAACAAAAAACACTGTTCAGACTGCTTCTTAGGCTATACCATTCACTGGCTTTGTTTTTTAATTTGTGGGGTTTTTTTGCCCACCAAAGGAAGTACAATCTCACCCCGCCAGCAGTGTAGTCCTATACAACATGCTCGGCTCTCATCTCATTTCATCGGCTCCAACCCTCAGACATTCTCCCAGTCCAGTCCAACTCAGTGAATCACAATGCCTCTGCCGTTTTCCACCTCTCTGCTTTAGAGCTCAGGTTAGGACCTGTGCCTGGAACCATCGCCTCGCTCCTACTGGGTTTCATTTTGCCACTCTAATACAATTTTTAAAGGAGATGTTAACCACCACCTATACAGTGAAGCCCTTTGAACTCAAGTATATCCCCCTTCCTCTGGAAAATCTTAACACTGAGGTTCTCTTGTACAGTTTCTTGTCTTCAAAAACTGTTTATACCTCTAACTTTGCTATTCTTCCTACTTCCAAAATGTTTGGAAACTCCCCTGGAGATAGACATATATTTATCTCTGCATCAGCTGACAAAACATTCCAATATACTCAAAAGGTGTTCACTGCAGTAAGTTTGATTACTGCTATAAAACTGTTGCAACCATGGATGCACAGACATAAAACGCCTGTGGTGAATATCATAATGGCTCCCTTCATGTCTGAAAACACTCCACACACCCATCTGCAGAGGTCATCTTACAACTGGCATGCCCTGCAGTCTTTCTTGCAGAAACTCTCCTTCCTTATTAATGTGATTCCAGTGCAGAAATCAATGAAATGGTCCAATTTTCCCACCAAGAACACTGGCCAGATTAGGCTGGGGATATAGCTCAGTTGGTAGAGTGCTTGCCTCACATGCTCAAGGCCCTGGGTTCAAACCCCAGCACCAAACAAAAACAAAAACAAAAAGGAACCCAAGAAGACTGGCCAGATTAAACTATGTTCCTGATCATAGTGATTAGTCCTCAGATGGGAATTGAGTATTTTGGCGGGTGGGGGGTGAGTGGGTAGAATTTTTAAATAAATAAAGAGGAGGAATATAAGTAATTTTCAGTAGGAACATCAATTGTAAAAACATAAAAAATATTACCTGGTGCATATCTCTGCCTCTACAAGGATAGAGCCTACTGAGAATAAGGCTACCAAGAGGAAAGCAGAGCAAAACACAGAAAGAAGAGGGAGAAAAATTACCCCACCCGATCTACTGCATTATGTAGTCATGTTGAAGATCAACCCATTCATTAGATGTTGAAGTCAAATAAGCCAATAAATCCGGCTAATTTTATTTTCAATACCTGGCTAATAGAAAGCCTAAATGACTTATATAAGCTGACCTTATTTTTATGTGCTTCAATTTCAATTTCCTCATCTGTAAAATGATGAGTTTAAAACAGGTATGTTTTAAGGCTCTATTAATCTCTTTCTGGCTAAAGTTTTAAGGGCAGCTAGTGGTTGACTATTAGCTTTCTAAAGCTCATTCCACTTGGGCTGCCTGGCTACATGCTTCCCTCATCCTCAATGCCCTTTGCTCCTATAAACTGCTAATTACCTCTCCAGCCTCTAAGGATCCTCTCTGCACCTCCGCAGGCAGTGCAGTCTGTGCTGCTATCCTAGCACTTAGCTCTGGCCAGTCTAATACTGCAATGCTTGTGGCAATAGCTGCCGGAGGACTCCAGCTTTATTAATGATTCTTCCTGTTCCCTTCATTGGACCCCACTGGCCTTGAACACTCAGAAAAATTCAGGGCTTGTTAAGAAGCTACATTTCACAATTTACAGAGAGGAACAAAATTTAAACCTTGAGGATTCCAAGTATTGGCTGAGGATGTCCAGACATGGGAATTATGAAATACTCTAGTGAGAACATAAACTGATATAACCAATTTGGAAAGACATTTGGCAATATCTAGTGAAAATAAGCATACATGCTCTACAGACCAGTAATTCCACTTTTTGGTATAACTCTAGAGAAACTCACACTTTTACAAAGAGATGTTACTCACTATGGGGGTGGGGGGAACTATAAATACTCTAAACGTTCAGTAGGGTACAACTATAGGCAAACTTTTCACCCAGATAATCAAAGTAAAATGTAAAGTTCCAAACTTCAGTAATACATAACAAATCTATAACAGTGGCTGCCTCTGAGCAGAAAGAGAAGGAAATCGAAGGAATTTCAGCTTTTTCTGATACTTTATTAAAAAACAAAAAAACAAAAACAAAACCTGAAAAACTATGGCGATATGTCCAGAACTGTTAATTCCAACTGGTTTCTGCTGGTATATGGGCACTCTGTGGTATTTTCAAAACAGAATTTTATATATAT
Organism: Spermophilus citellus; assembly: GCF_964194105.1. NCBI lineage: Eukaryota > Metazoa > Chordata > Mammalia > Rodentia > Sciuridae > Spermophilus > Spermophilus citellus. Next base: position 92,461,794 of record NC_138198.1, on the reverse strand, counting down.
ATGATTGATTATTGTTATTGTTCTTTTACCCACGATTCAGCTTCTCTCTAATACTATCGGATTTCCTGCTTGATTCAATTTTTGTTAATGGCTAATTTTTATGCAAGCAAATTAATATTTATGTACATAGAAAGTGTAAAGATAAACATTATACTTGGTTAAAAGTAAAAGTGCCTCTCAACTCTCCTCAATCCTACCCAACATTTCAGAAGCAATAACTACTGAAAAATGTACAATGTTTTCTTTTAGCTCTTTTTGTATTTACATCTACTTATGCACATATTCAAATGGTTTAAAGGCTTTATTTTCAAAATAAACAAGAGCATCATAGTAGGTACGCTTTTGTACTTAACATGATTGGGAGATTTCCCCACAGAATAATTTTTGTTCTTTTTGTTTGTTTGGTTTTAGTGGTGCTGGGGATTGAAGCCAGGGCCTTATGCATGCTAGACAAGCAGTCTACCAACTGAGCTATATCCCCAGCCCCATGTTTTATTCTTAATAGTCTACAGAATCTGAATGATTTTAATATTCATTTAAAGCTCTTAAGAGTCTATAGAATCCATATACTGTATCATGACTTAAGTATTTCCCTATTATAAAGTAATCAATTTGCATATAATTTTGTCCTTTTGAATAGGACAGCAATAAAGAGACTTGTTTATACTTTCTAGAATATATACATATATATATGTATATATTCTAGATTTTATATAAATCTTTTTTTAATATTTATTTTTTAGCTTTTTTTAGGTGGACACAATATCTTCTATTTTTATGTGGTGCCGAGAATCGAACCCAGTGCCTCAGGCATGCTAGGTAAGCGCACTACCACTTGAGCCACATCCCCAACCCTAGATTTTATATATCTTGAACCAATTCCAAAAGTTGAGTTTTTAATTTGAAGAGTGCTTTAAAAATGTTGACGGGTACCTTCCAATGAGAGTGCCTAGTTAATGAAGGATCTTTAATCTTTGAATTTTTGATAAGCCAATCAAAGGTGGGTGTGACAAGATCATTCCAAGTAGAGGGAGCAGCACAAATGAGGCATAAATGGAAAGGACAGAATGCCCAGTGCAACAACATAATTAGCTGGCATTTCCAGGGCAGACAGTAGGAGAGAGTCTAGGGTAGGGATCAGATTCCTGAGGGGAGGCATGCACTCCATCATAGTGCATGATGTTTACAAACACAGCAAGCAGCTTACACTTCATGCAGGAGGTGATGGTGAGGCCCAGAGGATTAACAGGGAAAGTGCTCTTGTCCCTCAGCCAGCAGCAGAACAGATTTAAACTGAGACACTCCTAGATACAGACCTAGTAGGAACCTGTAAGACTGGCCTGCAGGGAAGATGGGAAGAGCTCCACCAGACAATGATGTTAGTATAAAAATGTGTTAGGACAAAAGATGTGGATAAAAGTCAAGAAACACATGGGGAGAAGTAGGGCAGACAATGACAGGATTGCTTCAGGAACTAAATGTGAATAATGCTTTGATTAATTAAGATGGACAATAAAGCTTGGCACCGTGGCGGATCAGGAAGCTGAGGCAGGAGGATAGTGAGTTCAAAGCCAGCCTCAGCAAAAGCAAGACACTAGGCAACTCAGTGAGACACTGTCTCTAAATAAAATACAAAATAGGGCTGGGATGTGGCTCAGTGTTCAAGCATCCCTGAGTACAATTCCTACTACCAAAAAAAAAAAAAAAAAAAAAAAAAAAAGATGGGCAATAAGAAGAGTGGTCAGAAGACAATATGGTGAAATTAGTTCTGGACTTTCTAATTTAAGGTGTGCATCCAAATTCAGATAGACACAGACATCACAGAGTCAATACTGGGGTTAGAGACAAACACTGGGAACCATCATTTCCTAGATAGCAGTTAGAATACTGAAAAACGATAGGCACACTTGCAGAGAAACAAAAGAAAACTTACTCATTTGAGTTTATTATACTCCAACTTCTGAAAACTACACGAGAAAATGTTCCTGAGACCAAAGAATGGAAAAATTCTATGAAGACTTCGTTGTAATATTGTAAGATCTATTCTAACATCAGCATTTGATTATATTATAAGCCAGAATAAAAAAATCTCTGATTTCACAAGGAGAAACAACTTATAAATAGGATGTTATCTAGAGAATCTTGCCAGCAGAAACCCTTCCTTTAACAGTCTTCTTTTTCAAATTAACAAGAATATTACAAAACATCTGCCAATTGAAAAAAAAAGATGAGAAAAATTGCTCAACTTCATAACCCCTTAAAATACTTTCAGCATTTTGTGAATTTTCTTTTAGACTATTTTTATTATTCCCCTATTTTAAAGTTATAATTTACCTAAATATTACAACTCATGATAACGCTTTTCCATACTACCACAAAACCACCATTAACATCATATCACATATGGTTGAATACATTGTTCCAAGTCAGTGGTCTTCAACCTGGCTGCATTTTAGAATCTTAAGTGAACTCCTCAAAACTGTGAATTTCAGGACCCATTCCCTATCTATTAAATAAAAATCTTTGGGTGTGCCCAAACATTAGCATTTTCTTAAATCTTTCCAAATGACTCCAATGTACAAACAAATTTGGGAAACACTGATATCACCAGTGAACATTTACATTATGTTCTTTATTGACAACTGAAATAGCATTGATATGAATCTCTCAGTGCATATAATATCTTTTTCCTGGGAATCAAGAATACTTTCTTAAGATGGTTTGCAGAAGTGGTATTATTAATTCATGAGATGGAGGTTATTTAATGACCTTTGGTGAGTAATATCAACTGACTTTTCATATAAGCAAGAAGCACCATTTGGAGTCAGGACAAAAGCATGGACTTATTAATGTATTCGGTGCACCCAAAAACAATCTCAAAGGGTTGCTTTAACTTGCACTTTGATGATTATTAGTAAGAACAGATATTTATCCACCTATTTGTTTATTATTCATTAATCTTATCCACTGGAGGTCCTCTGTTCACATCCTTCCACCATGATGCTTGACAGTTATTATCTTTTCTTATTGTTATAATAATTTCTTTATATAACCCTTCTAACATGTGCACTAAAATATTTTCTTCATGGGTTTATTGTCATTTTTACATGCAGGCATATTACAAGCCAATTACATCCACCTTTTCCCTCATGCTTTGTTTTATAGCTTCTGTGAAAAGCTATTTCTCTATCAGTGATGAATTTAAATGTTAGATTTGATTTTTTTCTAATTTTTTCCCAATGGTATGAATGTTTCATATTTGAATTTTCTATCAGGCTTGTATCTTCTTCAACATAAAACACAACTACCACATTACAGGTTCAATAAAAATTTATCATTTGTAATGGCTTTCTATGGCTCAGAAAGAAAAGGTATATAGTTCCCTTGTCCATTACTTCAGTTCAAATGCATCCTCCCACTCCTTCTCTGCAAAAGACTCTGGCACTACTACTATGAAATTCCTTGATCAGCAGAATGTCAAAAGAATTCAGCTCAGAATTTTGCTGGCTATGGGAAAAATTTTACCTTTAAATGTTTGATAAAGGAAATGCCTAAAAATAACTACACGGACCACTACTGCTAAGATTGGCATTTGTCTTGTGGTGTGAATGCCAATTTGATTTAGTTTTCTTCTCTCTCCCTTCTCTTTCTTTGTCCACACATATTCTTACTTTGTTCATAATGCCTTCTACTTGATTAGAAGTGTTAACATAAAAAGATATTTAATAAAAATAACCTTTTAGGAAAAAGATAACTTTCTGCTATAAAATGTGTTTTGTAAAAATTCAAACACCATAGTTATTTATAATGATAAATTTTTGATAGAATTATAATGTAAAAACAAACTTTATTTTACCAAAGGCCTAATTTCAAGATATTACTTCTTATGGAAATAATATGCTTTGGAAAGAAGTATAAATACAAAAACCAATGATTTGAAGAAGCATCCTTCCTTTTCCCAAACTTAGCATACAACACTTAAAAATATATCTTAATAATCAGCAGGAGGTCTAAAAGAAAGGCAATACACCTAGTTCTTGCTTTAATTTCACCCTAAGGGAAATATGATTCATGAGAGATATAAATAGGAAGCAGGGGATTGCCGAAATGATTATGTTTACTGTAACCCACAGTAATACTCTTTCATACAGCAAAAGAAAAAAAATAACATAAAGTTCAGGATGGATACAATCAATGTAAATATTTAAAGCAAACAAATACTAATGTTTCAGGCTACCAGTTTTGAAAATTATAAAATCACATATACATATTAATAAACTACAAAAGTAATGCTACTAATAGGTTATGTATATATTACTTCTGTTTTACAGTAATAAATATCTTCCTCCAGAAAATTGTGCATTTTGATGACCCATGAGGAGAAATACATGTTTAGATAAAACAAGATTTCTTGTACATTATTTGACAGCAATATCAATGTTCCAAACAGGCATACACAGACTCCCCAGAGAACAACCACAGTAAGAAAGAGGGAGAACAATAGATAAACAAAATTGGGGTGGCAAGGAAAAGAACTGGTGAGCTAGGGTAACATTCAAGAAAAACTACTTCAAACTCGTGGTCTTACTCAACCAACTAACCGGTTGTTAAAATTACAGAAAACCATCTATGTTTACCTAACTACAGGAGAAACATTTTTTCTGTCTTCATGTCTTAATTGTTTTAAAAACACAACATGAGCTATCATGGTTTCTAGCAATTTGTCAAACATCTTATTTAAATAAGCATAACTCCAATCCATTCAGTTAACTGGAATCAATATTCCTGAATTTTTATACTGCCACTTGCATAAAGCTTTCAGGAAATATTTCCTTGATGCACCTGCCACCCAATTCCATGAAATCAATATTTCATTGGAGCCAAGCTGGGAAATCCTAAGGCACTGAACTCAAATATGAACGCTGCTTTATGAGTTGCTAAGATAGCAATGAAATTGAACACCACTACCGTCAAAGAGTTTTACCTCTCTTTATTGTAAGGGGTTTGTTTTCTAAGGTACCAATGAAGTAATTAATAACAACATTGTGCTAGGATAACAGTAACAACTTTATTATATTATATAGCACCTTCCTATTTCCAGATGCCAGTCTGTAAGCCCAGAAACAACACTCTTTTGGGCTATTCCTGAAATACATTTATTGTGGTGGTAAGAGATAGCTACCCATCAATATAAAAAGGAAGACTAACAATACAAATCCCAACTTTGAATCCAATTCAAATATAAAGACAACCATTTACTAAAATACATACAAATTACTCTTTAGGCAGAACCCCAAAAATTCAGCACACTATCGGCCACATCTATCATGTTCACATGTGAGAACACGTAAGCAGAGGTTCCACACAGAAAAATTCTGCACATTTTTAAAAAGCTTTTATTCACAGTAAACACCTGGTATTTGCCTTCAAACGTTGTTTTTTCTCAAATAATTACTACCTGAGTACTTCATGCATTGATCTTTAAAAGTAGTTTCCTAGGATCCAATACAGGGTATCATTACTTCATTTTCAGCACCAATAGTGAACAAATGTCAGAACAAAGATATAAAATCCAAACTCTAAACCTATTCATCTCTTAAATGGTAAACATTTGCTGACCCTAAAATTATTCCTTTTGTCACTTGGCTTGTCAAACTGGGTTGTAAGAAAAACTCTGAAAGTTTTCAAAATAAACATTCAGCTAGTACATTCCTATGTCTCCCATTTCCTCCTTGGTTTTTTTCATGGCTCCTAAAAGGCATGTTTTTCTTTTTCGTCTTTTTGTTCTTTTCTCTGGAGACCCCACTTAAAGTTTAACATTTGCTTATAGCCCACTGTGACGAAAAGATTGAATTTAGAATCAGCCAACCTAGGCTCAAATACCAGATCTTCCACTTCTAACTGTGAAGTTAGGCAATATACCCAACTTCTCTCAGCATCAATTTCCTCATGTGTAAAATGAAGAAACAGCACCCACTTCTCAATGTTACTGTGAGGATTAAATTAGCTAAAAAATAGAAAATGCTTGGCTCAGTGCCTGACACTGATCACTTACTGCATAAATGTTAGTTTCCTGCCCTTTTGCCAAAATGACATTCAACAGACAATTCTAATGATATTTACAGACACATACATCTGTGTTTCTTCTTTTCAGTTCTTTACCTGTATTCTACCCACAGGCCTAATAAAATTCCTCTATGTGCAGTGCTCAAAACGATTTTCATTCTTCCGAAGGAAAATAACTGAAACTGCATTGCATAAATAAATAACAACCAAAAGAGGCACCAAATTTCTAAGAAAACATGTCCAAAATTGAAGAAAATCTACCATATTGCTTATAAAAAACTTAAAATGCCTAAGCAGCTTAAGGAAAATTATGTTGCAGAATTCCTTAAAAGTACAGCCCAATTTGATTCTCAGTAAAACAGAGTCAGAATAATGAAGTGCTTTCAATGAAGAAAAAAACAAAATCACTGGGAAAAATCAGCCATCAGCCTCCAGCATATTGATTAATGTCATCAGGCTACTTTGCTTCAAAGAGCCCCAAGCAAAAGTGTGAACAAGTAGACTACAACTTCAGCAAGAAAGAGTATGGAGATGCAGTCAATGTTCACAGGGAAGAAGGTTCTGGATACACGCCAGAAAGAAAAATAAAACATTACTCAAATTGTAATAGGGTTTTTATGATGAGATAAATTTGTGCTTAAAAATATGGCCACAGTGTACACGAACTGTAATTCTAACAGAGAAATTAGAAAGCACACCAGAGCGCCCCACATATTTTCACTTTCCTACATGTTACCCTTTCTCAATTTCCATTCCAAACGGCACTGCCACACTGACAGACGGAAAGTATGTGAGCGACATCATTCTGGGAATCACTCTCATAACCTTCTACCCAGTCATTCAGATCGCACTGCCTGGTCTTTAGTTGTCCTCTCATGTCCACTAAACATGAACTGGGAATGAGTGACCACTCCAGGGTTCCATATGGGAAGACCCTCAATGTCCATTTCACCCACATCACTAGCTGGTACCTACCCGGAAGGAATGAACGGAACCACTCCAATGCAATCCCAGCCACTCCTGCTAGTTCAAGCATTCGGTTCAGCATCACCTCATGACCAACACGAAAGCAGCTGAGGCTCTAATATAATCATCATGGAAAGTTGTCCCAAATCCTTCATTCGAGGAAGATCCTTCATACACACCAACGCTGTCTCCAAGCCATGCCGGGGTCTGAAACCAGACTGGAAAATATTATATATGTGTATATATAGTAAAACTCCCACAAACCACTCTTCTACTTTGTCATATTTATTTACAACTGCTAATCCCATCCTCTATGCATCACCTTTGCAAGGTGAAAATATGACCATTCAAGGAAAGATCCTTTCCATAGTAGAAGGTAAACTTAAAGCATATGAAGACCTGGTGCTGCCTGGTAAGGTGGTTGAGGCGATCCCAAATGGAACATACTTTGTCCTGAAGGGAAGAGAGAAAACACAATATTGGTTTCCAAGGCTAATTTTCTAAACTTGGTGGACAGGATCAAACTATTCTGATTGTTTTAAAAGCCTTGGCATTTTCAGGGGATAGAATAACAGTGCCAGATTAATTTTTGAAGCTCAATTTGTTATTACCAATTGTGCCTCAACTCCTGAATCCCACTGGGTAGATACTGCTTTCATAATCCTAACTACCACCACCTTAATCACATTATCAGACTCTGTGCTCATCAAAGAGCTCTACTGCGCTTACTCATCGCGGAGACAGGGAGGGCTAGGAACCTTAGAGTGAACCACAACTTCAACTGGGAGGAAAAACAGAAAAGTGATCAATCGAGCCCCAAGATCTATTATACCTTAAAAAAATAAAATAAAATAAAATTCAAGACAACTTTAAAAAAAATTTCCTTGTCTCTCCTTAATGAATAGACTTTTTAGAAAGAAAGTGATAGAGTATACAAAGTTTAACCAAAGAGTCACCATTTTTATTATCTTGAGCCCTTTATTAAAAGATTGAAGACTATTCCTTTCAGCTTGCCCATTTTACCTAAAAGAAAATACAGACAACTACAACTTTCAATCCCACCACAAAATTTTACCAAGTTTCTATTTCCAGAATATGTTTTAAATGAGTTATATCACTGCAACATTATTTTCTATGTACTTACCCTAAATTATTTTGTATCAAGAAAACAGCTACCTATGAAAGTGCTTGTCACATGTAATTCCATTTAAAAGTTAGTAGAATTCTGTCTTATCTCCATTTCACTTGCTCTCCTGGCCAGACTCACTCCATCCTTGTCTGTTACATTCAGTTTATATTAAAAGAGCTTGGAAATGTCCATCTGCTAGCCTGCCTACATACATTCACTCCCAACTCCGTTAAGTTCTGTGGACATTAAATATCCAGAAATCTTTCAGACAGATTTGGACCTGTAATACTTATTATGTTTTTCTGCACAGTCCCCACTACCTTACTACATCTCCTAAAACTGACATGTCCCTCATTAAGGATCATTCACGTAGGTAAGACTCAGAAAACATTATTTAAAAATTGAAGGGACAGTATACTTGGTTGTTTAGTTCAGGCTCACAGACTGCTTGGTGATTGCAAAATAGTGGTTTTCCTCCTAAATGTTAAGTTCTCAAATTGAACCCTGCAGCATTATCTGGTTTCTGACCATAGCACAATAAGTTTATCAGTTTTCAAACCATCCCTTATGCAGATAAGGCTAAAGGTTATCTGTAAGTAATAAAGGTTTGGTCAATAAACATTTGCTCTGATGCCTACTATGAACTAGGAAACGTACAAGATGTGCAAATATAAGGTATGTCACTCACCATTGAGGAATTCATAATTCAGTTGAAAGAGAGAGGTATAAACAAAACAATTATAATAATGATACAGTAAAAAAAATTCCCATGGAATACAAAAGAAAATTTATTCTGCCTGGATGCTATGGGGAAAGTTTCATCAGGAAAGTGACAATCTGTATCTTAAATGATAACAGGCATTCGAATGACAGTGACAGTAATAACCCACAGAAGCTAAGCCATTAGATCTATGCAATTTACAAGAATCTTGGAAATCAGTTCAATACTTGCAACTAAAATATACACTATGCTATATTTAGTTTCACATGCAGCAAACTATTTCATTATAACAGAAAACTCCTCACATATTATAAACATTCAAATATATAAAAGCTGTGAGAATCTCAGTGACTGAAGTACACAAATAATGACACAGATTTTCCAAGAAATTAATTATTTACAACATATATAAATTTAGAGCTCCTAAGAAAAAGCAAAGTGGGATAGTTCATTAAAGTCTATTCTCCAAAATTTTATTTTGTGTATTTAAAATTTCATAATTGAATTTCAAACAAAATTTAGGTGATATGTAAATACGCAGGACATTATGACACATCTTCCTTCCTCCAAAAATAAAAAATAAAACCATGCCAATTAGATAATTAGGAGTACTATATGTATAACATATATACTATATGTTAACGCATATGAATTTAGAAGGTGAGGGAGCAGAGGAAATTCTACATCAAGATTGTAGATTCAGAAGGCTCGGGTGGCTGAACAATGGGAGTTAGCTAAGGAAATACACTCTATAAATTGCAAATAAGACCTAGGAAAGCATATTATTTCACAAAAAAATAATTTAATTCCTGGTATTCTATATCTCAGGAAAATCCCTAATCCCACACTCCCAACGTTCATCCCTAGCATATTTCATTACTAATAACAACTGGCTTTGCTCCACCAACTCACAGTAATTTAAAATCTTGTCATGCAGTCTGAATTAAGAAACTAACTAGAATCCCTTTTCTAATCTTGGATAAAATTTTAGATAGAACTTAACTGGTCAATGATATTATACATTTCTTATTGAAATGTGAAACATTTGGCACCAGTGTGCCAAAATACTACTATAAATAGCTTAGGAATAATATAAATTGGACTTCATCCCATCTTGATTAACTGCCTCCAAATTGCTAACAAAATGGCCAACATGAAATCTCGTAAACCAAGTATCTTACAATTGGCAGCACATTTTCAAATTTTTCCACATTATTTTTATCTTTATTACAGCCTTATAATGCAAATAAAGTTAAGGTTCTTCTATTTTACTGGAAAGATGAGAAAGAAATGACAGACAGACGACTGACTGACTGATTTATCCAGGATAACACATTATGTTAGAAGCAGAAATAAATCTGGAATTCAAATTTCCATTCACTCAATCAGAAAACATCATGAGCCTATTATGTGAAGGGCACCGTAGGGAAGAAAAGGATCAATGAGACATGAACTTTACCATTAAGGAAATTGTAGTCCTATTACAACAAGAGAAAATTTGAGAGAGTTTATTAGATACTACAGCAAAGGAAGACACACATTATGTTATAATGGAAAAGCAAGGATAAGATGATGAACTGAAGCTGAAGGAGTTAAAAGAATTCTACACTGAGAAAGTGGACTTCACATCTGAGCCTTGAAGATGGGGGTGGAAAGCAAGAAACAGTGAGGGTCCTTATAGGCTGGCAGTGACAGACCTAAAAAATACATGAAATGTTTACATAAAGTATACAATTTTTTTCAATATAAAAATACATATTTAACACGAATCAAGTCCAAGCATGAGATTAAATGAAAAAATAGGAATGGGAGAGGTTGTTATTTCATCCTCAATAAGGACTTCCCTGCACTTAAGTCCTGCCCACTGTTTAATTGGGAACATGCCTCTTTTGCAATAACCATAGTACACCCACCCCCTGCCCACCCCTAACCACCACCACCCCCAACCACCACCACCCCCCTCCTCAGCTTCTCTTTGAGCTTAGTACAAGTATAGGTAAGGCCAATAGGACATAAGGAAAGAACTGATGCCCTTAACATCCAGAACAAATCTACAAAGGGATTACATGTGCTCCTTCTTCCAACTGCAAGCTCTCTCAGATCAATGAGATGAGAAGAAAATCACAGAGATGGGAACGCAACAAGCTGCAAGGATCTGGTTCCCGGGACATCTTGGTAGAGCAAAACTAATCCCATCACTCCTGGGACTACCCTTCAAACACCTATTTGATTAAGCCATTTATGTGGGAAATCCATCATACCTAAGCAAACTTATACATAAGCTTGTATAATAGGTTACTGTATAAAGTAAATAGCAATCAAAAGTAATTCTCAAAAATCTAAAAAAAACAATCTGAAAATATGTAAATTATTTGCAAGGGCTAAAATAAAATGTGCAACATGCAGTTGTAAGAATTTTTAAGTGTATTTTTAAATTTTAATCTATAGAACAGCCATAAACATTAAAAAGTTCAGGGGTCAATATTATTTTATATGTGAGGAATAATAAAACATATAATTAATTACAAAAGATATGTGATAGCCACAAATTGTAATGAATTTAACCTCATTTAACCCATTAAAAAATCATTACACATATTCCATGCTACGTTGATACCTAAAGACCCATTCATTAAGTCAAATAAATTATTAATATCAGAAAAATAGGAATCAATGATTGAAAACTTGATTTTTGCTGTAGGTTCACATTGGTCTATGTTTTCATTTACCCAATGGACTTTTCAGACACCTCAATTTCATTGATTATATTTATATATTTAATTATTTTTATATTTGTGCATTTAACTGCTATCCACCTGTGTTTATGTAGAGAACAAGGAAAAATATAATAAGTAAGCATAAAATAGAATAACATTTAAGAATATTAATACATAAAAGCACAATGGGCTGCAAGTCCACTTGGAAAAACTGAAATCAAGAGAAAAATGGATGCTGGATGAACCTTTTTATTCAAACTATCTGCAGGCAAATCTATTGGCCCTTGTTTTACTCGTCTTATTCTCATGTACATTAGAAAGAACAACTAGACTAGGAATAGTCAATAAAATTATCTGTTCCATTTTCATTGGTTCACTGAGCCTGGCTCTCGCTGGATCTCTTCAATCAGCCCCCAGCAAGGGAAGTCTATTCTCCTGGTACTCCTTTGGGGCACCAAGGAGCCAATGAGACCAGAACCAAGAACTTTAGATCACTATTATAATCTACAGTACAATCTTTCTTTTACCCTTATGCCAAGAGTGCTACTGGAGGCAAATGGGTAATCAGGTAATAAAAGATGATAATAAAATCAGGTAATAGAAGATGACTGGATCACAGTCATCTTTAACTCAACACTTCAGTAAAAACAACTGAAAGGCATGATCCTTCTAATAGTACCTTAGAACACACCTGTTTTCTTTATAAAGTCTAGTCTTCACTCACTAGTAGGCTTTTGTATATTCTACTCAAACTCCAAAACAATCACCCTCTTCTAAGTTGAAAGATGACTCAAATATTCACTAACTCTACTATTGTGGACAAGTGACTTACATTTTCAAAGTCTTAGTTTACTATCTGTAAAATAAGAATCTAAAACTATATGATTTGTGAAGACCTCCCCAGAAACACAATGGTATAATTCCAAATTAAACTTCATCACATCTTAGCTTGCATCGTAAGTAGGAGCTGTCTGAAGGATCTGCTTCTAGAAAGGAGTTTGTGCTTTACAACAATTCTCACAAGTATAGTTTAAGGTTGACAAATGACAACAGTAAAACTAGTCCTGACCTTCTCTTTACCAAAGCACTTAACCCCTCCTGATACTGAGGGCTCTCACTACCCGTCCACTTTGTTTTCACAGAGCTACACTGTTTAAATAAAGACTAGAAGTTTTGGGAAACTAGGTAGTTGAAGTTGAGTAAAGGGAAGACTGGATTTTAAATTTTAGATAATTATCCTAATTTCCCAAAATGCCTTTGAGTTTATTTCATAAGTACTCATCCCTTTCTTCGAAGAAGACTGTAGGTTCACATTAGTCTACCACTGTGCCTGATTATACAAAGTAATTTATGAAAGTATAAAAACTAAAATTTGTAACTTTTTTTTTTTGGTAACATGACAGACGAATGATTTGTAAAAATAAGCATTAAGTGATCATCTTAAAAATCAAGTTAAAATTCCCAATATTGAAATTGGAATTTTTAAGAGGGTGGGAGGCTAGAGATATGGCTCAGTGTTCTAACATTTGCCTAGCACGCATGAGGCCCTTGGTTTTGATCCCCAGCACTGCAAAATAAATAAATAAATAAATAAATAAAATTAAAATTTTTAATTTTAGAAACTGGTTTGGTAATGCCTAATAGAATCTCTGTTCCTAGATGTGCACTTCCCTTCTTGGAGTGAACATATGGGGGATTCCTAAGTGAACTTTGCCAGCAACCCCAACACTTAGCAACTTAAGATTGGAGGCATTCTTTCAACTATCCCACTAACAAAAGCCTATTCCTAGGATCTGCAGCAATGCCATTTTCTAGCAATGAGCAGGTCTTCTTCAAAGAACACAAAATAAACAACAAGTTGAATAATTTGTTATATAAATCATTGTACTTCATGAAGACATGTTAGAAAAGAATTAAGTCATGGATTCAGGAGAACCTTGGCCTGGCAATTTTGCATGTCTATTGTAAAAGTAAAAATTAAAAGGAAAGAGAAACGATCTTGTGACTCCCAGCAGGAGTACAGGAAGGCTGATGGATAAGTGGACATGATACAAATTACAAATAACAGTAAATTGTCTCTGGTCATTTTCTGCTTAACAAAATTTCCTAAAGGAAGCACTGATGGTGCTTCTGAAACTATATTCACTTATGCCTCTCAGCCTTCTAGTGTCTTTTCCCACTTGCCTCTCTTAAAAGAAAAATGGGATTAATAACCCAGTGTTCCAGTACCTCCACCCAACCACGGTTTAAACAATACCATCTATTTTCATTCAGTTGTTTCCACAAATGGACATACTGCTAATCTCTAAAATTGTCTTTTGGATTATCTACATTTTGTTAGTAATCATGCTTTGATTAATCAAGTTAGCCAGAAAGAAGAATTTTAATTTCTAAGTCTAAGATCAACAATAAAACAGTAATATTCCTATGAAGTCTTTGGTTCTCCCTTTATTCACAGCACAAGTCACATTCTCACAGTGTTATCTTGTTTAAAAAAAAAAAAAAAGTAAAAAAGTTGCATTTGAACGATGTCTTGCTGCTGCCCATATCCTTGATTCTTTACTCAAAATCACCTCCTCATATTAGACGAGCATGGTCATCAATGTCTGTCAAAGGCGTGGCATCCCACAAATCTCAGGGTTTATGAGAAGGCTTTTTTTTTTTTTTTTATCCATCCATCCTAATTACAATTAGACTATAAACTGAAAGCACTTCAACACATTTACCTACAAGTTAGATTTTAATCTTGGTGAGTAATATATACAAGACATCAACAATGAACCAGAAAAGCCACTAAAGAAGATGGGGGGAGTATTTATTAATAGAATCTTATAGCTCTTAACTTTGTAAAATTGAAATCCTGTTTTATCACTAGCCACTGGAAGAATTATCTCAAGGTACTTAAGCTCACCTGCCTTCATTTCTTCTCTGTAACATGGGATATAGCAGAATATCTACTCACCGCAGTGCTTAGTTTACAAAGATAATTCACACAAAGTCCTTAGCCTAATATAAAGTATCAATAAACATCAGTATTCTTTTTATCATCAAGTCCCTACTCATTAATTTGCCTGACATGCTACATAAAACACAATGTCTCGGCACTCTGCTAAGAAAATTAATGGATAAAGGTATCAGTTTCTTATTTTAATGATTTTAGATTTGTGCTAGAAAGACAATCCTTACTGTCATGTTGGAATACCAGATATTTGTAAAAAAAAAAAAAAATCAAGAGTTTAGACATTCCCAAGTATAAAAGTTAAACATTATGCACTAGGTTTAAGACATGCTTCACAGAGATTAGAAGATTGAATTAAATAACACAAAAACTGATCTGGAACCACACTGTTAAACCCCAAAGCAGAGACCACATTTTGCTCTTCTATTAACCCCATCATGGGCTTAGAAATGCTAACAGAATAAATATTTGCCTCATAACTTCCACAAAGCCCCTAGGATCTTATAAGTGAACACTGAGTAGGCCCTTAACTGGCCAACTTTGTGCAACGATAGTCTCTCTCTACAACTTATATTCCTTGATGCCCTTTAATTTCTCTTATGTCCCTCTAATGTGACTCCTATGCATCCTGGGCATACACACTTGCATACTGAAAAAAGCCCAAAAGATGATAACCAACAGATTGAAGAGACCAAATACAAAAATCTTTACACTACACCTAGCACAGGTCTTGACTTTAAAAAAAAAAAAAAAAAAAAGGTTAACAAAATAATCACCTGAATTTCAGGCAGAGCTCCAGCCAACAATTAGCAATTTAATTTTGCTTGGGTATGTGAGGAGGCATTAGATAAATAGTCTTTTTCCCCCCTAAGAGAAGTACAACTTATTCTTAGGAATTATGCACTATAGCTTTTAGAAAACCTGGCTCAACAAAACACCATAATTTTTATTCCTTCTGAAAACAAATCAACTATAAAAAGAAGTCCCCATGTCAGCATATCAACTATTTTGCATTTGAATTATGTTGTCAAGTTCAAAACAATGAAGCAAAACTAAAATCATTTAGGCGTGTGGCAATTAAGAGCACAAGGAATGAAAGAAAAGATGAAGAGAAAAGACCACTTAGGAAAGAATGAAACAAAATCACGCCGCTTACGAGCCTGCTCCTCCCCAAAGATTTTCACCTGCACAGGATACTTAGAAAGACTCATGCACGGTGTAATTTTATATCCATTTCTGGTTCTATTTCTGCACTGAAATATTTATAGAGTGCTCAGTGTTTCTGGAGTAAATTATACCTAGATCTTGGTAAAGCTAAAATCACTTAAATTACCTTTTTTGCTCAATTATTTGGAAGAATGGAGAAAGAAAGCTTGACAGAATAAAAAGATGTATTAAGCAATGGCCATTTCATAGCTATAATTGCATAGCTTAGTGGATATTGATGCCTTGAGGGCTATATGCAGTCACCACAGCTATTTTTACCAAAGGCTTCAAATAAAATCCAAATCAATTTATGTTATGTGAGCATACACATTATACTTGAACATGAAAGTTCTTAAGCCAAGTATTCCATCGGTTTGTATGTTAGGAATAACATAGAAAAACACAGATTAGCAGTACACAAAATGGACGTATGGTACTATGTTAAGCACACAAGTATAAATACCTTCCAAAATAACCACTCAATTCTAGAAATATTCTTATGATACGCCATGAAATTCAGAAAATGTTCCAAATTTGGAAATCACTGTTATGGACTGAATGCCATTCACCTTCCCCAAGATTCACATGTTGAACCCTGAGCCCTCAATGTGATTATATTTAGTCCTCTAAGGAAATAACTAACCTTAAATGAGAAAGGGGTCCTGATCTGATAGGATTAGTGTTCTTATAAGAAGTGACAGACAGCTCTCTCTTTCTCTGCAAACTGTACTGAGGAAAGGCCCTATGAGGACATAAGCAAGAAGGTCAGCTACAAGTAAGGAAGAGACCTCTAATCAAAAATTGACCCTGCCAGACTGATCTGGGACTTCTGGTCTCCAGAATTGTGAGCAAATAGATTTCTATTACTTCAGCCACCCAGTCTATGACATTTTGATATGGTGGCATATACAAACTAAGACAATCACTATTAATATGACTTTGATGTGGAGAATCCTGTTTTAAACTTACTATATCACTGTGAAGCACTGCATGTGAAAAGTACATTAGACCCACTCACTCAGCAATTCAATCTTATATCAAAAATGTGATAACTATCAAAAGTATATAGGAGTGTACACACACACACACACACACACACACACAACTCAATTCATAAATGCCTTGTGGGCTCTACTTCTATTTTTCAAACCATTAAAGAAATAATGGGGGAAATTTCACAATGAAAGACAAGTCATCAACTGTGGCTGTAATGTCAGATATTTGACTTTGAAGGCTCTACAGCTGCCCAAGTCCAAGTTGATTAGGGTTGTACTAAAGATCTGGAACCTGATCTTGTAGGATAATGTTTCACATAATTACTTTTAACTTAGGAACTGCTTCCACAGTAAAATATAACGGTACTCCCCTCAAGAATTATTTCAATTATTTTTGTCACTATATAAAAAAGTAATTTTAAGTTTAACAAAAATTTAATTTATGAGATTACAAAATTATTTTTAAACAATTAGTAATATTCATATATGACTATGTATTTAATCAACACTATACCATTTAAGTTGAAAATTATTTACAGAAAACATACAATGCCAACAAATATTTTTAAAGATTTATTTGGGGAAAAGTCAAATGTATATTAAAATGACCAGATTAGAAATTCAAAATTTCACCTACATGTAAAGTATAACAACATGCATTCATCATTCATATCATATATTGTCAGAAATATCATAATTTATACAGAAACCAAAAAATAGGAAAAATACCATGCCTAATTTCATCTGATTAACCACAAACATACAATGTATAGTAGTTTTTGATTCATAATTCACCAAGTGTGATACTGGTTCTAGAATATTATGGATCATTAGTAAGAAATGCTACAATAAATGTTGTTGTTTGTTTGAGGGTGAGAAAATAGATTTGAAAAGGGAAACCTAGGAGTATGGTCAACAGATAAGAAGACAGTGCAATAATACAGGTAAGAAATAATAAGTGCTTGAAGAATGGCAAAAAGCAGGATACAGAGAAAGAAATGTGTACCTGAGTAGTAGAACTGACACTATCCATGAACCAACTGGCCGTAAGGGCTGGGAGAAGACTGTTAAGAATGACTCTAATGGAGATTTCTAATCTCACAGTGATGACAAGTAAAATTTTGCTATCAACCTCTAGAGGCTTGCTTAGACACATGGACACACACATAAATATATGCAAATTACCCTATGTTTCTGCTTAATAACGCCATTGTCTCATGCATCCCTCTCTCAGTAGCTGACTGTGCACACCATTTACACAATGAGAGAATTAGATGTTAACAAATGGTAGGGATGACACTGTGTGCTAACACTATAATTCTAAAATGCCCCAACACAAACAAACTAGACCACCATTTCAGTATGAAAGGAGGACTGCCAACATGGAGACTGGAGATAAGAATTGATTTTGCAATAGAAATTATTTGTGTCTCTCTCTTATCTCTAGACAAAACATTTCAGCAGCAAAAAAAGGAATCATCTCCTATAGCACTAATTAGCAACATAAATCTCACCAGGAGCAATGCCAAAAGATTGCATTGTTTTTCACTATACATAGAAATAGAATTTCTGACGTTTTATTCGCCTAAAAAAAAATGCAACGTCTTTAATAAACCATAGTACAAAATGGAGATCCCAATTACAGCACATCATCACAGAAAGAGCAAAACAGAAAACATAAAAATCCTTTAACTGGCAGGTAAAAACAAATTTATTATAAGAATTATCAGCAGGAATTTAAAAAAAAACCCTTCATACTAGAATAACTACAAAACCTTGAGTTGTCAAGTGGATGTTCTCCACATTGCAAAATCTAAAATATGTCTATATTCTAGGTAACACTAAGTCCAATAAAGTTTGTGTATATATAAGTCTTTCAATGTCCCTACTGCGATATGTGATTACAGGCTACTGCTCTGTAACCAGATGATGAACTCTAATAGATGTTTATGTAGGTAGGGCATCTGTAATATTGCAAAAATGTACCTCATAAACATTGCCTATCTTGAACCTTACAGATTTTTTATTGCTTTCTATAGTTTGTGTATTTTCCTCCTTTGTTTTATAATCCTCTTCTCATTAGAAACTATGTATCTATTATCACTTAACATCACAGTTCATGCCACATTAGTAACAGGTATTTAAGTATGCCCAGTACATAAAATCTAGCTCATACTGATTTTTTGCTCACACTAGGTAAATGAGGCAAGCCTTACTCCACAACCTGCAACCCCTAGATATGTGACAATAACCAAACACACATTTCTTTGGAAGCATCTCTGTTCTTGTCAGGTCTTTTGGTCACAGCACTGAAAAAAAAACTGACTAAAACAGGGGAGGAAAAGTTTACTTGGGGGCTCACAATTTCAGAGGTCTCAGTCCAAAGACAGCTGGTTCCATTCCTTGGGGATCTAAGTGGAGATCATGCTTCAAGAGTGTGGTGGAGGAAAGCAGCTGGCTGGCAACATGGCCCAGGGAAACAGAGAAAGAGTCTGCCCCACCAGGACAAAATAAACCCCAAAGGCCTTCAGGGACCCACCTCCTCCAGCCACACCCTACCTGCCTACAGTTACCACCCAGTTAATCCCTATCAGGAGATTATTCACTGATTGGGTTAAGATTCTTATATCCCAATAATTTCTCTTTTAAACTTCCTTGCATTGTCTCACACATGAACTTTTGGGGGACTCCTCACATCCAAACCATAACAATCTCTTTAAATATTACATGAGACAGAGCAGAGGAAAACATCCCCAGGCATCAAAAATGCCTCAGTTCCTCTTCATAAATAAATGACAACTTCTGAATAAGTAAATCAAATACAGAAAAGCAGCACTGAGATAACCCTCCGCCCCCATCACCCAAAGCATGCTAACTGAAGTTACTCTTCTTTTTCCACATAAATATTGTTCCTGACTGCAGACAAGAATATATTCTGCAACAGCAGCCTAACTCCCTGAGGAAGTGGTAATGTTTAGCTAAGGGGTCTACAAGAATATCAAATATCCATCGGCAAAAGCAGCAGACTGCAATATGCACATAATCTCCTCTCTCCAAGCAGCACAGCTACTTGATGGATTATAAGATTCTGATCATCTGAAAAGCATTCCAAACGACTGTGACTGATCAATTGCTGACAACCGATACACATAAAGGAACAGAAGCCTGAAAACCTCATAACCAGTAAAGCAAAAGCAAAGGTGGATCAGATGTTTTATAATATAAAATTATACTGATAAATTTCTCTATCCCTTTATGTAAAGGTGAAGTGAACTTTACCAAATATATTTTCACTAAAAAGAGAACTGGGTCTAGAAAAATCATGCTATGACCATGCCATTAATCTTTTTCATTAAAACCGCATCTAACAATTTATTATATTCAGGTGTCTTTTCAAACCCACATGAAAAATATTTATTCCATTCTGGCTTTTCCGAGTAGAATTTAATCATACATTACACATTTCATCAATAACATGAAAATGATACACAGAATATGATATAAAAGACTGTTCTCTTTTTATCATATCTAAATTTTAAAAATGTGATTTAAAGTGTCACTTGAAAAGTTTCCATAAAATGTCAAGAATTTCATCTCAAAGTAACGAGATCATATATATTGAACATATTCATCTATATGCACTAGCTTTGCCAAAATTACTAGCATAGTTTTCTTTTTTTTTAAATTCTAAGTTACAAATTTAAACCAGTGGCTCTTACAGTGTTTGAAAATAAGCAACAGAACAAGGACTTTACTTGTTCACAGATAATCTACTAGAGACTATCAGCATGCATATATTAAAAGGGATTCCCCAAAAGTTCAGTTTCCTTTTGATTTGAAGCTTTTAACTCTGAAAGCAGGCCAAAGTCATCACTAAATGCCAGCAAATTAACATCATGAGAAAGATAACTTGCTCATCATCTATTTATTGAGTATCTGCAGAGTGCTAAGAGTGCCAGGGTAGCCTGCTCTAAAGGACATCAAGAAAGGCACACAAGGACAAAATTACAGCCTAGAAGGTCAAAGCAAGAGAGACCTGTCTATCGCAGAGAATGAAGACCCTCTGTAGCATCTGACACCGGTGGCCTTACAGGTTGGAATGATGATAAACACCCTGTCTTCTCTTTCCTAGAAATACCCAATACAGTGGTGGACAGTTTGGGTGAAGACTATCACCATTATCTGTCATCCCCAGAGACCAGAGGGGCTATGGTCACATCAGTAACTTCACAATCAATTCTCCGTATTTAATCGGGCATATCACCAATCTGCATTTCTTGAAAAAGTACATCATTAAATAAATACCTAGCATTAATCAGCCATGTTTGACCTTCTGATGATGGAATTTCTAAACTTTATTTAAGAAAAATACATAGAGTTACACTTCATTTACTCAGCTACCTTAAATATTTGGAAAACATTTAAGAACGTAAAAAGTAGCAAAACAGTACATTAAGTAGGCAAAATAAATGTCAGCATCTGCTTCCTACAACTACATAGGGACAGTCCCAAATGCACTCAAAATATGTTTATTTTAGAGGTAAGTTTAATAAGCAAACTGTAACTAGAAAACCAGGGAAAAGTGAGTAGAGACACATGAGCCACTTATAACAGGTCACAAATGACAGGAGGGAGGAGTTAAGGAAAGTGACAAGAAATGAGAACACAAAATGCATAGTCTGAGGCTACTTGATGCAGAACTGATTTTAAGGTGAGAACTTAAAAGAAAAGTGGTCTCTTACTTTTTTTTTTTCCTTTCCTATTGAACTTGGGAACTGCTTGTAGGTACTACTTTAAATAACACAATACTGGTCCATCAATATTAGAAATAAGGGACATTTTCCCCCTTACAGGACACAATAATAATACACAGAGTGGGTGGGAAGTACATTTAGAGGAGCATGAGTTTATGTTTCCCACTTTAATGTTCTTTAATCTTTAAAGAAATTGTTTTGCCAGGTGTGGTCATGCATGCCTATAATCCCAGCAATATGGCTGAGGCAGGAGCACCGTAAGTTTGAGTCAGCCTGGGCAACTTAGTGAGACTCTGTCTTGAAATAAAAAATAAACAGAGCTGGGAATGTAGTTCAGTAGTCGAGAACCCCTGGGTTTGACCCATACACAGTACCACAAAAAAATTAAAAAGAAAGAAAGTAAAAAGAAAAATAGAAGAAAAAAAAAGGAGTTGTTTTGTTTGGTGTTTGCTTGTTTCTACTAACTATGTATACTTAAAACCCTTTCAAATACCATTCAGGGAGGAACAGCATTTTGAAAAACATGAAATAGTGCTGTTATGATAATAAGTGTAATTAAAATGCTGCCGAGAGCCAGTGCAGGAATTTTAGATCTCACAGTTCGAAACAATAAATGGCAGCAGAGTCACTCCTGTGGAGAAGACTATCTTAATGAACAAATTTCAAACATCTGCTTGTAAGAGATGCAGCTCGTGTCTGTGCTGGCAGATTCCTCTGGCACAGAGCTCACATTCGACAGGAGTGCATCTCCTTAGACATTTACTCCCTCTTTTCTTTTGGCTGTGGCACATACATTTTCGGTGCTAAATGTCATAAATATTTTCAGGGTATTGACAGGTGGCCAGGAGAAAATTAACTTCCCAGTTTTCCACATTTTGTTCCTTACCTCTTCACACCGACCCCAGGTTGAGAACAACATCTACTTCGACAGAGCTAGGGGTCTCCTATAGCAACTAACTGTATCACTGCCACCACTACCTGAGGGAGCTACTACTGCAAGCATGGGTGTGGTCACATCATCTCAGCCTGTTTCTTCAGAACAGGCATAAAAGTCTCCAAAACAGATGAAAATTTGTACATCAGTGTCCTATACCTGATGGGTCTAACTTGCAAAAGATATGTTTTAAACAGCTAGAGATTGATGCTACCCACACTTTAAAGTTACAAGAGTTATAGGTGCTCAGGAAGATATTCATTTCTCTTAGCAGTTCTATTTCCATATTGATCAAAACATTTCACCAAATTACAACCACTGCCACTATGATGTTGCTAGTCAGCGACAGACAACTCATGCAAAATAACGTACTTGATAAATGTGGTCAATGGCCTACACTTGATATTATTATAGTCATTCCCTTCTATAATGAATCTCCTTTTGTGTGTGTGTTTGTAAGCAATATATACACAGCCCTACCCTGCTGGTTAAGACCCAAACTGTGAAATTAACACACAAATAAAAACAAAGGACCATTAGAAGTAAACAAATTGTGGTATATCCATACAATGTAATATTATTTGGCAACAAAAAAGAATGATGTTCTGATTTTGCTAAAACATGGATCAATGCTGAAAACACATTAAGCATCAAATTTTGAAAAGCTACATTTATATGAATTCTATTTAGATAAAATGTACAGAATAGCAAATCCATACAGACACTAAAGATTAGAGATTACCAGAAGCAAGGGAAATGGGGAATGGGAAGTAGCTTCTAACGTGTATAGCGTTTCATTTTAGGGTGATGTTCTAAAGTTAGACAGCAGTAATATTGCAAAACTCTGTGAATATAATATGAACCACTGAAATGTACATTTTATAAGGGCATATTTTGTAGTCTGTGAATTCAATCTCAATAAAGCTGTTATTTTTTTAAAGGCTCAACAGATGATAAAAGACACTACAAGTAGAGTTCTTCAATATAGGAAGACTAAATTCCCAGCCACACTTATTGGCACTTGAATTTTATCAGTGTCAGCTCATCTTTATATCCTGGATCTATCTACTAAGCCTGTAAAAGTTTCACTTTCACTGCTTAATTTTAGAAACACAATCTCCACTTAACAAAAAAGAGAAACAGGACTAACTGCAATCAGGGGCTAAATCCCACAGTGCTTCTCTTTGTTAACAAAATACATTCTATATGAACCCATCTAATGTAATTTATTAACAGGCAGTTCCAAGGAAATCTTAGGTCATCCAAATATTCTGCAATCACAGAAAAAAAAATTGCAGGTAGTACTTAATTCACCATCAGCTACAATGTCAAAATCTAGGTATGCCTATTTTGCACAACTAGTGACAATTATTAGTCAATGAAAAAGGAAAATGTTTTAAATGTGAATACTCACCTTGTTTCTTTTAACCCTTCCTTCTGAATGACTTCCAATATCTGCTTTGCTGTCATTGGTGAGTTGGGATGTTTTTCTAGTGCCTAAAAAATAAAAATAAAAATAAAATTTCTAGATTATTATATGGAAATATAAAAACTGAAAATATATGTAAATCATGCAGTTTTTATTTAAAGTTTTAAGGGGGAAGGGGCTTTTATGTGAACGTTATGTTCCCATCACACAGCTCAGGTGTCCAAATTTTTTTTATGAACTTTTAAAATGGCAATTTCTGCAACATATAGGGGGGCTGTTCTTGAAAAAATGTCACAAAGGCATACACACCAAAAAAGAAAAAAAAAATGAAACCTAACGAAACAAGTCAATAAATGTATGTAATTTCCTTTATGTGAAAAATTGCTAATATTTCATGGTTAAAGTCATGTCTCCAGGCTGTTAAAATGTAAAATGTTTCCTAAGTTCTCAGGACCTTGGAAACATGGAGCCTGAATGCTACCAGTAGCAGAGAACAGAATGCTGGTCACAAACATCATCAAGGGATTCATATTTTGATCAATCTCATTTATATTTTTTTTTAAAATGAGAAAGAAGATAAAACCTTCATGGCTAAAATGTTGAAATAAGCATATAGGAGCCAAAGTCACTCAGTGCTATGTGTTTTCCAGTTCAGCTCAGTTTCCTTTCTTTTGCCTTTTCCAATTAATTTCAAGTAAATCCTTTCCTCTTTCCATTCAGCCCATCTCAGTTTCATGACCTCAGTCCCATTTTCTTTCCTCTTCTGCTCTACTTATTCTTTTGGGAAGGGGTTTACCTCAAACAAAGGGCATAGAAATACGTGAAACATAGCTCATTATTTTCACAGGCATTAGACCATCAGCCCTAATCAGGTTCCCTTACTGATCCAGGGACTCAACTCCATGCAGTGAAAGTGGTAAGTAGCAGAGCCCATGTTGCTCACCCATGTGGACCCCAGGGACCATACATGGGCACAAGAACCAAGTCTACACAAATCTTCACAATGACCTCCTTCAAGGGTAGATGACACCGAACTATGTTACACTGGAGCATCATGCACAAATCATGGCCCCGTGCAACTTAAAGATACTAGCGTTCTCATTTATAATTATTTACTAGAAGGATCACAGTTATTAAGAATTAACAGGGTTACCCTAAAAGGCTTCCCAATCCATTCAAAACATCTCTGTGATCTCGTTGACTGTCATTGGCCAAATTTCAACTAGTTTACTAGCAAAGGCTCTGTCCAGCGAGGTCCCCAAACTCCAAAGAGTCACACACAGCCTGCCCCGCTTCGTGTTCAGGTTGCTTCCCTTGTCCTCCCTTATTCCCAGGCAATCCCCCCCTTGCCCAATCTCACTCATTCCTTGACTCATTGCTGGTAAGTGCTTTACAGGATACAGACATATGAGCCACACTAGAAGGAGAGCGTGGCAACTGGTATGTCCACAGGAAAGAAGGAAAACGGTCCTCCCTGAGGAGGACACCGAGAGGAGGTGCACTGAAAACTGGGAAAGGAGATAAAAGAAACAGGCATCAGGAAGAGGACTGAAGGATAAAAATCTTGGAAAAAAGGCAATAAGGAAACTGCATAATAAGGCTGAAAAGGGGAAAAGATTTTATCACATAGAAAGGGAGAAATAAATAGACATGGAAACAAAAAAAAAAGCTGACAGAATTTTCAAAAAAAAAAGAGGAATTGTAAGAAGAACGGTGTATAATTATGAATCACTGAAAGGAGATGCTGTGGTCACAGGTACTACATATAGGGTGGGCATCACCCCAGTGAGAGGCAATGCTGGGAACACAGATGGTCTCTCATAAAAGATATGGGTAGAAGGTCAGTAGACACAGACACAGACACACACCAAGCAAGGATGAGGGGAACCGAGGGGAGAGGAACAGGATGGTGGAAAGAAGGGGAAGAAGGGAGAAGGGTAAGGAGGAGGAAAATTGAGCTGAACTGGGAATGTCTAAAGGCAAAATGATTCCGTCTAGAAAGGGCCAAAGAAGAAACTCCAGTGTACTGGACAATATTTTAACAGAAATTTGGGTGCACTTGAAAGTGGGGTTACTCACTGTGGAGGATTCCCTGTTTCTCTTCCTGAGTACAGGCCCCTCAGCACACCTGGGCAGCTCCTCCCAGCAATTGAGAGAATTTGGATAGCCCTGTCCCCTTCTCTATGACATCACATCCTACTCTATAAAGGAAGTAAAAGTGCCAAGAATTACATCATGAAGTGGAAGAGAGGCAGGAAGGAAATGATGAAGCCACACAGACACCAGAAGCCACCCTCAGTTCCTGCAAGACAGAGAAAGAAGACAGAGGAGGGCATGTTCCTGGGTGTGAGCAAGCTGTACTGAGCTCTAGTTGTGTACACATGAGGGGAACAAAAGAAATTACCTTCACAGAACAAAACATTGATACCATCAAAATAATGTGACACACAGCAAAGACATGAACAGACTCACAAGCAGCCATACTCTAAAACACTGAAGTGAGGAAAAGCCCCAGTCAAGTAAAGAGCATCCTAAGCTCTCAGGTGCAAATACTAGATTGAGTACCACCCACTGTACCAGTAAACCTGTAGCTATGGGGTACACCTTGGCCTTCTTTTTCACCTGTTTTAGATATTTTATCTATATGTGCAAAGTTTTCTATATTTATGCAAGCAAGTCCATTGGTCTTTTCCACTGGCTTCTACTGTTTAAATGCATAGAAATTTCTTTTACCCAGTGAGCATGCAAATATCTGCAAATGTTTCTCTCAAACATGTTTTAAATATTTATTTTTTAGGTGGAGATGGACACAATACAATGCCTTTATTTTTATGTGGTGCTGAGGATCGAACCTGAGTCCCGCCCGTGCTAGGCGAGTGCTCTACCACTGAGCCACAATCCCAGCCCCATCAAACATTTGTATATACTTTTTAATTCTTCTGAAATTTACATTTTATGCAAAGGTGAATACGAACATAAACCCCCATTTCCTATTAAAAGCCACATTTCCCCGATGGTATGTGTTCCACTGGCAAGTGAAGCATCCTCTGCCCTATATAAATACCAGGATGATGAAAAGCTTTCAAAATATGAAATCTATATATAATGTGGGGACCCAATACGTAAAACATACAAACAGAGCTGTTCTTGCTGAACTGGATATGAGGAAGGTACAAGTCCCCATACTTATGGCCAAAGGTGCATCTGGGAATCCTGAGGGTCTCAAAACTGCAAAGCACTGTCCTTGTGGCTTATGCAAGGATCCCTCTGGGTCTCTCTGATCTTTCAGATAATCACTGTCAGGACTCTGACTAAACTGTTGTAACTGATATCACACTAGAGTGCGCTGCGCTCTGAACAGGATGATGCTCCTATTATTCCTTCTTTTTTTTTTTTAATGTATACTGTTTTAGTTGTAGATGGACATGATACCTTTATTTTATTATTATTTTTTTCTTTAAAAAAATTATTTTTAATCTATTGGGATTTTCTTAGTTGTAGTTGGACATAGTACCTTTATATCACTTATTTATTTTTTTAATTTAATTTTTTTATTTATATATGACAGTGAATGCATTACAATTCTTATTACACATACAGAACACAATTTTTCATATCTCTGGTTGTATACACAGTATATTCATACCAATTCGTGTCTTCATACATGTACTTTGGATAATAATGATCATCACATTCCACTATCATTGCTAATCCCATGCCCCCTCCCTTCCCCTCCCACTCCTCTGCCCTATCTAGAGTTCGTCTTTGCCTCTCATGCTCCCACTCCCTATCCCACTATAAATCAACCTCCTTATATCAAAGAAAACATTCAGTATTTGTTTTGGGGGGATTAGCTAAACGTCACTTAGCATTATCTTCTCTAACTCCATCCATTTACCTGCAAATGCCATGATTTTATTCTCTTTTATTGCTGAGTAATATTTATTAGAAACTTCCAACACGGTATTTCATTTAAATTTAATTTTAAAATCCATAATAACCACCTTATTGTTTTGTATTTTCAGTTGCAACCATGAATAAACTTTTTAATATAATATTTTCACATTTTACTGCAAATGCATACAAAAGCCATAGAACTGATAATTATTATCTATATGAAATAGTTAATTGAATTCTTTTTTTTAATATATAAGGGAGCATTTTATTTTAATTTTTTTTTTAGAGAGAGAATTTTAATATTTAATTTTTTAGTTTTTCGGCGGACACAACATCTTTGTATGTGGTACACAACATCTTTGTATGTGGTGCTGAGGATCGAACCCGGGCCGCACGCATTCCAGGCGAGCGCGCTACCGCTTGAGCCACATCCCCAGCCCTAATTGAATTCTTAATAGTTCTAATTGTACCAAAGAATTGGAATTTTTTAACAAATGATATGAATTGTATCTTCTTTCTAGTATCTGTTTTGTTTCTCTTTCCTACATACTTTGGCTGAAAATTTATCTTTTGTAACTCATTTCAAAAAACTTGCTAAAAATTTGAGTTAACTTATCATTTGCTTCCTCAAAAACAGGCCCCTAAAACTGCAGCATTTTGCTTAGGATAAGCTGTAGCCAGAATTATTAGAATAAGCACTGCCAAGAGAAGAGTGTAATTAGAAAACACTGGTCAGACATATCACTGTCTCTTCACAAATTAGTCTGTACCAGTGATCAATCTTTACATGAAATGCCCTTTCTTTCTTTGTACAGTGACTGGTCTCCTATGGGAGAGCCATATCTGTGATTCTTGTTCATTCTCACTCTCCAGGAGTTACCTTGCAACTCTCAAATCCTTTCAGTTCTTACCTACTTTCTTTCTACAGCATTGCTCCTGTAGGAAAAGTTTCAAATTCAACACTGGTCTCCAAAAATGGGAACTCCCCTGTGGCCAGGGACACAAAAGATACATATCATCAGCTACCTTCCTAGAGACAGGTCTTTTATTTTTTCCCAGGAAGTAAACAAATAAATGTGCAGATACACCACTGGATTTCAGGTTTCTGACTTACTGTATCAGAGCCCATGTCAAAAACATCTAAATTCATGCAACTGAAGCAAGACAGACTCGTCCCAGATATTTCCTTCCCCCATTATCCACAATCTTAGCTACAGGAAGGGCAGTGCTGGTATGCCAAATCATTTAGGGCACAGGCCATGTGAAGAATGTGTCTTTCTATGCATTAGGTTCACTCTCTTAAGTACTTTTCTGATTCAGGAACATTGGCTCAGACATTTTAAGGCTTACTCAAAAATTCCTTAGTGCCTTTCAAACAGAAAACTCACTTTAAGTGTCTATAAGATAAACACACTAGAACAGTGTTCACATAAAGGTTAAAATTTTGGCCTTCTGGGTCCTAAATTAAAGTTTCAGAGAGTTTACTTATGTGATTGCAAAAAAAGAAAAAAACTCTGTACAATTTAAAAATTATTTCAGTGTTTACAACTGTAAAATGCTAAATGGATATCAATGACCAGGCTGTCACCCTTTTTCTAACTTACTGTGTTCTTCCCCTAATCCATAGTGGCAGTTCATTAAAGTGTTTAGATGTTTAAGGCCTGTGTCCTTGGTAAATGATTATGGGGTTATAACAACAATAAGCCATTATATAGCTCTCCACAATTGCAGAGTACTTTCAAACAACATATAGTATTTCATTTGCTTTCCCACAACATATTATTTTATTTGATCCTCACAATGCCGTGAGATGCATAAAAAACAGTATCATTAACATTCTGTGTGATGAACAGAGTTGAACAAGGCCATAAAGCTAGTAAGTGGGTGAAGAGGACCTATCCACATGATGTTATTGATGATGGGAATGTTTAAATGTAATAAGAGCAGCTAATATTTTATTAGACAACTTTTATGTGAGAAGTCCTCATTAGGAGCTTCTCATTATTATAATAGACTCCAGAATTCCCACAGGTAACATTTCCTATTTCTATTACTCTTGAAAAATCTCAAAGGTCCATGTCATTCTGATGAAAAATGAATTTGGATCACTGGTAGTCTTCAGATAAAAAAATAAATCACATAAAAAGTTATAGCACCTTGCCAGCTGCCTGGTATTTACAGTTCATTTAGGTTTTCCTCCACTGACAGTGTATGTGGTTACTAATTAAGGAGTTAAAGATGATACTTCCAATTTTCCATTTGAGTTTAATGCATTTTATGAAAAAATGTACGCTATAAAAGTATTCATGTTTATGTGACTTGGCAGGGAAAATAGCATTATAATAGCCCAGAGAATCAGCCCTACTACACCCAAAAATTGAACCCTCTGAGAAGGTAATATGCTGCAAGATGGTACAGCTAGTAAGTGACAGAACTAGCCCATTCTGCTCTTTTTAACAAGTTAAACTGCTCCTCATCATGAGCACAGGGCTTTTATAGAAATGGAGATCCTCTAATCAAGATATTATACAGAGGATCTATTTCAAAACCCCACTACAACAATCTCACTCTTAAGAACAATCAGACATTTTCTTGAATGCTCAGATAATGGTTTAAACTGTATGTTCCCCCGATAGCACCTGTCAAAACTGTCATTAATTAGTATAACCTGTTTAATGATGTTCTTCCTGCTACACTGCAAACCTCATGAGACCAAGGGTCTTAGTTCTCATTCACATCTATATCCCCAGATTATAGCACTGCTAAATAGGCTCTAATAAATAAAGATCAAGGTAATTTGGTGGGATATACTGATTCATCCAATATTTGGAATGTTATAGAATACTGAAGGCACAATCAGGTGAACCAGGAGCCCCTACTCATTAACTGACTGATGTTAGATGTTTAACCTCCTTGGGTCTCAGTTTTTTCATTCTGTCATTCACAAAAAACATTGTGAGGACTAAATGAGATAATGAATGTCAAGTACTTATTATTCCAATGAGTCAAATGACTACCTACAGTAGTTAGAGTTAATAATAAACATTAGCTAGCACTATTGTAAAAAATAAATAAAGACCCTTTACTTAGTCTAGAAACAGATCTTGTCAAAACCCATAATAGAGCTATAAGAAAATGAAGGACATTAGAAGTGGTCTCTGAGATCTTCTGAGTAAACTACACCAGTTTGTACAAATCAGGTCACATATTCCCATTCCTCATCTCCTGGCCAAGGCCAAACATATTCCACCATAGATTCACAGGAAAATCTGCACCACACAGTGCCCAATTTCATGGCACAGTTGACATTACTTGGAAAATGGAAATTTTACACAGAAAAATGGAAAGCAAGAGACACCCAGAGCTCACCCAATGTTCTAAAAAAGTAATAATTGTTACAATTATTAAGTCTTTTACATGCATCAAATAAAAATTCTACTTCCCTTTTATTTCTACCGAATAATCCTCATTTTTGCCTTTGGATATAACAATGATTATTTAATATTAAATTATAAGCACTGTCCTTACATATACATTTAAAAGGCAACTGTTAAAAAAAGGTTTGTTACTCATGACATATTGCCACATGTTTTTAACACTAGTAGGAGCCAAGTCTCCCTATTTTTCCAGGTTAATGGAGCTTCAGTTTCTTTCATCAGTCCTCAAGTAAAAACGGTTGCAACAATGCCATCAATATCACCCTCCTTTGAATATTCTTCAGTTTCCCAATTCACTTTTAAAACACAGCTTTGTCTTTGAGAATTATACTCATTACAATAAATTAGTCAAATACCAATGATAAATACTTTACAGTTTAATCAAAATACAATATTGTGTAACCCTTAAATCCCTTTTTCTATCTCCTATAAGTACATTAATGGAACCTAATGTAACGCTTTCTCTTTTTAGCAACCATCTCACACTGTCAGTCAATGAAAACTTTTGAATCTTTCAACATTTGCTTCTGAAATCACATCCACAATTCTGTGGTGCATTTTCCGAGCTTGCCAAACAGATTTTTGTTTGCACTTGTGTTTGTTTCAATCCATTTGTGCAGCCTCTAAAATCTTATTAGTCACAAGTATTTGATTATCCAAGGTCAATTCATCCAAGAAATCTCCCCCAGATTTCTACATGCCCAGAAAAAAGGCCTATAAAAAAAAAAGGACACTGTTAACTTGAGTAAATTTTATCTTTAAGCTGCAGGCTATTTGTTTAAGCTTATAAAGTACTCTGTTGGCCAGTTGCTCACGTTCTGTTTTAATCAACTGTTTTTTTGTGGGTTTTTTTTTTTCCTGCTAGGACTAGAAGATATGACTAGAACAATTTTAGGAGGAAAATTTTATTTGGAGGCTCACAGTTTCAGAGGTCTCAATCCTCAGGGCTCAAGGTAAGGCAGAGCCTGTGGTAGAGGGAAGCAGCTCATAAGCTCACATGATGATCAGAAAGTAGACAGAGAGAGAGAGACTTCCTGCTCCAGATACAAAATATATACCCCATAGCCATGTCCCCAATGAACTACTGCCTCCAGCCACACCTCATCTGCATCAGTTATCACTCAGTTAATCCCATCAGCGCTTAATTCAAGATTAGGGGGGCTGGGGTTGTGGTTCAGTGGTAAAGCACTTGCCTAGCATGTGTGAGGCACTGGGTTCAATTCTCAGCACCACATATAAATAAACAAAGGCCCATCGATGACTAATAAAATATTTTTTTTAAAAAAAGAATAGATTAAGGCTATAACCCAATCATTTCTCCTCCAAACCTTCTTGCATTGTCTCATATGTGAGTTTTAGGGGGACACCTCACATCCAAACCATAACAAGTTCCTTTTTTATTCTGTAATACCCACACCCTTGACTGGCAGGATTTTGATGTATGACTTCAAGTGATCCATGGCAGAGTCACACAAGGCAGTGGAAAACAAACTTGTGGCTACTAGAATCTTCCTGTAGACTGATACTGATTACTCAATCAATATTTTTTGCCTGTAGGTGTTCAATCTGCTACAAATCCATTTACTAATGCTATCAGATCATTATTGTCCATCACTTCTAAAAGAGTTTCAAGTAGACTAATGTCAAATAACTAGCTGAAGCATAGCTCTAATAGGCACATCTTACTGATGTATAAGTCTGATAATCCTATCAAAGATAGATTAATTTAGTTTGGCATAAATTAACTGAGAGAATCCATAATGCCTTTCATGGATCTTTACTTTAATTTCTAAATGTTCATTGTCATATGTTTAATAATATACTCCAGAATTTTTACTGAGAGTTGAGATAAAGCTATGATTTTGAAAACTTTGTCCTCCCTTTTTAAAAACATTTTTAATTTATATATGACAGCAGAATGCATTAAAATTCTTATTACATATATAGAGCACAATTTTTCATATCTCTGGTAATATTTACATAACAGTTATTCTGAAGCAGGCCTTATTCTGTGATGCATATAATCTCATTCAATGCTAATAACAACTCTATGATGTCGGGCCTGTTATCAGCCTCATTTAAAAAACCACAGAGGAACAACTAAGGCACAGCAGTGTTAACTTAATTTTCTCAGAGTTCTATAGCTAGAAAGAGAGAGCACAAGATTTGAATCTAGTTCATCTGGACAACTGTTCTCCTGTTCTCGTGGTCCTTCCCATGGTTATCAGCAGCGCTCTCAGGTCCCATCTGTACTATTTCCGTGTCCTGTCATTAAGCAGATATTTGATCATTACTTATCCCAACTGTAGTCAATATAACTTTCTTTTTTTTTTTTTTTTTTTTTTAAGAGAGAGTGAGAGAGGAGAGAGTGAGAGAGGAGAGAGAGAGAGAATTTTTAATATTTATTTTTTAGTTCTCGGCGGACACAACATCTTTGTTGGTATGTGGTGCTGAGGATCGAACCCGGGCCGCACGCATGCCAGACCA
The DNA here is from genome assembly GCF_964194105.1 of Spermophilus citellus. NCBI lineage: Eukaryota > Metazoa > Chordata > Mammalia > Rodentia > Sciuridae > Spermophilus > Spermophilus citellus. The sequence continues at coordinate 92,428,097 of NC_138198.1, read as the reverse complement.
GCGCGCTACCGCTTGAGCCACATCCCCAGCCCCAATATAACTTTCTTATGACACCTTCTTTTTTTTTTTTCATTACTTTAATGCAAAAGCCTGTGTAGATCATCCCTAAGATGAATATAGCAAATCAATTTATTCTTTTCCACATCAGTATATTTTTTCCTGTAGTTATGATTTGGGTCTCAAATGTTCTCGAAAGTCTATATGTTGAAGGTCTATAGTGGTGTGGGGAGGTGGTGGAAATTTTGGAAGGTGGATTCTGGTAGAGGAAAGTCAGATTACTGAGGGGAATGTTCTTGAAATGGATATGGACATCCTGGATCACTAACATCCTTTTTTTTTTCTTTCTGGCTGCCATGAATACTTCACTCTATCATGATGCAGTCTCCATTATGGTGTTTTGTCTGTCGCAAGCCCAAAGTGATGGAGCCAAGCAACTATGCACTGAAATCTCAGAAATTGTTATGACACCTTCTTAAAAGAAACATGATAATTTAAAAAGAGACAAATATAATGAAATGTTTTAAAACTAAATGATGATAAAGTTGCTGTGTCTGATCTAGAACATGTCCTGATTTCATGGCAGTTCAAAAGTAGAATTTGTTAATTCACATTAGTTGAGTGAAAGAAACAAAAGTTTGTCAAAGCAGATAAATGCTTTTTCTATTTCTAAACTAAAGGAATTGTCTGTTATCAAATTCATAGTCCTTGATAGTAAAGGACAATCACCTCACTGAGGTTTTTGCAAAAGCAAACAGAGAAGATATATATTGTGCTGTAGAAACTCCCATTTATATATATATATATATATATATATATATATATATATATATATATATATATATATATAATTAAAAAATAATTGAGAATATTAGGTGAAATAATCCAGGTAAATAATTTTCCCACAGGCTAATATGATTAAATCAAGATCATATGTTCTACAACTTAGAATTTGGGTGTTTTTTTGTTTGTTTGTTACCCAGGATTAAACTCAGAGGAACTCAACCACTGAGCCACATCCCAAGCCCTAGTTTGTATTTTATTTAGAGTCAGGGTCTTTACTGAGTTGCTTAGCCCCTCACCATTGCTGAGGCTGGCTTTGAACTGATGATCCTCCTGTCTCAGCCTCCAGAGCCGCTGAGATTACAGGCGTGCACCAACATGCCTGGCAAAACTAGAATTTATTTGTATTTTGTTAGTAACTATGGATAAACAGGTAACTCTGAAAAACAGATTTGCCAATGGTGGGACTAATGCAGTATCATCAAATTATGGTGCTTCATGTGTATTTTTGCTCACATATGGAGAGAAAACCGATGTCCATGTGAAAATAGACAACAGAATATTGATGGTCAAAACCAACATCATTCTGCAGGATGATTTTTTTTTTTGAGACAAGGTCTCATTAAGTTGCTTAGGACATTGCTAACTTGCTGAGCCTGGCCTTGAACTTATGATTTTCCTGCCTCAGCCTCCCAAGTCACTGGAATTACAGGCGTGCACCACCATGCCTGCTTGCAGGATGACAATCTGAAGCAGCAATCACTAGAGACCTTGGGAAGCCTTACAAGGTTCTAGTGTTAATAATAGCAGCTAATAGTTACATAATGCTAGAAAGCACTCTGTAATAGAAGCACTTTGTGATAGAAATAGGCCAGGCACTTTTCTAAGAATTGACTTATGTTAACACATTTAATTCCATAATCACCCATTAAGTTAGGTATTACTGCTTTCTGTACATCATAGAACCAAGATACCAATCTATTCCCAAGTCAGAAGCAGAGCTGGGATTCAAACCCATGCTTCCTACACCAAGTGTTTCGCCATCATAATATACTCTCTTGGATCAGATGGTGCAAATTTACTTGGAGGGTAATTTAGCAGTACTATTAAAATATAAAAGATAGGCAGTACCATTTATGGAACCTAGTGCACTTTTAGGTATTTTCCTTACAGGAATCTACAACCCATGCCACACCTTTAATAAAGCACTATATGAAATTATAACAAAAAGATCCAATTCTAAAAGAAATAGTTAAATGAAGATACACAAATGTCATAAAATAATATATAGTCATTAGAAAAAATAGGGTAAGAAATATGTACTGACATGGAAGGATGTCAGTAAAAAAAAAAATGAGTAAAAATATTTTCCAACACACACATTCTCCAAAATATGCATGATAAAAGTATACAGTTGAGTGTATGTGGTATTCACATACACACTCCCACAAATCCCCATCCATATAAATGCAAATCATATAAAAACATTCAGTCAACCACTGTTACCCTATAGAAGAAAAAAGTCAAAGAAGGTAATTTCATACTCTGTTATGCTTTTGTATGTAAAATCTCTAATGACTTTCATAATCTTTAAATTGTACACTTATGCAATCTCTATATTATATAAATTATACTAATCATGCATGTTATGAAAATGGTTATTAACTAATTGAAAAATCTGCTCCAAAAAGAACCAAAAATGAACACTCACAACAAGTTATATGACTTATACTGTAAAGCACAGTGGAGAAAATATAATATAGGTAGACCTATTTTTTTTTCTAAAGCAAATATTAATCATTGTTCAATCTGAGTCAGGAAAAATATTCAGTCTTATTCCCACAAACTAGACTGAAATGACACAGCATCCAGATGTATCTGCCAGAAGGAATTAGTTGCTAAATATATTTTTAGATAACTGTATAAAATTACATTGCTATATGGAATTATTCCATTCTGCCCACTTAAATGTTGAAGAATGACAAAGATAATGATGCTCATTTTGTCACAGTTAATAGTAAACCTTTTATCCTGACTATAGTTGGGCAACAGCATCACCTCCTCAATAATTCATTGATTTAACAAATATTTGCCAAGCACACACATTCTCCAAAATGAAATACAATAAAACAAGCCATCACTATTCTCCAGAGACATGTATTCTCTGGCTTACTCTAGTGGGGGAGGGGAGGGAAGCAAGAATCTAATTTACTTAGAAACAGATTTAAAATGAAAGGACACTAAACCATGTCTTCTTTCATCTTCATTCAAAATGCTAATCTAGTCTACATAGAAATAACCTCTGCCTTTCCTGTTTCTAGCAGTAATATTATAATTCTGACTGCGTGCAAGTGTGATTATCATGGTATCTGTGTTTGTGTGTTTGCACAGCATATGGTAGGTACTTAATAAAAACTTGCCTGATGAATAAAAACATGATGAACAAATGACAAAGAGTTACTGAAGCACTCAATTTACTAGATTTTGTGCTCAACTCCCTACTCTCTTCTTTGCCATTTTTTAGTTTCAATGGGAGGTGTCATATTGCCATAGATGCTAAAAACCTGACAACCAACAATGGGATAGGGGGATGTTTGGGGTTGGTACACAAGAGAGGCAGTCACTGATCATCTGGCAAAAATAAATCTCACCAGCTTTCTGGTAATGACACCATGGGATGTGGCTCTGATTTGCTAGAAACCATGTTCCTAGCTGTGTAGAAGAAGCCAAACTCAGAAAATAAATCACTGTGCAGAAAGTAATAGAGTTGAGAGCTTTCTTGACATGTTCTTTTCATTAAATTGGTTAGATAAGAAATGCTACCACATGTCTGTTACACTAATTATTAAGCTCATAGTTGGTTCCTTTCACAGGATATCAAATAAAGGCCTGGAGTTTGATCTCAAGCACCACAAACAATAATAATAATAAAATTTAAAAGTACAAAACATAATAAATGCTTGTAAGTCAGATGCTAATTTTTCTGATGGCTTGAAGAGAAACCACTACTAAAACCTCATCATCGCTGGCAACTCAAACTCATAATAAACTAAAATGTTGGAAAGGCAGAATGTATCCCTTTGTTAAATATGCACTTTGATTCATCCAAGGATGATATCTTAAAAATTAAACAATTTTATAATATTGGGACCTTACTGGGCAAAGCTATAAATAATTCCAATAGTAAAAGTTCTTCATCTCAAACTTAAATTTGATGAGTAACAGTGAAAGAATTCCTGATCACAGACAGGCTTCAGACAGAGTACTACCATTTTTAAAATATGAGCAGGTAGCCTAAGATTTTAGAAATATGACCCAGAGGCCTCTCTCCAGACAAGTAGGCTTATGCAATACTGCATCCCTATTTCTAATAAGAGTCATGCAAAAAAAAAAAAAAAACTACCATCCTAGTTTATATAAAAATGAACTCAAAGATCTCTCACCCTGGTTTACTATACTCAAGTAATTATGATACACTGAAATATCTACATTAAGATATACGCAGAAAAAAAAGATATACGCAGAATAAATTCTTGGATTAACTATTTTCATATGCTAGTTGATATACTTTACCATCTTAATAACCAAGTTTTCCAACCCTATTCCCCTCCTACCTCTCTCTCTGGTCCTGCCTTTTAAGCCATGTATTATAAGATTGAAGGCCACATTCATTAGGATGCACAGCAAGCAGAACTGGTTTCAATCAGTCAGTATTTGTTGATTTGAAATACAGGCTAGGTCTTAAAGAGTTAAGGAGGCAATGAAATATTAAAACTTACTTTTGCCAACCAAAGATTCTTTATGAAATCAGAGAGTCCCTATTGCTTCCTCGCCTTCTACAGTTCTGATTTTAGAAGCTGAGTTCTACTTTCCACCAGGCTGAGAGCTCACTACTCTATGATACCACATTTTGATATCAGAATAAAGAAAAATGATCAACTCTGATGTGATCAAAATTTCTATCTTTTGCAAAGAACACCAAGAAAGAGTTACCTATTACCCAACCCTAAATTAGCACTCACATAAACTCTTACTTCAATTGTTCCCGGAGGTTACCATTCAGCATTATTAAATTATGCCTGAAGATAAATTAGACCAGATGTTGTTCTCTTACATTCACTCAACCACAGAGAGTAGGCCTTAAGCTCACAAGGAATCAGTCCTCCCAATGCAAGCAAACTACAGAAAATCTGGAGAGTACTGCTAACCACCGTAGCATTCAGGTTTTAGGTATGAAAACACCTGCCATCAGGTTCGGAGAACACATTAGATGATGAACATGTGGATAATCTGTATATATTCTAGTACAGGAAGTAAAGATAAAATATATCAGCACTGTATCGTGGGATATTAAAGTGAGAAGATGAAATTCTGTTTTATGACCCAACCAATTTATAGGTGGCCTTACCTATAATAATTAAATGGCTATATCCCCAAGTAAAGGTCAAATTTTTCATAGATAAGGAATTCACTGTGAAAATCCATGCCTTCTGCAGATAAATCATGCCAGAGTTTAAAAAAAAAAACAAAGAACTACAATTTAACAAGTCAGGTATGGTGATTGTTTACAGCAGCTCAATTCATAATAGCTAAACTATAGAACTGACCTAGATGCCCTTCAACAGATGAAAGGATAAAGAAAATGTGATTCAGATACACAATGGAATATTATTCAGCCTTAAAGAAGAATGAAATTATGGCATATGAATAGAACTAGAGAATATCATGCTAAGTGAAATAAGCCAATTCCAAAAAACCAAAAGCTGAATGTTTTCTCTGATAAGTGGATGCTGATCCATAGAGAGGCAGGGGGATGGGGAGAATGAAGGAAATTTCATTTGTATAAAGGGGAGAGAGGGGATGGGTGGGGGCTGTTGGGATGTGAAGGACACTAGAATCAGACAGATATTATTACCATATATACGTGTATAATTACAGTACTGGTGTGACTCTGCACCGTGTACAGCCAGAAGAATGAGAAGTTGTGCTCCATTTGTCAGTATGTCAAAATGCATTCTACTGTCAGGTATAACTAATTAGAATAAATTTTTAAAATGGTTTAAAAAATAGAGTAATACTAACAAAGAAAAGAAAAAGTCAGAGATTGTGTATTTACAACTCCATCATCAATTGAGGACAGGATTGGCAGAAAATTCCAGGAAAAAAAAGGAAAGTGAACATGATCAATGAAGATGTATACATGCATAGTAATGTCACAGTGATATATGTTAATTTGTATTACTAATAGATGTTAACACAAAAGAAAAAGGAGAGGGCTGGGATTGTGGCTCAGCAGTGGATTGCCCTCCTAGCATGTGCAAGGCCCTGGGTTCGATCCTCAGCACCACATAAAAATAAATAAATAAAGGTACTGTGCCCAATGACAACTAAAAAAATAAATATTAAAAAGAAAAAGAAAAAGGAGAAAATTTCAAGAAACTTCCTGGTTTTGAGTTTGGGGTTTGCTACACAGAATAGAAATGGCTGGCTATTGGGACTGAAGAGCTGGACAAACATGGTTCATCTGGTTTAGGATGCATGTGGTCAACACATTCCTCATGGAATGAAAGTCTGCAGGCTTTCAAGCCTGGATTTCTTCATTTTTTTTTTCCTGTTCCTACATGAAGGGGTAAGTCTCAATGGGGAGTCTGTGGGCTGTCAGGAGTTGCTGTATACTATATCTAGGGAAGAGTGGGGATTGGTGGGAAACAGCCCCAGGGTGGCTGAGCCCTCTGTGGGTTGGAAACATAGCCAGGGCTCTCTGAGACAGAATGGCAGGGAAATGGAATCTGTTCTTTGGGGTGCTTCTGGATTAGTACTCCCCTCTGCCAAAGAGGTAGCTGGTGGGAGTGTGAGAAAGGAAAGAAAGGAAGAAAGCAGTACTGAGACAGGGTCTGCTGTCTTCTTCCCACCCCTTTTCAGTGAAACACAATTTGTCTGGACTTGGAAACCTGAACACATTTAAAATATTCAAGTGCCCTTTTTCTATCTCTTCAACTATCGTAGAATTTAATACCTGTTAACAGTAATTGTTCCATTCTTTCTGGTCAGAAAATGTTCCTCCCTCCAGAGGCAGATGGAAGGGAAAGCAATTATTTCATAAGGCAAAAATATAAACAAGTATCTAAAATGAAATATAAAAAGAACTTTCTTGCTAATAAAAATTCTTTATTGTTTACTGGTGTAACAACATACCAGAGCACAAATAGTGGAGAGGAAAATTTTATAAATCAATTTAATGTAATGCAGATGGGGAAAAAGGGGGGCTTAACCTTATTTTCTAATCTACCTCTGAGCATGTAATTATACATTTAGCATCTCATAAAGGAAAAAAAAAGTTGCCTGGAATAAAATACCAGGTTTGCTGTAAGTACTGTATCTGTTGGGAAAGGCAGAGAGATGCAAGATCAAACCCAAATCACAGTGCAGTACAACAGATACTTCTCACTCACAGCTGTATGTCTAACCACGAAACAGATTAACCTGGTCCCAAGTTTCCACTGGCTTCTGTGATCAATGAAGCTAAGAAAGAAATAAGGAGATTCAAACATTGTCCTGAAAAGCTTCAAGACAAAGGTAACAAAATGAACCATATGCTCCTGGCCTAACTTCAAGGCAGCAAAGGAGTACAATCCTACTACATGTCCCTGGGGAGAAAATGTGAAAGAATTGTGCACCAACCTACTGACTGTAAGAAAATATCTCATTGCCTATGTATGAAAGAAAGAGATTTTTAAGAACTTAATAGAAGACAATCTTTCTTCTTCATCAGCATAAAGATATATGCACAAGCACACATGGAAAGCATTAAAACAAAACAGTAACTTTTATGAAGTACTACTGTTTGTTTCTCCATTATTCATATTTTTTAGATCATATCTTTCATGTGCTTACAAGTTGCTTTTTGCACTAAAACTGCCTCCCACTAGCACATAACACTGAGAGAACAGAGATAAAAATTTCATAAAAAGATGAAGTAGGTGGAGTCAGCTAAGAAAAAGCTTCAATCTCCAAGAAGCTTTTAACAAATAAAAAATGTGTTTAACTTTCAGGAATGCATTTTGTGCTATGAAGTTGAGCTCAGTGAATAATGAATTCTGAAAAAAAAAAGTGGAGTCATTAGAAGATTAAAAGGAAATGCAATATCGGTATTTACCATTGATTTTTCTTTTTCTTGCTGACAATCCAACTATCCCTGTTTAGTTCCTGTAATTTAGTGAAGAAGGCTACATTAGTAAAAGTGACGAGACACACACACACAAATTGGAAAAGGACTGAGAATAAGGAGATAACATTTTTGTTTATGTTGAATAGTGTCTTTTGTTCATTTTTCTCCTGAAAGATTCTGGTAGGTCTAAACTAAATGTGTTTTACTTTTTTTTTTTTTTTTTTTTGTGGTAGGTGCAGGGGTTCAGGCAGTGAACCCAGGAGTGCTTAACCACTTAGTCACATCCCCAGCCCTTTTTTTTTTTTTTTTTTTTTGTATTTTATTTACAGGATCTCACTGAGTTGCTTAGGGCCTGGCTAAGTGATTGAGGCTGGCTTTGAACTCGAAATCCTCGTGCCTCAGCCTCCAAAGCCTCTGGGATTACAGGCACATTTGACTCTCTGTGCATAGTGGGCACCTCTACCTAGAGCTGAGTATGAATAAATATCAACCCTCAGCACATCCACCTCCTTCCAAGCTGAAAAATATGAGAAGATTTTCACAAAGCTGAGCAGGGCGGGAATTAAGAAGAGAGAAGAGGAGTTTTCTGATGCGCTGTGTCTGCTTCTCCTGGGATCTAGAAGAAGAGTGCCATTAAATATAAGGATGTGGCAGTAATGACACCATGGAGTCTACAGCCTTCTATGTGAAACAAGGAGTCATCATCCGATTTAGCCAACCTCAGCACTCAGACAAGGAGGAGTGGGGATTCACTCCAGACAGAAGGAAAGCGTGTTCTCTTTGACAAAGTTAACATCCTCTAAGGGTAATGATCTACTCAGAAACTTGGCATTTTAGTCAGTGAATAAAAATATTTACTTACATCCAGAAACTATCTGGAAGCTTCATGCAGACATATGCATTTTGGTGTGCTAAGACCTAAACAGACCAGATTCTGAATTGTATTAAACCAAGTCATAAGTATTACATAAGGCTATTGACATATAACTCTAAGAAAGTAGTGTGTATGGGGAAACTAGAACTAGAAACTAGTTACCATCATCCATGGTAACTTCTAGCCTCTAAATTAGGAAAGTCTGTTTAAGTGGAAACAGACCAAAGAAATATTTAGGATTGTTCTAATGACTGCCTTGGCTTCAACATGTTTTTTAGTGTAAAATAATTATCATTAAAAATAACACCAGAAGAGCTGAGATTGTGACTCAGTGGCAGCGCACTTGCCTAGCATGTGTGAAGCACTGGGTTCAATCCTCAGCACTGCACATAAATAAATAAAGGCCTGTTGACAACTTTTAAAATACTAAAAAAATAAAAATAAATAAAACACCAGAAATAATGAGAAAGCACCTATATGAGCATACAGGTCCAGAGCACTGAAGTCATTCAGATGTAGGTTTTTGTCATTCCTCTCCCACTTACCAGCTGAGCAAGTTAACTCACCCTTTCTGTAGCAAAGGCAATGGCATTTCTAATTTATTTTTCAAGCATATTTCCATCTGCCTTTTACTAGTGCTTCTGTGTAATTTCCCTCTGTTCCACATGATCCTTGTATGTCAATCAGTCGTAATACCTGATCCTGCACTATTGCTGGTGCAAGAATAGGCATGTCAGCCAAGCAAGGAAAAGGTAAAAATCTTCCCTGGGATTGGTACTTTGAAAGTGACAGGGGACAAGGATGGAGGCTGAGGTGGAGTCTCTTTAAACTGGCATGGCTAAGCTTAGAGGAGGCAAGTCTGTAGTGTCCTTGACCATCTTCTCCAAGACTTGGATAGAACCCTGTCTGCAGCATGACACCATGAGAAAAAAAAAATAAAGAAAAAAAAAGTCTGAGAAAGCAAATACCTGGATGATATTCTCTGATCTCTATATCCACTTACAACTGAAGTCCGTTTCTCAGTTACGTGAGCCTTTTTCCCTTAAACTAGTTAGAGCTACACTTATTTTGCTTGCAACTGAGAAAAAGTCAATTAACAAAATGTCTACATCTCAATTTCTTCATTAGAAAAACATGGACAATAGTGCAAAATAACTCCTACATTTATTCACAGGATTAGGCAATTTAAGACATATACAAAGTTTTCTTCAGTGTTAGGCATATAAGTACGCCAAAATTACTAGTTTTTATTAGTTAGTGGTAAAGTTATTATTCAGCTTTCTATTATACAGCTCTCCATAACAAATACCTGAAATAATCCACTTATGAAGATAAAAGGTTTATTCTGGCTAACACTTTTGGAGGTTTCAACCCATGACTAGCTGACCCCCATTGCTTTGGGGCCTGGGTCAAGGCAGCATACCATGGTGGGTAGTGCACGAAGGGAAAAACCATTAGCCTCACAGCCAGAACAAAAGCAAAGAGGAGACCACATATATATATACCTAATTAAAATAAATTAATTATTGTTTTTTTAAAAAGTGAAGAGGAGACCAGAATTCCAGAATCCCCATAGAGGGCACAGCCCCAGTAATATAAGACCTCCTGATAGTCCTCACTCCTTAAAAACATTCTACTACCTCCCAAGAGTGCCACAGGTTGGGGACCAAGCCTTTAACACATGAACCTTGGAGGACATTCCAGATCTAAACTACAGAGCTATATTTAGTGATACTAATATTTTATATAATTCATACACTAAAGCTAGATCATGTCAAATTCCTATGTTCTCAAAAGGATGAAACAACATAAGTTTATGAATATTTTATTTACTTATACAAAAATGATTAACTTTGCAAACATATCTAAAATGTGTTGTAATCGGTGTACCGGATAATTCTTCTTTTGATTTGGAAATCAAAACAAGCCTTTATAGATTGTCACCGTAGCTTATTAAAAATCAAACACATAAGATTACTTCTAGGTCACTGAATTTCTACATTGCATAACTTTAAATTTACAGAGATAAATCTTATTTGAGCCCTAAGGATTTTTCTTTTTTTTTTTTCTTTTAAGTTAATTACCCAAAGGTCAAGGTCTATATCTTATTTCATTCACATCATGCCTAACATATTAATGGCAGGAACTCAATATTTTTCCAGTGCTATTAATTATAATGACTATTAAATTATAATCCCAATGAAATAAAAGGTGCCACTAGTGGGTTGAAAGTAGATACAGACTTTCAAAATTCATAAGTTATCTGGACTGAATCTTGGAAAATTTGATCCCTTTACACTGTCCAGTACCAATGACACAGAAATCAATCAATCAACCGTAAGTTTTGTGGAAAAATCCTCCTCCATTTTTACAGATCTTTTGAAAACTTATGAAGACCTGGATCTATCAGTCTCCTGTGGTTTATTCACTGAATTCAACTATAATCTAAACCAACTTAAATAGTGCAAAAAGTATAAATAAGAAAGTAAGCAGAAAATTATACCATCACAACTACAAAGTGCTTTGGGAGCACACAAATGCATCTCAATGGGAGTTGAAATCTGAAGAAAGCCTAAAATTTTACCAGATTAAAAAGAAGGGAAAGCCGTGTGCGGTGGCACAATGCCTGTAATCCCAGTGGCTTGGGAGGCTGAGGCAGGAAGAAGGCAAGTTCAAAGCCAGCCTCAGCAAAAGCAAGGTGCTGAGCAACTCAGTGAGACCCTGTCTCTAAATAAAATACAAAATAGGGCTGGGGATGTGGCTCAGTGGTTCAGTGCCCAAGTTCAACCCCAATACTAAAAAAAAAAAAAAAAAAAAAAAGACATACAAAGTTCAGGCAAATTACAAACAGCAGGAACAGTACAAAGACTTGAGAGCACTTTACTATGGATGGAGTATGGAACGCCAGTAGCAGGAAAATCCAGCAATGAGACCAGAGGAATATGGAAAAGACCATTGGGTTTTGCAGGTTTTCATCTGGGAATGAGACTCCTGGAATAATAGAAAGCTATTAGAAAACACTGCAATAGGTATGTTGAACAGTCTCACCTCCAGATCCACCATCTACCCATGTTCACCTAGTCCTATGTCTCAGTAAGACAATGTCTACGAATTTCCTCAATGCAATCACCTGTCCTTTGGCTTCTGGATGATTTGGCTGATAGGAGGAGGCATCAATTATAGAGATCAGAGAATAGGAGAAAGATTTCAGAATATGAACTGGGCATTCCTTCATGCAGGGATTAAGGCTCTGCTCCACCTGGAAATGCCATAGCTTCTGTCAGAAAGCTTTCTGCGACCGTCTCTGCCCACCTCATGTCAAACAGCCACTCCACTCTTAGTCCTCCAACTCTAAGGACTGTAACCGCTTCCTAATGTCACAAGCCCTGGTTTGCCTCACAGGTTTGCCTGGTTTCCCTTGTGATTTTCTTTTACTATGCCCTAACTTTCTTAATCACCCCGTTAAGATAATGCCATCTGTTTCCATGAGGGACTAAGTCAGACTCAAGGGAAGTAACCACAGCTAGTTTTACAGAGGTTACAGATTCAAGGAGGAGGATCCCAGAGGAGACAAGGGGAGTCAGTGAAACAAGTTACATACTGGCTGTAGCAACTTAACTAGAAGATGAAGGTGGCCACATAGGAATATTAACTGGCATCTTACAACTTCAGACCCTCTACTATATATGTTTAAATAAGAATAATATCTTATTTAAATACTCAAGCTACTCTTCAAAGTAGATATTAGCGTTATTCCTTCTTTAATAGACATTGCAACTAAAATGAAGAGCTGTTAAATACCTTGCCCAAGGGGCTGAATTTTTATTCAAAGACCAACAGGTCTTCCTTTTAAATCTATCATGAATTCATTCTGTCTTCATAACCCTCAGTGACTGAATTAAAGGTAAATTACAACCAAATTTAAAGATAGGATTGAAAAGAGTTGAAGAAAAAGAGACAAAAATAGTAGAAATCAGTAATTTCTGGATAAAAGGAAAAAACAGAAGAAGGTATTAGTGATAACAACAGGGTTTGCAGCTGGAACAACTGTGAAGCTAGGGGTGGCTTTCACTGAAAAATGAAAGAAAGGGGAGAAGAGTTGCTAAGAGGAGATGGGGAAGAGAAAAGACATGCAGCTTTAATCTCGTAGACCTTATGTGCAATGAAAATGCAAATGGATATGTTTCTACTTCAGGATTTACAGGAGCCACATATACCTTCTCACCCTTCCCTGGCAGCCAAGGAACCTAGAAGGAACCTAGATTCTGCCAATTTGATGCTTCTGCCTGTGAACACGAATCTTGAACATGGGATGCAAACACAGCAGACTATGACACATGCATGATACACTGGCAGCACTGCAGTGACCCACTGAGTCACAGCAGTGACCATCACTGGTCTGAGTGGTGCCTGTAGCAGCATCCCAATTGGCCTAATCTTGTGACATGACCTGAACTGTGTGTTTTTCCTGCCTAGCCCCAACTGACTCCTGACAATAATTCAAGCTTGATTCTCCAGATTCCTCCTGATGGTTTATATAAACTACTTCACAGCACAAACAAACAAAAAGCTTTCTATTTCTTCCCCAAATTATCAGTTATTCAGTGTTGGTTGAAGCCCATAATCCCGACAAAGTCAACACAGCCATCATTGTCTTCTGTTCAGTAATACTGAATGAGGAAGGAGTCCTTTCCCCATGGCTCTCGTACAATTTCTAACCCATAAGCTAGAGATGCTATATTTACTAGATGTTAAGAGGACTCTTTTTAAGAGTTCAAATAATTCAGTCTGGAAGGGATACAATGCAATAAGCAAGTTATATACAATATGATTCACATTTTAAAGTATCCAAATGGTGACAATTGGGGTGGGGGGGGGGGTCATAGGCTGGTAACCCCCCAGCAGCTTGGGAGTCTGAGGCAGAAAGATTGATTGCAAGTTCAAAGCCAGTCTCAGCAAAAACAAAGTACTTAGCAACTCAGTCTCTAAATAAAATACAAAATAGGGCAGGGGATCTGGCTCAGTGGTCCAATGTCCCTGAGTGCAATCCCTGGTAGGAAGGAAGGAAGGAAGGAAGGAAGGAAGGAAGGAAGGAAGGAAGATGGTGACAATAAAATATACTCTAAGTACCAAGTAAAATAAAGACAAACCCATCCATCAACATTAAGACAGAGTATTTAAAAAACTGGGATTGGGGATTTAGCTCAGTGGCAGAGCACTTGCCTAGCACATGCAAGGCCCTGAGCTCGGTTCTCAGCCCTGGTGTGGGGGTAGAGGGGGAGCCTGCAAAAAACTTCAGAGAATGTGTAACAAATATAAGATACAAAAAGCTTATTTCCTCCTCAAGAATAACAATTGAGGCAGGGTGCCCACGCCTGTAATCCCAGAGGCTCAGGAGGCTGAGGCAGGAGGATCACAAGTTCAAAGCCAGCCTCAGCAACTCAGCAAGGTACTAAGCGACTCAGTGAGACACTGCCTCTAAATAAAATACAAAAAAAGAATAACATTAGACCAAAGTCTCACATTCAAGGATGAATGAACACAATGAAGAAACATTTCTAAAATACTATGGATAGTTAACTGAGGCTTTTGTAACTAGCTAAATTATCATTATGAATTAAGGGCAATATGGGGTCTCTTAGTTTTTTTCCTGCTAAGTTTCTCCATTTTTAAAATAAAAGATGTGCTACTGGTACTTTTCTAATTCCTATAACATCATGTGAGTCTATGTTTCAAAACAGTTTAAAAAGTGAAAGCACATTTTAGATGTGCAAACAATAAGTGTTTAGACCTAGAGGGCTTCACATAATTAAAGATGTTAAAGTTTATGACTGTAATGCATTCCACTATTGTCATGTATGTACGAAATAAAAAAAAAAAAGATGTTAAAGGAGGCAATTTAGAAAGAAGGGAAAGTACAACACAAGGACTCAAGTTGAGCACCAAAGCTGATAAAATATGCTGATAAGCTTAATCAATTAATTCATGTTAAAATAACCAGTCTCTTGTGTTTTAAAAGAACACAAAATAAATTTAAGGCTGCAGAAAGTACCACAAAATGAGAGGGTTGTTATAACAAATGGACATAACACCCTCAATTTCACAGATTATTAGGGAAAATACTTATCAATTTTTTTTAAAAAAAAGTGTTGCCAATATTGAAAAAGGATTCTCATGGCCTGCTGGTTTATAAAAGTGTTTTGGCAGAAGAATGACTCAGTGAGATCAGTTCTGTCCTAGACATATACGTACAGTTTCAATAAGAACTAGAAAAGAGATTAGAGACAAAAACGATTTGGAAAGTCAGAACTCAGTAAAATGAAGTGAATGAAAAGAAGAGGCTCTAAATGGGAGCCATATTCAGAAGACAGAATTCACCACTCCCCAGGGACTCAAGTATTTAGGTACACAGAGATAAGTCCCTTCAGAGAAGAATGCTGTCACATTCTCTTTGGGTACCCAATGTGCATGACATATTTATGGGAAGTGTTCAATAAACGTTTACATGAACTTGATAAATTTCATTTGAAACATCTACAGTACCTAGAGATAAACCATTGGAACCGTTAATATAAGTCTGAAATTCAGGGACATCTGGCTGCACTCCTTGTCATGGGAGATTCACCAAGAGTATAGGTGAGACTGCCCTGGGGGAGGAGGGCAGTGAGAAAAAAAAGTGGGGAACAGGCAGAACCCTGAAACGTGTTTGCACTTAAGGGGCAAAGGAGAGAACAGGAAACTCAAGTGGGCAGGAAAGAATAAGATGACAGAAGGGAAGAAAACAAGGAAAGCATCAAAGATAATAACAAGTATATAATTAAATATCTAAACTTGACTTTAAAAAGATGAAATTAAATAGACAGTCTTTAGGAAAGACATTAAGATAAATCCTGCCTAGTAGATTTTAAAGTTAACACTTTTAAAGAACAGAAATTTTCTTAGGAATTTTTTTTTTTAAATGAGAATTTATCTGTTGTGGGGTGGGTGAGGGGGTATGGAGGGTCATAAACAGTCCTAATGGTCCAGAGAATACCTTATTTCAGTGGCCATGTCAAAAATATTTGATATATATACAAATTACATATGTAACCATTTTTATTTGGGGGGGGGTGGGAAGGGTAACTGGAGATTGAACTCTGGGGCACTTGACCACTGAGCTGCATTCCCAGCCATCTTTTGTATTTTTTATTTTTATTTTATTTTATTTTTTTTTTTTTTGAGACAGGGTCTCACTGAGTTGCTTAGTGCCTCGCTTTTACTGATGCTGGCTTTGAACTCGCAGTCCTCCTGTCTCAGCCTCTCAAACCGCTGGGATTACAAGTATATGCCATGGTGCCTGGCCCATTTATTTTCAATATTAAAAAAAAAAAAAAAGACCTTAGAATAAACCACAGATTCACTATATCATGACTCCCAATGACTGAACATGAAAACAAACACAAGTATGCAATCTCAATTTCTAATTCATTGAAATGTTACTAAAATAGGTTTAATATATTTTAGTTAATAAAATTTTAGAAATACCATCTGTCAGCTGGGCATGGTGGTACATTCCTGTAATTCCAGCAACCTGGAAGGCTGAGGCAGGAAGATCACAAGTTTAAGGGCACTGTGGGTAACTTAGTGAGATCCTGTCTCAAACTAAAATTAAGACAAAATAAAATTTAAAAGTCTGGGGTGCAGCTCAGTGGTAGAATACTTGCCTAACATGCCCAAGGCCCCAGGTTCACTTTTCAGCACAAAAAGAAAGACCATCTATCTTGTGACTAAAGTGAACAGGGTCCAACCTTCTTTAGGTCATAGATAACTGATTTATTATTGATTTTCTAATTTATTCAAAAACCAACTGTTGCATAATAGTTACATAAAGAAACACTTGCCAAAAAAATATCAACTCTAGAATTATTTTTAAAATCATAATCTACTTTTTTCTTGAACTAATCCATGCTAGAGTTATGCAAAGTAAACCAGTGACAAATAATTATACCGTAAATTAAATTTATACATGTACATCTTTAGAAAAATCTTACAAGTTTTAAGCTTGTCCATGAATTATAAATTGCGCCGCCTTGGAGAATTTCTCAGGTTCTAAAAGTTCCTCCAAAGCGAAGGTCTTGAATGTCATTTAAGTTATATATTTCAGCTATTAAAGTCAATGTTCTGACAAGCCCTTTGGCTCTAACCCCAGGGCATGAATTTGCCTTAAACCGACATAAGAATGTGTCAGAGGGCTATATGTCAATCAACTAGGAGAAGTGCCCATTCCCAATTTAGCAGTTGTCAGTTGCTGACATTAAAACCAGCAACAGTTAATTGTAACCACTTCAAATGGAAATACTGAGGGAAGAGGAGAGGAAGGTGTCTTAAGTTCAGGCCCATAAAGCTGTTAATTGCCACCCTTTTATGTAGATTTGTTTAATAATGAAAACAATGTGGCTAATCATATAATGTTTCTATTTGTTCCCCAAGGGCTCTTCAAGGAAAGTTTCAGTCGGGGCTAGATTTCTGCAGCTACCAACTGTGCAGGGACAAAAGCAGAACAATCAAGGCACTCAGTGCTGGCAAAGAGCTGAAAGTGGTTCCACAAGGACACCCCTCCTCCCAGCCCCATCAGGAAGGAGCCAGGAGCTGCTACTTCCAAGCCTCAGGGGGAAAGTTGAGGATGTACAATAACAATAGTAACAACTTATGCACAATTTTATGGCAGAGAGAGAAGAAAGGAGAGAGAAAGGGGGTGGGTGGGAATAAAGCCAAGGAATAAATCTGATGTAGACTTGGATCCTCCCTATACCTACAAGCAACAAAATCAGTTAAAATCCCAACAGTCAAAATGCCCATACTGTTTTTAAAAACTGGAGGCAGCACAGCTGGGGAAAAAAGTCCTGCTCAGCCCTATTCCTTATGGACACAGTGAGGATATCGGACACTCATAGACAGTCACTGAGATGATCCCACCTATCTACTGATCTCAAGAGGGTATTTTAAGGAACAACTAGAGCACTCTGTATAAAGTCTTCTACAAATGTGATGTATATTATTTACAGATTTCTATTTTGCCTCACTTAGTAAAGAACATAGGACAGAATAGAGTCGTATTGTTTAACTGTTTTCAGACTGTTTAGTGCCAATTGATGGGAGCACTCAATGATGTACCCCCTCTCACACTGTACAAAATACATATAAGGGATAGTCTGTTTTGTGCTTCTTCGTGAGTATTGACAAGTGGAGTGTTTTTAAATTCTCCTACTACTATCACCTCCCCCATGAGTCCCATGCTTACAACTCACTGCCTTAAAATGATTTTCAAAACTCTTTCCAATCTGATCACCATTTAACTTTCAATTATATCGAAGAGCCTACTCCTTCAGTCTTCCCATTTTTCTAGACTCATCTGCTTGATGGCTCCAGAATCCACCCTCTCACCCAACATTACACCTTTGCCCATGCGGTTCTCTCTTAGAATGTTCCCCTCACGTCTACTGTTTAAACTTACTCCTATTTCAAGACCAAACCCAGCTTCACCTAATCCACCAAGCATTCCACAATTGCCACATACCACACAGCTTCTCCCTTCTGCAACTCTGTAAACCTGCACCTGCTTGATCATTCATGTGTCACCTACAGATGGTGTCTGCTCAGTCATCCTCCACTTCTTGCTCCCTCTCCTTCTGAACTTTATATTCCTCTAGGATATATCTTTGCATCCTCCCCAGCATTTGAACCATATTTCACATTTCCAAGCATTTCAGTAAAGTTTTACAATGATTTCATTATTAAATATTGAGTTTAATTCTTTTACTGGTTAACTTTTCTGTAATGAAATTCCTTTACAGGTATGACTCTATCGGTCTACCAAAATGTAGTTCATGTCTGACAGCCAAAGAATCATGTGCTAGGAAAGCATTTGTCAAAGGAGAGAAAGACTTTAAAAACACTAAATTCTTAAAATTCACTGTCATGTCAGCTGGGGTAAAAATTTGCTAGCTAAACAGTAGGCCTAACTTAACATTACTCATAATTTCAAATACATTTTTTTCAAACTTAAAACTCATTTTCTTTCTAAAGAAGGCATACAGATCACTAAACTCTTCCCTATCTTTCAAATTGCAAAATGGAAATTTAAGTTCCACGGTTGAAAGAGGAGATGATGAGATAGAGACATAAAGAAATGATGCTATGTGTGGATCACAGAAAACAGCTGAATCAAACTGAGTGAAAAGTGAGTGATTGAAAATAAACTCCATTTGCAGAAATAGATTTGTCAGGCTCAGGATTCAATAAGAATTTCCACAATTATGCTCAGGTGCATCTTTTGGGGTGACCCCAAATCACAAGTCAAAATTGTCTTTACTGTTAAAGAGGAATGATCATAACCTAGAATTTAAACACAATGAAAAGATTCCAAAAACAGTTCCAATATCCTTCTCAATCTCCTTGCTTATCATCCTGAGAAATTATATTTATTTATAAAATACAAAGACAAAAGGCAAAGCAAGCAGTCAATTAACAATTATGAAGTATTTTGTATTTTAACAGCTACCAACAGCATTCGACTTTATTTTATAGAAACACTAACAGTTCATTTGGGATGTAATGCATTATTCAAAAGAATATTTACTGCGCAAAAGATGCACACAGATTTCCTTTAATTAATAAACCCACCTACTTAATTTTTAATAGAACATGGCTTAGCAAACTTCAATTTACTTAAAACCTTCAGTAATCCTGCTTTGGCATACAGGGATATATGTCTGTTTTCTTCCAACAATGAGATAAATTTGCTATATTAAAAAAAATTCCCCCCAAAGGTCACCTTGAACTACCCCCCCAAAAAAAAACCCTACCAACAAACTGATATTTATTATCTGTATGAATATATCTAAGCTATGAGTAAATAAATCAGCCATGTTACAAAGCTATTGAAATTGCTAAGATTTATTTCCAGGTTTTCAGGTGCCACTGAGACTAAACAAAGATTGTAAAAAATAAAAAAAAAAAATTTAAAAAAATAGAATGAAATCAGGGAGCAAATTAATACATTGAATCATTATCTTAAAAGCTGCATTCCCTATAGAACAAAGTGGTTAAACTATCAAAAAGCACTGCTCAAAGCAACAACATTTTTGCATGTCAAAAAAAGAATTAACCTAGAATAAATATATAAATAACAGTATGTTCTGTGTTAAGCCAGTAACAAAGAAACCCCTTAGTGCAGTAAAACAAAGTCCTGTCAAATCCCCATTTTTTACAAAGAAGCATGAAGATCCTTTCACAATGGTTTAAACTGTATTTATAGTAACAGAGTGAAGACTTGAGATAAAAGTCAAAAGGATTAAAGTCAAAGCCCCAGCTCGACATGAGTTATGGTTTTGATTTTTATTCTTATTGTGGTCTACAAATATTAAGACAGAAGATACTTCCATTTGATTGTGGGGTCCTCTGAGACTCTACAACCTTAGAAGAGCAGATAAAACAGATGAAAATGCATCTGGTTTGGGAGCAGCCTCCATATTAAATGGCAATGCGCAAAGTAACGACTACAACTGCAGAAGGCCGTGGGGGAGGGGAGGAGGCTAAAGGCTGAAATTCTGCAACTGATGCAGGGCAGAAAGGAAAAAAAAGGGGGAAATGTGGCATTACTGTTTTAAGATGGCAGCCTATTAATATTCACTGCATTCCTGAAAATACAGGCAAATTATTCCACCACTCCTTCTTTCAAAAGCTGAGAAAGCCCACCACATACAAGTATTGCATACTCTCTGAAGGACAGGGTAGGGCTTGGTAGCTGTACCTACAGCTAAAACAAAAATCCCAGGAGTTGTCACTCAGGAGTTTACAGATTTGCACACTATATACTTTTCTTACAAAGAAAGAAAACAAAAATTTGTTGTCGAATGGAACAAAATTCTTACTTACTCTAGGAAGAATTATTCTTCTTCTAGTTATGTTTTTCTTAAAATGAAGACAAAGCTACATTTAACCATAAGCTCTTGGTCACAGTTCAAAATATCTATCTTGCATTTCCTCTCCCCTTGTATCCATCCTCCTTTTTAAGAAAATCTCTCTCACACACACACAACACACACACACACTCTCCAGTAAGAGTTTATACACACACACAGTATGGATTGGAAGACTGTTGTTTTACTGTTAATTTGAGTACTCCTTCTTTAGTTCACATATTAGCAGAGCCACATATTGAGTTGCACATTTACCCTCCATTCTTAATCATTTTTACTATTAAAATCTGATACCTGGTTTAATATTTTGTGAAGAAAAGGCTAAAAGTCCTGAACATTAGCAAAATCAGCAGTATATTAAAAGATAATATCTATATCACAGAAAGACTAAAAAAATCCCTTTTTCATTGAGTATACATTAATACTAACAATTTAAAAAGCAAAAATATCCTATCTTACAAGTTTGAAACAGAGTTCAAGTCCATATGCAGTCATGTAATCATAAAGACAGCATAAGAAATGTTACCATTACCCAAATGGACCAATTTCTCCTTTTCTCATAAGTTAAGAATTATCATAATTCACTTTAAAAATCACAAATCTCTGAAAATGATATTTCCAGCACAATCACTTGCTATTTCATTCAGTATTTTATTTCAACTGTCACATTTTGAACACATACACATTTGTACAACTACCAGGGGAAAAATAACTTGAACCAAATTGAAAAATTACCATAACTACTAGTTCAATATGTCTGGTTAAAATAGAGACATCTGGTCTATCATTAATTCTTTTGTGTTGATGACTCCTAGTGTGTCTTTTCCTATTAATGAACTTTGCAAGAAGAAAATTTAACTTTCAACAAAAAACTGTGACTTAGAAATCTATTGCAGGATCTATCAATACATATATATCATGATTCAATCAAATAAAGCTCATTTTTTGAGAATAGTAACACACACTGATTGAATACAAATGGCTAAGCTTTAAATTCCATTAGAATAATGTTATCTATTAAATAATTCTCTGCAGGCAGATATGGCTAATTCATGAATCATTATTTTTAAATATTTATAAATCAACTCATTGTTCACTTGTTTAAAATATATACACTGAAGCTCTGTAATAGTACTTGATTGCCACTCCAAGGAACCTGAATAATGCATTTTCAGAAGCCTTGTACACCCCCACACAATTCTGAATTAATGGCCGAGCAAACAATAAGTAATGTACTGTGCTCTGGCAAAACTCAGTGATAACATCAATCTGGTATCCACTTAACACTTACTGCTTACTTCTCACATATTCCCCACAACTAAGTTTCCTCTTCCAGAAGCAGTTCATTAGAGAATGGCTATCACCTGCCCATTCATCCACAGAGAGAGTGATTTAGTGATTAACAGTCACAGATAAGGGGAGAAATGATAACATACACCACTACCAAATTAAGAGATGAATAAGTAAAAGAGCCTGGCCACTCCCGCTACCAATAACTAGATTGCAATTAAAAAGGACTTTTGTCACTTCTTCGCAGGGCAATAGGGCCAATTATCTAAAACCCTCTGCTAGAATCCAGAGACACAGGAGCAAGGCCCTTCAAGGAAACTCAGATAATTACTTTTGACAAATGTTCTCCTTGAGCATAATGTAGTTACTCAATAGCTTTTAAAAATGACTCCAGTTATAGTAAAACAATCTTTACAAAGTCAACCCAATAACATGTCCTGGGTCCCCCACCCCCACCCTGCTGCATACAGCCAGCTCTCTTTTGGCCGATTTATAAAGATAGTAAGTTGGTGAATAAATATTTAATTTCTGTAGCCAAAACCCTGAAAGGTTCAGCTTCAAATGTAATGCCTCGCATTCCCGTGAGATGCACTGTTCAGAAATATCCTTTTTGAAAACCCCGTTTACAGTTGTCCTTTAAAAGAAGATAGGGAGGGGGAAAGAAAAAAAAAAGAAGAAAAACCAACATATATACATGCATCAAACCAAAGACGCCGACGCCCCTCTGCCAACCAGCATTTCTATAGAGACATTCTTTCGATGATTAAAACGTAAGCTCCGAAAGGTTAAAGAAAAGGAAAAGCAGCCAAGTAACACCGCCCAGAAAGCCAGCAGTAAAAACACACCTAGCTGTACACTCTTAACCTCCCACGACAAATGACACTGACCCAACTTCACCAAACACACACACACCGACACACACACTCACGAATTGCACACACGTGCACATAATGTACACACAAACATCGAGCGGAACACAATACCTACAAACACAGCGAACTGGATCCACACAAAACATGCACGTATCAGTGTGCATACATAATGCACACGACACGGCACACAGACACGCAACAACCTAGCCCACAAGCACACGCCCCACAAGTCCGTGTCGGGGACACAGCGTGCATGCACGTGTAAAATGTTTGAACTCACAAACGCCGAACATACACACAGACCGTGCACAGAGTTATTGATGAAATTCCGGGGGGTGGAGGGGCCAGGAGGGAGTGGTAATTGCCACACAAAGGTCTCCGGAGCGGCAGAGAGGGAAGTCGAGCGGAGCCGAGCGCTCGGAAATTCACCGGTGGAAGAAGCACAGCAGAGCCCCGTGCGCGAAGTACCGGGAGAAGTGTGTCGGGCAGTCCCGGGCGCGGCGGGCGCGGGGCTCCCGGAGATAATCGCAGCTCCCCTCCGCGCGCACACGCACACACACAGGGGACCCTGGGCGAGCCCACTCCCGCAGAATAACAAAGAGCAGGAGCCCGGCGAGCGGGCGGCGGCTCGGGCTGGAAGTGGCCGTCTCCGCCGCCGCGGGCCGGCGCGGGGCGAGCGGCGGGGCCGGCAAGACGCGCGGGCGGCGGGCGGGGGGCGGTACGTACCAGGCGGGCAGCCTCGGCCCAGGTGCGGTCCTTCTTCTTCCTCTTGTCTTTCATGTTTGCATCTCATTGATGGTTCTGATGATGACGTGGGGGATTCCACGGGGTGCTCGGGGTTCGGGCGCCGAGACAATGACCCAGTGACCCGGTGACCCGCACTCGCTCCGCGGGGGGAGGTGCGCGGGCGGCGGCGGCGGCGGCGGAGGGTGGGAGGGATGGAGCGAGGGGGTGGGGTAGGTGGGTGGGGGCGCGCGGCGGCGGCGGCGGCGCGCGGCGGGCGGGCCGGGGGCGGGGGCGGCGGCAGCCGCGGCGGCGGGGCCCGGGCCAGCGGCGGGGGCGGTGCCGGCCGGGCTCGCTCGTGCGGGGCTCGCGCTGCGCCGCCGCCGCGGCCGCCGCGGTGACAGCTCCGGGGATGCTCTGCTCGGCCCCGCTCACAACAATACACTCTGACGTCACGGGGAATGGCGACGCGGCCGCACACTCGCCTCGCTCACACTCGCCGCGCTCACACTCGCCCTCCGCGCGCGCACACCCGCGCACACTCGCCGCGCGCCCCCTACTCCAGCCACGCCCTGAAACCCTCGCGAGACCCCTCTCCTTCCAACCCAGCCCACTCTGGGCAGGCCGTTCCACCTCGGTCCGGCTGTCCCGCTAGGGCCGAAAACCGCGGACGCGGTGGCCTTTGGAACTTATGTGGGAGTCAGCTCCACAACTCGGCGCTGTGTCCTGTGCGCTCGCTCGCGCTCTCTCTCTCCTCTCTCTGACACACACACACACACACACACACACACACACACGCCGTACTACTCCCCTCTACTGGACTTTCTTAACCCTGTTACTGCATGACTGGGTGGATTCCCAGAGCCTTTTTGAACTGAGCCAGCCTCTTCTGAAAGAGAACTAACACGGAACGTGCAACTTGACACAACATTGAGCCACCTACATCATCTTAAACAATGCAAGACCAAAGAGCCATTTCCGGGATCTATGCAATGCCATCCCGTAGCGCTAATTATTTTTAAATGGTATACAGGCGTCATTCATAGTGTAAAACATGGCTTGTGCAAAAGACTGAACAGTTAACACTTGAGAATCTTTCTAAATTATTTATAATCTTCAGGCTTGGGAGGCAAAGAGATTGGTTATTTGTGAACTACAATAAAAATGTGTCAAGATTTATAAAAAGTTGATTGTAACCTTTCCAACTTCTTAACATTTCTGGTAAATTGTTTAGGTCAATAAAGTTTTGTTAAACAAAGGAACAAATGACGCTTTGACCCATACTTTAATTATGTGTATATATGTCTTAAGTACCTAAAAACAAAGGAGAAAAAGGTCACTCCTAAGAGATTATTTACCTAAAGTTATTTCCTGAATATTATAATGATATGTAAATAATACTTTGTGTTTTTTTCTGATACATTATCTCATCTGATTCTCTAAACAGGCAGTTAAACATATTTTTCCCTTTTGTGCCAAAGGAGGACAGTCGAAGCATTACAATGTATCCAAGTTCTGCTAAATCATTTTTAAGACCTGAACTCAAGTCTTTTGACCCTAATTCCGCATTGTGTGTACTCTCCCGTACTACTGTGCTTAAAGCTAAATGCCCAAGTCTAAGAAGTGGACACTTAAATCTAGGTAAGACATGTGCCTACGAATTAAGTTGATTGTGATAAGGCGATTCCTTTGAGAACCCTGACAAGTGACTGAAATAATAAAAATGTTTGATTGCCAAAAATTAAGCATAGACAATTAATAATCATAAAGAGCTGAGTACTAATTATTTTTAAATATTTGTTTTTATTCATTAAAATAAGAAGAAGCTATGCATTTGTTTAAGGAAATAAGATCATCTCCACTTTTTGTTCTTTAAAAAAAAAAGGATTTAGAGAATACACTGAAGTTGTCCCTAGGGAAGAATTTTATCCATGCAGTTTGCATAACTCTATCCGGGTGTATTATATTTTTACTTTACATTTCAAATACATTGAATTTGAGTCATGCTCACATCTGCTTTTATTCTCAAGAATACTCTTTATGACTAACGTAATTGACATATTTTCAAAGTATTTTCATTCTAATGTTTTTTCTTCTACTTAGAAATACCTATTTTAAGCAATCAGACCGTAACATATAATTTGTTATTTTTCTGTGAAATAGTGCTTAATAAGAAGTTTTGGAGCCAGTAAAAGAAAAACATACATAATCAGTTATTCACAGAAAGGCCAATTCTGGTTATTAAAGAAGAGAAAACATATCATCCCGTTTAAGCAGATGTAATTTGATTAAAAAAAAAAAAGCTATTGCTCATGCACCCATTCTCTGAGATTGAGCTGAGCATAAATAACCAATATTATAACTGACTCTTGGTTTCTTCCTCTGCTTTTAGGTACTTGAATATAAATAGTCCATGGCACGTAAGTCTGGTTAAAGAATTGGTGAATATTCGGTGCCATAATGACATATTTTATTCAAATCCTTTTATAGGTTTTTGTTTTGTTTTTGCTTTGGTACTGGGGATTGAACTCAGGGGCACTCAACCACTGAGCCACAGCTGCAGCCGCAGCCCTTTTTACTATTTTATTTAGAGACAGGGTCTCACTGAGTTGCTTAGTGCCTCGCTTTGGCTGAGGCTGGCTTTGAACTTGCGATCCTCCTGCCTCAGCCTCCTGAGCTGCTGGGATTACAGGTGTGCACCACTGCGCCGGGCTCATAATGACATATTTTAGACATAGAGCAGAATAGAAATAGGATACCATTCCAGAGGGGCCACTGTTATATTCCTTTCTTCTATTTTTACCTAAGTACATTCAGCTATTACTTTCCTTTAGAACTCACTCATTCTCTCAGTAGATGTTTGTGGCAGGAAGGAGGAAAGATCTATGTTCAATTATAGAACTTTTTAGTTTGGTAAATCCTAGGAATGTTTTAAACAGAATGTGATAAATTTCACTAAAAAGTGTCCAAGTAAAATCATGTGATTTTGGGAAGAGAAATAGCTCTCTGCTGGGGAAATTAAAGAAGCTGTTGGTAAAAGAGAGGCCCTTTAGAATGGGATTTGAAGATTGGGTAGGATTTGAACATTTATGTTTGTAAGGATGGTGAAAAATCCTTCCAAACACAAATGCATTTAAGTCAGTTAAGAAAACTAAAAACTAGACAAATATTCTAAGAAATAGGTGACATCTACCCAGTGCTGTTAACATTAAGTTTATAGCAGATCTCATGAAACTTTCCTTTAAACAAGGAGAGAGGAATAATAATAATTCAAAGCACAAGTTCCAGTTAGAACTGCCTATAAATTCTTCTCTGAATCCCTTCCCCAATTATAGGGCAATTGTGATTGCTCCGGAGTTCAATTGGCATGTCGCAATGCAACGACTTTTATGAATTCCCCTGCTTTCTTCAGTTCCTTTTCTGCTGTTAGTTCTGAATTCAACAATTCAAATTTCTTTTGTGCATGTCTTCCCTCATCAGTCACAACAGATTTTACATCTCTTGCAATGCTGTTTTTTTTTTTTAAGTTTTGCAACATGTTTTAAGAATTGATGGATGCTAAACCCTAGCAGTAATAAATGTCAATTTACAAAAGACAAAATAGAGGTGATGATATGCTGGGAAAAGGTTAAAGTTCATTTGAGACTCCAAAACCAAGAGAACAAAGACTCAAAGATGTTGGGACAGCTAGGCACAGTGGTGCATGCCCATAATCCCAGCACCTTGGGAGGTTGAAGCAGGAGGATCGCAAGTTCAAAGCCAACCTCACAACCTAGTGAGGCCCCAAGCAACTTAGAGAGACCCTGTCTCAAAATGAATAAATGAATGAATGAATGAATGAATGAATAAGAGCTGGGGTTGTAGCTCAGTAGTTAAGCACCCCTGGGTTCAATCCTTGGTACAAAAAAAAAAAAAGAATTTGGGAACAGAAGTTAGTGTGTCATGTCTGTGGTCCCTCAGGAGAGACAAGGTTTCACCATGGATCCTAATCAAAGAGTTCAGGAAATATGGAAGTTTAGGTGTTTCAGAAGAGAACCAGGCTGCAATTGTTCTGGCATTCAAACGCCTTGTGTACATATCTGCTAGCCCTGTAGGTGCCCATTACACAACCTAGAATGAATGGAAATCTCTCCCATTCCTTCCACACACATGTTCCCCTAGCAGGCAGCATACCAAGGGGAAAGGGAAGGTCCTGCAGGGAGGGAATAATAAAAGAAGAGGGGAGAAGATGGAGGCAAGGGTTTCAAGGAGGTGTGAAGAGGTCTTAGATGGTCTTGACCATTCAACATGGGTTTTGTTTCTGAAATATGTTAATTGGGCACAAGTTGGGGATCTCTGAATGTTATAAGAACATTCAGTAATCTTGTTATCCCTAAAAAATCTTTGGATAATAATCACTTAGGATTTCAAAAGCCTGGAAAATCCATAAAGGAGGTCAACTTGTCTCCTTGGTCTACTGCTATGTTCACTAAATCTCTAGCTCTAACCAAACTACTTGTCATAATCTAGGATTCAGTATTTACTGGCCAAAAAAAAAAAATCATTGGAAATATAGTAGACTTAACCCTTTTATTGTGGT
The DNA here is from genome assembly GCF_964194105.1 of Spermophilus citellus. NCBI lineage: Eukaryota > Metazoa > Chordata > Mammalia > Rodentia > Sciuridae > Spermophilus > Spermophilus citellus. Next base: position 92,399,851 of record NC_138198.1, on the reverse strand, counting down.
ACAGTAAAATTCAGTGAATCAAAATGTATTTTCATATTTTCCCTCTTGATACCATTTTTCTTTCCATATTTTTACAGAATAATTCAGGCATACTATTGAAATGAAGTGGAATAAAGCCAAATATCAGTGTTATTATGTATACTCAGACACTAGTGGGTAATGCTCTTTGAAGGCCTTTGACTTGTCCTGTTATCATTGTACATATTCTATGGAACGTACTTTAAAGTTTTTCAAAATATCCACTTAAAGTCAGTTTATACTATTATAAACATTTGTTGCACTTGGGGAACACACAGAGGTAATAGATTATTATCTGATACTAACTTCATCTAAATTTGGGACACTTCTTCCACTAGGAAACAAGTGACTTAACTGTGATCATTCTATTTTTTTCTCCAAAATTTTAAGTCTAATTTTAATGCACTTTAATTATATACATGTGTAGCTAAGAAAAAAACACATTTTCATTTCCTTCAAAACTTTTCTGTAGATTATTTTATTTATATCGTCAATGCACATCATTTTTCTTTTTTACCTAATTAGAAATATTTTAAGATTTCCTTATATTTCTCTGGTTAATTTTTATTTTTATTACATATCATTGCACTAATGAAATTTTGATGATATATCCAGACTCATAGCAGCTAAAGGAGAAACAGAAGAGAAACAGAATAAATTAGCTAAAAATATTTTCATAGTTTACTTCTTATTCACTTGCTTAAACTGTTCTTTTTTTTTTTCCTGCTTTATCTCTCTACTTCCTCAGTGCAATAACCAACTGAGCTTCTGAGTAGAACCCTTCATTCAAGAATTTACCTTTTCCCCCTTTAAACCCTTAATTAGGCATAGAGAACACAGTGTGATTTATGGCCTAGTGTTTAACAGGACTCACACTTAATCCATTACACAAAGAAGGATACACATATTCCCTAACAGCACCACTCATTAGTTTATACAAAATGAAAAAGAAAAAAAAACACTTAGGAAATGTAAATAAAGCTTTGCTTGATACTATCTTCTTATGCATATGTAATGTGATCAGAATTTCAACATTGCAGTGGAACAGCTTTTTGCTTATTTTCAAAACTACAAATTAGATTTCTCTAGGTAAACTCTAATTCAATCCCACATTTAGTGGATAAGAAGGAAAATTACATGCTGCTAAATTCATCTTTATGTGAAAAGAATGTTCTTAGTTCGTGAAAAAAGACTAGAATTCTGATTACCACCACTGTCTCAAACACTATAATCCAGTGGAGTCTTAGGCATGTTATGGATATTCTGCTTCCACCATGCTTACCAAAAGGGTACGTTTTGTGATTAAGACAGCCCCAAAAGAATTTTCAGAGGAATTACAAACAAGTAATTTATTCCAGAAATTTTTCAAGTTGCTACAATTTTTAAGTTGTACAGTAACTTTTTCATTCTACACATAGCCTTTAAAGCTCAAAAGAAGATACAATGCTATTCTGTAACATTTACAAGGATAGAATGAAATGATGGGGAGATAGGGCTTCTTTTGTAACTGAAGAATTCTTATTGCTTTCCTGTTAAGTTTTATTGCAGAGGACACGGCTGATCATCTTAGGCAACACACTTCCAGTAACCATGGGGTGATGTGATTGATTAACTAAATAGCAGGAATAACTGGAAGATCTCTTAGGAGCCCATTGTGGCCAAGGAAATGCCTTCCAATTGTCCACTATGATAAGAAAAAAGCAAGTAGAGAGGGGATGCAGGAATTTCTATCCCCTACCCCTCCAGTAATTTCCACTTATCAGGGAGGAAAGGCAGCAGAACTATATTTTGGGGAAAAAAAAAGCAACAATGACCCTGCAGGGTCTGAAATCTGTCCAGGATTAGCCCCAGTGAAGCTGCGGGTGGGGATGGAGTGCTCCATATTTATTTTTGTGTGTGATGATAGAAAGATCCAGAAAAAAGAGATTTTTGTTCACCCACTCCCCCTGACTTTCTACCACTCTATCACGTTTAGGCAAGGTATCCCCAAGGAAAAGAATCAAAGATAGTTATGACATTTCAATGTCAAAATAATGAATCATGCCTTTTAACAATACCTGGATTGAGTTGCTGATAAGAATTTTGATAAATGCGCATTTTTTAGTAGAAAATTCTTTTCTCTGGGGATGCTCCCCTTTTTCAGACCAAGAGGTGATTAACACTGGAGAAAGATCCAAAATATCTTGATCACAACTTTTCTACCTAACCCATAATCATCCAGTTAATTTTCATTTATTAAGACTATCTGCCCACTTTCCCTCCACCCTTTGCTATTCATGAGCTTATTGCTGAGTTCTCTATTCAGGCAAGGAGTTTTTCATGTTGGTAAGATTTCTAAAAAAAAGTTTAATTTTTTAAACTTGGGGTATAATTAAAATTAAATGCATAGGTCTCAAGTGTTCAGTTTGGTGACTTTGGATAATTTTATGTACCCTAATAACTATCATTCAAAACAAGGTGCAGAACATTTCCAGAACCTCTGAGTCTTTCCTTAGGCCATTTCTAGTCATTGCTCACCCCCTATAGAAACAAGCACTTCTAGACTTCCATCACCATAAATGAGCTTGACTGTTAGTAGATGATTAATTTTTTCCCATCAGTACTTTGCCTATTCATTTTTGTAATGATGTCTGGTACATTTAATGAAGTCCATTTCATATATATGTTTTCTTTTATGATTAAGGCTTTCAGGTAGTCTAATAAATCCTTAACTACCTAATATCAAGAAGACTTCTCCTATCTTCTTTTAGAAGCTTTATGTTCTAGGTTTTATATTTTTGTCTATGATTTAACTACAAGTAATTTTATATATAGAATAAGATAATGATCCAAATTTTTATGTAATTTATTATTATCATTTACTATCTGAAATGAATTGGAAATGTGCTCAAATATCAACTGACCACACATGTGTGACTCTGTTTCTCATCTTTTGATTTTATTCTACTTACCTCTTTGGCTAAATGTACAACAATAACAGTCTTGATTACTGTAGATTTATAGCAATCCTGAAATCAGGTATGTTAATCCTGAAACTTTCTTGTTAGTTCTCAAGTCCATTATAGATTTGCTAGATACTTGCATTTCCATACAAAGAATCAGACATTTTTATAAGGATGACACTGAATAGGTAGACTAATTTAAATGAAGGGTATATTGACAGTATTGAAAGTGTTATATCCATAAAGTTGAATTTGTTTGGGGGTGACTTCTTTGACTTTTCTTAGTGTGTGTTTAAATTTTAATATAGAACTTTTAGACATATTTTCTATATTTACTCCCATCTTGATATTTTATTTGCTGTTTGGAATATTATTTTGATTTGATTTTTGGATTTTGTCTAATAATGTATAGAAAAAAATTGATTTTTAAATATCAATCTTGTATACAGTAACTGACAAATTTACTTATTAGGTTTACTATAAAATTTCTGTATTTATAATTTTATTGCTTATAAACAATGTTATATTATTTACATTGGCTGGAACATCTGGAATAATTCTGAATACAAGTGATAGAGGAAACACACTTAGCCAGTTTCTAAATCTTAAAGAGATACATGTTTCTCTTATGTATCATGTTAGCTGTATGACTTGTGCAGATGCCATTTATCTGATTGAGGAATGTTCTCTTCTTTTCCTAGAAAGCTAACAGTTCTTCCCCCTCACCTCCTATAAGTAGGCTTTACATTTTATTAAAAGGTTTTCTGCATCTTTGAGAATATCATAAGATTTTTCTTGATTTTCCACTAACATAGTGTTTCACATTGAATTTAAAACTATTTCTACAATAAATCCCATGTGGTTGTTTTAAGTATGTTGTTATATGTTACTGGATTCGTTTTTCTAGTATTCTGTTAATGAATTTTGTCTATATGCTCAGGATGAATATTGATATTTTTGCTAGAGTTGAACTAAGTGGTAGAGCACTTGCCAAGCACATGTGAGGCTGTGGGTTTGATCCTTAGCACCATATAAAATAAATTAAAAAAAAAAAAAAAGGTATTGGGTTGGGGTTGGGGATATATCTCAGTTGGTAGAGTACTTGCCTTGCATGCACAAGGCCCGGGGTTCAATCACCAGCACCAATAAATAAATAAATAAATAAAGTTATTGATTGTATCCATCTACTACTAAAAGAAAGTTTTTTAAAAATATTGATTTTGGAGGGGCTGGGGTTGTGGCTCACTGGTAGAGCGCTTGCCTAGTGTGTGCAAAACCCTGGGTTCCATCCTCAGCACCACATTAAAAAAAATAAATAAAAACAAAAGTATCGTGTACAACTAATATAAATAAATATTTTTAAAAATATTTATTTTTAATTTTCTTTCAGTATCTTTGAGATATATATGTCATGCATCAGTAAATTCATAAAATGAGTTGGAAAGTTTGTTCCTCCTTTGTATTCCAAATGCTGAAAGAATTTTTGTTGAATTAGTATCATTTATTTTTTTTGTTTCTCCCCCTTTGGTACTGGGAGTTGAACCCAGGGTTGCTTTACCTTTATGCTACATCCCCAGTTATTTTATTTTTCATTTTCAGACAGAGTCTTGCTAAGTTGCTGAGGCTGGTCTCAAACTTTTGATCCTCCTGCCTCAGCATTCTGAGTTAGTAGGATTACAGGAATGTGCCACCACACCCTGCAATTAGTATTATTTCTTTAGAGTTCACTGTTGAAACTATATAGAAGTGTAATTGTAATTGTGTGTCTGTGTGTATGTGTGAAGGTTTTTTATAGCAAATTCCGTTTGTATTATATATGAAAGATTATTTATTCTGTCTCATTTCTCTGAATTCCACAATTTTCATCAGTGTTACTAGAATTTTTAAATTTGTGCTATTTGTATGCCACTAATTTAGAAACTATATCTACATACTTTAATGTTTTTATTTTTGTGAATTTGTACATTTGTACAAAAATAATCTGATTTTACAAGCATTTCATCATCCCCCAATAGAATCCCCAGTCTGTTTGAAGCTTGTTTTAGTTAGCTTTTGCATGTCTGTGACCAAAAACACTGACAAGAACAACTTAGAGGAGAAAAAGTTTGTTTGGGCTCACAGTTTCAGAAGTTCAGTCCATGGTGTGCTGACACCATAGCTCTGGGGCCAAGCTGAGCCAGTACATCATGGCAGAAGTTCTTGGCAGGGGAAAGCAGCTCAGGACCTGGCAATCAGGAAGCACAGAGAAGGCTCCATTCACCAAGGACAAAATATAAACTCCAAAGGCACACCCTAGTGACTTCTATTTCTTCCACCCACACCTTACCCTACCTGCCTATAGTTAGTGCTCAGTTAATTTACTGATTAGGTTAAGGTTCTCATAATCTGATCATTTCACCTCTGAACATTCTTGCACCGTCTCACACATGAGTTTTTTGGGGATACCTCATATCTAAATTATAACAGACCTCCCATCTCCAAGGGCGTGGAATCACACAATGTATAATATTTATGTCAGGCTTCTTTAATGTAGCATATTCTATTTTACATGTGTCTGTTTTATTGCATGCATCAGTAATTTGTTTCTTTTTATTTCTAAGTAGTAACCAGTCTTATGAATATACAACATGTTGTTTATTCATCAATGTGGAAGAACATTTAGAATATTTCCAGTTTGGGGCTATTATAAACAATGCTAAGAACACAGGTGTAAATCCTTGTTGTGGACATGTTGGAAGTACCCAGGTGCCATAAGGAACCAAACATGTGCTCAGAATTCGGTCAGCAAGGCAAACTTTACTTCTGCAGAAGGGTGTGCCACCCAAAGAATCCAGCCAGCAAGCACACCTGGGCTGGTAGTCCACCTGCTTTTATAGCTAAGGTAGTACTGTCCTTTGCTCAGATAGGAGCAGTTTGGGTGTTACAATCTACATGATTAGCTGCTTTAAAATTGAGGAGGGCAGTTAGGCATGGTGACACATGTCTGTAATCCCAGCAGCTTGGGAAGCTGAGGCAGGAAGATGGCAAGTTCAAAGCCAGCCTCAGCAAAAATGAGGTACTAAGTAACTCTGTTTCTAAATAAAATACAAAATAGAGTTGGGGATGTGGCTCAGTGTCCCTGTGTTCAATTCCCATAGTACCAAAAAAAAAAAAAAAAAAAAAGGTGGGGGAGAGCACAGGAAAGACCTGCAGTTATAATTGGATACCTGTTATGGAGTTTAAAAATGGCCACGTTTTGACCACATGGTTTCCTAACTTAAAAAGTCTCTATTATACATCATGAAATTTAAGTTAAATTAAACATGTCTGTGTGTTACATTTCAGGTTTGACTTTCTTTTTTTTTTAATATTTATTTTTTAGTTTTTGGCGGACACAACATCTTTGTTTGCATGTGGTGCTGAGGATCGAACCTGGGCCGCACGCATGCCAGGCGAGCGCGCTACCACTTGAGCCACATCCCCAGCCCCTCAGGTTTGACTTTCATAAAAAATAAAACATTAATTTCACCAGCACATTTTCATTTTTCTTGGTAAATAGTCTCAAGTAAAATTATCATATCTTATGTTAAATTTATATGTAGGTTTTCAAATTGATTCATTTTATTTTAGGCGTATGTTCCCAAATTCGCACCATATTTTTTGGTGAAATTTATATTGAAAACATTTACCTATTTTTTTTGTGTGTCATTTTTCTTCATAATATTGATTTTTAAGAATTCTTGGTATATTTTAAACATAAGATTTTTATTAGATATAAAATTTATAGATAGTCCCCTCAGCATGTGGCTTTTTAAATTTTCTTAATGGTATCTTTTGGAGACCAATATTGCAATTTTGATAAAACCTAATTATCAATTTTTCTTCTGTGACATACACTGATAGTATCATATCTAAGAAAACTTTGCCTAAATTAAGGCCATATATTTACCTTATGCTTTCTTCTAGAAGCATTCTAGTTTCAGCTATTAAATTTATGTATATGATTAATTTTGAGTTATGGTGTGGATTTTGTAGACCATGTGAGGTAAAAATATCAGTTTTATCTTTTCTGATATATGAATATGCAGTTGTTTTCCAAAACCTTTATTGTAGAGGTTATCCTTTCCCCTATTGAAACATCTTGGCACATATATGGTTATATGACCTTTTCTGTACTATTAATTGATACATGTTGTTTGTCCTTATACCAATATTGTCCTGTTCTGACTACTGTAGCATATTCCAAATTTTGAAAACATCTAGAGTAAAATCTCCAACTTTCTTCTTCCTTTTCTTTTCTCCTCCTCCTCCTCCGTCTTTTTGTAATTGCTACAGCTATTCAGTTTTAATTGAATTTCATATAAAGGTTGAAATTAGCTTTGCCGAAGTCTGGCTGGGCACAAATCACCGAGCCTCCACAAAGCACTTGTATGTTAAAACAGGAAACTTTATTGCCTGAACTCCAATAGCACTCCACACACACTCCCCAGGAACTCTCCCGAATGCCACCCACGCAGCCCCTCTCTGGCACACCACACCAACCGGAACTCCCTCCTCCGGAACTTCACCAACCAACATGAACTCCCCAGGAAATTCCGCTAAAACTCCAAAGTAGCGGGCACCTGAGGCGGGCAGCAGGGGTCTATATACAATTGAATCAATCCAGCATCATCTTAATGGCTCGCCTCTCAACCATTACTTCTGGCAAAATGCCAGGGGCCATTCCCACTTGGCCGTGGCTCTCAGCAAGCTTATCAATATCTATCCCAAATAGGGGAGGATGAAGTTTCTAATAAGCCATCCTTACCCAGTCCCCATGCTTTCACTGTCTTCTCACTTGGAAATGCTTTATCCATTATTTCTTTTAAAAAAATTTAAATCTGTTCTAATTAGTTATGCATGATAGCAGAATGTATTTTGGTGTATAATACATATATGGTGTATAACTTCTCATTCTTCCAGTTGTACATGATATATGGTCGTGTAATCATATATGCACATAGGAGAGTAATGTCCCGTTCATTCTACTATCTTTCTTAGTCCCATTCCCTCTCCCTTTCCCTCATTCCCTTTTGTCTGATCCAAGTACTTCTATTCTTCCCTAATTCCCCCTTTCTTATTGTGAATTAGCTTCACATAGCTGAGAAAACATTTGGCCTTTGGGTTTTGAGGATTGGCTTATTTCACTTAGCATGATATTCTCCAGTTCCACCCATTTTCTGGCAAATGCCATAATTTCATTCTTCTCTATGGCTGAGTAATGTATCATTGTGTGTATATACCACATTTTCTTTGTCCATTCATTCATTATTTCTTCAAATGTCCCTTTTGTTTAATAATCATCCCTCAGTATGCTCCCTACTGACTGGTTACTTTCTAAGGAAGGGAACTATGTCTTTTTTGGCAGCACTGCATTACTGTAATTAACCCAGGACATGGTGCCCACTAGGTGTCTGTCAATGTCAAATGAACTAATACATGCATTTCTAAGCAGCAAGGACAGCATTTATTGTACTCACTTAGTTTGCTTAGACAACGTATCTCTGAACAACATTACATTTGGTTAGAAATAATTGATTATATACCACCTCTCGAGCTAATATAATTCTCACTCTAGTCCAATTGAGTTCAACCATCTCAAGCCAGGACACTCCACTGTGATCCCTCCATTTATCCTTGTATTTTTTTTTTTTATAATCCCTGTCATTCCTACCTTTAAATGGAGCAGGAATAGAAAAGGAACAGGTGAAAAAGAAAGGAGTGAAGGAAAGAAGAGATGCAATTGGACTTGTCCCTCGCAATATCTGAATGGTCAATAGGAATTTTCTACCTTTTAAATTTGCAAGGCTGTACATTAAGAAATTTTATTGACTTGTTTTTATGTATCAAAAAAGTGAAATATTTGTTCATTTTTTTAAATTTTTAATATTTATTATTTTTTTTTTAGTTCTCGGCGGACACAACATCTTTGTTGGTATGTGGTGCTGAGGATCGAACCCGGGCCGCACGCATGCCAGGCGAGCGCGCTACCGCTTGAGCCACATCCCCAGCCCAATATTTGTTCATTTTAAGGACAACAATTAGGTAGAAATGGGTGGTTCCTCAGGTTTTGCTAATTTTCAAAATAACTAACATTTATTAATCACTTATTATAGCATTGATACTTTGTTTACTTGTTACCTATGAAAATATTATAAGTAGAAGGTCCTATGTTTCCTCTCATATGTGGAAGCTAGAAAAGAAAAAGGAAAAACCGAAGTTGGGTGAACCTCCTAAAAATCAAAGAGAGATCAGTAGTAGAAAGGGAACAAAGGGTGGGAAGCATAAAGTAAAGGGGAAGAGATGGGGAGAGATATTTATCCAATTATATTGTTATATTGTGTTCGTGTATGAATACATAATAACAAATCCCGTTAATATGTCCAACCACAAAGCACCTATGAAAATGTGGAAAAGAAGAATTAACTAAAATATTTATGAGTTATGGACCATTATTACTTCTTTTGTACCAATGAAGAACCTAGGCTGAGGATGAAGTAAGTTACAGAATGTCACACAACTTGCAAATTACAATGCTGAGATGAAACCTTAGGCGATATGAGTCAAAGTCACTGACTTTCACCTACTCAAAGAAAGCGCACCATGCCACAATAGTATACATTTCTTCTATTGTAAATTAGTTCACTTTAGCAAAAGAGTGAAAATAAAGCTTTGTATTTTTATGTGTATTATTCTTTCTAAATATTGATGCTACATAAAAAGCTTGAGTTATATTATTAACATTTTTTACCACTAATATTTGTAAAAGGCTACTCTTTGTTTTCTTCTTGTGTGTGAATAATTGTGTTTACTTAGAAAAACAAATCCAGCATGTCCTTGATTTCCTTAGAAACTTTGAGATAATTATTATTTATGTATACAAAGATATACAGTGTTCTCAGTTACCCTAATCCAGAGTCTCACATAATTAATCTTACATTGTTGTGGTGTGTTTGTCACATTGATTAGTTAATACGGACACATTGTTATTAACTAAAGTGCTTACTTTGTCCATATTACGATTGTTTTATAGTCAATGTCCATTTTTTTTTTGTCCCTGGATTCCATAAAGAATCCTGTATGACAGCGTTACTGTGGCTCTTTCATGTCTGTCCCTGGGTTGTGACAGTTTCTCAGATTTTCTTTGTTTTGGGTGACTTTCAGTTTTGAAGAGTACTGGTCAGACGCATTTTCAAGTATTTTGTAGGATGTCCCTCTCTTGGCATCTGTCTCATGGTTTTCTCATGACTAGAATGAGTTTATGGCTTTGGGGAGGAAGACCAGTTGCCATTTTTTATCATGTGACATCGATAGTACATACTGTGAGCAAGGTTTATCACTGCCGATGTAAGCCTTCAGGTCGTGTTTGTCAGGTTTCCCCTTGGTAAAGTTCTTTTCCTTCCATCTCTTTCCACACTGAACTTTCTGGAAGAGAGTCACTACTTATAGCAACACTTGAGAAGTGCAGGACGTACATAAATTTTTTGTATTATTCTGCCTGAGAAATGTGTTTATTCTCCTGTTGTCTTTGTTCAGTAAATTATTAATATCACTATGGAGTCATGGATATTTCTCTTATACTTTGTACAATCCAATAAAATATTATTGATTTTGGTAGTTCAGTTTTCCAGTTTGGGTGATTAAGGACTCCTTTGAATGACTATTGTGTCTCTGTCGTTGTATTTTGTTTTTGTTATTTATTTTTTGAGCACTTCTGTATAAGATGCTCCAGGGCCAGGCCTGTCCTGTATATGTGCTGCCTTAGTCCTAAAATCAGCTTTTCTCTAAGGAGTCCTGTTTCTTTAACTGGTGGAAGGTATTAGAAACTATGATCTGAATGCTAGGTGTACTGGTTCCTTATTTTTAGCTCCTCTAAGCTGACAAAGTAGAGAAATATATGCTTGAATACAAACTAAAGCCTATACATTCAGATACTTATTCATATTTTGGAAAGTACAATCTGTATTTTTACTAAGTAAAAAAATGAGCTCTCAGTGATGTCTCTAATTCTGATTCATTATCAAGTAGATCCTTCTAGTCTCCTCTCCTTGCTTCTTTGTAAACTTTTCTTAAAACAATAAAATGAATGGCTCCCATTGTCTTCTATCTAATTACCTAATTGTTCAAGTCCATTATTCCCCCATAGTTATGCCAGAATTGTTAAATAATATCTGTAAGGTCGAGGGGGGGGAAACAAGTGAAATAGTAGACCACAGTCCTTATGTATAGATTTTTTTTTCTTTTTAGTCTTATAAATTCCACTCATTTTCAAAGTTAATTAGATTTAAAAAAAAAAAAAAGTCAACTAGGTCAACAATGTTTCCCTCTATCCCTTCAAAGATGTGGTCAATCCCTTTGTCACAGTTTGCATTCTTCATCGATGTTCTATACTGTTATATATATCCGCCAATGTAATATTCATACCTAATAGTTTCACTGCCCTAAAAATCCACTATGCCTCATATAATTCAAACCAGTCCCTCCCCAGATCCCTGACAACAAGTTAGTTATCTGTTTACAGTCATTATACTTTTCCCTTTTTCAGAATGTCCTATAATTGGAATCATATGGTATTTAACTTATTCACACTGGCTTCATTCACTGAGCAATATGCATTTACATTTCATCCATATCTTCTCTTGGTTTGAAACTTTCCTTTTTATTGCTGAATAATATTCCATTGTAAGAATGTAACACTGTTTTTTTTATTCATCTGTTGAATGGCATTTCGATTACTTAATTTGGGGCAATTGTGAATAAATAACACTGCTATAAACATTTTATTATTGTCTGAACATAAATTTTCAATTCATTTGGGTAAATACTTAGAAATGCTATTGCCAGACCATATGGCAAAAGTACTTTTTCTCTTTGTAAGACACTGCCCAACTGTCTTCCAAGAATTCTGTATAATTTTACATTTGCTCCAGTCATGAATGAAAATCCCTATGTATTTTGCATCTTTGCCAGCATTGGTACTGTCAGTTTTTCTGGGTTTTAGGCATCGAAATAGATGTGTCCTGGTATCTCATTGTTTAAATTTGCATTTTCATAATGACAAGTGATGCTGAACACTTTTATATGCTTATTTGCCATCTGTATGTGATCTTTGACTAACTGTTAAGTTGATGCAAATCTTTTGTCCAATTTTCTTTTTTTTTTCTTGTTGAGTTTTAAGATTTTTTTTCTACATACTTTGAGTGTAAGTCCTTATCACATGTGTGTTTTGCAAATAGTGTTTCCTACTCTGTGACTTGACTTTTGTCTTCTTAATAGAATCATTCTCAGAGCAGAAATTTTACATTTAATTAAATCTAACTCCCTGTTTCTTTTTTTTTTTTTTTTTTTTTGTACTAGGGATTGAATCCAGGGGTGCTTAGCCACTGAGCCACATCCTCAGCCCTTTTTTATTTCTTATTTTGAGATAAGATCTTGCTAAGTTCCTTAGGGCCTTGCTGAATTGTTCAGGCTGGTTTTGAACTTGAGATACTCCTGCTTTATCCAACAGAGTTGCTGGGATTACAGGTGTGTACCATCAAGCCTGGCACTGTTTTTTTGTTTTTTGTTTTTTTTTTTTTAATTCTTCTTCTTTTTGGGTTCTGTTCTTTGTGTTGTAGCTAAAACTTCATCATCAAATTCACATACATATCCTCCGTGGTTTTTTTCTGATGTTTTATAATTTTGTATTTTACATTCTGTTCCATGACCTATTTTGAATTAAGTTTTGTGAAAAGCATAAGGTTTAGGTGTATTTATTTATTTGTATGTTCATATCTAATTGTTCTAGCACTGTTTGTTGAAACCATTTTTTCTCCATCAAAACGCCTTCAAAAATCACTGGAGATATTATTATTTAATATATGTGTGTAGTTAATTCTGGTGCTCAGATCATTGTGCTAATGAAGTCAACTTTGAAGTCAAACCTTAGAAAACAATTTGGATTCATATAAACATTATGTTTTGGACACATGTGCCTCTGTGTGATGGGAGTTCTTCAGACTTATGCCTCTGCCTGTTTGTTTTCAGATGCACATCCTGTTTACAAAGAGAAAATATTCTAACTAACTTAGGCAAGACCCAGCACCACAAAGGAAACCCTGTGAAAATTACTGGTCTTTATTGCCCTGTTTATACACATACACAGGAAGAAGAAGAAGAAGAAGAAGAAGAAGAAGAAAGAAGAAGAAGAAGAAGAAGAAGAAGAAGAAGAAGAAGAAGAAGAAGAAGAAGAAGAAGAAGAAGAAGAAGAAGAAGAAGAAGAAGAGGGAGGGGGAGGGGGAGGGGGAGGGGGAGGGGGAGGGGGAGGGGGAGGGGGAGGGGGAGGGGGAGGGACCAGGGCATAGATGAAACTGTGCTGAATTAGTATCCAGAATAGTTTTGAATATACCTGAGATAAGTTGTCCTTTCCTGGTATACAGCAGATGGTAGGCGACTTTTGGTACTCAGCTCATCATCCCCATTCCTGGAGCTCTGGCAAAGGGCAAAGAGTGACATGAAGAACAAAAGGGAAAGAAACAAAGAAAGAAAGAAAAAAAAAACCCTTCTGTGGCAGTACTTTTTCCAGCCCTTTGTAGCTCCCATTACTTAGGAGTCAGCTTCTTGAAATTTGTGCTACTGCACCCTGGGTGGATAAAAGTGTTTCTGATCACAATCAGGTATTTTTATTTTCTGTTCCTGATAAAAATACCATACCCTGCATTTCCTGCTTCAATCAAGAATTTCAAGTAAAGCTGGTTGTGGTGGCGCTTACCTGTGATCCCCCAAACTCTGGAGGCTGAAGCAGAAAATCGCATGTTCAAAGCCAACCTCAGCAATTTAGAAAGGCCCTCAGCAACTTAGTGAGAACTTGTCTCATAATAAAAAATAAAAAGGGTGGGGGTGTGTGGCTCAGTGGTTAAGTGCCCCAGCATTTTATCCCTGCTTCCAAAAAAAGAAAAGAAGGAAAATAAATATCTACTAGTAAAAATATCTAAAATAGTCAAAAATAGTCAAAAATATCTACTAGTAAAACAGAAATCCATCCACATTTGTCCACATTTGTTTTTACAAAATAAGTCACTTCTATTTAAAGGTAAGTAAAAACAGCAGTACCAACCCATGCTCTGCCCTGTATCACAGCTCTGATAAGCATTGACTAATGAAAGAGGCTACATTGATGTCTGTCAATGAAAGCCTTGCATCTCTTAATTAAATACTCAACTAACAAAAAGCCGACATAGGCATATCCATAACTATGATTTCATAAAACCCAATTTGGAGTAGAAATCGTTGCTACAAAATTTCTTTCCTATAAGATATGCTCCCTTATTATTTGTTAGCATGTCAGCTGTTTCATTAATATTTTATAATAAGAAGTAAGTGTCTGGAGATTCTAAAATCATCATACACTGCCCCAGCTCCACTCTACTGGTTACTATAATGTCATCAAAATCCTTTGATATATGTATAGAAGCATCCTTACTGGGAATAGCTTCTATTCTCAGTTTATGCATATGTACAAAGAGGGAAAACCTATGAAATTCACCTTTAATGGCACTGAAGATTTGAAAGGGTGTTTTGAAAATCTGTGTACATTTTTGTGTTCTGGATGGTTCCCATGGTGAACCAGTATTCAGCATCTTTTTTATTTTTTCATTCAACATCAACCCTTTTGAGTTTTTCATTTTTTTAAAACAAAGTCTGGGCTCCTGTATACAAATTGATAAAGAAAATATTAAAATAAAATGAATACGAATAGAAACTAGAGAATATATCTACCATGAATAAATTCCATGTTAGAATAGCTAATGTATTAAAACTAAGTCATAGTAAAAGAGATAAACTTATAGTAAAACAGAAATTTTAAAACGTTTCTTACTTAGTGACTACTCTGCTGGTGCTGTAGTTGTAATTAGTGTAGTGTAATTACACTACAGTGTAATTAGTGTGTGTGTGTGTGTGTGTGTGTGTAATGTTGGTCTACTTTATGCTTCAAATATAGCCTTTATGCTTCAAATATAGCCTTTGCAGCTCTGCCCCTGACAGTTATTTTAAAATGGACATATTTCTTTTTCTTCCTCTCTCCCTGCTCCTCCCTAATCTTCCCCCACCCCCTAATCTCTGGGGAAATAGGATTACCTTTCTTCCCCATCCTAGGCAGATTTGTCTTGAGCACACACCTACCACTGGATAAAAGTACTTGGGAGATGGTACCAGAAGATCTCAGAAATGACTTTCTCTCAAATTAACAAGTGAATTACAACTCAGATGGAGAACACTTTTAAAAGCCTCCGGTTCCTGCTGATGGGGTGAATCACAACCTCAGGGACAGGAGATCCCTTGTTTCTCCTTGGCTTACAAATCAACAAACCTTCCTTTTCCTTTTTCTCAAATCTGGATTGGCATCAGGGACCACAACAGAGCTTTCAGTAACACCTAGATTCAATATTATTGTCAATAGAACTTCTTTTGCACTTGTTCAATGTGAGAATATTTGTGTGTTTGTGTTAATGGCCTAGCTTTAAGTTTTGAGTTTGTGGTGAGGAGTCCTTGTTTGCCCCCTCTTCATATTGGTATGGAGTTCCAGCATATGATTAGTCTCAGAGAGAATGTAGAAGGCAGCGACAGTGTCAAAGGTATTGGTCTTACAACATATTTTCCTAAGCACACATTCCAAAGAGTTAAAATGATGAGTTAAAACTCCTTATATGATCTGCATGCACAGTGGCAAGTTTATAACTTATCAAACATTAAAAAATTTAGAAAATTTAGAAAGAATTATTATTTTTCATTTTGCTCAATTTACGAACAATACCAAATATTTTCTTCTCATTAAAATACCAGTTAATATCAGATTTCTGTGAGAGCCCTGTAAATAAAATATTTTTGTGAAGGCTAGAGTAATTCTAAATTAATTAAATAAGAACTAAAGCTATTTTGTTCTAAATTGAACTTCAAGTTTTGCTTCTAATGGATAGTAGAGCTAGAAAAGGTATTTCACAAAGTTGCATAAACAAAATTGCCATTTCACAATTTCAGAAAACTTTCATTGAGGCCCTTACTAAATCATGATGTGTGTTTTTCAAACTATGCTCATCAACAATGCAAGGGTTTTTGTTGAAGCTTAGATAAAACATTTGTCTTCTCCAATGTCAATCAAGTATTTTAGCAAATTAATTGAAAGATGTTGGATTTAAATAACTTTAGCAAATTGGTTAAAAAGAAATTTCTGAAATTCTTCATTTGCAAAATAACATGTTATAGCTTCCAATTTTTAAAATTTGGCTAAAGATGAAAATATTTTCTATAAAATTGAAATAATTATTATGGCAACAAAAATTTAATGGTGGTAGTAACATTTCAAATATACATTTTTTATGTCTTCTTTTACTCTACAAGACTCTTGGAAAAAGCAACTTTTTTCTCAATTTCTTTTAAAATGATATATCTACATAAAGAATATATATATAATATAATATATATACATATATATATATTATACACACACACATATATATGCGCCTGTTGATAACATACTGCTGAGAGCCATGCATTACTATAAACAAGATTGCAAAGTTAGAACAAATTAATTTTTGTTAAAAGCATTATGCAAATAATCTTTAAGCTGACTTTGTTGTTGTTCTTTTTTTTTTTTTTTTTCTTTTTTTGTACTAGGGATTGAACCCAGGGGCCCTTAACCACTAAGCCACATCTCCATCATTTTTATTGAATATTTGAGACAGAGTCTCGATAAGTTCCTTAGGGCCTCACCAAGTTGCTGAGGCTGCTTTGAATTTGAAATCCTCCCATCTCAGCCTTCTGAGCATCTGGGATTACAGGCATGCGCCACCACGCCTGGCAATGTCCAATTTTTAACTCTTTTTAAAGTAATTTTATGTTATATAATCTTCAGTTTTTATTTATTTATTATTTTTTAAAGAGAGAGTGAGAGAGAGAGTGAGAGAGGGGGGAGAGAGAGAGAGAGAGAATTTTTAATATTTATTTTTAGTTCTCGGCGGACACAACATCTTTGTTTGTATGTGGTGCTGAGGATCGAACCCGGGCCGCATGCATGCAAGGCGAGCGCGCTACTGCTTGAGCCACATCCCCAGCCCCAATCTTCAGTTTTTAATTCTATCTATCTATCTATCTATCTATCTATCTATCTATCTATTTATTTTTGATACTGGGGATTGAAATCAGAGGCATTCAACCACTCGGCCACATCCTCAGCCCTATTTTGTATCTTATTTAGACACTGGGTCTCACTGAGTCTGAGTCGCTTAGTGCCTCGAAATTGCTGAGGCTCCCTTTGTACTCCTGATCCTTCTGCCTCAGCCTCTGGAGCCGCTTGGATTACAGGCCTGTGCCACCATGCCTGGCTATGTCATATAATCTCCAAGCACCTATACAGTTTCATTAGCAGTCCTGACTTTCCTACAAATTTTTATATTCTACTGTAATGCCAGATTCATGGGACCCCAATAGACCTCCAGGAGCCAAATCCAATGCAATCACACAAGAGTTTTATTGCAAGCTTGAGCCTGGACTCACAACCATTTCCGACGCAGCAGTTCCAGGTAGTGAGTCCTGACCCTTAGTTCCGTGAGGATTTATAGGTTTTTTTGGATACTCTATGCATACAACATCACACAGCAAATCATTTCATACCATGGGAAAATCAAACAACAATTCTTAATATTGATTAGCAGATTCACTGGCAGGAACAAGTTGGGTAAGGGTGATCAGTTAGTTCAAGTGGTAGATACATTTGAACTGATTGGTTAAGACCACGAGGGGCAAGAGTGTATATGCTAAACTGCAGGGTTGCCTAATCGTATTATCAATCACCGAAACTACTGGCAGGGTCACCTGGCATTTCAGATATTTTCCCTGTCTCATGCTGATTGGAGGTTGCTAGGAGGTTGCTATGGGTCCTCACCTAGCGTAACTGAGTCAGGGATACCTGGCACCACAGATCCCTCCAGTTAAACAACTCAGCAGGTTGGGTATGTGCCTAGGAGCACTCTGTGGGTTTTTCCAAGGACAAGGGTCATGCCCCCTCCCTCTGGACAGGCCTTGAGGTAGAAGCTGGTTTCTCAAAAATGGAGTCACATCAGTTTCTCACTACCACTTAAAATCACATATTTCATCAATCACTTCTTAGTATACCTAAAGACTTTGTTGCGGAAAGCTCAGTCCTTGTTCCTGATACCAAGCCAATAACAAGAACATGGTTTTGAGAAAAAAAAAAGAAGAAGAAGAAGATTAATTGCTTTACTAAGCAAAGGAGAAACACAGGGACTCCTGTCCCAAAGGCCGATTCTGCCCATCAGTAGGAACAGGGGATTTTGAAAGTGGTGACTCAGAGGCTACCTTCCACAGGTTCTCTGTATGGAGTTGTAATTCACCTATTCATTTGGGAAATAGTCATTTCTGAGGTCTTTTGGTGCCATCCCCAAGGTCTGAATGACTTCATTTCTGTGGTGGGTGTGTGCTCAAGAACAGAAAACTCTGCCTAGGATGGGGAGGAAAGGGAATCCTGTTTCCCCAGAGACTAGGGAAGGGGAGAGATTAGGGAGGAGCAGGGAGAGAGGAAGAGAAAGAAATATCTATTTAAAAAATAAATGGCAGTGACTGAGCAGCAAGGTTATATTCAAAGCATAAAGTGGATCTCGGTTACAACTTGACACTGATTCCGTTGAGTTAGAAGGCCAGTGCTAGACCCTTCATGTGGTACAACTTCTCTTCTCCTTCAGGACACTTTATATTGTCTTCGACATATACCTGTGTCATTTTATGTATTAAATTATGGGAAAGGATAAAATTTTGTTTTTCTTCTTTCAAAAACACTTATAAATATTGCCAAGTTAATATTTATTTCCAGCTCCTCCATACAAAAATCTCACATGTAATCTGGGATATCTGCATCCTTCTTTTGGAGAGCCTGGGTGTGATTAGGATATTCTTGAGGAGCAGGCTTTGAACAACGTCTGTGTCAGAAATGTTCACGGTGCCTCAAGGCACAATAAAGCGTCTTTCTAGGACATCTGCCTACAAGGAGTAGAAACAAAGCAGATCGAGCTCTGAGGGAAGGGAATCTGGCAAGAAAGATTGGGGATTGTCATTCACAGGAATTATCATTCATGCCACCTTAGGATATTGTGCCACAAGGCTCAAGAATTGGGAATCTGAAACCAGGGAGCCTGGTATGCAAGTGGGGCTTGCCTGGCAATATTTAATGAGCCTTTAGCTTACAATGGAGAAATCTGATTGGAGAACAGCAGGAGAGCATGAAGGAACCTGTATCCGTGATGGGCCCTTAGATCCTGTAACATGTCCACTTTATGCTTTGAATATAGCCCTTGCTTCTCTGCCAGTGCGACTTATTTTTAAAATGGATGTGTTTATTTCTCCTCCTCTCTCCCTCCCCTTCATCAATCTCTCCACTCCCCAATCTTTCTTTCCCTAAACTCAGAGGAAACAGGATTCCCTTTCCTCCCTATCCTAGATAGTTATCTGTCCTTAAGCATATACACCCATCCTAGGAATGGAGAAATGCAGATTTGGAGGTTGACTCCAGAAGACCTAAGATATCTCCCAAATTAACACATGAATTACCACCCAACAGGCACACCTGGAATGTAGCCTTTGAATCTCTCTTTAAAAATCCCTCTTTTTCTGCTAATAGGCAGAATCACAGCCTTTGGGATAGGAGTTTCCTGTTTTTCTCCTTTGCTATCAAAGCAATAAAACTTAGTTTCTTTTTTTTCCTGAAAATTATGTCCTTGTTGTTGAATTGGCATTGGGGATAAGAACCTAAATGTCAGGAACAATTGCAAGCATGAGTTGGACTATTCTAATCCCCATTGGACATTATAACAGAGGAGGTGCTTTATACCCCTTTCCTTAGTCAGGATTGGCTGTGAATATGAACAGGCCCATAGTATGTGAGGGAAAGCGCCAAGAAAGAGATTAATCACAACATGACTATAATTGCACTAACACTTTGTAAGATTGTCAAGTATTATGGTGAAAGCTACTAACTCAGTCAAGCTTTATATTTCAATGGAACTGTCAAGCCAGTTTATATGCATATCTGTATCCACTAGACTATGATTTCCTAAAGGCAATTACAGAGATACTAAATAAAAATGACTTTAGATTCTGACCCCCAAATGCCACCATTCGCTCTCTATGGAAGATGAGACTAAGGAAGGGGAAAAGCTGTTGTGAGCCTCAGTTTCCTTAAATGTAAAGTAAGGATTGTTGGGTGCAGAGCAGGCTGAACTGTGTTGTCTGCAGGGCAGGCTGAACAGATGTTGGCTGCAAGATAGCCCACACACTCAAACCCCCCTCTATCTGGTCCTTTATCACCTGTTTGTGTCAAGTCCCGCTCAAGGCTGAGCACTCAACCCCCCATGGGCCAACAAGGCAGCTTGCAGACCCAGAGGCCCCATTAGATTTGGGCTATAAAAACTCCCTCCTGCCAGGCCCCTCTCTCTCTTGCTCTTTCTCTCTTGCTCTCTCTCTCTCTCTCTCTCTCTCTCTCTCTCTCTCTCTCCTTCCTTCTTTTCTCTTTGTTGCACTGCTGCAATAAAGATCTTTTGGTTGCTCCGAGTGTTGTGGTCACTTTCCTTTTAAGGATAATAATCTCTGCCCTACAGATTCCCTATCCAGATTAAAAAATATTATTTCTAAAGTTCTTAACACAGTGTTTGACAAACACAAAATACTTAATAACGGGTCACTATTATTCTATTCTTAAGAGCTCAATATTCACCAGGCATGGTGGTGCCCTCATGTAATCCCAGTGGCTCAGGAGCTTGCGGCAGGAGGATCATGAGTTCAAAGCCAGCCTCAGTAATTTAGTGAAACCCTAAGCAACTCAGTGAGAACCTGTCTTTAAATAAAATACAAAAAGGACTATGAATGTGGCTTAGTTTTTAAGCACCCCTGGATTCATTCCCCAGAACCAAAGGGAAAAAAAAATGCTCAATATTCGATGAATAAAGAGAACAAATTTCTAACTTCAAATATTTATATATTTGGCTTTTTGGGGGGAGGTAACAAGGATTGAACTCAGAGGCACTTGTTATGCTCAAATTCAGGACCCTCAAAAGACCACCAGAGACCAAGATCGATGTAAACAGCAAAGAGGTGTTTATTACGAGCTAGCTCGGTCCTCCTCCAGCACACACAGCAACTGGTGACGCTGAGAGGCCCCAGCCCAGGGTTTACAGCAGTTTTATACATTCTTTGGAGAAGGCAGGGATCCCCACATACATCATAGCAAATCATCACACACCGCAGGAAAATCAAATAACAACTCTAAAACATGATTAGCACATTCACTAGTGGGAACAAGTTAGGGAGGGGTGGGCTGGGGATGTGGCTCAAGCGGTAGCGCGCTCGCCTGGCGTGTGTGCGGCCCGGGTTCGATCCTCAGCACCACATACCAACAAAGATGTTGTGTCCGCCGAGAACTAAAAAAAAAAATAAATAAAATATTAAAAATTCTCTCTCTCCTCTCCTCTCTCACTCTCTTTAAAAAAAAAGTTAGGGAGGGGTGATTGGTTACTACAAGAGGGAGATTCGTTTGAACTGATTGGTTTAAGGGGTGTTTGTGCTGAACTACATGGTTTCCCAACATGTTATCAACCACCATAAACTACTGGAAGGGTCATCAGGAATCCCAGGTATTTCCCTGTCTCATGCTGATTGGTGGCTGCTAGGGGGTTGCTATGGGTCCCCACCTAGCCTGACTGAGTCAGGGACACCTGGCACAGCAGATCTCTCCTGTTATTTGTAGATAAACAACTTAGCTGGTGGGAATGTGCCTAGGAGTGCTCTGTGGGTCTTTCCAAGGACAAAGGTGATGTCCCTTCCTTGGACAGGCTTTGCTCTGAGGTAGAGGCTGGTTTTTCACACTCAATCACTGAGCCACATTTCCATCCCTATTTTGTATTTTATTAATCCTATTTTATTTATCCCTATTTTGTATTTTATTAGAGACTGGATTTCACTGAGTTGCTTAGCGCCTCACTTTTTGCTGAGGCTGGCTTTGAACTCAGGATCCTCCTGCCTCAGCCTTCGTAGCGGCTGGTATTATAGGCATGTGCCACCATGCCACACCAAATATTTATATTTTTAAAACTAACCATGTAGTGAAAGAGTAAAAGAAACTGAAGTTAGAATGTAAAGGACCAGGTATTGTTAAGTTTCTAAGCTACACTAAAAGCCTGAAATTCCTGTAGCTGTTAAGACAATTCCCAGGACTGCCCATTAGATATGTGTCGAAATCCCCCCTGACCACTTAGTTGCTTAACAACCTGGACCCAGTGCAGCTCAGCACGTAGGCACCTCAGGGCCTAAACCAATCAGTTTGAATGTATACCCTGCTTTAGGACTGACCTATCACCCCCCCACCTGTCCCCGCCAATGAATGTGCTAATCATGTTTGAGAGTTGTTGTTTGATTTTCCCTCGCCTCATGATGATTTGCTCTGATGTATGCAAAGCCCCCCCCTCCCCCAAAAATGTACTTAAGCACTGCTTAACCCCTGCTCGGGGCTCTGGGCTGCTTTCCCTCCTTGAGTGAGCACAGAGCCCCAGCGCACTGGATCTTCAATAAACCCCCTTTTGCTGTTGCATGAGTCAGTCTCTTGGTGGTCTCTTCCTCCGTCGTTCGCCGGTCCCTTACAGTAGGTTTATGATGAACCTATTTATTACAATAGAGAACTGGTATGGGGGCTGTATTGCCAGGAAAGATAGCATAAATTAGATAAGTTTCGGGCTGGGGATGTGGCTCAAGCCGTAGCGCGCTCGCCTGGCATGCGTGCGGCCTGGGTTCGATCCCCAGCACCACATACAAAAAAACAAAGATGTTGTGTCCGCCAATAACTAAAAAATAAAAATTAAAATTCTCTCTCTCTCTCTCTCCCTCTCTCACTCTCTCTTTAAAAAAAAAAATTAGATAAGTTTCTCGGGCTGGGGCTGTAGCTCAGTGGTAGAGCTCTTGCTTTGCATGTGTGAGGCACTAGGTTCGATCCTCAGCACCACATAAAAGTAAATAAACATATTGTGTCCATCTACAACTAAGAATTATTATTTTTTTTTTGAGAGAGAGAGAGAGAGAGAGAGAGAATTTTTTAATATATATTTTTCAGTTTTCGGCGGACACAACATCTTTGTTTGTATTGAAAAGGTCGGACGAACGGCGGAGGAAAAGACCACCAAGAGACTGTCTCATGCAACAGCAAAGGGTTTGTTGGGGGTCCAGCATGCTGGGGCTCAGAGCTCACTTCAGAGGAGCAAAGAACAAAGAGCCCCGAGAACAACTTAAGCAGAGTTTATATACATTCTTTGGAGAAGGCAGGGACTTTACATACATCATAGCATCCCTTAGCAAATCATCACATACCACGGGAAAATCAAATAACAACTCTAAAACATGATTAGCACATTCACTGGCGGGAACAGGTCGGGTGAGAGTGATTGGTCAGTACTAAAAAGGGGTATACATTCAAACTGATTGGTTTAAGCCCTGAGGTGTATACGTGCTGGACTGCATGGTGTCTGGGTTGTTAAGCAACTAGGTGGTCAGGGGAGATTTTGACACACATCTAATGGGCAGTTCCGGGAATTGTCTTAACTGCCACAGGAATTTCAGGTTCTAAGTGCAGCTTAGAAACTTTACAAAACCTGGTCCTTTATATTTCAATTTCAATTCCTTTATCCTTTCAGTATGTGGTGCTGAGATTCGAACCCGGGCTGCACACATGCCAGGCGAGCGCGCTACCACTTGAGCCACATCCCCAGCCCAAGAATTATTATTTTTTTTAAATTAGATAAGTTTCTCACTTCTTCCTGATAAGTAAGGCTTACCCTCCTGGGCATAGTATACAAAGAGACATAAGAAGACTTTGGAAGGTGGAGATGGAGGTGGATTGGTTAGGAATTTTGGGACACAAGGACCAACATAATAATGAATTCCCTGGATTTTGTTCTTTGCTTCATACATCCCAGACAGTATTGGAGTCCCAGGCTCTCCAAAAGAAGGATGCATTATGTCCCAAATTACAAGTGAGATTTTTGTATGGAGGAGCTGGAAATAAATATTAACTTGCCAATATTTATAAAGCCTCACAATGGCCTGCTCTCTTGAGCCAAATGATCAGAAAAGTGCCAGCCAAGCAAGACACAAATACTTTTAGACAATAACTGTGATGCACTTACCACATACTCTGGAAAAAGAAAAAAAAAAGTGTCTCTGCCCTTCACTGAAGACCTCTAGCAATGGCCTAACCACAAAAATTCCCTTGCCTTACTCACAGACATCTACCCCAGGTTGTAAGGGAAAGATGGGTTTCCGTCTCTACTGGCCCCCTCCATGGGTTTGTCTTGAGTAAACCCGTGTCGCTGTTGAGCTGCCTCTCCACTCTTTATTTCCTTCTTTTGTTTCTTTCTTTACACCCTCAAGCTTAAAGGGTTCACTTGATGATTTGACTGTTTTTTTTTCTTTTTCCCAATCTTCTTTTCCCTAACCTTCTCCCTGATCTTCTTTTCCATGAACTTCTTCCTGATCTACCCTCCTTAATTTCATTTTCTCTGAATCACCTCTTTTAAAACCACCCCTGTTCTGGTGATGGGTAGAAAGAATATCAGCCTTTGAGACAGGAGTCCATGTTTCTCCTTTGCTAGCAAAGCAATAAACCTTTCTTTTCCTTTTCCTCAAGACCGTGTCTTCCTTGGATTGGCATGTTGGACGAGGACCAAGCTTTGGGTTACAAAGGCAGTGTCATGTCAGAAAAGGCTGAATGGCCCGTGCAGTGGTGCATGCCTGTAATCCAGCAGCTCAGATGGCTAAAACAATAAGATAAAGAGTTCAAAGCCAGCCTCAGCAAAGGCGAGGTGCTAAACAATTTAGTAAGACCCTGTCTCTAAATAAAATACAAAATATGGATGGGGATGTCACTCAGTGGTCAAATGGCCCTGAATTCAATTCATGATATCCACAACCCCCGCTCTCCTGCCCCCAGGAAAAAAAGAAAAGAAAAGGCTGTGTGGAGATCTGGGACCTAATCCGTGCCAGGTGTAACTGAGGTTCCACACCACTGCAGTGTCAATAAAGATCACTTGGGAGCTGGAACCTTCACTGTGATTAGTAATAAAGTCCCCCTTGCCTTTCCTGCTGGTGTGGGGTCAAGTAGAATTCAAGTAAAAAACCACTCAACAGTCTGGGGGCTGTGGGCACACACCTGTAATCCCAGCAACTCGGAAGGCTGAGACAGGTTCAAAGCCAGCCTCAGCAAAGGCCAGGCACTAAGTAATTCAGTGAGACCCTGTCTCTAATAAAATACAAAAATTGAGCTGGGGATGTGGCTCAGTGGTTGAGTGCCCCCTGAGTTTAATCCCTGGTACCTGATCCCATCCGCCACCCCCACCAACAACACTCAACAGTGACAACGGAGGACACATTTTACTTCTGAAGGCTATACTTTATAATATAAATAAAACTTTCAGGAATACTTATAGTTCAAATAACATAAGATCCACCTTTAAGAAAAAGAAAATGGGAGACAAATAAATACTATACTAATAATAGGAGAATTTAAACATATTACTCATGACACAGGAATATATCAAATATACAGAAAAACTGTACAACACAATTGGTACATCACATGTATATCATACCATAAAAAATGGAGAATAAAATTACTCAAACTAGCTAAAAGTTTTTTAAAAGTCAATCATATAGTAGGTCAACAAATATATGTCATTCATTTTCATAAGGAAGTGTTAATAACACTCAAGATCACCATGCAATAAAGCTATATATTAGTAATAATCGAAAACACAAAAGAGCTTTTATTTCTGGAAATTTAAAAACTTGTATGAAACAACTTCTAGATGAGAGGGGAAATAAAACCCAATATTATAGAATTATCTTTTTAAATGATGAAAATGGAAATACTATATAGCGGACCTTCTGGGAAATATTGAAAATAAAACCTTAAAATCATAGTAGGGCCAGGCACAGTGGTGCACGCCTATAATCTCAATGACTTGGGAGGCTGAGGCAGGAGGATCATGAGTTCAAAGCCAGCCTCAGCAACAGCAAGGTGCTAAGCAACTCAGGGAGACCTTGTTTCTAAATAAAATATAAAAAAGGGCTGGGGATGTGGCTTAGTGGTTAAGTACCCCTGAGTTAAATCCCTAGTACAAAAAAAAAAAAAAAATCAGGAAAAATTAAAGGTTAAAATAAGTGCATTGAATCTCCAACCAAAAATCAAACTGGAAAATTAAGAATAAAGCACACCAAAATAAATAATACAATGTAGAAATAATAAGAATAAATCAGAAAGTGATGAGGTAAAGCCCATAAAATTGATAGCTCTAAATAATAAATAAAAAACTGGTTCTTTGAAAAAAAAAAAACACTCAAATTCTAACTAAGGTACTACCAATAGAGAACATAGACAAATTAAGAGATGACATGAGGGTAACATATTGAAACAGAAGAAACATTTTAAAGAATACTGGAAGAACTACTGGAAGGCTACTTTGAAGAACTCTGTAAATAGACTTAACCTAGTTGAAATTAATACATTGATAAGGAGATGACTTTTTATCAAAACTGGTCCAATTAGAGATAGAAAACTTAAACACATTAATGTCTCTAGAAGAAGAAGTTAAAGTTTTTAAAGGAAATTCTGTACAATTAGGCACCAAGTCCAGTTAGTTTCCTAGAGGAAATCTAGTAAATCTCTAAAGAACAGATAATCACAGTGCTATACCAAGTGTTTTGAAATGTCCAGCATTTTTTTTTTTTTTCAGGTACCAGAGATTGAAACCAAGGGCGCTTAAGCACTGAACCACATCCCCTTGCTAAATTGCTGAGGCTAGTTTCGAACTTGCAGTTCTCCTGTCTCAGCCTCACAAACCACTGGGATTACAGGTTCGTGCCATCATGCCCAATTATCCCAGCATTTTTTGAAGCAAATTCAACAATGATAATTAAATCTCATGAAGATAGCACAAAAAACAAACTTGCAAACCAGTATAAAAATTTTGTGAAGATACCCTATATAATAAATATCAATACAGTGGTATCTATTTCAGGACAGCAAAATAGATAATATTCCATATATGTGTGTGTGTGTGTGTGTGTGTGTGTGTGTGTGTATATATGTATATATATATATATATATAAATATATATATGTATATATATATAAATATATATATGTATATATATATATATTTAAATATATTTAAATGCATATGTGTGTATGTTTATGCACTTATATGTATACATGTGTGTGTATGTGTATATGTATATGTATGTGTATATATATGTGTGTGTGTATATATATATATATATATATATATATATGTATATATACATATACATATATATATCAGAGTAAGGTGAATATTTCCACCACCCTCTCTAGTAATTAACACTGTACTGCAGATTTTGTCCAACTCAGTTAAATAGGTCAATTAAAGCATATGAATTAGAAAGAAAGTTAAAAATCTTCTGTTAGCAAAAGATATAATAGTACACATAGAATCGATAATACTGCCAAATTTTAAAAATGAGTCATGTGGCAATATATAACGTATAAAAATCAGTACCCTTCATAGATAAAAATAACCAATCAGAAGGAAAAATGGTAGTGAAAACCCTATTTTCTATTTTAAAGAAAATAAAAGAAGTAAATTTAACAGGAAAAAGAAAGCTATAAAGAGAAGTTGAACACATTCTTAAAAGTCACAAATGTGAGTTCATACAAAGGAAATCCATCCACTTGTTCTTTGACAGGATTAGTCAACATCATTAAGATGCCGATTTTCCTGAAAATAATCTGTACATTTTTTACAATTCAAATACCAATAAAGTAGTTTTATGTAGCCGGGAAACTTAATACATTTAATGTGGAAAAATAATCATGTAAGAATAGCTAGAAAGACAATGAAAAAGGAAAATGATAAGGAATTAGCCTCACAAGATAAGAAAGGTGAAAAAACCTCTGTAAAACAGTACAGAATTGAGCCGTAAGCAGACCAGCGGAGAATAGAAATTTCAGAAACAGGCCAAAGTATATATGGAAATTAAGGGATGGAGATAGTCTAACAATTGCTGGGGCAAAGATAGGCTTTTAAATCAATGATGTTGAGACAACTGGCTATCCATTTTGGAAAACATGAAGCTTCATGTATCATATATAAGGGTGAGTGGGGAATCTCCAAAAGCATCAGTGACCTAAATATAAAAACTACATACAAATAGTAAAATGAAACAGATGTGTGTTTCTCAATAATGTGAGGATAGAAGAGGCTTCTAAGTATGAGTCAAAATCCAGATGTAATATTTAAAAGTCAGCAGTCTACTACATTAAAAAAAAGCAATCCTTTTTCAATGGCAAAAACAGAAAAGGCACATCTAAAAAGGCATAAATGATAAACTGAAGAAAAGTCGCTATTTACAACTCATCTAAAGGGTTAGTATCTCTGATATATGAAGAACTGTAGATGGCTTCATTGCAACTGTCTTGAGCTAGAAATATCAGAGGAGTTCACTTCACTTCTGAAAATTCCTTGTCATGATTATGTCTTTTGTGTATAATAGGCCATATGTTGGTTTCAAACAGAATATACACTTTCATTATTTGAATTACATTTGAATGTAGCTATACATTCAAAATACTGAGCCTCAGGCAAAGCCATCTTTTGGCAAATTGAACTGAGAATCATTTGATTGCAAAAGTCATATCCACAGCCAGATTTTATGCTAATTGGCCAGGTGATTCAGATTTTAAAAACAAATTTATTTGCCTCATCCCCAAATCAATTTAATGCTTTGTCTTTATAGTTCTACTACACATTCTGGGTTAGTCTATGGATAAATTCACCACAGTCTCTTTGAATAAATGGATGTTAATGAATACAGTATTGAGCTTTTTCTTGTCTAAATTACCTCTAACAAGACATTTTAGAGTTAATTTAATGAAGTGCACTAGGAAGTTAAGTAAGTGGCTTAGTACATTTAATTGAGGCAACTTTGAAAAAAATAAACACAATAAATACTGGAAAGTATAGGTAATTTTATCATTTGCATTTCACTTTCAAGTAAAAATGTAAACTTCTGTCATTAATGTCTTTCTTCTGTGTCTTATCTCTCTACATTTTAGATCAGTAATTTTTTTTAGTGTCTTGTTATTTTGACCCAGGATGATTCCATTAATTTCTTCAAAACATATGTAAATTGTATATGATGTTGCTGTGACAATAATGGAAATATTCAAAGAGTATCCAAAGTAGAAAAAAATTGCATTATTTACCTATACAAGTGTTATTTTTTAAAAAAATGTGAATTATAGATAAGAAGAAACATATGGCTATCTTTCCTACTTCCAAGAAACGTCTTGCACACTACATATGGGCATGTTATTTAAGTTTATTTGGCACTTTTGTGTCCATTATCTCTTTTGATGGTTACAATAACATTTCGAGATAAACAAAGCAGGGATTTTCTTCTTTGTTTTAAAGATTGAAAAACAAAGGATCTGAAGAAGTTTTATATCATGTAAAATAAGATCATATTGCTGGTATTGCTATGAAGTTTTTCCTGTAAAAATAAGTTTATTCATTAAGTGATAAGTTGTTGCTACTTGCATAAAACGAACATCTGTTATTAAGATATTAACATTAAAAAAAATGAGGATTAAACCCAGTGCCTCGCATGTGCTAGGCAAGTTCTCTATCACTGAGCTACAAACCCAGCCCTGATACTGACATTTTAAAGCTATATATTCCACCATCACTTTGTGGAATCCCACAGATGCTTTAAGATAGTTTTTTTTTTTTTCATATTTCTTGAAACTCTCTGAATGGGCAGTCTCAGCAGTATATGAGTTGGAGTATGTGTATTTTCAACAAATATTACCGCCTCTTTGGAACATGGATTAGAAAGAATGGCCTACTCTAGACAGTCAGCCTAGACACTTGCTGTCTTGCTAGAAACACCTGCTGTCCTACTGTTGAACTGGAGCACTACTGTGCGGACAAATGTTTAACAATCAGCTCTCCAGGAAACAGGAGGTCATGGTTGGATTTTCCTATTCTGTTCCCCAAGAATTATCTCCATAACTAATTTCATCTTCCAATATGAATGCAGAGCTGAGAAATGTCACAGTTTAGATCAGGAAGTCCACCCAAGGCTCATGTGTTGAAGGCTTTGTCCCCAGATGGTGGCCCTTTTGGGAAGTAGTGGAAGCTAGTAGGTGGGATTAGTTGGAAGAAGTAGGTCACTGGAGGCATGCAGGCCTTGGAAGGGTAGAGTTTTCCCTAGGCCTCTTGCTCACCCTCTCTTCTGTTCCCTCTGTCTCTGTGCTCCCTGGCTACCAGAAGGTGAGCAATTTTGCTGCATCACATTCTCCCTGTCTGATGCTCTGCCTCACCACCAGCCCACCATGATGAGGCCAAGCGACTCTGAACTGAAACTTCTGAAATAATGAACAAAATAAATCTTCCCTCCTTTAAATTGTTTTTCTCAAGCATTTTTGTCACAGTAACAGGAAGTGGACACAACAAGAGATGCTGACAATGGAGTCTCACAGGCCAATGAGTGGCAGGCCCAGTCCATCACTGACTGGAAATCGCCATTGTTGTACAGGGTCTGAAAGTATCCGTTGGAGAAGGGACATGGAGCTGTTATGGTTTGCATGTGAGGCGCCCCCCCCCCCCAAAGCTCACATGTGAGACGATGCAAGAGGATTCGGAGGGGAAGTGATTGGATGTGAGAGCCTTAATCCAATCACTGAATTTGTTCCTGATGGGATTAATCGAGGGGTAACTGAAGTGGTAGGATGTGGTTGGAGTAGGTGGGAATTAGGGCATGACTTTGGGGTATATGTTTGTATCTGGTGAGTGGAGTCTGATTATCCTAGGAGCTGGTTCCCTCTGCCACACTCTTCAGCCTCACCTGGAGCCCCCCCCCCCCCCAAATGGAGCCTGCTGTCTACAGATTGAGACCTCTGAAACTGTGAGCCCCTAAATAAAACTTTCCCCCTCTATAATTGTTCTGGTCGGGTCCTTTAGTCATAGAAGCAAAAACCTGACTAAAACAGGAGTGTACACTTTTGGATTTAGATTATCTTATTTATCTTACTTGGGTCCATTGGTGTTTTCACCCATTCCATAATTATAGTTTAAGACCAGAGAATTATAAAACTAGAGGATGAATATCCTTTCCCTCATTTTACCAGAAAAGTTTCAGTAGTAGAACTCTGAAATAACAAGTCAGCTAAGAATTTGATTGACATTGTGCCACAGGAAATAGGATTACCTGTAGTACTCCAAGGTAACATATACTTTCTGAATTTGAATGAATAAAAGAGGTCTTCCTATTTTCCACAAATAGGATTTTTCTCTCAAAACCAGAACTTAGTAATGGTCATGGTAAAATATTAAAGACAACTTAGAACTGGTCTCTGTTTTCTAGGGACTGACCATCTAGTTAGAAGGAGAATTTACACATAGGCACTACTGATGGATGTCTAAGGGCAGGTATTTGCAGTACAGCTTTGATGCAATAGACATCTAACTGCTTACCCATTTGACCTTCATTTCTGATGTTCCATATTTCTTGTCCTCTGTCTTCACACAGATTAATAAATTACAATTGTTGGAATAGAAAGTGATTTAGTTTTTTCTCTGGAGTTGGTATTTTCAACATGTTTTATTAGAACTAATACTGGAAAAGTCTGGCACATTATTTCTACAATAATGTGTGAACTGGAAATATTCTCTGTAAACTCAAAACTCATCTTTAGAATCTGACCCTCTTGTACCTGGATGATCATGTGCCATGATATACCATAGCAATTTCTAATTATTTTTGGTAAAGATCTTTCTGTAGGGTCTTGTGAATAATGGAATATACCCTTGACCTCTGGGGGCTGTTTTTGCATTGAAATATTGAGATATATCCTTCAATGAGGAAAAAAAATATTTTTTTTCCTGGTATTTGTAGCCCTTCCTGCCTTGGTGTATCCCTGGTTTCTTGTACCATCATCACCATAATGTATAAGGCTAGAAACAGAAATCAAAATCCTGTCAAAATATCTAGGTAAAATTCTTAGAATTTCTATTTATAAAATTGACAGTGGTTAACAATGTCTTATAGACCAGTGGTGGTTAAAGAAAGGTCCTAAATCTGAAGCACATGCTAATGGATTCTCTGATCCCACCTTATATATTTTGAGCTGGAATGTTTTTGGGTGGGACCCACGAGTCTGTGTTTTAAGAAGTTCTTCATGTGATGGTGATGCAGGTTCAAGCTTGGAAATCACTCTTTTAGAACAATGATTATTAAAGTAGGAATTTCGGGGGGAGGATTTGGGGGATGCTCCATTAGTTTGTTGAATCATACTTCAGAAAGAGTTATAGGCAAAATCGTCCTCAATGTTCTTTCCGTATTTGGAAAGATTTTCTCCATTTTTTTCTCTTATATTAATCAAAATGTTCAAATGCCATCTACCTTTTTTCTGTTAATATCTGTTGAGTACTTCTAGAATATATTCATTCCATTGAGAAAGTGTTTCCTGAATTCCCCAAAGTTTTTGAGTCACTTCAACTACAATTAATTCTTACTTTAAACCCAGCACAAGTAAATCTGAATTTCAAGAGTGTTAGACTTTTTTTTTTTTTTTTTTTTTTTTTTTTGTGGTACTGGGGATTGAACCCAGGGCCTCGTGCCTCCAAGGCAAGCACTCTACCAACTGAGCTGCATCCTCAACCCTTCAAGAGTGTTAGAAAGATGTTTATTTTGTAGTTAAAAAAACATGAAGGGATCCTGGCAGAAATTTCTACTTGAGTCCCTTGTCTTACATTTTATATGAGGGGTCTGTTTAAACTAAATTTTAAGTCTTTTCAAAAACTTGTTCTTTTTAGATATACATGACAAAATTTCAAAGTCTTATTGAAATTACTTCTTTCTTGTTTTAATGTATTTTTTATTTGTTCTTTTTAGATATACATGACAGAGTATATTTTGACATACATTCATAGAGTATAACTTATCCTAATTAGGATCCCATTCTTGTGGTTGGACATGATGTGGAGTTACACTGGTCATGTATTCACATATGAATATAGAAAAGTTATTTCTGATACATTATACTGTCTTTCCTAATCCTATCCCCCCTCCCTTCCATGAAATCCTTTCTTTGTCATCCTTCAGAATGTAGAATAACTTGCTAGCTCCCAGGATCCAGAAATTAATTCGGAAAAAAAATTTCTTTGTTGCAAATGTGATTACCTGAATTGGGCTGCTCCTGAATATTATTAGCTGCATCTATTTAAGAGAAGTCAGTTTCCTTAATTACAAACTCCCACAAAATCAAGTTTAGTTGGCTTTTCCTCCTATCTTTCCCCAGATTCTTTTGCTTCTTTCCTTCCTGTTTGGATTCTTATCCAACCATCTCTCTATTTGACCTAAATTTCATTTTTATTTCCCACCTTCCCTTTTGCTCTAATCTTACCACTTTTCCCTCCCCTGATTTTATCCTGGTTCCTGTTGTCATGCAGTGGCTGGCTTCAATTAAAGAGACCTTATGTCTACTCTTTTAAGACCCGCATTTGAAAACAGGCTCCTTTATAGATCGTTGTACTTAGTGTTAATGGACTGATACTGTTCAGAGAAACACATTAAAACATTAAAAATAATGAGATTATTTGTTTTGGTTTCAGATAAGCAGGAAAATAAAAATCTTGCCCCATTGAGAACTTGATCACTATGTTTCCCTACCTGCCTTCTCTGCTTGCTTAATGGTTATCATTTTTTGAGGACAAGCTCTCAAAGCCAGAAAGCTTAAAGAAAGAAAGAAAGAAAGAAAGAAAGAAAGAAAGAAAGAAAGAAAGAAAGAAAGAAAGAAAGAAAGGAAGGAAGGAAGGAAGGAAGGAAAGAAAACCTATTATCTAATGGGCTCCTACCCTCTCCTTATCATTGTTAACAAAGTACAAGGTTTTTTTTTCCTTGATCTTTTAAGAGATGTTATTCAGATATTTTTAGAAGGGTTTAATGTCCAAGAAATGCAGTGCTGTTTCAGTACTCTAATACCCACAAAGGATCACAATATTTTTTCCTCCATTTTTTCTGAAACAATGGAAATGTCACATATTTCTAGAGTTTCTTTTGTATCATACTTTAAATTTGCCCAATTTAACCTCCTTTATTCCTTTGGCTGAGTAATTATTATCCAGGACTGGACTGATACAACATCATATCTTACCAGTAACCTCTGTTTACTGTGGTATATATTGCTTTAATTATTTATGTATTTATTTATGGTATTGGGGATTAAACCCAGGGGCGCTTAACCACTGAGCCAAATCCCCCAGACCCCCCCCCCCCTTTTATATATTTTATTTAGGGACGGGGTCTTGCTAAATTGCTTAGGGCCTCACCAAGTTGCTGAGGCTGGCTTTGAAGTCATGAGTCTCCTGCCTCAGCCTCCTGAGCAGCTGGAATTACAGGCGTATGCCACCCTTCCTGGTTATAACTATATTCTTATGTATTTGTTGAGACTATTATTTTTTGATTACAAAAACAGCGAACATTTTAAATCCATGTTCCAACTGATAACTTGTTTTGTGCTAATTAAGAAGACTACAGTGAACAATTTTAAATACATACATGTCTTTGTGTAACATGTAGGTGGTATTTTACGTAGATATTTTGGAAATTGTTGAGCCATCTAGCATGTATATTTTCAATTTTGCTAGATTCCATTAATGTGTTGAATAATGTGGTTATACTACCAGCTATGAACAAATTTCAGTTTCTTCACTGATTAGTCAATATGTAATATGTCAAACATTTAGCATTTTTCAACATGATGAATGACAGATTTCATTATATTAGTTGTACTTTTTCTGATACTCAGACTTTCTCTCGTGAATTTCCTATTTGTATTTTTTTTCTGTTTCTTATTTATATGCATGCAGGAATTCTTTATGTATTCTAGATACAACATCTTTGTGTACTATGTTGCAAATATCTTTTAATATGTTGCTTACCTTTTAAATTTAATTATGATATTTTTATATATGATTTGTTTTTAATTATTAAATATGTAGATTGTGATATTTCTTCTTATTGACATTGAAAGTATAATATCAATAATTCTTGTTTCAATTCTTCTTGACATAATTCCAACTTGGCATTCAGCTTGAGGAGTAATATTTTAACTTCTAGGAAATATTTGTTTGAAACCATTACCTTTTTTTTTTTTTTTTAATCAGATGAATGTGAGAAGTTATAAATTTATTTATTTATTTATTTATTTTAAGAGAGAGAGAGAGAGAGAGAGAGAGAGAGAGAGAATTTTTAATATTTATTTTTTAGTTCTCGGCGGACACAACATCTTTGTTGGTATGTGGTGCTGAGGATCGAACCCGGGCCGCACGCATGCCAGGCGAGCGCGCTACCGCTTGAGCCACATCCCCAGCCCGAAACCATTACCTTATTGAGAATATATTATGATTATTATACCACTTTGATGAATAACATTAGTGATCTCTGAATTCTTTTTTTTTTTTTTTTTGGTACTGGGAATTGAACCCAGGAGTGCTTAATCACTAAGCCACATCCCAGCCCCTTTTATTTTTTATTTTGAGACAGTCTCACTATGTTGCTTAGGGTCTTGCTAAGTTGCTGAGGTTGGTTTAAATTTAAGATCCTCCTGTCTCAGCCTCCCAAGCTGCTGAAATTACACTTATGTGCCCCTGTGCCCAGCAAGCTTTGAATTCTTCAAGTTGATTGCTGATTAAAGACTAATTTTGGATAATTGCTCTATTTTAGGACTGAAAGAGCCTTTAGTGATCATCTTTTCCTTATTTTACACAATACAAAACTACAGAGAATGTGTTAACCAAGGTCCCATTATCCATGCAGGGCATACAGCTAGAACTAAAGTCCATTCCTAGTTCAGGGCAGTTTCTATTGAATCTCAAAATAACACCAAGAAACAGTAGATGGATTTCATTATTCAGAATCAAAGTTAATGGTATTACTAACAAACATGTTTCTTTTCCTTTCAGAATTAAATGACATTGGACAGTCTGTACTCAGACTTCAGATAAGAACCAACAATTAAAATAGGCTCTTTAAACTAGTGAGCTAAGGAGAAGGAAGGAGAAGGGCAAATATGCTCACTAACCACATATTCTCCTTTTCCTGTGGGCCACACTCTGCAGGTGGTAGGGAAACCAAATGAAAGAGAATCTAACTTGCAGAGGTTTACCAGTTTCACCTCCCAGGAAACTGTTCTCAGTCTCAAAGAAATTTTCTAGCCAAGCCTGACCAGTTTTCCACATGTAAAAGTTCAGTTTTAGATATTGTTCATATTATGAAGAACATTAACCTCAGAGTAATTACACTGTAATTACCCTGTTAGAGTCTCCTATGCTTATAACAAATTCCTGTGACTGGAAAAGTACTAAATACTGTAAACGCTTAATTACTTAGTTTTTACCTTTAGCATATCTGCATTATACGCACACATCCATTAGTTACAGCAATCGTTTTATTCATTCAGCTTTGTTGTTACTTTTCCAGCTGAAAGAATTTATGGTTGGTACAAGGATTAAATAAATATGATTAAAAATACAGCTTGGGTCAGTGTGTAACCATTTTGAAGGGCAGCTAAAATGCTCTCAAACACAATCAGTGCTTTTTATTCCTCAAGCTGTTTGTAAGTAGGAGTCCTTTCATCTTTTCATGGTAGTTCAACATTTATTTACATCTTTTAATAGTACCTTTTCTAGTTCTGACATCAAGGACTAGTTTGTTCAGTTTCAAATGGGAGTAAAGCTAGAGGGTATTAGCGGGAGAAAAAGAAATAACTGTTTCAACACTGTAGCACTCACATAGGAAGGAAATCTACATTACAAGCAAGTATACATATGCAATTCCTATAGCGTAAAGCACCCTGAGTCTTAGGGGTCAGTTCATGTCCCACATGGTATTTTCTAGTTGCCATGGCAATTACTTGTTTTCATTGGGCAACTAAGCGAATGGCCACATCTGTTCTTGCTGAGCACTTCCCCCCCCCACCTAACACAGAGCATAGGGAATAGATTCACTTCTCAGTGCCAAAAGATTTACGTGCATAACTGTCTCCACATCAAGGGGAGGTTGTAAATCTCAGGTCAGAGAGTCACACTTGCCCTTGAGTACCCTTCTTTTTTTCTGCCCAAATGTTCTCTGTTCTTCTATAAACATAGCTAAATATGCATGTATTCAGTGGAGAAAGATATATAACATTCCCCTTAGGCAATAAAGAAATATTCATACATATATATACACAAACCCACATGGATATAGATGTATATATGGTTATAAATCGGATATTGAAGAATGGTAACATGCTCTGGCACACTTATATTCTGGAATTTAAACTAAAAGATTCCTTTGGATGAATTTATTATTTTTTTTTCTTTTAAGTTAGTCTGTCTTACTTGATGAAATCCTTCAGGTAAGTATTCAGATACCTTAGTTCTGGTGCCCCATGGAATTGAAAGACCTTTTGGCACTTGGATAAATTTGTACTAGCCTCACGGAAATAAATAACTACTGTACTGACTCAATTATTTTCTATTTTCTGCAATCCTGGAGAGAGACCAGTGATAACAAAGATGTGTAACAGCATTCATGTTAACACTTGATTCGATGTTACAAAGTCATGAGGGAGATAACTTCTAATATATATATATATATATATATATATATATATATATATATATATATATATATATATTTTTTTTTTTTTGGTGGTACCCAGAATCTCATGTAAAGGCAAACTAGGCAAACTCCCTGCTAGGACATTTTTAAATCTGAGAATCAAAATCTTAAACTGAGGAAAGAGAAAGCATTGGACTTCCATTATTTTCTCTATTTGTCAATCACTTTTGTTTTTTGTTTTTGTTTTGTGATGCTGGGGATTCAACCCAGGGCCTTGGGCATACAAGACAAGCACTCTACCAACTGAGTTATATCCTCAGCCCCTGTCAATCACTTTTTTAGAGCAGAACCTTATATTCATATTTTTGTAAAATGATAAATATTACTCCATACCTTTTACTTGCTTTTTGGGGGGGATTCCAGGGATTGAACTCAAGGGCACTCTAGCACTGAGCTACACTTAACCCTATTTTGTATTTTATTTAGAGACAGGGTCTCAACTGAGTTGCTTAGCAACTTACTTTTTGCTGAGGCTGGCTTTGAACTCATGATCCTCCTGTCTCAGCCTCCCGAGTTGGCTGGGGTTACAGGCGTGTGCCACCGCATCCAGCTACTCAATATCTTTTATTAGGTTTTTATTGGGAAGATTGGCTAACTATACTCTGACTTGGTAACCCACCTGATTTAGAGTCAATTGGTTTTCCATAGTATGTTAAGGCATAGAATTTGAACAGCAGAAAATAAAATATTCTGACAGAGAAAAGCCAGATATCTATCATTCAAGCTGACATAACGGTTGAAGCCAAACCTGAAGGAGATAAAAGGAGATGGAAAAGTGAGGATTTAGGTCCAAAGGCAGAAATAAGCTTAATCCATGGTGAGAAAGAACAGTGGAATCCAAGCTAATTACAGGATTCAAGATGTTTATCTACATAAGCAGCATGAGAATTTAATTCCTCTTCTGAGGAACTAGAATAGACCTGAGAAGAAGAGTATCAGTCCCCATTGGCTGAACTATGGATCCAGGAATAGATAGAAATTGGGTTACATGTTATGCTTATCCAAAGAACAGAAAGAACTGAAGAGTGGCTTAAACCCTGACTCAGAGATTTCTGAGGTCCAACAATAATAACTAAATTTTATCCAGGGAAATTTTTATGCAAGGTATCAGAGAAAGGAGACCAAACCAAAGGTCAAAGATCAAGATTATATTGAATTGGTACAGGGAAATAGAAGCTGTTGGAAAGAACATACCTATGGGCTTATTTTGAACATGGCTATCGTGCTTTTGAATGGTCAGCCTGATTCAATGCATAGTGTTCAGCAGAACATACAGAAGATTTGAGGGGTTCAGAGTAAAAATTCAAGAAAGTACAAGCGTCAGTCATGGGCCTTACGAAATGATCACATTATAGATATTCATGGTTCACTGCTTAAAAATTTTAGCACTGACTAATATATGGATGGGGCATGATAAGAAATCTATATTTGATCTTTGACTTCAGTTCTTAATACAGAACTCCTAAAACCCTTGCGATTTCCTAAGTGGTAGGGATGACAGGCATGTTTTTTTTGTTTGTTTGTTTGTTTGTTTGTGTCTGATACAAAGCTCCAAAGTCTACAGAAATCTCTTGGGTGATAGGATCCTTTTTTGTTCTAATGAAGCAACTATTGGTGGGACCTTACATAGCTTAAGGATGGGGCCTGATCCAAGAAAGACCAAGCTTGATCAGAAGCCAAGAACATTCAGTCCTACTCCACCCAACCTCTAGGGAAGGGAGAAAGAACAGCTAGAGATTGAGTTAATTAATGATTCATCATGCCTACATATTGAAACCTTCATAAAATGTCTAAATTATGAGGTTTGGAGATCTTTTGGTTTGGGTAATATATCTTTGCTTAGGGAGGGTGGCACACCCCGATTCTGTAGGATGAAAGCTCCTCGGCTCAGGATGCTTCTGTACCTTACCTAGTAAGTCATGTTCATCTTTTATAATAAACTGGTAAATGTAAGCATTTTTCTAAATTATGTTAGGCTGTTCTAGAAAACAATTGAAACTGAAGAGGGAATTGTGGGAACCCTTTGGATTTATAGTCAGAAGGTCAGAATTCCTGGTGGCCCAGAACTTGCAACTGATATCTGTAGTGGAGGTAGTTTTGTGGGACTGAATCCTTAATTGGTGGGATCTAATGCTAATTTCAGGTAATTAGTGGTAGAATTGAAGTAAATTGTAGAACACCCAGTTAGAGTCTAAAGAGTTGAAGCAATGGTCTTTGGTGTGAGAAAAAAAAAAAAAAAACAAACCCGTACTCATTCAATGTCAGAAGTTTTCTGTGGATAGAAATAGATAATTATAACAAACTTTTTTTTTTTTTTTTTTTTTTAACTACAGAGAACCAGCCCAAAAGTTGAACGCCACAAACAGATCTCTCAAGTCACCATTACTGTGGGAGCCAGAGGGCATGAGATTATAATGTCATTTAAGAACTTACATATCACTAATATGTGACATTAAAACCAGATATTATGACTAGCTCTTCTCCTTGCTACTTTCATTCAACAAACAGTAGAATATGCATACAATGTACAACACAAACTGCTAGGTATTTTAGGGATGGTGCAGAAATGAATAATAAAAGGTTGCAGGGGGTTTCCTCTCTCAAAGAGCTAGAGATTTGCAGACAGATGACACAGTTTATTCTGCTAGTCAAGACTCTCCTTAATCCACCTCTTTATGTACCTACTTTATCTTTCAGCCCTGACCAATTCTTTGTAAAGTTTACTGCAGATTACCATCTCTTTTTGTTCCTCTTTTTGTTACTACTGAATCCAAGTCTTTGTTGTGTAGCATTGGGAAAATGGAATTGAGAGGAGATCTGAATGGAGATTATAGGAAAGTTAAGATTCAAAGGGTAATCGATATCA
The DNA here is from genome assembly GCF_964194105.1 of Spermophilus citellus. Lineage (NCBI taxonomy): Eukaryota > Metazoa > Chordata > Mammalia > Rodentia > Sciuridae > Spermophilus > Spermophilus citellus. Next base: position 92,359,214 of record NC_138198.1, on the reverse strand, counting down.
TTGGTACTTTTCCAAGATCTTATTAGCAAAATTTGGACCAACAGCATTGACCCAAGAGTTATATAAACCCCTAGAATAAGACACTCAAGCAGCAACCCCTATTGGGTCCCCTCTGTATCTATTCTACAGTTGCTACCGGAGAGGGTCCTGGCTCAGCTCCATTGGACTATGAAAAAGGATCACATCTCAATTTCATAGACCTTGAGGTCTGGGGGGTCTGACTTTGCTTGTTGGAGCTCCACAAGAATTAACAGATCTTTTTGACATCCAGTTCTCTTATTCGTAAAATCAGGAAATGATAATTATCTGGCAAGGATGTAACAATGAAGGTTAAAAATGAAATGTCCAGGATCACTTTATGTAGATGCTCAATTTACTTCTCTTCTTTGTGCCCTCACTATTTCTTCTACTTCACACCACTGGTTTCCACACTCATTACTGAGAATATTTATTTCCAATTCAGTTAATTTTTATAATTGTTAACAGAAAAAGAACACTTTTAAATAAATGATATAAAAATGACACATTTGAATTTTTAGAAGAATTCTGGTGAATGTATTTGGAGCAAAATGGGTAATTTCAAAGACTAGAATCAGAACAAATAGCACAAGATAAACAATAAGAGCAAGTAGCTATAATAATGGATGGGAGGCCTCAAATTGTCTTTTCAAAGTATCTTTGAGTCCTATTAGTCATGCATTTTTATACATATACAACAAAAATCAAAATGAAAGTTTTGAAAGATTTTATTAGCATTAATCTGTCTTTATAATTGATGGTTCCCCTCCCCCCTTTTCAGACTCACCAGCTAAAAATTACAAAAGAAATAAAACATTATTCATTGCTTCCAAGTTTGATAGATTTTTCTGAGGGAAATCTCTATGGTTTATTTAAAACAACTCTTTGGGTGAAATTAAATGTTAATTACCAAATTATTATTTCATATTTCAGCCACGAATGAATGCATTTTTGCATGCAGATATATTAACTTTTGAAAGAGCAATAGCTCAATTGTTACATAGTATGGTAGTTTTCTTTCATATGTATGAACCAATAAAAATGAATGAGCTTTATTCAATAGTACATTTTTACATTTATCTTAATTGACTAAAGTATCCCCTTGATTCTTTTGCATATTCATCAAAATATTGTGACAGTTACATAGGGAAAAAAATGATCCCATTTCAAATACTGGTAAAAACAAATTTCCATGAACCAAGCTTTAGTAGATATGTCAAATAATTATCTCTTTTGAAAAATTATGTTTTCCTTTTAAATGCAAAGAAGATGCAATTAATAGACTACTGTGTTCTGCCTAAATGAACTAATAATAACAACTAGAATAAGTATTTCAAGATAAAGTTGTAATGGAGGTTGCTTGATAATACGAGTATGTGTTTATTATGTTTAGGAGTAAAAACTTCAAGGGAAAGGTAAGTGAAATCAAGGGACATGAGACTAAGACCTTGCAACCCAAAGAGAAACATACGGAATAAAATGCTTTTGTCTTGGCATTTCATATCAATGTTTTTTTTCAGGGCCGGACAGACATCCATCCCTGGGCCCAGCCTTCCTGGTAGACATCACCACAGTTAACTCTTGTCCAGAGTATAACTAGGATGTGAAGAACTTAGGTCAGCGATTACTTTACCTCTCTCTCTTTCAGTTCAAATCAAGCCAGTTGTGAGTGAAAAGCTGTTTCTTGCAATTTCTTAAATTTAACTGGTTGTGTGCTTTCAAAAATGACAAAGCTTATTCTTCTTTTAGCTAAAATTGTTCGCTAAGAAAATACTCTCTCTCCAGCTGTGAAACTGATTGATGTTTTTAAAACCCCCAAGGAACTTCTGCTGGCTGCTAAGGTTACAGTTGCAAAGAAGAAAAAGATATGGTATGTGTTTTTATGGACCAAACTTTCATGATTTTTGCTTGATTGAACAGATGATTACACAAATGGTACTGGAAAAATAATTGCTGTAATTAATCAGCATTTTAAAATTGGTTTTACTAATGCTTAAATATTTTAAAATTTCAATTAAATTATTTAAAAATATTGAGACATCTTTTGGCCACTGTATCATTCCAGTAAGAGGGGCTCCTGTGATGAATTTTCAAAATGCTATATTCATTTTTAGATGGTTGTTTAGAGCTGGAAAAATCATTAAGAACCTACTTAAAGAGGATTAAATACACTGGAACATTTATGTGCATGCATTTTGAATGCTTGTGCAATATTAAGACAAAGGAGAAAAAAGAAAGCAGTAAGAAGATTCCTTCTTACTTCTCATTTTAAGGAAATGTCACTGTCAACCCAGCCAATCCAAGCCAGTTTGGCATCTATAATTATGACATTTTTCAACAGTCTGAGGGACTTGAGCACTTTAAAGACCCCACCCCCCAAAATCTTTCTGCTAGATTTTATGATATAATAAAAGCAATTTTCAGGAAATTCTGCCACAATTAAATATTTATTAGCAGGCAAGCATACAAACAGTAAACAACCTATTTTTTTCTTTTTTTTATCTTGGTAAAGTCTCCCTCCTTGGTCCATAAGGAATTATGATGGAAGTACTTTGCATGAAACTTTTACTGGAAGCAGATGCTACAATATTCTAACAACATGATTAGGTAAATGACGAGTCAGCTGGGGAACAGAATCCTCAAGCCTAAATAAACTATCAACTACATTAAGTATTTCAAGATAACATTATAATGGAGATATCTTTATGGCATTATCTCTATGCTTTTTAAGTCTCTGCGTAAAAATGATTTAGTGCAAGTGAAAAGTAAATAAAATACATTTGCGAGCTATGGAAAAAACAGAGCAGAGCCGAGTCCTAGAAGATGGATCTCCTTTCCGAAGACTCTGTAAAGCCCATTCAGGCAACAGTGCAGATACTTGTGTAATATTATTAGTATTTCAGTTTAGGGTTACAGAATTAGCATATCAGGGATAACAAAAGTTTTAAGGATATCAGTTTCCTGATCACACACTTCCACATTTGCCCTTTGCCTAAATCACATTGACTGGTCTTTCTCATCACCCATTTTCACAGTCGCCCTGCACCTCCCAAAGTCTACAATGGTACATTGCCTTCAAGATATCACATCTCCTAGGTACTTAAAAAAGAGATGATCTAAAACATTGTTTATGGTAAGTGTCCTTTAACTATTAATCAAGGCAATTGGTCTGTTCTTTTCTTTATATTCTGTAGTACATATTTACTGGTTTGGGTATCAGGTTAATGCTTTCTTGTTAAATAACTCGGCACAAGAACATGGATAGAGGTGTTCTTCCTCTATTTTCTGCAAGATTTTATGTAGAATTGATATTGTTTCTTATGAAATGTTGGTTAGAATTTACCATCTGGGATGGAGTCATTTTGTGATAGCTGATTCACTTATTAATTCAATTCTTTAAACAGATGTAGGGCTGATCAGATTTTCTAGTTTATCATTGGAAATTTGTTTTTAAGATTCTTAAGGTGCATTCCTACTAGCGAAACATACCAAGAGTGAAGTTGGATAATTTATAGTAATCGAGTTCGTGATATGTTTGTATCTAATTTTAAGATTCCAGTTTATTATATCATTCTGTTTTCTGTGTCTGCTTTAAATCTTATTTGACTTCTCTTTAAATGTCATCTAAATCTCATCTTTAACAAAATATCTTATTCATTTTACTTTCTCATTTTTTTTGCCACACCCTCCCTCCTTTTTCATTTGTTGTTATCTAGATTTTAATTTTGGAACAATGGGGATATATAGTCTTTTCTCAAGTCCTTACTATGTTTTTTTTTTTTTTTAAATAGCAAACTTCAATGATGTATTTAATTTGTTCTTATATGTCTTTTGTAGCATCTCAGATTTATTATTATTATTTTTTTGCATCTCAGATTTATTAAATGTTATTCTTTAAAGTGCTATTTAAAATATTCTCCAAAACTATTTTTAATGTGAGTCTTTTCTTAAAAAAAGCAAGGTTGTGAATTTCTGGGGACTTTTTTTAAAAAAAAATCATCTTCTTGTATTTGAAGGAGTTTGGCTGAATCTCCATCCATGTTCAATTTTTTTCTTTTAATATTTTCAAGGTATTTTATCTTCATCTTGCTTCTAGAGATATTGTTGCATTGTGTAGCTCTGGATATTTTCCCTGATTGGCTCCTTCCTTTGAAGCTTTTAGAAATTTCTGTTTTCTCTGATTGATTCTTTAATTACCGGTGTGTTCTTCCACTAACATTACATAGCAAGTGCTTGGTGCCTAAATCGCATAGAAACTCAGACTACGGCATCTAAGGCATCAACTTTTGCAAAGTATCGGCACTTTATTATAGGTTGACTGGCAAGGAGAGAGGAGGCATGGTCAAAATTGGCTTCAGGGTCAGCTAGTTGGGAAGGAAGGTAATTGGCCTGGGGTAAGGGGAATGGAGAGCTGATTGCTTGTAATCTGGTGTTGGGATAAAATAGTCAGCACCTAGTAAGCCAGTGCAAGGAATCTTGGATAATTGTGATTCTTCCTGCACTGTTGACAGAATTCCTTGCTTCTGTTTAGCTCCGCCAAACCCTGTTCTAGTTCCTTGAGGTCCACTCATCAGAGACTTTTGGTTTCACCAGGTTTCAAAGTCATTTTGGATCAGGTCTTTTTTTTTTTTTTTTTTTTTTGAGGGTGGTACTGGGGATTGAACTCAAGGGCACTTGATCACTGAGCCATATCCCCAGCCCTATTTTTTGTATTTTATTTAGACACAGGTCTCACTGAGTTACTTAACGCCTCACTTTTTACTGAGGCTGGCTTTGAACTTTCTCAATCGTCCTGTCTCAGCCTCCCGAGCTGCTGGGATTACAGGCATGCGCCACCACACCTGGCAGGTCTTAGGGTTTTACACCTGATTTTGAAAAACAACTTGAACAGATTTTAGAAACAAGGAAATTAGAGTTTTATGACTCTTTCACTAATACTTCCTCTTTTAATAATCTCTGAGTTCTTATTGAAAGAATGTTTTGCTGCGGTCTGAATGTTTGTGTCTTCTCAAAATTCTTATGTTGAAAACCAGTCCTCAGTGCCACAGTATTTAGAGATGCTGAGGCTGCAAGGACAGAGGTCTCTTGAGTGAGACTAGTGCTCTTATGAGAGAGGCCCAAGGGAGATGTATGCCCCTTTTCTACTATGTGAGATTGCTCGGAGAAGGGACCATGCATGAGGCTCAAGCCTCACCAGACACCAAATCTACTGACATCTTGATCTTGGAATTCCAGCTTCCAGAACCATGAGAAATAACTCTGTGTTGTTTATAAGCCACCCAGTATGTTTGGTATAATGGTCTAAAAGGATAAAGATGTGTTTCATTTATTATTGGAAAGGATTCCTCATTATTCTTTAAATATTTTTCCTCTTGTTTTCTATTATACTGTCCTTCCTAGGGTTCTGTTATCTGTACACATTTTTTTTTTTAAAGAGAGAGTGAGAGAGGAGAGAGAGTGAGAGAGGAGAGAGAGAGAGAGAGAGAGAGAGAGAGAGAGAGAGAGAGAGAGAGAGAGAGAGAGAGAGAGAGAGAAGAGAGAGAGAGAGAGAGAGTTTTTAATATTTATTTATTTTTTAGTTCTTGGCGGACACAACATCTTTGTTGGTATGTGGTGCTGAGGATCGAACCCAGGCCGCACGCACACCAGGCGAGCGCGCTACCGCTTGAGCCACATCCCCAGCCCCTGTACACATTTTTATTTTGCTTTTGTTGTCTTAAATTTAATAATTACTTTGTCTTTTACTTCTCCCTTTTGGGTAGTTACTCACATGTTTCTTCCATTTTCTAATTCATCCCTCAGTTATATATTTCAATTCAACTCTTACCTAACTACCATGACCCTTCTAGCAATTATCTTATTTTTCAATTGTTTTTTTTTTCTTTTAATGTGTTCCTACTCTAATTTGCATTAAAAAGATCTTGTGTATTATTTGAGATGGCTTAGTTTGTTCTACTAGATTTATTTATATTTTTGACTTGTTTGTTCTAATCCTTCTGTTTCAGAAAGACCATTTTATTATAGGTATATTCTTGTCTCGGCAAGTGGTTTTTCTCTTCAAATTTATTACTTCATTTTATTGGGACATTTCCTCCTAGACATATCAGATACCCTGTTAGAAGTGAGTCTGGGAGATGGCATCTCCAATCACAGAGCCCTGTGGGTTTCAAGAGAAAGATCTGACATGGTGTATGTTTGGAAAGGTCCAGAAGACAGGAAATTACAGAATTACTTGTCATTTAGAAAAACTCTTCTTCCAGGTATGGTGGCCCACAACTGTGATCCCAGAAATTTAGGCAGCTGAAGCAGGAGAATTCAAGTTCAAAGCCAGGCTCAGCAAAAGCAAGGGGCTAAGCAACTCAGTGAAACCCTGTCTCTAAATAAAATCCAAAATAGGGCTGGGGGTGTGGCTCAGTGGTTGAATGCCCCTGAGTTCAATCCCCAGTACCAAATAAGTAAGTAAGTAAATAAATAAATAATAAAATGCAGTAAATAAAAAGAACTAGGGAAGTAGCTCAGTGGTTAAGCACCCCTGGGTTCAGTCACTAGTACCCCCACTTCCCCCCAAATTAGAAAAATTCTTCTCATTTAGATTTCAAATTTTATCTTTTATTTTATAAATTTTCTTTAAATATGGAATACTTCATGAATTTGCATGTCATCCTTGCAGAGAGGCCATGATAATCTTCTCTGCATCATTCCAATTTTAGTACATGTGCTGCTGAAGTGAGCACAAATTTTATCTTTTGATAGATGCCAAATTGAGAAGGAAGTCTCATTCTGTTATTCTATTAGCTATTAAAGGAGGTGCATTAAAATCTCATGGCATAATTGTAGATTCGTTAATGTAACCATTTAGTTATGTCAGTTTTGTTGAATGTATTTTCAAATGTGTAATTGTGTGCACATAGATTTAGGATTTTTATGTCCATCTGATGGATTATGTCTTTCATTATCAAACATATCCCAGTGACTGTGGTGATGCTCTCATCTCTTTACTTTCAAATATTATGCATCACAGTATTTATGATGTATGTATTCTAATTACCATATCATTTAAAAATTGAGCCTGATATCTTATTCTTTTCTTGAAATATCCATTTGACTTAAATTTAATTATTGATATATTTGGGATAATAGCAACAGTCTTTCAATTTACTTTACATATGACTGATGTCTTTACATTCATTATTCTATTCATTCTTGTCTTTTTTTGAATTAATAAGATATTTGAAATTATTTTATATTTCTATATTTAATTGGAAAATGTATACTTTTTTCTAGTTTTTTTAGTGGTTAATTTAAAGATCATTACTTTAGAAAACAGATGTGTGATTTAAAGCATTTAATAAAATTAGGAGTTTTGTCAATTCCTCTATAATGCCAGATTCTAGAACACTTGAACCCCTAATCCGCCTCTCATCATTTAACAACATTGGTTCTGCATATATTTTAAATCTCACAACACATTAGTTTTATTATTTTGTATAGTTAACATAAATATCCTTCTATTTAAATCTCATTCACCTTCACTGCTTCTTATCTTTCTAAATAGCTATTTGGGATTGTCTTCATTTTGCCAGAAGAACCTTAGGAATTTCACTTGTGGCTTCACTCCTGAATTTTCTTATATGTTCTGGCTGAAGGTGTATACCTTTTTTTTTTTTTTTTAAATCTTTTTAAAGAACCAATTTTGGTTTCATTGATTTGTCTATTGATTTCCTGAGTTGTCACTGATTTCTGCTGTAGTTGTTATTTTATTAGGCTGACTTTTGTTTTAAAGTGCTTGTCTCAGCTTCAATTGCTTTCCTTTTTCTAATTTCTTAAGGTAAAAGCTTACTTATTTTAGATATTTTCCATTTCTAGTTTATGCATTAAATAACATAAATTCCTACATATTCATTGATTTTTCTGTATTCCACCAAATTTGATGTTATATTTAAAAATTTCTCAAGACCTCTTTGACACATGTATAATTTAGAAATGTTATTTAATCTCCAATTTGTTTTCTAGCTATTTCTCTGTTGTTCATTTGTAGTTTAGTTCCCTTATAGTCTAAAAACATACTTGTAGCCCGGTGTGGTAGTGTACGCCTATAATACCAGTGGGTTCAGAGGCTGAGTCAGGAGGATCACAGGGTCAAAGCCAGCTTCAGCAATTTACTGAGGTTCTGAGAAATTTACCAAGACCCTGTCTCAAAAATTAAACGGGTTTGGGATGTGGCTCAGTGATTAAGTGCCCCTGGATTCAAACCCTGGCACCAAAAACTAATAAACAAACAAACAAACAAACAAATAAAAACATACTTTCTATGATATCTATTCTATTAAATTTGTGAAGATGTGTTTTATGGCACAGAATGTTGTCTTTATTAATATTCCATATTAACTTGAGAAGAATATAGATTCTTTTGTTGTTGGATGGAGTTTTCTATAAATGTCAATTAGATCAAGTTGATGTTATTCAGTTCAATTCCCTCTTAGTTTTTCATTGTTGGGATTACTGATAGAGGAATGTTGAAGTTTTTACTTTAAAAGTGGCTTTGTAAATTTCTCTTTGTCATTCTGTCTGCTTTTGCATTAGGTATTTTGATACTGTCTAAGTGCTTGCACATTGTGAGAAACTAGAAACTGATGTGACTCCATTTTTTGAGAAACCAGCTTGTACCTCAAGAGGGAGGGCGCATGACCTGTCCAGAGGGAGGGCGCGTGACCCTTGTCCATGGAAAAACCCACAGAGCACTCCTAGGCACATATCCACTCTGCTGAGTTGTTTAACAGCAGAGATCTGTGGTGCCAGGTGTCCCTGACTCAGTTACGCTAGGTGAGGACCCATAGCAACCCCCTAGCAACTACCAATCAGTGTGAGACAGGAAAAACATCTGAAATGCCAGGTGACCCTCCCAATAGTTTCAATGATTGATAACATGATTAGGCAACCCTGCAGTTTAGTGTATATAGTCTTGCAACCCCTTGCGGCCTAAACCAATCAGTTCAAATGTGTCCACCACTTGAACTAACCAATCACCCTTACCCAACTTGTTCCCACCAGTGAATGTGCTAATCAATGTTAAGAGTTGTTTGATTTTCCCGAAGTATGAAATGATTTGCTGTGTGATGTTGTAATGCATAGAGTATCCCGCCAAAAACCTATAAATCCTCACTGAACTAAGGGTCAGGACTCACTCCTCAGAACCGCTGCATCGGAAATGGTTGTGAGTCCAGGCTCGAGCTTGCAATAAAGACTCTTGTGTGATTGCATTGGATTCGGATCCCGGAGGTCTATTGGGGGTCCCACGAATCTGGCATTACAATTCAAGATTTATGTAAGTGAGAAGAAAAGAGATAACTCCTTCAATATATGAGGGGAGCTAATAGCAGGTTTTCCCTGTTAAATGTACTAGTCTATGGGCTTATAGCTTCTAGATAGGGGCACTGATCAAAATGAATGCTCAATAGGTATTGGGAAAATGTTGTGGCCATAAATTAAAATCTATATTAAACAGTATTTTAAAAGTACCATAGATAGGGGCTGGGGTTGTGGCTCAGTGGTAGAGCATTTGCCTAGCATGTGTGAGGCCCTGGGTTTGGTTCTCAGAATCACATAGAAATGAATGAATAAAATAAAGGTCTATTTGTTATGCTGGAGTCTGGGACCCCCAAAAGACCACCAGAGACCAAGATCGATGTAAGCAACAAAGAGGCATTTATTGTGAGCTAGCTCGGTCCTCTGCACGCACACAGCAACTGGTGATGCTGAGAGGCCCCGAGCCCAGGGTTTGCAGCAGTTTTATACTCTTTGGGGAAGGCAGGGATTTCACATACATCATAGCATCTCTTAGCAAATCATCATACACCACGGGAAAATCATAAAACAACTCTAAAACATGATTAGCACATTCACTGGCAGGAACAAGTTGGGTAGGGGTGATTGGTTAGTACAAGAGGAGGCTTCATTTGAACTGATGGGTTTAAGCCACGAGAGGAGTACATGCTGCACTACATGGTTTCCCAACATGTTATCAACCACCATAAACTACTGGGAGGGTCATCTGGCATCTCAGGTACTTTCCCTGTCTCATGCTGATTGGTGGCTGCTAAGGGTTGCTATGGATCCTCACCTAGCCTGGCTGAGGCAGGGACACCTGGCTCCACAGATCTCTCCTGTTATTTGTAGATAAACAACTCAGCAGGGTAGGTATGTGCCTAGGAGTGCTCTGTGGGTTTTTCCAATGACAAAGGTCACACCCCCTTCCTTGGACAGGCTTTGCTCTGAGGTAGAGGCTGGTTTCTCACTAGCGCTCTTGTTGTTTACTTCCTTTTTGTGCCCAATATCAATTCAATAAAGAAGACAATGTTTTGAGAAAAAGAAAAAAGAAGTTCTATTTTTGCTTTGCTAGCGAAAGAGAAACAAGGGGATTCCTAACCCAGAGGCTGTGATTTCTACCCATCAAGGTGAAAAGAGGGTTTTTAAAGAAGTACATTCCAGGTGTGTCCTGATCCTGGTGGGGATGGGGTGATGAGGTGGTGATGTAATTCACTAGTTAATCTGGGAGAGGGTCGTGTCTTAGATCTTCAGGTCCATCCTAAATCTGAATTACTTTATTCTTCTGGTGGGTGTGTGCTCAAGAACAGATAACCTGGCCTAGGATAGGGAAGAAGGGTAGGTAATCCTGCTTCCCCCAAGGTTAGGGAGGGGATAGGAAGAAGAGGGAAAAAAATATCCATTTAATAATAAGACTCGGTGGTTAGGAGGAATTATCCTTATCTCCCAGAGTTTTAGGATCTGGTCACAAAAATCTTCTTCCCATCAACATTATCTTGGGCCTGCTTTTCTGCAGCAGTTAACAGGTAGTTTGCTGAGGAATGTGACAGATCCCGTCCACTTAGGCCAGGCAGAGCTGCAGGTGAACTGCTTTTTGGAAAAGTGGGCTCTTGAGCGCAGTGGGTCTATTTTATAGAATTATTCTCTTAACCTCATCTTTCCATCATTCTCATCTCTTACACATTCTTACAGTTTCTGTTTATCTCAAAACCTCTTCATTTTGCCTCCACAGTGATATGCTGAAGAGTGCTTTTATTAGATAAGGAATTCCAAGTTGACAACTTTTCTTTTTAGTTCTTTAACTGTGTCAATCTATTGTGTTCCCTTTTGAATCTCACCTTTCCTCCATTGAAGGTAATTTGTTCTCCTAATCCCCTTATTGCTTTTGGAATTTTTTCTTGGTTTTTAACTGTCCAACAGTTTTACTGTGATATACTTAGGATAGACTATCTTTTTAGTTATCCTTCTATGGATTTGTAGAGATTTTTAAAGATACTCAATGATGGCTTTTTATAATATTGTTTTTGATACATTCTCCTTTCTATCTTGAGTTCCTATTGCATGTTTCATAGGCGTCTCTTTGTGTGTTAGTTTAGGTTTCCATTGCTCTGGGCCTCAGTTTAGTAATCCTATCTTCCACGATTGGTAATCTGCTTTTAAACCTATTAGTTACATTTCTAGTTTCAGTTATTATATTGTAAGTTCTGTAATTTCAGTTGTGTATTTTCTTTTCCTTGTATATTCCAACTTTCTACTGAAACCTTTAATATTTTAATGTGCTTTTTACAGTTTTTACCCTATTTTCTTGGATAAATTAATTATAATTATTTAAAAGTCTTTGCCTATTTACTTCAATATCTGGATTTTTTTGGGGGGGTTGGGGGGTACTGTGGTACTGGAGATTGAACTTGGGCACTCAACCACTGAGCCACATCCTAGCCCTATTTTGTATTTTATTTAGAGACAGGGTCTCAGTGAGCTGCTTAGTGCCTTGCCTTTGCTGAAGCTGGCTTTGAACTCCCCTCCTCCTGCTTCAGCCTCCCAAGCTGTTGGAATTACAGGTGTGAGCCACTGTGCCTGGCTACACTAGCTTATTTTGTAGTCATGTTATTAGTTTCTAGATGTATTCACATTATTATCTAAATATTTAAATCTCACTACCTAGCAATGAAATCACTTTGAAAATACAGTATATATACAGTTAAAAATCAAATAAATGTTAATCACAATAGATAATACAACAATTCTTATTTTTAGTCCACGTTTACTTCTTAAGCCATGTTCTGGAAGTTGCATCTACCCAATCCCTATAAATAGTGAACTCATGTGTGTTTTACAAAGCTCTTCTCCCAAGATTTTGATTTATGTTACATTTTGAGAATCACTATTCTGAGTCTCATATTTCTTTTCAAAAATGTTCACTCAAATGTAAATGCAAAAAGCTGTTATTAACATCATTGTCATAATTAATTTAAAATGATTAATGAACTTGATTTCAGTTTTCCTGGTTTAATTATTTGCTAACGACATCAGTTTAATTAATTATTCATGTCAACAAATATATGATTCCTCTTTTCATAGATTTTCATAATCCCATCAGAAAAGCAGATCTTTTATCAACGTATAGCACAGATCACCTGTCACCATTTTTATTACAGTGATTTGCTAATTTGATACTCTTTAAATAGTGCTCTATTCAGTCCTGCTTTCATTCAGCCTTTCATTTGGAAGTTTTTCTAGTCTAAATATTTTCAAAGGACTTATTTCTAATAAATTTCACCTAATGCATACACAAACATCATTTCCACTGGTGAAAAGGGATAACTTCACTAATGCAGATTTATACGTGTTTGTCATAGGATAGGGAAAGGAGAATGTGGAGTTAAGATATATTTTTTGCATTCTCCCTGGGGAATATATTCCTTAGAAATTAGACCTTTTTTTTAAAAAAAAATTATTTTATTTTATTTTTTAAATTTCTAGAACAAAAAAAAGTTTAATTAAGTTTCCCAAGACAACTGAAGTGAATAGTTCATTACTTCCAGGTCCTTAAACTTATTCTTTAGGGAGTAGAGGGGCTTTCTTTGGTGATTCTATTGAGGTTTTTGGCAAAGTAATCCAAATGTTTCCCATCCCTGGGGCATCCGAGAAAATGCATTATGTGCTTGTTTATTTAAAGTCTTTATAACATGTCTGTTTTGTTCACCTTTGTACAAGTAGCAATAGTACAGACTGTACCATAGTACATACCTGGTAAACATCTCTTGAATCTCTGAATTTGGGGGTAAGAATTTTATAGGTAATTTCACTGTCGTCATCTCTATTTACAGCATAAAAGCAAGTTGTATTTTCTTGTTGAATTTCATGCATATAGCAAATATTATCTTTTTTTAACTTTAAATTTTTATTTTATTTTATTTTTTTAGTTGTTGATAGTCCTTTATTTATTTCACGTGGTGCTGAGAATCGAACCCAGTGCCTCACACATGCCAGGCAAGTGTGCTACCACTGAGCCCCAGCCCCAGCCCGCAAATATTATCCTAACCTGAACATTTGTATGCAAAATAAACTATTGATTTTTTTCCTGTCTTCTTTATAACTGCCATAATTTTCAAAGTGCCTGCTCAACCAAGTTAGTGGGACATTTTCCTCTTCTCACAGCACCATTTTTACTAGGTCAGAAACCAAAGCATGAACTCGACAAAGCACTGGAAACTGAAATGCAGAGTTGGAGAAGAGAAGTTTTAAAGGCATAAATGATTGCCAACATATGAATAAAACTCATCTCCCCGAAAAGTTCATTGATGTATAACCTCATATATCTGGGGGAGACATCTGGCTTCAAGATGGCAGGCTAAGCACATGAAGAAACTGAGAACAGATGAAATGTAGACGTTAAAAAAAAATTCAATCCTGCATTTGTAATAAAGTTTAAAGCAAATAACTACATTAGAAAGAAACTGTAAAACTTCCATATACACAGAAAAGTAAAGAGAGCAAAGAACATGTAATCAGGCAAATAATAGACACAATTATTTTTTTTTTTTAAAGAGAGAGTGAGAGAGGAGAGAGAGAGAGAGAGAGAGAGAGAGAATTTCTTTTTTAATATTTATTTTTTTTAGTTTTCGGCGGACACAACATCTTTGTTGGTATGTGGTGCTGAGGATCGAACCCGGGCCGCACGCATGCCAGGCGAGCGCGCTACCGCTTGAGCCACATCCCCAGCCCCGACAATTATTTTTTTTTTTAAAAAGAAAAAGACGGTATCATAAATATGAAACATCAAATAAGATGGCAGCAATAAGTTCAAATAAATTAACAATAACAATAAATTGGGTTTAAGTATCTTAGCTCTTTATATTTAATAAGCTATCTACATTTGATTTTCTAGACACATGCCTAAAGCAAAGTGAAATAGGATTATGTAAAATGAAGAAGTAGGAAAAAGTCTAGCGAATGCTAACAAAAAGAAAATGGTTAGACTCTATTCATAGTCAGAATTTGAGGCACAAAGCATTAAAAGGATCGAAGAGTGTTATTTCCTTTTGACAAAATGAATACTTCCCAAAACAATGTAATAGTCAGGAGCTTACAAAATACCTAAACTGGTTGAGCTTGATAAGAATCGAACCCAGTCCCTATCATGCACCTCCAAGCTGTTCCAGCCTGCACAACATAATAAGAGCTACAAATAAACCTTTGTGGTGGTAAGCCAACCATGCTCCTCAAAAAATGCAATAAACAGAAAACCCCAAATTACCCCCCTCCAAAAAAAAAACCCTCTAAAATAACAAATCTAGTTTTACTGAGCAATTTTAAAATATCTCAGATTGGTTGGGGTTGTGGCTCAGTGGTAAGAGCACTTGTGTAGCACATGTGAGATACTAAGTTCAATCCTCAGCACCATAAATAAATAAATAAATAAATAAATAAATAAATAAATAAATAAAATAAAGATACTGTGTCCATCTACAACTAAAAAATTTTAAAATGATCTCTGATTAATCGACATGAGGAAAGTAAAACTAGAAGTCTTAGATCCAAATAAGCCTGATGAAACTTGCATGTACTGTAGAATTATTTGCACACATACTATTTTTAAACACTCAAGAATTTAAAAAAAGAATTTTAAGTGTGTACTAGCATCATAATAAACTTCAGCAAGCTTCCAAAACATGAGAGAGAATATACAATATGCATTGTTTGTCCTGAAAAAATGCAATAAATATAAAAGTAGGTTTAAAAAATGTGCCAAACTGGGTGCATTGGTGCAGGCCTGTAATTCCAGCAGCTCAGGAGGCTGAGACAGGAGGATCTAGAGTTCAAGCCAGCCTCAGAAATGACAAGATGCTAAGCAACTCAGTGAGACTCTGTCTCTAAATATCATACAAAATAGGGCTGAGGATGTGGCTCAGTGCTTGAGTGCTCCTGAGTTCAATCCCTGGAATCTCCCGCCCCCCTGCAAAAAGAAAAATGAATGTTAAACATCTTACCAAATAACAGTGCTGTCCAATGAATTTGGAAATAATAAGTTATGAATCAAAGATGACATCTAAGTGGGAACTGTTCATGTTTAGAAGTTAATGACAGCTAAGCACTGATACATCAACACGTGGGATATTGCAGCTCAAACAAAAATGCAGAACTGAAATATATTGATTGTAAAACAAAAAGATAAACTATGTAAACTCTTTTTTTTTCCATCTGATTAGTAGGAGAATGGTTGTGATATAGTTTTGCTCCCAAGCTAACACTGACACCAAGAGATATTTATAGATGAAAACAAGCCCTTTTGATAAGTATAGAGCTTAGGCAGGTTCTAATGGAGTGAGCACCATTCAGGTCATAGAGAGAGATTGAAGGAATGAGAGGTTAAATGTATTAGGGGAATATATTAAACTCTGGAAGAGTTCTAAACTCCAAAATGAATGGATCAATCCAACAATTAATTCATACAACATGTCCCCTTCTTTAAATTTTGCACAGAAAGCACGAATAAAAACAGGCGTTGAAAGGAGAGGAAAATTACTTAGTCCTGTGCATTGATGTGGTGATTGCCTTCTAAAGCCCTGACTGAGCTGAATTCAAAGGTGAACTAGATGACTCGAAAACCCAGCTACCCTGTCCCAGTTCTAAGAGTGACTACCCGGAAAAGTAGGCATAGAGAGTTTGGGTATTGAAAACGTAACTGGAGAAACAATCTAATTAAAAACTAAGGCTTGACTCTAAGATTAATCTGAATAATCAGCCCTTCATCTTTACTCTCATAGGACTTGTATTATCTGAGGGAAAACACACAAAAAATCTTCCACTTTAATTATCCTTTGTTCTTGTATACATAATATCCAAAGTAAAACAAAAATTTATGAGACATGAAAAGGTACAAATTTTCCTTTAGTTCTTCAGATATGGTGTCCAATTGTTCTTTGTGCATATTTAAAACAACCCTTTTAAATCTTCATCTAGTGAATCTAATGTCAAGGCATCTGCAGGTAGATTCTATCAATTGCATATTTTCCCCCTTAGTATGGACAATATATCTTCTTGTTTTTCTGTGTTACTCATAAATCTTTTGAAAACCAGACATTTGAAATAAGTTTGTTATTGTTATTGTTTTTGCTGTTGGCTTGTTAAATTCTTTTAAATCTGGATTCTCCTTAATGTGTGGCCATCGAAGTCTGCTCAGTTAGGTTAATGGTTAGAGAAGGATTAACAGAGAGATACCTTTAAAAGTCAGAGGAAGTGATTTTTTTCAAATTCTGCCCAAAGTGCCTATGTGATTTTGGGGGGTTTATTTATTTATTTATTTATATTTATATGCAGTGCTGAGAATCGAACCCAGTGCCTCACACTTGCTAGGCAAGTGCTCTACCACTGAGCTCCAGCTCCAGCCCCAGTACATTATTTTAATGGTCAGGTAGATGCTGTACAAGTCCACCTAACTTTCACTTCCTATTTATGCAAACCTTCAATTTCCAACAGAGGCAAGAACTTTTGGCCAATTCTGGTCTTTCATGGTCATGCTAACAGACCCACAGGGCACATAACCTTCTGTGTCAGAGCTTTTTAGTCAATTGTGTACGTCTTATTCCCGAGCTTTGTCTTCTAAAGATTTGGATTGGTTTGTTGTTTATACTAATTGTTACTGTCACCGAAGGCAACTGGAATACCAAGAAATTGTGGCTGAATGATTATGACAAACATCTTTAGGAAAAAGACTGTTCACAGCTCTGTGTCAGGTCAAATAATGATAAATCATGTTGGTGGGATTGCTCAGGAAACTGTCAGATTGGTCAAATAAAGACAGTTATCTGGGAATTAGGCATCTGAAGAGATCTAGTGCTTTTCTTTCCCCTTGGTAGAGTGTAAGGCTGTTTCATAATCACCATGGAAGGCTGTCACCATGATTTTGGAGCAGTTGTTTTTCAACAGCATATGACTGATGCAAGTGTTATGGGACTAGGAAAGTCAAATAGTACAATGCTCACTGTTGTTATCAAATTTCAGCTACTTTTCTTGAATAAACCATCTCTCCATTGTTGAATGTCTTTGGTTAATTTCAGGAGGTGTAGAGTTGACTTTGACAATTTTTGCCACTGTTATCAATGCTTTTATGGAAGAGAGGATTGTTGGAGATCCTTGCTAAGTCATTCCTGCTGCCATATGGCAAAATAGTCTTAGATTTGACACCAAGAAGCATGAACCATAGAATGAAAAACTGGTAAGTTGGACCTCATCTAAATTAAATCCTCTCTTAGTGAAAGACTGTTAAGGAAACAATAAAACAAGTGTATGGGAAATATTACAGGACTTACATATAGAATATATAAAGATTTCTCAAACTTCAACATTAAAAAATGAATATCCAAATTAAAAAATGGGAAAAAAATTGAACTGGTATTTCACCAAAGAAGTTATATAGGTTAAAAATAAACACATAGACAAACTCTAGATAGGGCAGAGGGGTGGGAGGGAAAGGAAGGGGGCAGGAGGTTAGCAAGAACGGTGGAATGTGATAGACATCATTATCCAAAGTACATGTATGAAGACATGAATTGGTGTCAACATACTTTATATACAACTAGAGATGTGAAAAAATATGCTGTATATGTGTAATAAGAATTATAATGCATTCCACTGTCATTTATGTTTTTTAAAAATAAATTAAAAACATGAAAATATCTTCAACCTCTTTAGCAACTAGATAAGTAAAAATCAAAATCATAATAGGAAAGCACTCCACAACTATCTGAATATTCAAAGTAAAAAATGGTAGTAATAAGAAATATTGGTGAAGACATGGCAAACCCGATTTCTTGTCTATCACTGGCGGGAATATAAAATATTACAGGTGGCTCTGGAAAACAGTCTGGCAGTTTATCATTTTTTGGGGGGGATGTACCATGGATTGAATTCAGGGGCACTCAACCACAGAGCCTTAGCCCCAGCCCTTTTTTGTATTTTATTTAGAGAGAGAGTCTCACTGAGTTGCTTAGTGTCTCTCTTTTGCTGAAGCTGGCTTTGAACTTGCCTCAGCCTCCCCAGCCACTGGGATTACAGGCATTTACCACTGTGCCCGGCTAGCAGTTTATCTTAAAACTAAAAATAGACTTACCATGTGACCTAGCCATTGCATATTTGTACAAATATGCCAAAGAAATAAACCTATACAGAAACTTGTACATGGGCATTCAGAGTAGTTTTATTGTGGTAGTCAAAAGCTAGAAAATATCCAAATGTCCTTCAGTGGGTGAATGCTTAATGAAGCAAGAAATACTCCTTAGGAATAACAAAGAGCAAACTATTGAAACATGCCATAAATTACACGAACCTGAAGAAAATGATGTTGAATGAAAAAGCCAATTTGAGGTTCCATCCATGTAACACTCAAAAAATAATAATCACAGTGAGGGAGAAAAAATTATTGGTGATTACTAGGGATTAGGCTAGGAAAGCACAAATCAGTGCACATAAAAAAGAAATAAAAAGAAGGCATCTGCTGATGGGCCAATTATGCATCTTGATTGGGGTGACGGTTACCTAAAGCTACCTTTGTGATTGAACTGCATAAGCTATGCTCCTCCCCTCCCCCACATGAACAAGTATTTATATAACTGGTAAAACCTGAATAAACTGTGGATTGTACCCACAATGATTAAAAATTGTAATTTGTTATTTGAATAGAGCAATGCATTAAAAGAAAAGTGCATTCTGACTGTGGTGAGGATGATCAATTGCCTGCTAAAACTTGTTTCTCTTCTCTAGTGTCAAAACCTGGATTTTAATCCAGTTGCTAACATGAGCAGCTTAAATATTTATCCCTCTCCATCTTTTTTGAGGTTGAGTAGCTAATGAAATGCAAGAAGAAATTATGGGTTTGGACTTGGTTTGGACTTCTGGGAAATCATTGTCTACTTCCCTTTTTTTTAAAAAAAATATTTCAAATACTTTTTGTAGTTGTAGATGAACAGAATGTCTTTATTTTATTTGTTTATTTTTATGTGGTACTGAGGATTGAACTCAGTGCCTCACACATGCAAGTCAAGCACTCTCACACTGCGCTATAACCCCAGCCCATCTACTTCCCTTTTATTCATTTCTCCTGCCTCTCAGGAGGACATGACTGGCTCTCTAATGGTAACCTTGGGACTGTGAGGAAAATACAAGAAAAACAAAACAAAACAAAACAAAACAACGGAGACTTTCTCTTATCCTCAAATTGCTGAACCAATCCCAGAAACTGGTTTACCTAGACTTCTGATTGCTTCAGAAATATAAGCTGTTGTGTATTTAATGCATTGTAGCTGAGTCTTTCTGATTAGTAGCTGAATGCAATTCCAAACGGAGACATTGACAAAGAAGTCTTATCCATATAGTATAAATATGGATCAGTAAGAAGTTCTTTTAAAATAATAATCCTCGTTAATACACTGAAGGAGAAATTGTATGATTATTTTAATAGATGTGTACAAATAATTTTACGAAGTCTAACATTAATATAACAACTTCTAAACAATGAGAAATACAATTCTTTTCTAAATCCATTAAAATTATCTATGTGAGCATCATATTTAATAGTGAAATATTAGAAACATGCCAACCAATGCCATAAATAAATGCTATTAATGAATAAATAAGCTGGTGACTCAGGTTAAGACAGGAAAAGAAACAAACAGCCCAAATTTTGGAAAGAGATTATCTGCTGGTTAGCCTACAACATTTAAGAGAAGCAACTAATAAGCAATGGAACCAATAAAAGACTTTGGCATGCTGGCTACATAAAATGCCCTGTATAAAGTCAACTTTCCCATCCTTTGATACAAAATTAGGAATTAAAATAGAAAATGAGAGCCTATTTACAATAGTAACAGAAATATATAATGTCTGACTAAAACAGCCATCAATTTGAAAAATGGTAGATATTTATGGAAAAGTAATAAAACTTTATTCAATGATATAAATAGATCTAAATAGAGCACTGTGCTGCATTCATAAATGGCAATATTCATTCTTATGAAAAATGTTCAGTCCTCTCCAAATTAATCTAATCAAGGATATATATATATATATATATATATATATATATATATATATATATATAAAACAAAAATGGGATTATTTTTTCTACTCTGAAAAAGAAAAAAAATCTGGCAATAAAAAGTGTCAATAAAAATGTGGAAAAGAGGTCCTCTTCTAAGATATTTTTAGGTTATGAATACATTGATTTACTCACTTTAGGCAGAAATTTGTAAGTATAATTAAAAATAAATATTCTTAGTCTGTGACCTTGGAGTTCTACTTGTGGATATCTGTGCCTGAGGGCAAAAGAATGTTCACTCTAGCATTATTTGCACTACTAAAACATTGAAAACAAACTTAAGGTCTTCCAAAAATAAGTTTAAACCCTACATGGAATGTACAGCTTATGGAATACTGTCGGTGAATGAAAATACACAACCCACAAGGCATCAACCCAGATAACTCTAAAAATCACAGACTGCACAGAACATAGAATCTGACACCACCCGAGTAAAAACAAACACACAGAATAATTTAAAACAGCACACATACACATTAACTAAAAGTAAAGAATTCTTTTACAACTATGCACAAAAGACGAAATAGTGATTTCCTCAGGGGAATGGGAAAGGATATTAGGATTGAGGAGGGTGATGAAAAGGGGTTTTAGATTCAGTTCTAACGTTTTTGAAAAATGTATAAGGAAATTGGAATTATGTATTAGCTGTGCCATTAAAAATGAATTTAAAGGGTCTGTGAGTGAGTATTCATGTTAACAGATTTTGATGGTGCTCATCTAAAGGTAAAACAGAGCTTGGATGAATTCAGATGTACTTTTGGAGATTCTGTACTTGACATAGGGGGAGTGGGCACCTTGAGGCACAAGTCACCTAATAATTTAGCAAGCTCTATGAAGGAATTGGGAATAAAGAAGTGGAAGCTGCTGATATGCTCTTAGGAAATAGGAGGAGGTGAAATTGAGTTTTGAATTTGAAGGTAAGATAGGAATTTGTAAATGAAGGGGGCCAGAGTGAGCATAATGATTGCAGAAAAGGGGAGCAGTGTTAACAAAGATGGGGTCCTGACAGGATATGACATAGCTGAAGGATTGTGTGATTGAAGGCACAGATGGATGGGCCGCAGAGTTGCAAAGTGGACCTAGGCTGGAGATGAAGACCTGGGCTGATTGAGGGGCCTACATTTATGGAGTAGAAATGCATAGTTATTCCCCTGATCTCTAAGCCTTTTCTCAAAATTTCTGCTTGTTCTATCTATTCTTGAATTTTAAACTCAAATCCCATGATGCCTTCCTCAACTACCCTGATTTCTTTTTCAGAATTTTTAACATTTATGGTCTGAATCCATCATTTTGATACTTAAGCACCTTCATCCTGACAGGTTCTTATATTTTTTCAAGTACCAGGAAGGAGGGAGGGAGGAAGGGAAGGAAGGAAGGAAGGAAGGAAGGAAGGAAGGAAGGAAGGAAGGAAGGAAGGAAGGAAGGGAGGGAGGGAGGGAGGGAGGAAGGAAGGAAGGAAGGAAGATGGGTATAAATGACAACTGTTATACATTGCATTTGCATTCTAAAATGAATAAAGAGGGTGTTAGGAACATAATGCATATTTTCTAAGTTAAACAAAGAGGAGACACAGTAGTACTTTCTAGACATTCTAATAAAAATTAATCATTAGTGCATGTAACACTTTTATGTAGAGTAAGGGTACAAGGAGTAATTTATTTTGGTTCCCATTTTCTTTATTACTCAGATCTGATTCTTGAAAAGGTTATTTGGCTTCTATGTGACTTTCATCATCATAAAACAAGAGTGACAAATACACATTTACCATTTGTTGGGTGTTTGCTGTATGTTAGGAACAGGGCTGTTTTTCTTTTGAAACACGTGTAACAAGTACAAATTTGCATCATGACACTCATGTAAAAGAACTGTTAGGTTTTTTTGGTTTTTGAAATCAGATCAAGTCAGTCTTCATCCCCATCTGCCTGGTTCAGGAAGAAGACAGTGTCAAGCCCAGCGTGGTGGGCCACACCTGTAATCTCAGTGATTTGGGAAACTGAGGCAGGAGGATCGTGAGGTCAGAGCCAGCCTCAGCAACAGTGAGGTGCTAAGCAACTCAGTGAGACCCTGTCTCTCAAAAAAATGCAAAATAGGGCTGGGGAGGTGGCTCAGTGGTTGAG
This sequence comes from Spermophilus citellus, assembly GCF_964194105.1. NCBI lineage: Eukaryota > Metazoa > Chordata > Mammalia > Rodentia > Sciuridae > Spermophilus > Spermophilus citellus. Next base: position 92,336,657 of record NC_138198.1, on the reverse strand, counting down.
TGCCCCTGAGTTTAATCCCTGATACCCAACTCCACCCCCCTAAAAAAGAAAAAAAGAAGACAATGTCAGTTGTCTCCCATTCTACAACCCCCTGGGGATTGACACACGATTCACACAATTGAGATTTACAATCTCAAGAAGCTGGCCTTCACACTTAATCTCTATGAAGATCATTTATGTACTCATTGTTCAAATCAGAGGCCCAGTCAAAGACAGGTGTCTTTTGTAGCTCCTGATATTGATTTTCCCCTGCCAAACTCAATATCTGTCCCTTTGCTTTAAGCCATTAGTTCTCAATGAGGGTATGATATATTTGGTCCCCCAAGAGATATTTAGCAATAGTGGAGACATTGTTGGTTGTCACAGTTTGGAGGAGAAGTGCTAATAGCATAGTGGGTAAAGGTCAAGAATTCTGTATACACCCTACAATTCACAGGACTGCTCCAACAGCAAAGAATCATCCAGCCCATCAGTAGGGTTGAGGTTGAGAACTATTTTCAGCTATCATGGATCCTGCAGACATTCCCATGGATATTTTGGTTTTCATGGAGGACTATGGAGTGTGGCCAGAACTGGGCTGATTACAGAATCTGCTTCTCCACACACCAGAGACACAGAATTCCAACTCTCTTCCTTTTCCTTTCATATGTACCTACTGTTTGCCATCCACCCAATCATGCTGAAACTGCAGCTTTCTTTCAAAGACCAGTTTGGTTCTTTCAAACAATGACTAGTTTGAGGTTTTCTTAGGATGAATCTTGAAATCCAGGGAAGATAGTTAATTACTTCTGAAAAAAAAGAAGCCCTGAAAACATTAGATGAGGTGTTCATTCTAATGCAGGAAAAACAAGATAGGAATTAATATCTCATCAAATGAGCCTGCAACAGTTTCCAAAACAGAAAACTGAGACTTGGGAGTTAATAACACTTAATTATTAAAAGAGATAAAACTGAGATTGAAACCTAAGCTTAGTGGTCCAGTGCTATCTTTTCTTTGATAAGGAAAGATCATATTTGACGACAATGTTGACTTGACTTATATCACTTTCAAGATCACTTCTTCCAAGCAAACTTAAAACAGACAGAGGATAATGCATATTTCCCTGTAGCTCATGTATTTAAAAATATTTAAGTGAACTATATATACACTAAAAAAGTACAAATGTCCTACTTGCACAATTTCATGAAATGTTATAAATTGTGTCTGCCTATGTAACTAGAAAGCAGATCTAGAAACTATTACCAAAGCCCCTTTGAATTCCCATCAGCCATTCACCCTTTCCTTCTGCAAAAGGAACAGTTTTTTATATTTAGATCCTATGCAGGTGCCTCCGAGGAGTTCATTTTAACACCAATTAATAACAAATTCTATATTCTCTATTTTCATCTCTTTTCCTTCTTCCCTCCCACCTCTCATACTTTCTCCCTTTTGCCCTCATACCTTCCATTTTTCTCCATTTTTTTCTCTCTCTCCTTTCCTTCCTCTATTTTTCTTGACTAACATATGGTTATTACATATGTTCGCTATTACCTTTAGTAAACTAGGGCAAATATAAAGGAGAATGGGCACTGAAATGGAAGGACCATTGTAGTAAAGGGAGAACCCTGAAAAATTATGCCAGGATCACAGGAAAGCCAGTTGTTCATCTAAATCCTTTACTACTAAGCACCTGGGCCCTGTGAACATCGGCATTATGAATATAACTTTTAGAACAAAATGTCATATGACTGAAAGAAAACCATGTGGACTTGTCAGAAATAGTGAACAAATAGCCATTAAACAACAACAACAGCTACAACAACAACAACAACACAAACCAAAAGGCTTGCCCCTCCTAGATTTCCCTTCTAAGCTACTTTTGAGTGTGTTTAACATTGAAAAATAATTAATTTATCACTTTCAAATATTCCACAGACCAATTTTTCCGTCGTATAGTAAAGTTGGTAAATTTGAATAAATTAACCTAAAATTTGAATTATAGATTGTATGGGCTTTTTTTTTTTAAACAATGAAACTGAGGAATAGAAAAAGTAGGAGTTAACACCTGTTTTATAAATTAACAATATTGCCACAGAGCTTTGTGCTAGGCATCTGCTGTGTTTCAAAGGGCAAATTTGATGAGTGGGATACCAAAATCTGGGGAACAATGAGCCAGATGAAATTAGAGGTTTTTTTTTTTTTAATGTAATTTGATTTCTAAGTGCATTCAGTTCTTCAAACTAAGTGAAAAGTCTTGCCAAGCAGAGCCCAGGACTTGCTGACTCTGCTCTAAGAAATAGAATAAGGGCACATCTGTAATTTGCACATTAATTGCTTTCCTATCCTTGGTTACTACTATAATATTTGAAAACAGTTGCAAATGGATTAAATATTCCTAGGATCTTTCCCTGTCAATTTTCTCAGCATATCCTTTCCTCATAAGTAGTGTAAAATCTGATTTGTAGTAAAATTTTCATTTATTTGGATTAGCAAAGTTCCATTAAATGAAATAGTCCTATAATAATAATCTGGGAAAATTAGTACGTTTACTAAGGCTATGCCAAGTTATATTAACCAATCAGCTGTTTTTCAGTTGATTTAGTTTTTAAGTACATCTTAACAAAGCCCAATGTACTGAATGAACTGTGCTGTGACTGGATGGATCATTAAGATGACCCAAAACTACCCAAATTTGGATCTTGGGTCCCCCCCACCCCCATTGCAATGTGAAGAAAATGTTCGCTGTTTATTTTTTTCTGCAAAACTTAAAAAATATGTTCTAGAAGAGCATAATAATTCTGTCAAATATGTTTATGAGAAAGGAGTTATTTAACTTTATAATTAATAGATCTTAATGGAACATTATTTGTATTGAATATTGTTATGGTTGGGATTTTGATGAGCCACTCGATTTCTGGCTTAACATAAGTTAAATACAACAATTTTCTTATTATTCTAAGAAATAAAACTAAATTTCAGCCAGGTGTGGTGGTATACACCTTGAATCCCAGTGGCTTGGGAGGCTGAGGTGGGAGGTTTATGAGTTCAAAGCCTGTCTCAGCAAAAGCAAGCACTGAGCAGCTTAGTAAGACCCCATCTCTAAATAAAATACAAAATAGCGCTGGGGATGTGGCTCAGTGGCTAAGTGCCCATGAGTTCAATCCCTGGACCCCCAAAAGCTGGGGGGGGAGCAACCACCCAAATTTCATACTTTACAAGTACATTATCACATAACCACCAATTTTTATATAGTAATAATTTTATGGCCAAGTGCAGTGGCACAGGCCTATAATCCCAGCAGCGCAGGAAGCTGAGTCAGAACATGGCAAGTTCAAAGCCAGTTTCAGCAACTTAATGAGGCCCTATGCAATTTAGTGAGACGCTGTCTCAAAATATAAAAAGGACTGAGGATGCAGTTTAGTGGTTAAGCATCCCCAGGGTTCAATCCCTAGTACAAAACAAAAACAAACCAAAACTACTTAAAAAAATACAAATAAAAAATGTTGATTTATTAAAAAAATTATTATACCAAATAAAAACATTTCTTGAAACACTTCTGTTTCTCATTTTATATAATACGAGTATTTCCAAGACAAGTATCAATACATTATATCTAATATAATTTGAGCTCTGGTTTTCAAAGAGATATACTGTAATCTCTAAGAAGGTTTTTCTGAGGCAAAAATGGAGGCTATGTTTACAAAAGTGTTTTGAGAGCGCTTTAAACTAATGCTAATGCTCCATATTTGTCCCATGGCTTTGGCTGCCCTCCCAGTTCAGACTACAATTTAACAAGCATGGTATTATCTGTCTTTACCGCCTCACAGCTGGAATTAATCTTGCTAGTTAACTAGCCAGTGACATAGGAAGACCCAGAGAAAATGGGCCAAATATTCAAATGTTGGGCTTAGTAAGGATGCATAGGAAATTTCCTGAGGCCCTGGCCCAGACTGAGTTGGGGAGGCAGTGAAGAGACACCTGGATGTGGGTCTCTGGGTAGTGAGAGGCAATATTAGTAACCCTCCAGTTTAATATATTTCAGAGTTTCCACTAAAGAAGATTCAGAAGAGGTGGTTTTCCCATGGAGCATTGTATGAATTCACTGAACGGCAGCGAACAAAATATCTTGTCTAGTAATTATTCATAGAATGGGTTTTTTGATAAACCCTTGATGGAGGAATGATGAAAACAAGTGTGTATGACTCATAGAATCTGGATTTCCAATAATAAAATATTTTGAAAAAATGTCATGTTTTGTCTCCTCCCTTTCATTTTGGTTCTTGCAAATGTTTGATTTGCATGACTGATGTGTTATCCAAACCACACACTTTAAATTAGAGCAAATTGGTTTAATATATGTTGTAATTATTCATTCTTGTCCATTTGCCAAATACAGAAACATTGTTAACTGAAATTTCTAGCTCTTGAGTTGCATGAGTTTTAACTATCCAATTCCTATTTTTATCCTACTAATGAATATTACATTACTTGCTTTAAATGGGAATAGCTAATATTTTATAGCAAGTATACTATTGCTTATATTGAGAGGGAAAATGTTTCTTTTCTCCTTTTTTTTTTAAATTTGCCTGTGTACAAAAATAGAAGCTCTTACTGTTTTACTTGAATAATAACCTCATTTTGTGCTTCATGAATATTTTTCTCATAATCTTTATTAAAAAAATTTCCATGTTAAAATTCAGTTTAGTCATTTTGCTTACATCTCATGGTTTTTTAAGAACTTCTTTCTTGAAAATGCATTTAGCTCAGCAAAGTTAATGAAAAACTGCATCACAGGCATTTGCAAAAGCATCTGTAAATCATGCGATATGATGAAAATATGTTTCACCAATGCATATTCATGACTAATTTAATGACATGACAAGATCTCAAATCACATACCTATGTAGTCTGAATAATTAACACTGTTCCTTTATTAAAAACACAAACTTAACAAAAAATAATTTCTAGCTGGGATTTACAGGGAGTAAATTCACATATTATTGCCTATTTTTGTTGATCTTTAAAGCTTTTTTCCACCTGGTTGTATAGGAAGGAATGAACCCTTTGCATGGAAATTATCCCCAGAGTATGAATCTACCTCCTGCTTTTATGTCTTAAAATAGGCTGTGCTCAAACAGCCCAGCACCACTCAGCTGAGCAATTGTAGCAGGCTTTTCCCCATAGCAGCCGAAGGATGTTAGTGCTGAAATCAAACAGAGGGTGGCAGTCTCCCCCACTGAACTCTCCCCTGTGATCCATCAGGCTCACACTAGGGAGGTTTGTGAGCAGGATAGGAACAGGATTATCATCAGAAAGGGCTGTTCTTTTTCAGGGTTTCACTTGAGCTACAAGAAAACGGGGATTTGTTATTTTCCCTTCTATTGTGAATCTTTTCAGTGGGGTCCCCACAAAATTCTCCTGAGTAATGCACATCCTTCTTGATTGTGGTGCTTCTCAAAGTGGATGGATAGTCTTTGTGATATATTCTCCCCTACTTTCAAATGACAGCAAATCACTTCTCTTTTTTCCTTGAAATAATTTGGTAATGATAACAGACTGCTTTGTTTGGTGCTTCATTAAATATCTGTGTTGGACTGGCTTTTATTCATATGATGCAAAACCTTTATTGTTTTCCCCTCCCTCCCTCCCTCCCTCCCTCCCTTCCTTCCTTCCTTCCTTCCTTCCTTCCTTCCTTCCTTCCTTCCTTCCTTCCTTCCTTCCTTCCTTTTTGTCTTAAATGAAGCACTTGTGGGGAAGGCTGAATAATGACCATATAAATATTTCTGTTTCTCACTCCCCACAACTGTGAATGCTACCTTATGTATAAAACATGGTAAACAGGACTTTATAGGGCAAGGCCAAGCTGGATTCAAACTAGGCCCTACCTGATGCCAGAACTTGCTTCTCCTTCTGCTTCCTGTTGAACAAAACTTGCTATGAATTTGAGTATTGTCCCAGTTCATTCTATTTTTCTAATTTGTGTACCGTGCTACAGATGCCACTGCTGTGGGCCAGATGTGGTGGTGTATGCCTGTATCATAGCAATTACGGAAGTTGAGGCAGAAGAATCACAGATTCTGGGTCAGCCTCACCAACTTAGTGAGACTCTGAGGATGTAGCTCGATGGTAAAGTGCCCCTGGGTTCAATCCCCAGTACCAAAAAAAAAAAAAAAAAAAAAAAAAAAAAAGCTTATGGCTACTTCCAAGATTTTTTTTCTTTACATTTAGTTATTAGAAATTTATATTGCATTTTCATGTAGATTTCTTTTGACTTATCCTATATAAATAGGATATAAATTTAAATAGGATATAAATATAAATTTGTTCAGATCTTTGAATCTTTAGGTTTATATCTGCTCACAAATTTGGGATGTTTGGGCCATTTTTCTTTTTTTTTTTTTAATTTTTTTTTTTTTTGTAGTCGTAGATGGACAGAATGCCTTTATTTGTTAATTTTTATGTGGCGCTGAGGATTGAACCCAGTGCCTCATGCATGCTAGGCAATCGCTTTGCCACTGAGCTACAGCCCCAGCCCTGGGCCATTTTTCTTTACATACTTCTTTTGGCTTCTTTCATTTTGCCTTCTCTTCCTGGGACTCCAGTGATACAAATGTTAGAGACTTGGTTATTGTCCCCTCTGGCTCCTGAAGCTCTGTTGATTTCCTCTCTGCTGTTCAGACATGGTAGGTTCTATTAAGCAATCCTTAAAGGCACTGATTCTGTTCTATGTCATCTTTGCTATTAAGTCTATGCAGCCAGTTTTTTCTTTAATATATGTAATTTTTAGTTGTGGTGGAAACTTTATTTTTATTTATTTTTATGTGGTGTTGAGAATCAAACCCAGTGCCTCACACATGCCAGGCAAGCACTCTACCACTGAGCCACAATCCCAGCCCCCTAGCTAGTTTTTTTTTAATTGCCATTATTATAGTTTCCACTTCTATAGCACCCATATTGTTGAAGGTTTTATATTTTTTAATTTGTTTCAATATAATTTGTAATTATTTATTGAAGCCTTTTAATGATGGCCATTCTAAGACTCTTGTCAGATAATCTTAGCATCTGATTTGTCTGAGTATTGGAATCAATGAATTACATTTTCTCATTCAAGGTGTGATTTTTCTAATTCTTGGTATGATGGGTGATTTTTATTATTTTCCTGAACATTTGGCAATTATGTTATTATGAGGCCCATTTGAATATTTTCTTTTGAAAGATGATAGTCACTCTATTTGGATTTGCCATGCAGGCTCTGGCCTAATTTCTTGTGCTCTAGTCCCAAAAGAACATTAATTTCAAAGCCCTTGCAAGGCTACTCTGACCCTTTGGGTTCTTCTGGTGTGGCAGCCGTTCTACTTGTTTTTGCTGTTGCTGCCTGGGGGGGGTGGAAGGAGTTTGTACAAACTGGGCCTCCTGGTGCTTTACAGGCTGGCCTCATTTCCTGGTGTGGGTGCTTTTCACAGAGAGTCTTCTTGCCTTCCACAACCCTTCCTAAACCTGTTGTACTGGAGTCTCTTGTTGGGGAGAAGATTCTCAGTTCAGTCAACAAGAATTGACCTTTATGGATCTGTCTGGGCCTGGCGTTTGTTGTGGTGTCGGCCCTCACATTATCTCTTGGTGGGAAGGTGATCTTAGGGCCAGAGAGCACTTCCTGTGTGCTTACTGTTCTCCAGGCTCCCTATCCACCATTCTTACCACAGTTGTCAGGCTTGCCTCTAGTTATGGGGGGCTGAAAGTCTGAGCTGTGGGTCCCAGCATGGTTGGTTTCTGGTGAGGGCCCTTTTTCTGTATCTCGGACAGTCGTCTTCTCACTGAATCCTTACATGCCGGAGAGAGACACACATCTATATCTCATTACTCCCTCAGTAAGGACCCACCCTCCTAGCCTGATATTACTTTAGCCACCTCCCAAAGGCTCTACCTTCAAATACCATTTTGAGAAGTATTGTTTCTACATATAGATGTCTTCCTTGGTGGTGGTGGTTGGGGAGGGGGGGACACACAGATATTCAGTTCAAAACGGATAGAGTCACCAGAGACAGTGGCATAGGCCTATAATCCCAGTGGCTTAGGAGGCTTACACAGGAGGATCATGAGTTCAAAGCCAGCCTCAGTAAAGGCGAGGCACTAAGCAACTCAGTGAGACCCTGTCTCTAAATAAAATACAAAATAAGGCTGGGGATGTGGCTCAGTGGTCAAGTGTCCTTGAGTTCAATCCCTGGTATGCACCCCAAAACATCAAATCAGTTAGAGTCATGGTGCCTGCAACTATGTTGCTTGTCAGGTCCATGGATTCCTAACTAGTTTGCCTTCCTCTTTATAGCTTGCAAGGTTCTCCTTTGGTTGCTGTTTGTATCATTTTTAGAGTTATAGCTGTACTAGATAGAAGGGAATAGAGAAAAACAAGTCTGCATAGAGAGCCAATTCTCTCTTTCTGGCAAACTATTACAGCTCACTTAGGGATCTGTCTTAAGTTGGGTACTTTACACGATGCTGCCAGATCTGAATGGGAAAGCAGAGGAGAGACTTCATTCTTCCTTACCTAGTGTGAACTCAGGGGCAGTGGTCAAGGAAGAGCTATCAGGGAAAGTACATTCCTTTCCTAAAAACTCAACTTTCTTTTTTAAAAATTTATTTATTTATTTATATTTTTTATTCTAACTTGTTATATATGATAGCAGAATGCATTGCAATTCATATTGCACATATAGAGCACAATTTTTCATATCCCACAAACTCAACTTTCTTTCCTCTATCTGGAGGCTTTCTCCAGCTGCAGAGTATGGTCAATTCATTGGAGGGCAAACATAGTATGGGAAGCATATTTTACCATATGTAAGTAAAACATACTTCAAAATAGCTGATTTTAAATATAGATCCAGGGACAAAATCTGATTGGAACAATTACTTTTAAAAGATAATAATTATTATTTTAACTGTATGTATTTATGAGGTAGAGCGAGACCATTCAATACATGTATGCAATGTGCAATGATCTAATCAGGGTGGTTAGCATTTCTATCCACTTAAACTTTAAATATTTATTTTTTAATATTTGTTTTTCAGTTGTAGCTGAACACAATACCTTTAATTTATTTATTTACTTATTTTTTTTAATGTGGTGCTGAGTATCGAACCCAGAGCCTCGCAAGTGCTAGGCGAGTGCTCTACTGCTGAGCCACAACCCCAGCCCTCCACTTAAACATTAAAAAAAAATCTTAAAAATCATTTAAAATCTATCTTTGAGAGATATGTCTCCAAAGCTTATCTTGAGAGTAACAGTGCATACAGTTTCTGTTAATTGAGGAGAATTTAATCAGAAAATAATCTAATAAAGAGAAAAGTCTGAAAAACTTTGTAGGAGATTGTACTATCAGGAAAGTTATCAACCAGGAATAAAATAGACTCAAATTCAGAAAGATTCCTGACCCCCATATTTTACAGTCAGGAAACAGGCTATGAAAGCTACTCACCAAAAATTGTTCATAGGAAGCAAGGACATCTCAGAGGGTTAAATTAAGACACAAATAGAACAAAAAATAATAGAAGAATTCCTGGGCAGTAGAACCAGGTCTTTATCTAAGCACATTCTATTTTAAAAAGTAAGGGAAACTTGCAGTTTTTTTCCCAGGTAGATTTCAGAATTGTTATGGGCCAGGGACTCCCATTTCTCCTTTTCTTTCTTCTTCTTCTTCTTCTTCTTCTTCTTCTTCTTCTTCTTCTTCTTCTTCTTCTTCTTCTTCTTTTTTTTTTTTTTTTTTTTTTGGTTTGTTTGCTTGTTGTTTTGTAAGAATCTCTACTGTGATTATCCTGCCCATATTTTACTATTGCATTTTGGATATGAAAGGTCAGGTAGCTTCTTTTTACTTCATAGATCTCCCCAAGAGAAGCATACAGGGAACTATATCCAGATCTGCTACAGATTGTGAGGTTTTGAGCTTCTTGGTTGATGTCATAACTGGATGAGGCATTGAGGCTTCTAGATCAAGGTAAACACGTTTTGCAAATAGGAGATATGTGAAATTTATGGTTAGAAGAAAAATTATGGTAGACTTTAAAAAATGGCTATGTTTTGACCTATGAGACATTAGCAGGCAAAGCAAATGGAGGCTTGAAAGACCTTGGTTTCTTGGGGTTAGTGTCTTCCATCCACCAGTTTCAAGTAGTATGATCTTTTCTTCCCTTTGAACTCTCATTAGCTGGATGCATTTTTTTTTCCCTGACAATTGATCCAAGGCAATTTAGGCCTTTGTCCATCATGACTATCAAAATCTATTCAGTCTTTATCACAGCTTGGTTCCAAAACATTCTCATGTTTTTATGCATTTGTGTTAGCAGGTACCAAATCTTCTTTGTTATCTATGTTCATTAGCAATCTATCTCAAAATTTATAGAAATGGCTAGATGAATCTTCTGCTTCATGATCTCTGGTAATGTTGGTCCAGGTGCACAGTCTCATATGAAGATAGACCTGGGAAGAATTCAATTCCAAGTCCATATGGTTATTGGCAGTATTGATTTGTTTGTGGGCTGCTGTCCTGAAGGTTTTGGATTTCCTTTGATATTGCTCTAGAGGTCTTTTTCAATTCCTTGCCTTATAGGTCTTTTGTTTGTTTGTTGTTGTTGTTGTTGTTCTTGGTACTGGGAACTGAACTCAGGTTTCTTTAGCATTGAGCTACATCCCTGCCTCGACTTGCATGGCCATTAATTCAGAAACCAGCAAGGGGCAATGGGGAATTGAAAAAAGTCAAACAGACATATAGAGAAAAAGTTGGGGAGAGATGGGATGTTACCCTGAGATGGAAGTGTAATGACCCAGAGCTAGCTCAGCATGTTTATTATATAGGTTTTATTATCAAAAGGCTTTTCTGTAAGAAAGTTTCTTCAAAGCTGGCAGGTGGGAGGATGAAGCCCAATTATAATTATCTTTTTGCAATCATAATTGTCTCCCCTTGGCAGCTGGTGTCTGAACTCGGGGTCAAAACTGATGGTCTCCCATGCCATGCATAGAACCTTCTTTAAGCAGGGTGTCACCATAGCAGTCTTGACCTGCACCTTTGCACAGGAAGTTCCCAGCCCAAGCATGATCCTGCTGTAGGACAATCAGAGATTGTGATTCTAATCACTACTCCTGACACATCTCCACCTCTTTTTATTTTTTATTTTGAGACAGGGTCTTTCTAAGTTGCTCAGAACCTCACTAAATTGCTGAGGCTAGCCTCGAACTTGTACTCCTCCTGCCTCAGCCTCCTCAATCTCTGGGATTACAGATGTGTGTCACCACACCTAACAAACCATGTAGTTATTTACAACATGGCAGCTTGCATCATTAAAGGGTACTAAAAGCAATAAAGAGAGTTGACTAGCAAGAAATAGGTGATAATCTTTTATAACCTAATTATTATTATTATTATTATTTATTTATTTATGGCAATGGGGATTGAATCTAGGGCCTTGTGCATGTGAGGCAAGCATTCTACCAACTGAGCTATATCCCCAGCCCCATTAAATTGTTTTTTAAATCTTTTCTTGGCTAGAAGCAAGTTACTAGATTTATCTCACACTGTGAAGGAGGAGATTACACAAGGATATGAAATCCAGAATATGGAAGTCATGGAGGGCTGTTTTGAAAGTATGCCTATCACACGGAGTAAGGAAGAAAGGGTAGAGCTTTTTTTGTTTGTTTCTTTGCTTTGAGACATAGTTCTAGCAGTGGCTGTATCTCTACTGATGGGCTGTCACTACTCTATAGCTTCAGGTCTTACTGGGCTCCAGCAATGTCATTTCCTTCACTTGGATGGATAGGAATGTTTTCCTGTCACTCAGTGATAGTTTCTGGTTCCTTCAGCACCTCCTTATTCTTTCTCTTTACCCTCTCCTTCTACCCATGGTTAAAGACTTTTTCTTCTAAACCTATCTAAGTTGAATTTTGTTTTCTGCTGGGATCCTGACTCACGAAAGTGACTTTTTCAGTGAAAAAAAAATCTTTAATATTATGGCATTGGATTTTCTAATTTTCATTTTATTGCTTCTTTTTTTTTCTTAAAGAGAGAGTGATAGAGGAGAGAGAGAGAGAGAGAGAGAGAGAGAGAGAGAGAGAGAGAGAGAGAGAGAGAATTTTTAAGATTTATTTTTTAGTTCTCGGCGGACACAACATCTTTGTTGGTATGTGGTGCTGAGGATCGAACCCGGGACGCACGCATGCCAGGCGGGCGCGCTACCGCTTGAGGCACATCCCCAGCCCCTATTGCTTCTTTTTTTATTGTCATCCTTTGAAAGGCTTTCCATTCTTTCAGATACAGAAAATGTAGCAAAAATTTCCTTTGCTCTATGTTTCTAGACTGTTTCTAGTTTTATTTATTACACATTTAAATCTTTGCTTTACTGGGAAAATCTAATCAGTGAAGTGATATTTTTATGATAACTATGCATTTATTACAACATTACTTACCAAACAACATTTATTTTCTGCAGTGAGAAATGTTACCCACATCCCACAATAAATTTTCATGTATTTATTTCAATGTAAAATAGCTTCTATGTTATTTATATAGGTCAGGCCATATATAAAATGGAAATATTTTCAGTTTATCTGATGAAACAATATAGTTCTAGTTCTCCATATGAAAATAAAACAAGACACTTCTAAATAAAAATGCAAAAATTTTATATAAATGTTTGCAAATTAAAAGTAGAACAATACATTTAAAAACAATGAGGCTTAAGTAGGGTTCATCTTGGAATGCAAATGTGATTCAATATTAAGAAATGAAGGGAGAAGCATTTACACCTGTAGTCCTGGTCACTTGGGAGGCTGAGTCAGAAGGATCCTCTTGTCAGGAATTCCAGGAGAACCTGAGCAACATAAAAAGATTCCCATTTAAAAAACAAAAAGGAAATGTTTCATCAAAATTGATGATTCCAATGCTGCAATGTCTTTTGATACTGAAAAGACTTTTGATATAGCAATTACTTTTTAAAAAAATTTTTATTTGTTTTAATTAGTTATACGTGACAGTACAATGACCTTGACATATCATACATTTGAATCAAATGGGATATAATTTCTCATTTTTCTGAGTGTACAGGTTGCAGAATCATATTGGTCATGCAGTCACATATATACACACAGTAATAATAATGTCTTCAGCAATTACTTTTAACAAAATTTTAAAATCAGAATATTCAAGAGAACTCCTTATCACTATCATGACTCCATATTATTCTTGTGGTCTAAGCTACTGCAATGAGAGAAGAAAATTCAAAGGAGACCTTGCCAAACTGTCTTCAGTTGCTGATGGTCTGATTACAAACCTTAAGAAAACAACGGTTGATCTGTGTGCAGTGGTGCTCGCCTATAATCCCATCTGCTCAGGAGGCTGAAGCTGGAGAATTGTAAATTCAAAGCCAGCCACAGCAATATATCAAGGCCCTAAGCAATTCAGGGAGACCCTGTCTCTAAATAAAATATAAACAGGGGCTGGGGATGTGGCTCAGTGGTTAAGTGCTCCTGGGTTCAATCCCTGGTACAAAACAAAGACAAAACAAACAAACAAAAACAGAACAAAAAAAACCCAAATAAAACAAAAACAAAACAGTTTTTCCCTCAAGGAAATTTGCCCAGTTCATCCATGTTGTCAAATTTACAGCATAAAGCTGCTTACAAATTCCATTATTATTCTATTAACATTCATAAGCTCTCTAGTGATATAATCTTTTCAGTTCTGATTCTGATACATTATTGTATTTTTTTCTCTCTTTTTGTTGATCAGCATGCTTTAATAAGATGTCGATGATACAAATTTTGGCTTTACTAATTTTGTTATTTTATTTATGCTTATGGTTACTTAATCCTCTTTATAGGTGAATAAATTGAGGATTAGATTGTTATTTAAATGTCAACTAGTAAATTGGAGTTAAAGGAATTTAGACAATTCTAATTCTGTGGTTCAATCTCTTATATTTGACTGTAAGATCAGTTTCTCAAAGGGATTTAAGTTGGAAAAACTGAAAATCTGTACTTTCTATTTACAATATAAGGATAGTCAGATATTCTTGGTTTTGAAATAGGTTTTGGGGGTAACTTCATTTTAGTTTACAGAATTTATGGTAAGCTCATGCTTCAAAGTAAAAAACAAATATTCATAAGAAAAATTATATGTCTATGCACTAACACCATCAATTTCCTGAGAGAAAATAACTAAATAAAATAATAAAAATAAATAAAGCAATAATGATACATTGATTATCCTCTCTGCTTATGCAAGTCAGTTTTGAATTTCTATCCTCATATAGGTAAGGAAAAATAATTCTGAACTAAGTAAGGACATCAAGCTCACTTTAGGAATCTTTAATCTGATATCTTCTAGTCATTCCGTATTTGCTAATTCAGAAAATCAAGAGGTGTGCCCCCAGCATGCATGATTTAGAAAAGTTAGCGTGATCTGTATCGTGTGCCCCCTCGTAAAGAATCTGTGCCCAATTAGTTTAAAAGTTATGCTGTATATGGGGCAAGTTATTCATGCTACAGTCTATTATAATTCATTAGGAGGATTTTTTCCTTTTGAATGTCTATCACATACACTAGGTAGGCTAGTGAATCTGGGCTGTTTACATGCTTATGTGTAGGGCAATAAATGACTAATTAGTTAAATTCTTTGGGTGATCTTAATATGTTCTACTATTATTCTACAATGTTTGTCATAATTGATGAAATTTTGTTACACTATTTTATGTGAATTTTGATATAAGAACATCATATTTTCCACTGATGCAGAACCCCAAATCTCCAGGAGGTAGGAAACCCAGAGGGATGATAGGAATTGTACTGTGCCAAAGAGTTAGCACTGGTGAAGAATTGATTGGTCTAGCACAGTGGTGTAACTTAAGGCTGCTTTAGGCTATTGATTCCTAACCAAAACTGAAGACAGAGAACAAACTTTGAGTGGTTCAGAGAGAACCAGAACTGAACCTATATTTCCAGGCTGCTCCAAATAGAAGATATTCTAGCATAGAATGGCACCCATGAGGTTATCCTTGAACTGAATTTATTGGAAGGAAGGGATTGTGGAGATCAATATTGTGAAATTTCCTTCAGGCTACACTTTTGCAAGCCCTTGGACTATTATCCACTAAAATTCTTGCTTTTAGAATTATTGCATATAACATAGAAAACAAATACAGTCTTAATAAGTACACAAATTGGCATTACAATAAATGATAACTTCTGTTGGCTTTGTCACAGTTATTAATGTGAATGATACACCCATAATAGATTACCTGTAGAATATATCCAATTATGTTAGAAGGGAATTTTTAAACATTTATTCTCTTAACTTTCTGTAGTCATATGAATTTCCATTAGTCTTAATATTAAAGACAAATGAGATCGGGGAATAAAAATATAAATAACAACTATATATCAGATTATAATCTTTATAAATCCAAGTATATTGCCATCAAAATTAAGTGGTTTATGTTTTGTTATTGTTGTTTCTTTCTCTGATAATAGGGTTTAGGTATAGGTAAATTTGTGTTCCGGATAAATGAGTAATATTTTAGTTTAATGATCTCTCAAATGTGTCCTATAACCTATTTATTCTACAAATTGTTTCTTATTTATTTAATATTTAAATTGCATTCAGCATCCTGGTTATTTTTTTCCTTCCTATATCTGGCAATTCCACTTGAAAATAAAACAGAAATGCTTCAAAAATAAGGATATTTTACAAAGTTTATTTGTGACTAAAGAGTGTTGGGTAATTCTTTTAAACTATAGTGCTCCTAGTAACATGTTCCTCTTTAAATAGGTCACACTTGTGTTGATATGAACATTGCTGTTTAAAGAGAAAAAACCTCAGAGCCTATTTTTTTTTTTCCTCCAGGATCTAATTCATCAAGGTCACGCTCACCTACAAAAGCATTTTTCAAGTAATTTAAACAGATGGGCAAAGGTGTCATCCACATTCAAAGATTTATCTTGACACAATTTATAGCTTCTGATAAGTTTTTACTGTGGTTCTTTCTCCATGTGACTTAGTTCAGGCATCATTTAGAGGTTAAACGCCACTGTTCTCTGACATTTTGAACCAGTGAAGGGTTTTTTCTTCCTTTCACTCATAAAAAGATTCTGTTAGTGCAAATCTAAGCCCATTTGAAATACCTTTGCAATCATCTGTCAAATGCTATCAAGAAAGCAACAACCTAGTATAAAAATGTCTTCTATCTGAAGCATTTATTTTCTCCAATGAAATCTTTGAACAATTAAATTGTGCTTCACACGTGCTATATCAGAATATAGTTTGGCTTCCAGATTTCTTATTCTTATTTATTATATGAACAAAACGTCAAGAGAACATGAAATGAATCTACAAAACAATATTTTCCTTTGTCATTTACACAGGGCTTTTGTGAGCTGTCTGTAAAAACAACACATTTTCTGTTGATGCAGAAAAAGATAGCCTACAGTTCTTTCTCATCCTGCTAATTAAATACGATCTGAATAAACTGGGATCTTAATTGAAACCAAATTATAGTATCAACTTGCAGAGTAAAACTAAAGAGCACAATTTAATCACTCTGTGCCAATCCAGCAATCATTCCTAAAAGTAAAAATTTATCTAGGATTGAAATATTTTCTTGTTTAGACGTAATCAAAACTAGAAAAAGGACAGGGTTCAAAATTGTTATGAGGTTTTATGGTCACAAACTGCTAAGTTAGACACCTAGATTTCAGTGTGTTAAGAGAAGCTACAATTGTTATACAAGTGGCATTTTCACCATGGAATTTTAAATGTTACATATTAGAAATTGTTAGTGTAGAATAATATTGAAAGTTCTACTTACTTTAATAAGCCCCAAATGAATTTTGCTTAATAAAATTATTAGCATCACATCATAGATCATCCCTCTGGGAAACTTTTCTTACTAATCTCTTCTCTACCTACCACAATATCCACTCCCCACCCAATCTTAAATGCACATTTCTTCCATTTATCACTTCCATTGATCACTGCATTATAATTTCTGGTGTAGTTCTCTATTTCCCACCTAAAATCAAAATCTTAGCTTACATTAAGAAGTATCAGCATCTTTCTTCTATTCTGAAGGAATGAAAGAAAAATACATACCTTTGAGCCAATCACAAATGTCATTAGTTAATAAGAGCAGCTTAAGTGATCAGTAGAATAGGAAAAAAAAATAGGAGCCTTAAAACAGGATAAAAAAATAATAGATACAACATTCAGGTATAAGAAATTTTAGTGTTTTAGCCTTTTTATTAGTTTTATTTTTATTGGTTCATTGTAATTGTAGAAAACAGTGGGATTCACTGTGATGTGTTTGTACATGCACATGATACAATTTGATCAGTTTAATTGTCTAGAATCTTCCTTTCTCCTTCCCCTGATCCCTGTCCTCTATTGGTTTCCCTTCTATTTTCATGATATTCCATTATTTTCTTCTTTTTTTCTTTCTCACTTCCAAACATGAAAGAAAATATATGATCGTTGACTTTGTAAGCCTGGCTTATTTTGTTCAAAATTACTGTCTCTAGTTCTGTTCATTTTCCAGCAAATGACTTGATTTCTTTCTTTTCTTTCTTTTTTCTTTTTGGCACTGGGGATTGAACTCAGGGGCACTACTTGGCCACTGAGCCACATCCCCAGGCCTATGTTGTATTTTATTTAGAGACAGGGTCTCACTGAGTTACTTAGCACCTTGCTAAGTTGCTGAGGCTGCTTTGAACTTTTGATCCTCCTCCTGCCACAACCTCCCAGCCACTGGGATTACAGGCAGGTGCCACAGCACCTGGCTTGATTTCATTCTTTTTTAAAAATACTTTTTTAGTTGTTGATGGACTTTTATTTATTTATTTATATGTGGTGCTGAGAGTTGAACTTAGTGCCTCACATGTGCTTGGCAAGTGCTCTACCACTGAACTATAACCCCAGCCCTGATTTCATTCTTTAAGGCTGAGTAAAACTCCATTGTGTATATATACCACATTCTCCTTATCCATCAATCCATTTCGAGTGTTGTAAGTGTTGTTTTTCTCCCACCTTCTCACCAACATTTATTGATACTTGTATTTAGTGAAGGTTGACCATTTGTTGAGTGGGCTATTTGTTTTTAAGGTTTTTTTTTTTTGGTTCTTTATATATTCTGAATAATAAAATTCTCTGTTGGAAAAGTAGCTGTCAAAAATTTTCTACCATTCTGTAGGATCTCTCTTTGTGCTGTTCAGAAGTTTTGTTTTTTTTTTTGGTACCAGGGATTGAACCCAGGGGTGCTAACCAGTGAACCACATCCCCAGCCCTTTTAAAATATTTTATTTGAGACAGGGTCTCGCTGAGTTGCTTAGGACCTTGCTAAGTTGCTGAGGCTGCGTTTGAACTTGCAATCCTCCTGCCTCAGCCTCCTGAGTTGCTGGGATTACAGGTGTGGCCCACCGTGCCCAGCCCCAAGAAGCTTCTTGATTTGATTCCATTCCATTCATTAAGTTTTGGTATTATTTCCTGAACTTTAGGAGTCTTATTG
This sequence comes from Spermophilus citellus, assembly GCF_964194105.1. Lineage (NCBI taxonomy): Eukaryota > Metazoa > Chordata > Mammalia > Rodentia > Sciuridae > Spermophilus > Spermophilus citellus. The sequence continues at coordinate 92,318,140 of NC_138198.1, read as the reverse complement.
AGAAGTTGTTGCCTGTGCCTATATTTTGGAGTATTGATCCTATGTTTTCTACTAGGAGCTACAAAGTTTCTGGTCTAATTCCTAGATTTTTAATCCAATTTGGATTAATTTTTGTGCAAGGTGAAAGGAATCTAGTTTCATTTTTCTACATGTAGATCTCTAGTTTTTCCAAATACTATTTGCTTAAAAGACTTTCTTTTCTCAAATGTATGTTTTGGGGGCCTTTGTCAAGGATTAGATGACTTCATCTGTATAGGTTTGTATCTGTGCCTTTTATTCAATGGTTTACATGTCTGCTTTTTTTTTTAAGAGAGAGAATTTTTTAATATTTATTTTTTAGTTTTCGACGGACACAACATCTTTGTTTGTATGTGGTGCTGAGGATCGAACCCGGGCTGCACGCATGCCAGGCGAGTGCGCTACCGCTTTGTCTGCTTTTTTTTTTTTTTTTTATACCTCTGTAGTGTAATTCAAAATTGGGTTTTATGCCTCCAGCATTGCTCTTTTTACTCAGAATTTCTTTAGCTATTCTGGGTCTTCTATTTTTTCATAGGAATTTTATGATGGCCTTTTCTAGTTCTTTGAAGAATATCATTGGTATCTTTTTCTTTCTTCAGTGTTTTATAATTTCTATGATAAAGATCTTTCACATTCTTGGTTAAATTAATCCTGTTTTTTTTTAATGCATTGTCAATAAAATTGTTTTCTTGATTTCTTTTTCAGTAGATTCATTGTTGGTATATAGAAAAGCTACTGATTTTTTAATGTCGATTTTGTATCCCGTTACTTTGTTGAGTTTATCAATTCTAGAAATCGCTAGTGGAGTTTTATTTTCTATTTTTTTAATCTTCTAAGTGGAGAATTATGTCATCTGCAATTTATTTCTTTCCTATTTGTATCCCTTTATTTCCTTCTTTTGCCTAACTGCTTTGGTAGAATTTCCAGCTAAAATTTGTTCTTATTGGACTGTTCCCTTTACCAGTATGAATTAACTTTTTTTTTTTTTCTGTATGTTCTGACTAATTTTGACTTGAAGACTGTTTTGTTGGATATGAGAATAGCTTAGTTTTGGTGTCCATTTGCTTGAAAATATAATCTTTCTATCCTTTCACTTTCAGCCTGTGAATATCTTTGCTTATGAGGTAAGTCTTTTACAAACAACACATAATTGAGTCTTGTCTTTTACTTCACTCTGCCATTTATGTCATTTAATTGAAGACTTGACACAATTTACATTCAGTGTTATTATAGAGAGAGGTTTACTATTTCCTGTCATTATGACTTATTTCTAATGTTTAATCTGGTGTTAATTCTCATATTACTCCTCATGAGATTCATTCTTTCTGGATCTTTGGAGATTGTTTCTAACTTCTTGTTTGGTATGTTTAGTATTTTAAATGTATTTCTTTTCTTATCCTATAAATATATAGTTTTAAATACTTCCTGTATTTGGATGTCTATCTCATTCCCAAGTTTTGGAAATTTTTCTGTTATTACTTCAGGGAAAAGATTATCAATGCCATTAGTCAGTACCTCTATTCCTTCTTTGATTCCAATGATTCTAAAATATGGTCATTTAATGTTGTCTGAATGTTCTTATATATTATGATCATAGTTTCTTTTCTTCTTATTCTTTTTTTTAATGTTGATAAGTGTTCAAGTTCACAAACCTTGCCTTCCAAGGCCTGAAATTTCATCTTCTACATAACTTAACGGAGTGGAGAATCTTCCAACTGAATATTTTTATTTGATTTTTTGAATCTTTTATTTTCAATGTTTCTGTTTGCTTTTTTTCAGACTCTCTCTCTATTGAAGTGCTCTTTCATATTCTATATTTTCTTCCTTAGTTCATTCTTCAGATATTCTTTTGATAATTTTAATCATAAACTTTATTGAATTCTCTAGAATTTCAGCCACTTTTATATCTCTAGATTCAGTTACTGGGGACTTGTAATGTTTGGAGGTGTCCTCTTTTCTTATTTTCTCATGCTTCCAGTATTTCTATATTGACATTTGCCCATCTGCTGGAATGGATCTCTCTCCCACTCTTATATGAAGTCTTCTTTAGAAAGCTACTTTCACTTTACAATATGCCCTGAGCCAGGGGGATGTCTTTGTGCCAGAGGACTCACTTGACATGTTAACAGTGCTTTGGTCAATCCCTAAAACCACTTAGAAGGAAGATAACCAAGTTGCTAAGCCTGGTTTGGCAAAATTTGAATACACGTGGGTCTTTAGAGAGATTTTTGATCAGTTAAGCCAATTGCACTAAACATGTATCTTCTGAAATCTTGTTAATTATCCACAATTTTAATTGTCAGTATTATTTGGATTTTCTTGTTTAAAATTAGAAGCAAGTTATTTTTTACCCAATGGGAGCCATTATTTAGACATAGCTACCAATAATAAACCCTAAAACGTGGTTTTAATTGATTGAAGGTGATAGGAATGTCAACAGAGCAGACTTAGGAATTCTGGATTCACAATATGTGATTCTTTTAAGGTAGATTGAATAGTGTATCACTGTTGCTTACTGTACCTTGGGACATGGACTGTGTGTTAATCTATAGGAGAGAATGAAGAGAAAAATTAATGACTGTTTTTTTAGCCTTTTTCAACTTTCATTTGATGACTCTAGGTGAATTCTATTCCAACATCAAATAAAAAAAAATTTTGTGGATTATTCATAGTTGAGTCAAGATAAATGGAAATTTGGTCAAGTACCGCACACTGGATTATTTCTTTTACTTCTCATTAAGATTAATGACTTATAATTTCCTGGTGTTGATGAGATCAAGCTGCCCCAGGGATTTGGGACTAGTGTTGTACAGGTGAGGAGATTATGTTACCAGATGATTAAAAAAATTAGGGAATGGTGTGCCTAACTAGCCATGTATACCTGAGCACTGCATGACTAGCCAGGACTAAAATACCCTGGAGCTGATGGCTTCTCTTAGCCTAGATTTTCCCACCCACATTTAACCTTATGTCTCATGATGTCTCATGACCATGCATAATCTGAGAAAGTTAAGGCTGGGAAATAGAAGCTCTATCTAGGAATCACAAGACTTCTGCTCTGCTTTGCTGTATGTGCTCTATTGTTTCTTGTCCTTCATCCTATTTTAAAGTTAAGTGAAGTTGGTGCTGGGTGAAGTTTATTAATGCCTCATGAATTTTATTATGGAAAAATCAAAAAGATTGACAGTGATACTTTCATTTAATGATCGTTAGCAATGGTCTATAAGAAGTGCATAAACTCAGACTAAAAGCAGACGCTCTGAAAATAGGAAAGTTGAAAATGCAGCTTTTTAGAGTTTTCTGAATTTGTAAGGTCAGACCCTAAATATTGAAAAGCAACTTTTCTACTCAAGGTTGAAGTTGGTAAAAACAGAGGCAAGAAAGTCTCAGCCTTAGCAAGTTTATCTACTAAGTTTATCTACTAAGCAGTAGCAAACAATGAGATAAAGGTATTACTTCCTAGTGAATCCTAGAATTTCAATGTGCATTTAGTTAAAGGCCATTAAGCAGAAGAAACAGATGATAGATTGACATTTATTGATTGTGTTTTTACCATCTCCATGTTTATAGACACTTGAAAATGACATGGCTAATGAAGTTTGACCAAATTTTTGAGAAGATTGTATTGCCAAAAATTACCAGGCCAGACTAGGAACAATCCATGACTTTTAAAAGTTACGAATTTACTAAAGATAAGTTCAGGTTGAGTTTGAAGGTCTTAGGTACATCAGCAATATACTTAGGTGCTGTATTTGTTGCTTTATTGTTTGGTGCCAGGGATTGAATCTAGGTCGCTCAATCACTGAGTTATATCCCTGATCCTTTTTATATTTTATTTAGAGACAGGGTCTCACTGAGTTGTTTAGGGCCAAACAAGTGGCTGAGGCTGGCTTTGGACTCCCCATCTTCCTGTCTCAGCTTCGTGAGCTGCTGAATTACAGGCTGCATTTTTTTTTTTTTAAAGAGAGAGTGAGAGAGGGAGAGAGAGAGAGAGAGAGAGAATTTTAATATTTATTTTTTAGTTATCGGCAGACACAACATCTTTGTTTGTATGTGGTGCTGAGGATCGAAACCGGGCCGCACACATGCCAGGCGAGCGCACTACCGCTTGAGCCACATCCCCAGCCCCAGGCTGCATTTTTTACTTTCAAGGAAACTTAAATTCCTTTAATGATAGGAGGTTTTTAAATGTCAAGCAATAGTTGATAATTAAAAACAAGATAATTTGGGCAGGGGCTGTGGCTCAGGGGTAGAGTGCTTGCCTAGCATATGTGAGGCACTGGGTTCGATCCTCAGCACCACATAAAAGTAAGTAAACAAAATAAGGCCTTGTGTCTATGCACAACTGAAAAAAATAATTATTAATTAACTTAAAAAAACTGTTCTTAAAAAAAGGCAAGATAATTTATATGTAGTTTGGAAAGAATGTTAATGGCAGGACTGAAGACTTGTAGAACATAAAAATCTGAGTCAAGTAAAGGAGGATATAAGCAACAACAATAACAAACACGAGAAAGAGAGGCCCAAAATATAGGAAGAGGAATAGAGCATATTGAATCCAAAGGGACACAATATGCCTTCATTTCTGTAAAAAGTTATTAAATTTCTTGAAGGCTTCAAAGAACTTGTTAGTGGAGTGGTACTAAGGGGCTGGCCTAACAAGATTTGTTTTTCATTGATGATCTTTTTATGGTTTAGTCTTAAAATTTATGTTAATATGTGTCTATTACTTTTCCAGTAGGAATGAAGTTAGTTACAAACATAACTCAAGTGGAGGGCTTAATCTAGAATATGACTACCTTGTGCTCACCTATAGGAAAGTAGAAGAGAGGGATAAATGTAAGTGTGGGTAATTTTCTGGAGGAAGATTCGCAGAAATTGGAGCATGTTTGTGCTGTAAATCTCACTTCTGTTTTTCCAATGAATTACTAAGGCAGCGAAACAGTCATGGGTTATATAGGTAGCATCAGGTAAGCAATGATGGTATGAATGAGGAAGGGAGATAAAGTGGACAAGTGAAACGAATTGAATGGCACAGAGCGCTCAGATGCAAGGAGCACCATATCCGATGTAGCACCAATCCAAATAAGATTTGCTATTAAGGAGACTGCTGTTTCTTTATAATATTTCTGACATAAAATAAAATGTAGCCTTTTTCTATGTCTCATTTTTCTCTCCCTTTTCTTTTATTTAACATGGAACACTAACACAGGATGACCTTAACTATAATATTAAGAATATATATTATGTTTGCAGTGAATTAATAGAACAATCTTTCTATCCTCAATGGATTTGCCTGGTAATATATGCTTTGTCCTGTTAAACCAAAATATTTTTGCCAGTAGGCATTGCTGTTACCAGAATAGATTACTAAAAATAAATGAAATTTCTCTCCCCTACAGACACACATACACACACACACACACACACACTCATACACACACACTCACACACACACATAATTTGGAAATATTTTTAATGCTTTTGAGAATTAGCAAATAGAAACCAAAAGTCTGCTGCTGAGGGCAAAATTTGCTATTTGCATATTAAACAGACTGTGGTTATTTATATTACTGCCATTTTGTGTCATAACTGAATTTGTCTACTGTACTTCATTAGTGGCTTAATAGTACACAGTGCTTTCCTTAACCTTCAGAGCTGGGATGATTCAGGGTTGTTGCAACATTACTGCCCTTACTGTATTTAGGATTATAAATTTAGTATATGAGACTATTTATTTTTCAGAGCTCCTCTTCAATTAAAGTAATGTGCACTAGGTGAAGAGTGGTCTGGGAGCTGGGAAATGATGTGGTTAGAGCTGGGCTCTGAGAACATTAATCTGTCAGGGTTATGGAGTATAGAATGCCATCTACATGATTTGACAGCTGATTGGATGCTGAACAGGGCAGGGTGGAAGGAGGCGAAATGAAAATCTTCAAATGTGGCTCCAAGAGTTTGGAACTCTGAGTCTTTTGGAGTCATCAAATATGACTCTGAGGTTTGGGGCTATGCATATTAATTTGTACTAATCACAAAAGGAAATATAGGAATATCAGGTTTGGGAAAGATGCTTAGTGTATTTTCTAAATATATCCAATTTAAGAATATTTGGAGATATTTTGGATATTAAATATTTTGACTGTGTACTTGAGAGGGAGGCTGAGGACGAAATAGGAAAAGGGTTACTCCATATCATAAACTGGTACATTTTCAACAAACTTGATTACAACAGGCTGTCTGGGAGATTTTTTATAATACATAGGCAGTAAAGGAAAATTCTGTAAAATGAGGTAAACATTAGACTATAAAGTCACATAGACAATTTATTCCAAGGATGATGCCTTTTTTTTGGTTCCAGCTTCCCCATTAATTGATTGCAGCCTTTATCTCATGCTGGTAACTACTTGTGATTAAAAGTATGCTTTCTTTTTTTCTTGTACCAGGGATTTAACACAAGAGTGCTTAACTACTGAGCAACACCACCAGCTCTTTTTAATATTTTATTTTGAGATAGGGTCTCACTAAATTACTTAGGGCCTTGCCAAGTTGCTGAGGCTGACTTTGAATTCACAATCCTCCTGCCTCAGCCTCCCAAGCTTCTGGGAGAAAGTAGGTTATTTTTCAATACCTGGGTCTATCAGATTCTGTCAAGGCCTATCAGAGTTAGTTCTTAACTTTCTTTCTTCTACTCTGTACTTTTTCTGGTTCTTCCCTGGCTATGCCTTACTGCATAGGGATTGTGAGAATGAACTCTGAATACAAAGATTCTTGCATCTGGCCCTGAGTCTTCATGGCCTGTTTACATTCATAAATCATCTCTCTCTCTCTCTGGAGCTTCTTAGTGTCTTTGACCCTTAAAAATACCCTGGTGGAAATACAGAGTTCTAACCATGTCATGTAGCTTTCTGTTTTCTGCTACCTTGGTCCCCAAATTTAATTGTTTCAGCATGTTTAAACATGTCTTGGCTTCTCAGTCCTTGAGATTGCCATTATAGTTGAGCTTCTGTTCCCCCTACTATGGTTGGAAGTGGTCTTCTGGGCAGAGAACTGGGCCAATGTAAGTTCTTTCAACCAATTTGTTTCCTTTTAAGGATTAGGATCCTGCCTATTTCCTGGTACTCCAAAAGAGCATTAACTTAATTATATATTTTGTCTTTATATATTATTGTTTATGGCAGGAAAAGAAGTTCTTTAGTACATATGCCATCATGGCTGGAAGCAACTCCCTAAGGCTATAAATTTTTCACAATTATATATATTTCTTGTGCTGTACTAAAGATTTTAAAACAAATTCTGTATGTATTGAAGGTATGCACTGTGATGTCGAAGGTATACAATGTGATGTTTTAATGTCCATTTACCTAGTGAGATGCTTGCTATATATAAGAGAATTAACAACTCTATCTCCTCACATAGGGACCATTTTTTTTGGTGAGTGGTAAGAGTGCTTGATATTTACTCACTCAGCAAACTTCTAGTTAAAATATCATTCGCTATGGTCATCACACTGTGTGTTGGATGTCTAGACTTATTTATCCTAAATAACTGCAACTTTGTACCTGTGACCAATATCTTCATCCCTGGAAACCACAGGGATGTGAGATGTCCACAGAAGTGAGATTATGCATTATTTTCTTTTCTGTGTCTGGGTAACTTAATTTAGCATTGTGTCCTTCAGATTCATTCAGCTTGTCAAAAATGTCTGTATCTTCCTCTTTGTCAAGAGTAAATAAAATATCCAAATTCATTTTTGTGTGGTGGTCCCTGAGGCCACCTGTAGTTTTGGTGATTCATTAAGTAGTTTTGGTGACTCACAAACATATGACTGTGAATCATTGATTATTATAGCAAAAGGATACAGAGGAATCGGCACAGGAAAGAGGCACATGGAGTGAATTCTGGAGGAAGCCAGGCACAAGCTGCCAAGTGTCCCTTCCCAAGGGATCACTTAATTGCTCCAGCAAAGTCTTCTAACAACACGAGTGGAATGGTGTCTATCAGGGAGGTTCGTTAGAAAACCAGTGCCAAGGGTTTTAGATTCAGTGCCCTCTGCTGAGCTTGAGTCAAAATGGCAGACTCCCAGAAGGAAGGCAGGTGTTCAGCATAAACCACATTGTTTGCACAAATCCTTTAGGTCCAGTGAGTCAACTTTATCATTTAGGGAATGGTGGGAACCCTCCTGAAATGGTATTCCCAGATGCCAGCCAAGAGCTCACCTTACAAGTTTATAAGGATGACAGTGTTGGGCCTATTATGTTAACTTTTTTTCTGTACAATTTGATATCTTTAATTTATTCCATAGAGAGATGTAGAACAAGCTGCCTATTTTTACAATTATCCTCTGTTATGTTTTTTTTTTCTGCATGACAATTTAAGTTTATGTTTCTAAACAACAAAATATATCACATAATATTTATTTTTTAAGTAAAAGTAAAACATACTAATATCATTGAATATACATAGATATATTGTTGGTCCTCATTATGCCTGGATGCTAAATCTGTAAATTTGCCTTTTTGCTAAAATTTATTTGGAACCATGAATCCATGCTCACAGAGCTTATGTTCATTTGTCGACATGCATAGGATCAAGAGAAATTTGAGTCAGCTAATGCACACATTCACAGATGAAGCCAAACAAGGCTTCCTTCTTTGTTTAGCTCTTACATGGAGATGATCAGTGCATGGAGATGAAAGGGGTTTACAATGTGCTGCAGGAAGCTCTGGTTCAGGGGTCAGAAGGACCGAGTTTGATTCCCAACCTTAGCACATAATCATGGGGTAACAATTCACCAAACATTTCTGAACCTCATTTTCTCTTTTATTAGATAAAAGAAAACTGAATCTACTAGGATAAGTTACTTTTAGGATTTAAGATTTTAATCTCTATATATTCATCAATATAGGTGTGGATCTGTATCTGAAGCTCTCTATATAAATATATATTCCCACTAGGAGCATTGGTTCAGTATTCATGAATTCAGTGTTGTTGTTGTTGTTTACCCCAGTAACTTAATAGAACATAAATACTGTGAATAATGAGAACCAACTGTTTTGTCTCATTTCTTCATTCTGTGTTGGATTTTCTTCTTGCCGAAGTTTATGCTTTATAGATTTCAATGTGTATTCGTCAGTGGTAAACTATCATAATCTTTTTCATTATAAAGTGATTAACTTTGGTCTTCTTTTAGAATAATAATTAGTAGGGTATCATATTTAGATTTAGGCTGAGAGTTTGCATATATTATTTTATTTTTACCTAGCACAATTGAGCAGATAAGAAATCTGCTGTGAGTAGAATTACTGCTGTTTTATTAAGTCAGCAATACTTTTCCTAGATGGTTTTAAGATTTTTTAAATCTTTGGTATTTTGTGGTCATACTTTAATGTATCTATGTAGTGATTTTTTTCTTTATTATTATTATATTTTATTACTGGGGATTGAACCACAGGGGTGGGGGGCTTTACCACTGAGCTGTATCCCTGGCCCTTTTTAGTTATTTCTTTATTGTGTTCTTGGAGATTGAACCCAGAGCCTCATGTATGCTAGACAGGCACTCTACCACTGAACTATTTACCAGAATTTCTTTATCACAAAACTCTTTCTTTGAAATATTACTTCACCAGTCTTGTTTCTTTAGTTCTAGAATAGAGACTGATAAACTAAGCCCACAGTCTAAGCTGATCTATTGCCTCCCTTTGCAGGAATACAGCCCCCTATTTGTTTATGATTTTTTTTTATAGCTGCTCAGTGGCAGAGTTGAGAGTAGTTTCAAGGACAGAGATTGTCTGGTCTGCAAAGTTTAAAATGTTTGCTATTTGGATCTTTATAGAAAAAATTTGCTGATCTCTATTCCAAAGTTGCTCTCAAATGTGTGTTGAAGCAATATTTACTCTACATTTCTTAACTCTTTCTTCATGGTTTTAAATGATATTACATTTCTGTATGGGTTCTTGGTTTTCCAATTTTGACCTTCAAGTTTCAAGTTTATTAATTTTTTTGCATTGAAAAATGTCAATGACTGTTTTATTTCTAATATTTTAATTGATCAACCATATATAGACTCCTTATGATTCATTTCTTCTTGTTCTATTTCATTGTTTCTTGTATGTTTTTGTGGATGTGGTTTCTTCAATTATCTCACTTATTGGAATTTTAGCTTCATTGTATGTAATGATTTTTGTCTCATTTTTTCTACTCTATTCATAACACCTAGAATTGTGAACTGTGTCTGCACTGAGTAGACATTTCATAGATATCCCTTAAATATCATCTAGGATTCTAAATATAATTATTTGAAATATTTTCACAAATGATATTAATTTTCCTATTAGCTGCAATAAACTTACTTTCAGTTTTTGGAAGTAAGCTGATTCTCTCCTTAACGTTTTCTTAAGTGATTTGTAAATTTGATATGCAGAATCTTTCAAATGAGACACACATTTTTATTCTCTCCTAGAAGTGTAGTGGAGTTCCATCTATCTAACCTAAGCCTCCCATTGCCACCACAGGCTTCATGTTCTACAATGATATAGAAGGTATCTTCAAAAAATCACTAAGCCAGAAGATTTCTAGAACCCAGAAATCTCACAAATTCTGCTTCTGTTGCCATTTTTTTTTTTTGTATTTTTTTTTCTTGGTACCGGGGATTGAACTCGGAGGCACACAACCACTAAGCCACACTCCTAGCCGTACTTTGTATTCAGAGATGGGATCTCACTGAGCTGCTTAGCACCTTGCTTTTGCTGAGGCTGGCTTCAAACTCATGATTCTCCTGCCTCAACCTCCCAAACCACTGGGATTACAGGTCCATGCCATCATGCCCAGCTCTGTTACTCTATCTTTAAAAATACACTTTGTATTTGACAATTTATTACTCTGACTGTGGCTCCATGATGTTTAGTCCCCAACAGTCTCTTCATCAGGATAGCTACTGAATTCAGTCTTAATTTTCCATTCTTGACCCCTAGATCCAACTCTCCAAGCAATTACCAGGGAGTTCCTTCCAAAATGGAAGAAAGATTATTTTATTCCCTGCTCATAATCTCTGATTACTTCTGATCACACATAGTAAGACCCACAGTCCTAAATTGTATGATTTGGCCATAGCTGCCCTATTGAAGCTCTGTAGAATTTGGTCCTAGCTATTAGCTACTTGTTTTATGTCATTTTTTTCTGGTATTTGTGCCCACTCATTCATCTACAGGCACACTTCCCTAATTTTTCTTCTATAAACATAACATTTTTTTCCTTTTCTGCACAACACATATCCCTGCATGCAGATTAGCTTCTGTTTGATTGTGATCAGGGTAATGATGTCAGCAAGATGCAAAGTTGCACTGGGCCTATGTATGATTCTTCTTTGGTAAAGGGAGCCAAAATGACAAGAGAAGAGTTAAAACTACTTTCACAAGAAGGAAAGAAGCATACAGTTAGCTTAGAAACCATTCTAAGAAAAAATAAGGCCCCGATAGTAGCAGCATCTCCTACCCAGTCAGGTGCAGCCCAGCCTGTGCAGCTACCAGCCTTGTGGATTGGCCTGTCTCCTATGCTTTCTTGATGGCTGCCTCATGCTTTCAGAGCTTCATGTCCTTCTCCACTCTGAGCTCTTGCCAGTTCTGTTCTGATACTGTGTTGTTAACTAGTTTCTAACCTGTTGCTTTTAGTCCTTGGTCATGCTTAACCACCTGCCTAGCATACCCAGTTGGTAACACCATTAACTTTACATTTTAGAGTTTCAAAGATGCAAAGATTTTGAAAGATCTGCTCTTAATCTTAGATTTTCTTTAAACCTAATTGATTTATGTATATATTTTGGCAGAAAAGTTTTGCCCCTTACTTCTAGCGTAATTATATAAAAATTGCATGCTTTCCTGTCTCTGGGGGTTCATATTTGTGGTTCTCTCAGTTAATAGCACTCTTCCCCAAGTAGCCACATGACTTGCTCCTTGATTTATCTTTTCAGGTGACTCCTTCCCCAAGGGGCCTTCCTAACAATGAAACAACACCCACCCTCATTTTTTAACCTCCTAATCATTCATAAACAACTTATTTAAAAAAAAAACCATAGATAAGAAACTTTTTATTGGCATATCTCAATTATGCAGAATGGTGGGTTTCATTGTAACATATTCATATATACAAAAAAAGGTAACTTGATCAGTTTTAATCCCTGACACCTTCTCTACTTCTCTTCCTCTTTCTCCACTGATTTCCTTAATCTACACTAATGGTCTCCCTTCTACCTCCGTGGCATCTCCTTGCCTTTTAAAATTTCCCCCCCTCTAGCTTCCTCATATAAGAGAAAACTTACAATAGTTTTCTTTCTCAGTCTGACTCATTTTGCTCAAAATTTTTGTCTCCAGTTCCATCCACTTTTCTACAAATCACATAATTTTGTTCTTTATAGCTGTGTATATTTGCCACATTTTATTTATATCCATTCATTTATTTATATCCATTCATCTGTTTATGGTTACCTAGGCTGATTCTAAAACTTGACTACTGTGAATTGCACTGCAATAAACATGGATATGCATGCATCTCTAAAGTATGCTAACTTTGATTTTTCTGGATAAATAGCTGGATTACATTGTAGTGTTCTTTTTACTTTCTTGAGGAAACTCCATACTGATTTTCATATTGGCTATACTAAATTACATTTTACCAATAGTGTATAAGAGATTCCACCCCCTTACATCCTCACCAGTATTTATTTTTATTTGTATTCTTGATAATTGTCATTCTAAGTAGAATGAGAAAAAATTTCAGTGTAGTTTTGATTTGCATTTCCCATCAGACTGAAGACATTGAACATTTTTTCATATAGTTGTTGACCACTTGCACTTCTTTTGAGAAGTGACTGTTCAGTTCATTTACCCATTTATTGATGGGTAAATAAATGTTTTTATTTAATATTGAGTTTTTAATAGTTCTTTATATATTCTGGATATTAGCTCTCTGTTGGAAGAATAGCTGGCAAAGATTTTCTCCCATTCTGTAGTTTCTCTTTTTACTCTGATATTGTTTGCTATGCAGAAGCTATTTTTTTTGTTCCAAATTTATTTTAAACTCATTGAAAAAAATAAAATTATATTTCAAGAAATAGAGCAATTTCAAAAACCAAAAGCCAGGAACAAAAAGAACAAGTTAGCAGTTTTTCCTGAAAGGCAGATCTAACTAGATGTAGAATGGACTTTGTCTTTCCTAGCCTTTGTCAACAAAAAAATTATTTTTCCTGTTTCTAAGGCATCAAAAAGCATTCTAATTTCTAAAGGGGTTGTTTAGAAATAAAGTTTCAGTTCTCTAACAGGGATTAAGAAACATCAAAGGTTGCTACAATTTCCTTTCTTTTAATATTGAATTGTACATACTCGTATTTTTTATATAAATTTGAGAATGTCATACTCATGATCCATATTATAGAGCAGTAGGGACAAAAATAGAGTAGTAATGGCATAAAAAACATAAAGGTAAATCAATGGAACAGAATACAAGATACAGAAAAAAACCAACACAGTTAAAGCCATATTTTAGCAAAAAAATCATATTTTAGCAAAACCTTACTACTTATTAGTAAGAATATCTATAGTATCTGAGCTGGCATCCCAGTGACTGAAAGAAGCCAGACATAAGAAGATCTGATTGCTCAAATGCTTGTGCAGAATCTTTTCAATTTGATGTTATCCCATTTATTGATTCTTGTTCTTATTTCCTGAGCTGTGAGAGTTCTATTTAGGAAGTCTTTGCCTATGCCAATATGTTGGAGTGTTTCTCCTATTTTTTCTTGTAATAGTTGCAAAGTGTCTTGTCTTATGCTTAGTTCTTTGATCCACTTTGAGTTGACTTTTGTAAAGGTGGAGATATGGATCTAGTTTCATTCTTCTAGATATGAATATTCAGTTTTCCAGCATCATTGATTGAAATGGCTGTCTTTTCTCTGACGTGTGTTTTTGGCACCTTTGTCATCATTAACTCTGATGGTTTTTCTCTGTATCTTCTATTCTGTTCCATTGATTTACCTGTTTTTTTTATGCCATTACTATTCTACTTTTATTACTACTTCTCTATAATATATGGTGAAATTGGGTGTTGTGATGCTTCCAGCATTTCTCTTTTATTTAGAATTGCTTTGGATCTTCTGGGTCTTTTGTTTTTCCATGTGAATTTTGGATTATTTTTTCTAGTTCTGTGAAAATTGTCATTGGTATTTTGATGGGGATTACACCGAATCTGGAGATTACTTTTGGTAATGTGGCCATTTTAACAATATTAATTCTGCCTATTCAAGAATATGGGAAATCTTTCTATCTTCTAGTGTGTTCTTCAATTATTTTTCATATACTTTTTGTTGTTGAGGGCTTTTGACTCCTTGGTTAGATTCTTCTTAGCACCTGATATCATGTATTCATCAGTGTATGGCTAGTCTCCCTCTTGGGAGGCAAGCTTCATCAGGTGAAGGACTTCTGTTTTATTCAATGCAATCAATACATACAGCACATTGCTAAGAGCTCAATAAATGTTGATGTTATATACTTGCAGACTACTTTGGGAAAGTAATTTTTCATTTTCAATTACATATTGAATAAATTATTTTAAACCTAAAAGTTAAAGTAATTTTATGAGTTAATACAGTTAGCTACAAATCAATGCTAATAGCTGAAGTATAATTGCTAAACTTCTTTTAACTAAAAAGAATTGCCTTGGGATGCTAAATGTTGTCATTAATAATTTCAAGGGAGCAATTTAAAGTTCTATGATTAAGTCTGAGTATAATAATACACATACATTTCTTTAGTTACATTTTTATTTTCCAATGAGATATTTAAAGAATATGATAGATTCAGGATTGTGATTATAAGAGATTATTTTGTTTTACTTCCTATTTATTTTTATTTTTCCTGTGTTAGGAAAATAGTGGGCTGTCATTTCCCAATGGTGAGCACTCTTCAGGGGAACAAAAGGTCTGACCCCTAGCAAGCACAATTAGAGCTGTCCTAGAATTTCCTATCCAATTTATTCATTCTTTGAAGTAGCAAGACGTCAAATGGAGTGTGAATGGGAATGGACATGAAAGGTTGTAGTGGGTGCAAAGAAGAGATAGGTGAGAGAGGACACCCAGAGGATTTTTGTGTGTGTGTGTGCAGAATATTTGGCTCATGCTTTCATAGTGGAACACTTCCTATATAATGGGCTGCTCTGATGAATTTATGTAATCTTGAGTAACTAGTAAACATGGTGATGTTTACTATAGAAAATTTCTAGTATTAATACCATATAAAGATGGAATAAATTATCATTTAGAAGTAGGTCTGATGTATTTAAACATATTACCTTAGCACAGAAACCTATAAAATCTTTTCAAATAATTTAAGAGATGTTATTTATCTTTTAAAAAATTTTACTCACCAGCGCAGTGGTGCACACTTATAATCCCAGTGGCTCCAGAGGCTGAGATAGGTGCATTGGGAGTTCAAAGCCAGCCTCAGCAAAAGCAAAGGGCTAAGCAATTCAGTCTATAAATAAAATACAAAAATAAAATACAATTCTGTCTCTAAATAAAATACAAAACAGGGCTGGGATGTGGCTCAGTGGTCAAGTGCCCCTGAGTTCAATCCCCAGTACCAAAAAAAAAAAAAAAATTTACTCATCCTTTTTTCGTTGTCGTTCTTTTTAGATATATATGATGGTAGAATGTATTTTGACATATCATACATACATGGAGTATAACTACCCATTCTTGTGGTTGTACATGATGTGGAGTTTCACTCGTGGTGTATTCATATATGAACATAGGAAACATGTCCAATTCATGCTACTGTCTTTCCTATTCTCATCTCCCCCTTCCCTTCATTCTTCTTTGTTTAATCCACCGAATTTCTATTCTTCTCGCCACCCACTTATTGTGTGATAGCACACACATACCAAAGAGATTATTTGGCCTTTGGATTTTTAGGATTGGCTTATTTCCTTTAGCATGATAATCTCCAGTTCCATCCATTAACCAACAAATGCCATAATTTCATTCTTCTTTATGGCGGAGCAATATCCCATCGTGTATATATACCACATTTTTCTTTATACATTCATATGTTGAAGGGCACCTAGGTTGGTTCCATAGCTTAGTTATTGTGAGTTGAGGCTGCTGTAAACATTGATGTGGCTGTGTCATTGTAGTATGCTGATTTTACATCTTCTTGATAGAGATCACGGAGTGGGATAGCTGAGTCAAATGGTTGTTCCATTCCAAGTTTTCTGAGGTATCTCCATACTGCTTTCCAGAATAGTTGCACCAATTTGCAGTCCCATCAACAATGTATGAGGAACTTTTTCCCCACATCATCACTAACATTTATCATTACTTGTATTCTTGATAATTGACATTGTCTCTCAATGTAGTTTTAATTTGCATTTATCTAATTGCTAGAGATGTTGAACATTTTTTAATATATTTATTGACCATTTGATGCCTCTAGCCTTAGAGCTGTCATATGACCTAGTTCTAAGAGATTTGAGAAATGTATTCTTCAGAAATATTTAATTGCTTCTGACTGTAAATTTCCATTCTGAGAGATTTTTGAACCATATGTTTTAGTTTAAGTTCTAAAATTTAGTTGCTTTTTAAAAAATAAAATAACAAAAAGTAAATAAACATTTAAAGCAGTTATAAATTTAAAAATCTAATTACCTAAATTTACTGAGAATTAGAAGAGTATACATGTAAACAGTCTATGTTTTCTTACACATTAGATAGGGTAGCAAAGGGCTAAGTTGGACTGTAATTTGGCTGCCTGGACTTGATAGCTTTCTTGTCACCTATTGGTTGAGATATTTTGGGCAAGAATACTTCTGTTTATTCATCCATAAAAAATGATATAGTAACTACCATCGGTGTATTGTTGTGATAATTTAATAGTTAATAAATGTGAAGCATTTAGAATAGTGCTTGCTGTGTAATAAATATTCAGTAAATGTAATAGGTATTTGACATATTTCATTCTTCTTCCAAGATGAGGTTGCAGATCAATGAAGATGAGAAGCAAAGAATTTAAGGATGCAAAAAAAAAATAGCTAAATACAAGCTACTAGCTTTGTAAATAAATTGAGAAATCCCTTATTTTTCTAATAATAATTTGAGAATAATATTAATCTTTTCAATGTAACTGTTTCCTAAATGAAACCATTAGGGTACATGGCCTTAAAAGCATCGCTTTTGCTAATATATATTCCAATCTAGTTGCATAAATCTTGAAATGAAAACTAGAGCTTGAAGCAGAAACAATAAGATAGAAAATATAAAAGAACACTTTAACAGATATTGTGACATCTTAAGAATCAGGAATCATTTTTGAGCTTCCAAGTTATTAGCAGAAATAATTAATGTGACAAAAGCCTTGAAAGTACTGTCACATTAAAGAAGTAACATTTCTACCATTAAAATTTCTTTTTAGGATCTGGTGACTTGGTCATAAAAATTGTCTCAAGGCTGAAAGCTAGCATATGCTATGCTCTTTTGAAGCACAAATGGCTTTCCATTATTTAGAAATTTTCACTATTGTATTTTGAAAAGCAGGAAAACATTAGTTTTATATTTCTAATTTATTAGAGTCTAATGGAAAGTAGAGTTTTATGACAATGAATGTTTTTTATTGTTTTTTATTAAAGCTATGATTAAATATTGAGGACTTCCAGGCAACCTATGCACATAAACTAAATGGGAATTCTAGATTATAATTAACTTAGCAATAACATGTTGTGGCATGTCCGAGGCCACAGAAGACAAGTGGCAGTGGGCACTGCGTGGGCTGACACACCACAGGGCTTCATTAGGGATAATAGCTATGGGTTCCTTTTGTAAAATTTATCAACTTTAAATACAATCCATTAGAAATAGTCTCATTCAAGTAAAAGTATTTGCTGAAAATGTATTTGCTGCTGTAGAAACATAACTTTCTGATGACATTGAATTATAAATATATGTGTGTGAAGGAGAAAACTTGCAGTTTAAGCTGAATAGTGCTGATTAACCCAGTAGGCTATTTGGATAAAATATGTGGTTGGAATTATAAATTGAGATGCCTGATGATAATCAGAACAAAACTATGGATACTGAAAATTATGACTGTTCACTCTGATCTAAACTTTTGCACAAATTATTTTTAGTGTGGCACCTTATGTGGGTAGCCTGTGTGAATGCATGTGTGTGTTTAGCTTTCTGGGTAGGAATTCTCAAACCATATATTGTGACAAATTTCTTTCAGTTGAACACCTCTTCTGATTGATGGCTTGATAATTGAATCTAGTCGATTTCAATTAGATTTGATATTTGAATATTTTTTAATATCATTTATACTTACTCAACTCAGAGTATACTCAAGGTTCCTCTGCCCATGATGCTTTTGTAGCATCTTGCATTATGGTATGTCATCTGTCCTGTGTTACCACGTCGACACAGATCTCACCCTAAAGTCTTTGTTAGCATCTTGTCCCACTGGCATCTGAGGCTATGTTTAAGGTCTCGTTTTAGCATTTATTAGATGGTGTTTGGATTCTGTTTAAGGGGCTTTTTTCAAACTCCTTCCACATTTTCAGATGTTCCATTACCTTCCCAATGAGGGCACAGGGTGTAATGTTCAGCTGCACTTTCTCCCTTTTCTGTGATTATGAGAGAGCAGGACATGGTAGGAGACATTCCAAGATTCTGTTTCCAAGAAGCAGTTACAGTTTCTCAACTATTGTTATTACACCATCTGATTTTAGGTACTTCTCTCTAAGCATTGACAACTTTGTGGGTTTGAACCAGAGAGGTTCATATAACCTACTTTTGTATCCTGCCTCAAAATGTCTACTCTTTCTTCTTATTTCTTATCCTGAGGCTAGGTCCACATTTTGTAAGGTAGATTCAGGACATTCTCTTATACATTTATATAAGCATTTACCACCATGTGGGATACTTGTATTGATTTCTCTGGATCCATTTCTCAATAATTCACTGCCCGGTTCTGTTTGCTAGAAGGCTGAATTATTGGAAAATATCAATGGAGCCCTTGCTCTCTGTTTTCTATGGGAGATATCAATAAGAGGCTGAAGGACAGAAGGAAAGTGATTTTAAGGTAATCCCCCACCCCCACTTCACTCCTACCTGGATACTCAAGGTCAAAACTACTGGAAGATGACCTTATTCTAGGAGTATACATGATTTTTGTTTCCCCTTACATCATCAGGCTGTGCTGGCACCCTACCCCACCTCTTCTTATCCCATGATATTTTTTTAATAAAACAAATCAATCATTTGGTTTCCAACCTACTTATTTGTTGTGGAATATCCCTTTACTTAGCTCTTCACATCATCATTTTGGAATGCCTTCTTTTTGCTGATAACACTTTTGACTGTTAATGTATTTGGTGGTAGAAAGGGTCTCAGGAATCAGATCTTCAAATTGGGATTCTAAGATTATTTTTCTGATATAGCTAAGGGAGCACATGGCCAAACTGCTCACTGGATAGAAATGTCATTTAGTAAGCTGAGTCATATGATGACATTACTTTCATTCACATTATTACCAGTGGTGGCATGGAATGAAGATTATGTGCAGGGTTAGGTGTTGGGAAGTCAACAGGTTTTTTTTTTTTTAACTAGTCTGTATGGCAATAACAATGAATGCAAAGGCCAAGTGGTTAGCTGATTTTTTTCAGATGATGCCACATAGTAAATACTGAGAAAATGACAAATGGAGGGCCTTGAACGTTAATTCAGAACACGAGTAAAAGATAAGAGCCAATGGCAGCTTTTAAGGAATTCCTCGTCTCTTGAAGTCTAAAGACAAACGTGGCCAAGGATGAATCCATGGTTTGACTCCAATAAAGGCAGGGTTCCAGAGCCAATTAACTGTTCAACAATGCCAGGTCACTATGCTAAGTTTAGGGCATTGGTGAAGTAACAGAGACTCACTGAGCAATGAAAAGGGAAACACTGGATAGACACAGACAAACTTATAAACTTTGAATCCCAAATCTCAATGAATGTGCACTGTTGTCTCAGTTATCCCTTCTCTTACAGAAGCCTGGTGGATGCACTTTATGGTCAGATGCTAGATTAGCAAGAGGATCATAATGAGTAATGTGGATAGAATAGAATGACAATCAGATGAAAAGTCCCATAGAAAACTGTGATGATGTTTTGCTCAGGGGTTTCGAGGAATAAAAGAGTTGGCCAGCCTGTGAGGTGTTTCTTGACACATCTAGACTGAATGACTCTAGATCTGATGGGCAAAAAACCTAAATCAACTCTCCTGGATGGATTTATATTCTCTTACTTAGCTGCAGACCTTAACTAGTTCCCAAACATCGGACACCTTAACTGCACTGCCACTCACATGGACTCTGAAACTTTGTCTCATCCTTGCCCAGAAGGACCTGGGTCATTATCACACATATTAAGTCAAGAAATCTACCTGAAACTTCTGGTGTTATTAAGTTTTGTTTCTGGAATGATGTTAATATCTGGAGATTCAAAATGCTACCAAAGTGTAGTTGCCGGAGTGAGGGCTTTGGAAATCTAGGTGATGGGTGGAATCTTTCCCTGTGATCTTGCTTTGCTGATAGATATAAGAACTATCAGGATCTCTCAGGATGGAGTGGTGACTTTGAAGCTCCTTTCATGCTGGGATCCCTCTGTGCCTTTTGAGGCTTTGGGGTAGTGACAGATTCTGTAATCCTTGCCCTAGGAAGCACACCCTAAGGTTTCCTTTGACCTTGATCACACTTTGTAAATAGTGCCTTTATTAGACTTTCCTTAGGAACCTCTCTTGAGCATTCCATTGTTTCTTGACGGGAGCTCACCAATGAAAACGCTTTCCTTTTTGGCCTCTCATCCTCCGCCTCCTTTAGTATCATCATGAAAATTTTGTTGGGCTCCTGTGAATGATTAATTAACTAGCTACTTGAGGATGATTTTTAGTACATCCCTATAAAATGAATTGAATAATGTGTTAAAGAAGAGACACTGATTTGAATGACAGGTTTTTTGACTATTACTCTACTGCTTAACCAACTCTGTGGCTCTGGACCAGATCCTTAACCAGATCCAAATCACAATTGCCATGAGAAAGAAAAATAATCTCTCTCTCTTAAAGCAGTAGATATGAGGACAAGGAAGCACACTTTCTGATGTGTAATTAGTGTTCAATAAATTATCAGTAGCAAAACGACTATAATTATTTTGTACTCTTTTGATTATTTCAATTTTTCTATAACTTAACTTCTCACACTGAATTTAAGGTTGATAAAACAAAAATGTTAATGACACATTAATATAATGTGATTACTCTATAAAATAAGAACCAAAGGGCTAACATAATTTCTAAAATTAAGTTTAATATTTGCTAGACAAGATAGAAGAAGATAACTACATAATTCTCATAACTAATACATGACTTATACTGATTTCTGGGGATAAAAAATTGCTCTCTGATCTCTCCTAACACTCAACTTGTTCAAACCAATTTCTTTCTTTTTTAAAAAAGTATTTTCTTAGCTGCACATGGACACAATGCCTTTATTTGATTAGTTTATTTTTTTACATGGTGCTGGGGATGGAACCCAGTGCCATGCTAGGCAAGCTCTCTACCACTGAGCCACAACTCCCACCCATAGTGGTTTTTGTTTGTTTGTTTGCGGTGCTAGGGATTGAACCCAGGGCCTTGTGCATGTGAGGCAAGCACTCTACAGAGTGAGCTATATCCCCACCCACCTCCCCCCACACACCCCAATTTCTTATAAAGAATTTTGCATGGGATCATTAAGTGATAAGATAGACAACACAATCAACCACTTTTTAAAATGTAGTGGTATATTTCATGTCTTTTAAATATAATGCCATCCAATGAATTCAAAAGAGTAATGAAGCACAGTGAAAATGATTCTGTAATGGAGTAAGGCAATAATCTCTAGAGGTAATCTGGTGCTGGCTTCATCTGATTCAGGAAAAGAAATGAAACCACATTGAAAGAGCATGATGTTTTACATCTTTAAAATAACTAATATTGGTCTTTCTTCTAATTATTTACTTTTTTCTTTGTGTATATATATATTTCTTTTAGTTTTTCGTAGACACAACATCTTTGTTTGTATGTGGTGCTGAGTATCGAACCCAGGCCGCATGCATGCCAGGCGAGCTCGATACCGCTTGAGCCACACCCCCAGGCCCTAATTATTTACTTTTAATTGATACCTTATATTATATATAAAATTTGAATGCATTATGGTGAACAATAGAGAGGAGGGAGGGGATAACTGGGAGTGAGAAAAATAGGGAAGGGGTAGGACTAGGCATTGAAATGGAGAAAACTGGTTTATGTCTTTATTTATTTATTTATTTATTTATTTATTTATTTATTTATTTTCTTATATATGTCAGCAAAATGCATTACAATTCGTATTACACAAATAGAGCACAATTTTTCATATCTCTGTTTGTATACACCACGTATATTCACACCAATTTGTGTCTTCATACATGTACTTTGGATAATCATTATCATCACATTCCACCATCATTTCTAACCCCATGCTCCCTCCCTTCCCCTCCAACCCCTCTGCCCTATCTAGAGTTCATCTATTCCTCCCATGCTTCCTCTCCCTATCCCACTATGAATCAGCCTCCTTATATCAAAGAAAACCTTTGGCCTTTGTTTTTTGGGGATTGGCTAACTTCACTTAGCATTATTTTCTCTAACTCCATCCATTTACCTGCAAATGTCATGATTTTGTTCTCTTTTATTGCTGAGTAAAATTCCATTGTGTATATATGCCACATTTTTTAATCTATTCATCTATTTTATGTTTTTATAAGACTATTTTTATTTGTTCTTTTTAAATATGTTTTATAAATTTATGAATATGTCAAAATGAACTCCACTATGATGCACTAAAAATTAATTTAAAAAATTAAAAGTAACTGATATTATGTAAATTGTATCTTTTGGGCAAAATTTCATTAAAACTCCCAGAAATAATTTAAAGTTTTGTTTTCTGATGGAGTGTTGGACATAGGTATCCCATGAAGCACGTGAATTGAACAGACTCATGAGTTTTATGACAAGCAGATTTTATGGAGAGGTCTTATGATGAAACTTGAGGGTCACTTTTCTGTATAAATGACCACTACTTACTGGCAAAGAGTGACAACAGGGATATCTGTGAAAATGTTTAATATGTAGGCTCATTTGATATTTACTTTAGGAAGCTGAAATGGTAATTCTTACACATAAATAGGGTTAAGATTGTCCCAAATTCTATACCATTTAATGAAGGGGAAAAATGGTCTGATTTTGAAACATTTTAAATAATGTCATTATAGATAAATGTCTTTAATATTATTTTGGGAGCTCTTATTTTCTCACTGTAAATCAACATGAATTACTTACAAAAAAAAAAAAAAAAAGTAGCCAGGCATGGTGGCCTATGTCCATAATCCCAGGGACTTGGCAGGCTGAAGCAGGAGGATGGCATGTTCAAAGTTAGCCTCAACAACTGAGGTCCTAAGCAATTTAGCAAGATTCTGTCCCCAAATTTTAAAACAAACAAATAAATAAATAATACAATGGGTCAGGGATGTGACTTAGTGTTTAAGTGCCCTGGGTTCAATTTCCAGTACCAAACAAACAAATAAACAAAAAGCCAAAATGAAAATCAGTTTGTCATAAGAAATAACTTGACATAAGTAAATTGAATTTTGGAGAATGTCTGCTCAAGATAATAAGTTTTAATTCAAAAATAGTATCACATCTCTCTTTCAGTTGTACTTAGATACCAGTTCCCAATATTTTCTGAGGATCTTTCTGATTCATCTTAAAAAGACATTATTTTCAACAAACAGGAGAATTCAGCTTGTTTTCTATGGCAGGAAACCTAAAAGTGGCTTTAGATAATTCTGATGTTTTTAATGTTGGTACAGAATACTCTTGTTAACTCTAATCCCTGAAATGTTCTATCACTGTTAGGAGACATACTCAAACAGTAGCATGCACAGGTCTTAACTAATTTCAAATAAACAAAAATGGGCATCTCCAAAAATCTAGGGCAGAAATGTAGTTGAAACTCATACAGGACTAAGACTGGGCAGGATTAATTGAATACTAACCATATTGTCATAAATAAGAACAGTACTGATAGGGTTCAGGCCCTAACTTAGAGGTTACCTGAACTTCCTGCCATCTGGCCCCTTCAGTTTTCAAAGCTGCTCATAGAGATTATCTCTTGGTATCAAATCCCTCATCTCTTTCAAACCTCTGACTCCAGGAAGAGGCTAGTCACTTTTAATGATTTACCCAATTATGGCCAACATATCCCAGGTAATCTCTTTCTTAAAGTTAATTATGCCATATAACAAACTAATAACAGAAATAAAACTCATCATCTTCAAAGTATTGAAGATTATTCAGGGCATATACTGGGAGGTAGGGTCCTTGGGATCTTAGAATTCTGCTTTCCACAATAAGAACATAGCAATAGTCAGTTTTAATTAAAAGCAACTTAGCAAGAATTAAGTTTCCAGTATATAAACTTTAGTTTTATGAGAAAAATTTAGGTATTATTTTAGTATGCTCACTTAGCTATTTTGAACTCTCAGGGATATATATTTACTGGTATGCAAGTCAAATTTAAATAATTAATGAAGGGTTGGGAGTATAGCTCAGTTGGTAGAGTGCTTCGCCTTGCATGTACAAGGTCCTGGGTTTCAATCCCTGGCACCACTAATAATAATAATGATGATGATGATGATGGTAATAATAATAATAATAATAATAATAATAATAATTAATGGAGGCAGGTGAGAAATCCATTTTGGAATCTTTTAATCTACAAAAAGAGCTCTGCTTCTGCTTATATTATTTTAAGATTAAGAATAGTCTTCATTTTACTTGCTATTGCTCTGCCTCTTTTATCTTTGACAGGAAGGACCTTATTCCAGGACTGGGTTTGCTGATTAATCTTCCCATTGGAAGGGATTACTAATTGAACTGCCTCTTATGGTACTAGATTTTGCCAATTTAACTTTGGCAGAGAGTTTACTGTTGCATATGGCATGAAAATGTCTGGATGAGGATATCAACCTAACTGGATCCTATGATTTTAACCATCTTCAGTTTATGATACAGTGTTTGATTTCATTCAAGGAGACAGGTAATGAGTGTAAAAGCTCATGTCTCTTTCTTTGAAGCCTGTTTCAGGTCAGGATACATATTCATTGAAAGAAAACAAAATTTAGGTAACATATTTTTTGCCACTTAATATATTTGTGAGAAGAAATATATGCTTTAAAATTTTGTGTGTGTGTTTTTTTGTTGTTGTTGTCAAAAATTGACCCTTAGACAAATGGTTTAAAGGCATCGTTTTACCCACCTCAACCTTCAGTTTTCCTTTTGTTCCTAATAGTGTGTTGAGATTTATCGATATTAAAGTCACTTTAGAATTAACAACTAAACTAAATGGGGGACTTATCACACATAATTCTGATCATGTTGTTCCAAGGGTTTGCAAGAAAACAGAAGCCGAAAGTGATGATGAGGGTATTTGCTTTCTTTTGAGAGGACTGAAACCAAGCCCTGAATTAAGTCTTATGAGAAAAATTGCTTCTTCTCATCTTGCTGGGGTAGAGGGCCTGGACTCATCCCTACCTCTTCCCTCTTGAGTACAGAGGAAAAGAAGTTTGGTGAAGCAGGTTAGTTGGAAAAGCAAGCAAAAGAGGGGCGGCCTAGAGGGCAGAGTCTCAGATGCAGGGGTCTGGGACAGAAACGCAGGGAGCGGGGAGTCGCGAGCCGGGAGGTCCCTGCAGGCAGCTGCCGGCTCCGCTCCATTCAGTTGCCCGGACGCCACGTAACGGACCCAGGGCCCGCGCCCCGGCCAGCCGCACGGTGGGCAGACGCGGCGCGGGAGACGAGTGCAGCGGGTGAGTCCGGGAGCCCTGGGCGGTGTCCACTGCCTCGGCCGAGCCGGCGCCGTTCCCACCCGCGGCATCCACACGCCGCACCCGGTGCCCGGCCACCCGGCCAGGATTAAAGCCATTGCGGTTCGTCACCTCGTTGCTCACCCTTCCCTGGCGGAGGCGGCGGGAAAGCGGTCCCTCCGCTAGTTGGAGCTCAGTCCCCAGAGCTGGGGAAGGGGCGCAGAGTCTCCCTCCACTGGCCGCCCAGCTGTATTCACGTTATCTAGAACTGCATCCCTTAGGTCTTATTCTTTTAAGATAATCATTTCTACATTTTATTTTGCTTATAAGGCCGCCTTGTGGTAGCTCATGTATTGTTCTCTTGAACCGTTATTTCTTCTTGCATATATATAAATGCATATAATACAATATATGTATATATTGTATTATATATAAATACAAATATATACATATTTATGGAAAAAAAGTATATTTTCAAGTATCTGCTTAATCAAATCCTAAACAGCTTCTTGGGCGAAAGGCTGGGAATGTTTGTTTACTCTAAACCACCAAAAGTGAAATGACCCACTCCATCAGCTCCCCTTGCAGATGAGGAAAGTGATGCTCAGAGCTGACTTGACCACAGCTCTGAGCATCCCTGAGTATCCCAGCAAGCTTCAGACAAAGAACACTAAGGGTCTCCTCACTCCCAAATCAAGGCATTTTCTAATATTCCTTTCTTGACATTCTTTCATGGTTCTATAAATATCTGTGAGTTGCATTGGTGGTGCCCCACGTGTACCTGTTATTGGATGGGTCAGTTTTGTATTTCTGCCCACCATCTGGATTCTAATGTAGCATTCTTGAGACACTACCTTATCTATCTGGTAAAATTGTTTCTTGATCCTGCTATGGCAACAGGTATTAATTAGGCCACCATGTAGAAATTGAATATTTCATAGACAAACGAGTGAGTGACTAATTGTAAGACATCCAACAATCCATAGTATTTTCAGCTGTTTAGTTTATGTTGAATAATTGTCTAAACATTTATATGTGAGGCTTTTGCATTTCTATACTGGGTATATAATGCTTCTCATTTTATTATTGTATGTTAAGGCTTTATTATGAGCTGCATCTGGTTAATTTCCAGAACTGTCAAAGATAGGAGTTAAGCTCTTAGTCTACCAATTCTCCCTGGGTGGGGTCCCATTATGTTGGTGACTGCCAGAGTTCTACTGCATCCCAGCCTTCCTCCTCTGTTTCCACCTCAGATTAAACACAATCTCAGATACAGTTAACCTGTTACTTTATCCTCCAAGTTTTTCTTTCTTTTCTATTCTCTACATTAGTGAATAATATCTGCATATCCTCTTTCCTTTCCCCTTTGAATATGTACTCCATCTTCCTACTGGCTTCTTCCACCAGGATAGAACCATGATTCCCCCAAAATCTGGACTCACCAGTTCTCAACTTTGCACCTGAAAAGAAAATCTGGAAACATACTGCATTGATTCTTCTTGGCCCCATTTGGTTCACCTGCCTGCCCCTGGACTGCTAAATTTGGGAATGTGGTTGCTGTAATTAACAACAATCCTTCAAATCATTTGAATGGAGTAAAAAAAAAACAATTTCTTAACTGATACCTTCTTATTTTAAAGGGAAAATTTTCTTATTTTTTTAAAGCAATATTTGTCTACCCAGAGTTTTATCTAGGCATATGGGACTGAAGGCTATTGAGAGTAGTCATTGCTAAAATGCTAGACTCTGGAGTCTAGACAAAATAGAAAAGAGGAAGATGTATGATAAAAAGAAAAAATCTAGGGAATTAAGTAGCTGAGTTACTTAAAGTAGTTGAAGTATTTATGTTCTAGTTGGCAATAATATGGGGTGAGAATTGAATTGATCGTGTTATAAGCATTTGGACTATGTATCTGATGGAAAGGTAGTGTAAGAAGATTGCTGTATGTGTGAGCCCTAATGGCTATGTGTCTTCATACCTGTTTTCTGGACAATAATACCAATTGAAATTGACATTAACTTTTAATCTTAGCCTCAATGCTGTGAAATAAACAAAGAACACCTAAATGAGAATAAGCATAGACCATTTATTCAGAGCCTGCTAAAGCAAGAGCACCAGTCACTATCACTTGGACTGGGCAGATACCCAATGCAGATAGGAGAGTGGGAAGTTTTATAGTGAAAAAAGGGAAGAGGTAAGATGTGTTCTAGACTCTGGAATTGATTAATCTGATCTGAGGTTGTTAACATGGGGAAGCTGGAGGAGGGCAAATGAAGGAGGCCATCCTGAGTGATTGGCTTGGTGAGCTTATTGGCTTTCTCAGTTTGGATTTGAGTTGAAGTCAGGGCGGGAAAACAAATATTAGGGAAACTGTTGGCCATTGGCAAAGTCCTGACTGATCTGGGATGATTACTGCAGAATTTATAGTTTTACTTTCTGGACTGCTAGGTTCAGAGATTCTGGGTCAGAGTTCTATTTTCATATGTTGTCTGGCCATTATCTGTTCAGTCTCTGAATGCTCATGAAAATTCATCCTCCTATTAGAAACTGAAATTTGAATAGATTAAATACTGTTTTTGAGAACATATAATTTGTTACCCAACCCTAGTTCATTGAATTTAAATCATTACAACTTATTAAGTGAACACTTTTTAGGCTTGTCATTGGAATAAACTGCATATATTATCTTATTTTAATATGCATATATAATCTTCACCATAACACTGTGAAGCATTATTAGTATTATTATTTTAACCATTTTCCAGAGGGAAAGCATGAAGCTGAAATACATTAACTACCATTCCCGAGGTAATACAATTAGTAAGGGGGCCACCTGAAATTTAACCCCACATGTAACCGATTTAAAAGTTATGTTCTCTGACACTTTCACTTTGTTACACTATCTCCTAATCTCTTACTTTCTTCACTTGTATCTGTCTATTTTATGTTAATTTATGTCTATGATCTCTGCCATCTGGCCTCCTTTTCTGGGTGCTTACAGGATGTTTGTGTAAACAGAGGTAATGCCAAGACCTTTCTGAAAACAGAAGGGATTCATCCTACCCTTTAATGCTGGAAAAATGTAGTTAACCAAAAACCAGTGAAATGGATGAGATGCCTGGACATTTAAAATCAGATAGCAAAGATGGAGGGGCAAGAATATGGTAGAAGACAGTGAAAGAACACAACTAAGAGGGTATGGTTTGCATAAAAATCAGTTCTTTAACTGTCCCTGCCTGTGCTGATGATTAGATGTTTTACAAACTATATACATTTTTTTTCTTTCTATGATTTTTGTATGTAAATGAGGCTTTATTATTTATTTTTTTCTTGAGAAAATAAAAAAAAACTATTCTCATGAATTGTCATTGCAATTAATAAACCTGAAAAATCTGAATGTTTTTGCAAGTGAAATTATGTTGGCCCATGTTAATTACCTTTGGTAATCTTCATTGCTTGTGGGACTCGCTTTAGACCCTCAGAATGACTTGATTATGGCAGAGGATATAGCATAACCCAGAAATGACAGAAGAAAGATGTGCATGGTAAAGGGACCAGAAATCTCAGGAACAGGTTTCTTTGTTCCCCCATCTCTGGGGCACACAGATGCTTGATGTATACTTGATGTATAATACTACTGGTGTGCATGTGAAACATGGGTGCAGAAGGAAACCCACATCCACTCTTAGTCATCTTCTATATTGAGCCCATCATAGAGATGTACGTTATTTTGAAAGTCCTCCTCCTCTAGGCTCCACCAAAATTGCTGCAGTTATAAATGTAATTATTTTTTTATTAAATAGTGCTGGCTGGCTCTGAGACCTGCTCTGAGACAACTCAGAGATCCATGGTTTCAAAATATTCATTTATTTTTAGTTAATGCATTCCATGGCTTTGGCCAAGGGTCAGTAGCTCTGGAGATGAATTACAAGCAAACCAAACCAGCTAAGATGACCCCATTCTATGCAGAGCCTGTGGACACAGCAACTTTTAAAATATATGCTTAAGCTTTTTCCACCTTAAAACAAGCAGACAAATAACCATCCTCTTTTACATCTACATCTCACTTCATATCTAGCTCTTTCCATTTCACATCTTCTTAGTTTCTGGAAAGTGTGGTTAGTGGATGTCTCTTCTTCCCCACTCATTCACTCCCAGGCTACTTCCTACCTAAATTCTGCTACTGTCATTTATAGATAATGTTCCCTTATGACCCGCTGTCAGATGACCTTTTGTGCCCCTAAGTCTTCATATATGACCTTTTTGGAGCTCTTGGAAAAACAGCCTAAAGAAACTCCTTTTTTTTTCCTTTTGTTCTCTCTAATCCCATTCATTCCTGTTTTTTTCTTGCAATTTCTCTAGAAATGGTTCATGCCAATCTTCTTGGCTTCTGTTGTCAAAATTCCATGTTGTTATTTTGTATTCTTATCCAACTACCAGGTGCTCTACAATGGTAATTCCCCAAATGCCTGTCTCCACTTTCAAACTTTCTCATGAATATCAGACACTTTTATAGCATAATCGTTAACAAGAACCATGCATAAAATTAAAATTTTCATCTCGCCTCCCACCTACCTGTTTTTTCCTCACATAGACACAATTTATTAGTTGTGCATGACAATACAATTATCTTGACACATCTTGACATCTTGATGCACTTATTAGTGCTCTCTAGTCATTCCTGCATGCCTGAAACTTGGGAATCATTCTATATTCTTCCTTCTCCATTACTCACCACATCAAATTTCTCACCAAATCAGGCTGTTTCTGCCTCTTAAAATCCCATTGGATTCCTCCTTATCCTCTCCATTTCTACTTCCTGTAGCTTAATTTTATAAAGTTCACCTGGACCCCTTCAGGAGTCTTCTCCATCACTTTTTGCCTCTGCTCATGTTGTCCTCCCCTCAGCTGTCCCATGGCTTGGCACTTGCTTTTCCCTTATATTGTGCCTGTCTGTTCACGAATAAGGTCCTATGATTCTAAATGGTTAGAATGGAATCTTGTGTGTGTGTGTGTGTGTGTGTGTGTGTTTAGTGCTGAGCATATGATGTACATTGAGCAAAAGTTTTATTTGAATGAATAAATGCACATACAATTTAGAAAATATTTATGAATAATAATAATATGCTATTCACATCCTCAAGAACAACGTTGTCCAAAAGACTTCTACAGTGATAGGACCATGCCGTAATGCAGATGCTACTAGATACATGGGGCTGTTGAGTATTGGAAGGTGTCTAATGTAACTGAGGAATTTAATTTTTAAATTTAATATGTGTAAAGCCTGCATCACACAACAGTGCAGATTTAGAAAACAGGCCCTCACATATTTAATTTTTGCTATTAACTCTTTAACATTTTTTAAGTTGCAGATCAACACAATATCTTCATTGTGTTTATTTATTTTTATGTGGTGCTGAGGATCAAACCCAGTGTCTCACACATGGTAGGCAAGAACTCTACCACTGAGCTACAACTGCAACCCTTAATTAACTCTTAAAATGGAATAAACTAAAAGCTGCTTTTTTTTTTTTTTGGTACCAGGGATTGAGCTCAGGGTCACTCAACCACCAAGCCACATAGCCACCCAACTCTACTTGTATTTTATTTAGACAGGGTCTCACTGAGTTGCTTAGTGCCTCGTCATTGCTGAAGCTGGCTTTGAACTCGAGATCCTCCTGTCTCAGCCTCCCGAGGTGCTGGGATTACAGGCCACTATGCCCGGTTGGTTTTTTAATTTTAATTTTTTCCTACTCTATTAACACCATTTCAAACTAAAATTTTGGAGGAGCTCTCATAGTTCAACAATTCTGTTCAATAAATATTTTTGAACACTTAGCAGGCACTTAGTAGGCACTGAGGTGAATTAAAGGTAAATAAAATACACAATTTCTGCATTTCAGGATTCAGCAGAAAAATGTCACCTGATAATGGAATTTGATTTCTGAAATATTATAATGTTATAATTTGGGGGACATTATTGATGGATTAAGTCAGTGGGAAAGAACATTTAAATTTTTTTTTCTGTTCTTCCTTTTCCCCTGTCTAGACTCTGAAGTAGCAAATGGGAGTGGTTTGGCAAAATGGCCAAACTGTTTCAGATTCCGCTGTACGCTTTTGAAGTACAGCAGTGATGAGCTTCTGAGTGTTTCTTTGGCATATGTAGTTTTCATCATCTCTTGTTCTTTCTGTCCTCCGCTTGATATCTCAATTACTTTCATATTTATTAATTTCTGTGAATTCTGTAAAATGATGTTACAGACAACCCAGTATCATGCCCCTCTGGCTCTAGACCATTCCATCAGGCTGTGCTGTTCATTGTAACTGGCTCTTTGTTGTATGATAGGAAATTTTGCATCAGTATGACAGCAGTTATACTCAGGCTAATTTAGATTAGCTAGCAAATATTATGCCAGAAGATCATGTACAAAATGATATTAGTAGGGTCCAAATACGTAGTATAAAATGTATTTCCTTACCCACTAATTTGAACATTTCCATAGAAAATGGCTATAAGAAGCTCTTGGCATAATTTCTTTGTAATAAATTCCCAATGCTGCTTATTACTTTTGATTTTCTTATTCTCCAGATGGCTACACATTTGCACTCTATTTATCTATTATTTCACAAAGCACAGATTTCTTACTGGGTGCCATTATTTATTTATTTATTTATTTATTTATATTTATATCCTTAGTTTGTTTTCAGCAAACAAAAACTGTTTCTCTTAACTGACAATTTAAGAACAATGGGAAATTAGTGAGAACCTTAATTTTCTAGACTGAGTTAATATTTCTCAAAGAGTTATTTTGTTGGATGGATTTTGATTTCTGTGTTGAATATTAACAATTCAAATCGTTCAGCAGACAAATTGCATGATTTCTAGAAAAATGTACTAAATATCACTGGTATTGACATCTTTTCTAAATCATAGTAATTAAAAAGCTAATGATTTATCTTTTTTAAAAAAATATTTGAATGGTAGAGCCATTTACAAGAATATTCTTATTTTCCTTGTAGCATAATGATAACCTCAGATTGATATACATTTTGACTTCCTTTTTAAAATATATAGTATAGTATACTGTTATACCAAAAAAAAAAAAAAGGAAAGAAAGAAAGAAAGAAAAGGAACAACAATAATAAAAGAAAACACTGCTTACTGCTGTTGAATTATTGGCCAGTCATGGAGTGAAAGCTATTCAGGTGCATTAATGTTTAGAAGGAAACATGTAATAGGAACTTGCAGCATTTTACTAAAAATTTCTCAACTAACAGCTTGAAGCTATAGTTAGAAGGAAATAAAACTCCATTGTCAAATTTCACCCTTCTTTATTTTCTGATTAGTTTTAGTCTTATATTTTCTTTCCCTTTAGATAATTCACCAGGCTTTGGCAAAAAACCTAAGAGAAGGATCGCTGAATGACGAGGGCATTGGGGCAGGGTAGCAGTGCATTACCTGTTTTTAATTTAGTGCATGAAGACCTATAAGGGTTAAAAAAAAAAAAACACCATGACCTTTGCAGAGGTCATATTTAAGGTAGAGTTAGTCTTTCCATTTTTATTAAAATTTAATTTGGGAACTCATGTGAATTAGAATTCTTTCTTATTTAGCAACATATGCTTTGTATTAATTCAGTAGTTTGCATTTTGAGGAAGATCATTTAGGGAATCTGAATGCATAAAAACCTGATATGCTCTGGAGACTCCATGCCAATGTGTGGATATCCTTTTGCAAAAGCAGGAAAATCAACCCCAGGTAGCAATTCTTAGTAGAATTCTAGAAGTAACCTTGCTAAGAAAACTAAGGATTCCCCTCAGGTTATCCAACCTTTAAACCCCAAAGTTTTATAGAAAGGACTTACAGAATGAAATGTGATGATGTTTTACAAAAGCAAACAGATCTTGCTGAGTGTTATTAAAATTTCTCAACTAATGTTGAATAATGAGGAGTTTGTTGTTCATATATAACCTCAGAATGGTTGACAATATCAGTCTTTCTCAAAAAATAATTATTGAACCTCTGGCAGGATCGAATTTTATATACCTTAATACTACATTAATAAATGTAACTGAGTTTTCAATATTTTGTTCCTTAACAGACAATAGATTTGAAAATGTTTAAGGCATCTGCTTGCTGTTACCTTTAAGAAAAGTTATTAAATCCATAGACAAAGGCCTGCAGTTTTCCAAAAATATATTCTACATTTTCTCTTACTAAACATCATAAATAATCCACAGATACAGCTTGGAGATAATGCTTCCCCTGCTGCTGGATCTGTTACCAATCTTTAGTCAGGATCTGTTTCTCAAGAGATTTCTTTCTTTGTTAGTGAGGTGCTTAGAGTGTGCACAATTACAAAGAAGAACCCTTATAGGTATGTGGACCTAGAAATATTGTACTGAGGAGTGAGTGTGGTTTTTTTTTTTTTTTTTTTTTTTTGTGTGTGTGTGTGTGTAGAACCTGAATACTAACATTCAGGCTGGAGAAATATATTCCTATCTTCCTTAATTGAACTTAGAGTATCCTTGGAAAATTTCAGCTAAAAGATGGTGAAATCCCATTTGCAATATGCTTTGACTAGTATAGAAAACCTAACCTTAGTCTCCAAACTGATGTGTGTACAGAGTGACACACCTGGGAATTTTTCTCAAAGTCAAATTTCAACTCTGTTGCCCCCTCCCATTAGTTCAGCAGGAAATTTACTCTCAATTAATCTTGGTATCAACTCTGCCTCCTCTACAAACCCAGTAAAATCTCTTTTTGGAAAATTTATCAAGCCTTTGCTTCTGCAAGAGTGGTTCCTTTCCCCACCTAGCACTCTACTGCCATATGTCATATTTTCCACTGGGAACACCAACCTTTTAATGGACTCCCTAGATTACCCTTGAACTTGATGCTACCCAGGAGCACAGGTGTGTTTGGGAGTCCTCATGCCAGTGATGCAGCCAGCAGTCATTCTCTGAGAATGACACATTCTTGGGTGCTGTCACAGGCTTCCTGGGCTTACAAACCTCTTCCATCACTGGTCTTGGGGGAATATTCTACCCACTTCACTGATCATTTTAAATTCTTGGGTTGGGGGATGTATATCAATGGTAGAGCACTTATTGTCTGGCCTGCCCAAGGCCCTGGGTTCAATCCCCAATACCGCTAAAAACCAAAACAAACAACAAACAAGCAAACACCCTTTTATATTCCTTTTCAATATGCTCCATGTGTTAAAGATTAAAGAGATTTCAGATCACTTCTATTTTTCCCCAGGTCAAAACCCTTGAGACATACTATATACAACCACAAAGTCTTATTATGAGATTAAAATGGCAATGGGTGAGTTAGGGGACCATGTGGGGAGACCAGATGCAAATTAGTCTTTCAATATATTTATTGAATGGAACATTTTAATAAGCAGGCTGTTGAATGGAGTTGGGGAGGGTGCACTTTGATTACCCTGGAACTTAATTAATAATTTTCTTTATTATTAGAGTGGTTCCTAACTGAAGTATTTATGTCATTGACAGTAACAAGATTAGTTTGAGGTTGTACATGAAAATTTATAGTGTAATTGCTATGTACTTAGTGTTTGATAGAAGATGTATTATTGAAATATAAATTGGTGTAAGTTGGCTTGAATGACACCATTGGCAATATGTGAACACATGACAAAACACAGTGGTGGTGTAGAAATGACCAGACATGATAATGCATTAGGACCTCATTTCTATGAAAAGTCATGCTCTACAAATTTTTAAAAATCATTATTTTTACAATTTAGAATTGTCTGTAGTTTACACATTTCAAGGAGGATGTGAAAATTATTGTAACACAGAGAGACTTCCTTAGTTTTCAACACAGAGATTTCCCCAAAGACTTGATTTTTTGGTTTTGAGGACTGTCATTTGAGTCATGAAAAATACACAGAAGTGTTCAATAAGTAGTTCTTGATACTCATAAAAAATAGAACCAAAAGGCACATTTTTTTGTAGGAGCAAAAATGGTATCATGGTAAAATGGCATAGTATTTTCTAATTCCCAAAGTTATTTCTTGCATAAGAATTTAAGAACTTCAAATTTGTAATTGTTTGTTTTGGATATTTGAGGCAAAATTAGTTACTGAATATAAATGCTTTAAGTACTTTATATTTTGTCAGAAAATGTAAATGATACTCAGTATTCACTGTAAAATTGTTTGATGTGACTGAGGTGAAATAATAATTGAATACATGATATTGACCTATGAAATAATTTAACATCATGAAAGCTCATTTGAATTGCTTGTCATTCTTTAAGTCTCAGGTAATTACCAGAAGGTGAAAGGCTCATCTCTTTACTCAGACAAATTCTGAATATAGTATGAGAGATCTTTGTGAATATATGTGTAGAAACTGACTTGAACTTTCAGTTCTAATTTGATTTGTGTGAGAAAGATGATATTTAATATTTCTGAAGATGTGCTTGGCTTTAGCAAAACCATGAGATGTAATATTTAATGCATCTTAACTCTAATCTATTAGACATAATGTAGACATAATATAAAGTCAATAGAACTTCATCAAATAGAGTGTTCAGGAATCATAGCAATAGAATTTAAAGATTTATGAAAGAAATTATTATAGATAGGCATAAGGAAGATGTTGAACAATCTTCTTTTCATGATTTTCTTTAGTGTTTTGCAGTACATTCAGCATTATCACAAAATCTATTACTGTATAATAAAGAATGAAAGTATATTAAAAAGTTTTTGTGAAAATAATTCTCAAGGTACAATTTATTCTTGCCTACTATTATGTTATGAATTTTCTAAAATAGGATTTTTAAACTTTTGGAACTTGGAATAAAATAAAAGTATTTGACAGGTACACACTCAGTACTACTCTCTGCTTTTATCCTTTTTGCTCTACTCGGCAAACATTTTTGTGAATTGTTTCTTGAGCAGCATTGAAAATGATGACCAGGAGTGGATCATACTTATTGCATCTTTGAACATTAAAATGTTTTCTCCGGAATCTGTGATTTGGATATTGGTTTATAGCTTATTATAAATAAGAACCTTATCTATGTTGAAGGTAAAATTATGCTACTTCCCATTGTAAGAAAATCTTGTCTTCAATTTCATTAAAATATATGTAAATGTCAACTGTTTTACTAATGATAACTCAAACTTTGACTTTTCAAGGTTATATTTTCCAGAAATTTTCCTATTAGTCACAATCCTTATTACAATGAAATGATGTTTTGATTATACAGAATAAAGGAGACAATGTCCTTGTCCTCTTAGCTCTCTTGACTCAGTGGGTAAATATACATGTCCATATTATTCAAGAGCATGTATAGTAAATGTATATGATACTGAGCTGCTAAAATAGAGAAGAAGTGGATGTTTCACAGTGAGAAGTAAAGGGAGACTTCATTTTAGATAGAGACCTAAGTTGTGGTCAAATAAAGAGACCATACAACATTGTGGCAGCATGGACATATGTACACTGCTTGTTATAACGGGTGCGCCTAAAATGTAGATTGTGGAGGCAAGGGGTACAGCAATTGTCAAAGGATATTTCCAGCATCTCCTGGATTTATAACTTCTAGGCCTTGTGTAAAAGTTCCTTGTTGTTACCCAAAATACATGATATGTAGTCAAATTGGTGAATGCCTTGAAGGCATAGATTGCCTCATTCATCTTTGTTCCCTAAATAAGTAGCACAGTAACATAAAAAAGATTCAGGCTAAAAACTGCTAAGTGAATCAATGAATGACTGAAGAGAAATAAAATGTTATAGAAGATTGAAGTGTAAGTGCATTTGAGAAGATAATCCAGTCCAGTCTCGTAGACATTTCCTGAACCTTTTTTTATAACAGACTTCATGAAAACTTTTGTAGCTTCTCCTTGATCACTTGAAGTGATATAAGGCTTGCTGCCTTATAACATAACCTGGTTCACTGTTGGAAAACTCAAATTGTCAGAAACATCCCCGCATGATTGCCAAAATATTCTTCCCTTTGGTGTAGAACCACCACCTGTCAGTCTGACTGCCGTTTTTTGGAATAGAGCCTATAGACATGCCAAGGTAGAACTTCCCTCTCCTCTCACCAGCCCCACCATCTGCATCTCTTGTTATTGTGAGGCGGCCATGTTGGTAGTCAGCAACTTCACCCTTGGCTGCATTTGTGACCAGGGATTACAGAGAGACTCAAACTTCAACAATAATAGTCCCGTGACTTCCCAGCGATACTTGATTGGATCAAATTATAGATATCTGGCTCATGGAAGGCTAATTAAAGTCCTCCTAGGGGCAACTGGAATCAACTTCCCTTTGGTGGCTGAAACTCTGCAACATAAAACTCAGGAGGTGTCAGCAGCCAAGATTTCTAAAACACGCAAAAAGTCAAATTGTAGAAAGAAATAAAAAAAAAAAATATTATGAAAAGAGACATGGAAGCCAAGGCAGAGAGATTGCTGATGGCACTTGATTCCCTCTATTTCTACTTTTCTTATGGATGGACAGCTGGTATTTCCCAGTATCCTTTCCATAAATATTGACTTTTATATGGCATGGTGTTTTGTTGTTGTTGTTTGTTTGTTTGTTTTATTTGATTGAGTTTCTCGCCTCTGCAACTACAGACGAACCAATCCAAAATTGGCAGTCTTGTGTAGGCATTTTGATGGTTAGTGTCAGTCGTGGTTGGCTACTCCTCTTCTTCTGTGAAGATCCAAGTCTCTGATTAAAGAGTCTCGTCAGGATTCTGTCTCTGATTTTTCCTTGCCACCCTCTATGCTTTGAGTTTGTATCTGTGCTCTTTATTGGCTATTTTAACCTGGCATAGGGATTTAGAAGCTATAAAGTTTGAATATCTGTTTTGATTCATGACATTGAATGAAATGATATATTATGGAGATATATTATGGAGTGAAAAGCTGGAAAAAAGAAACTCTTTGGCAAGAACTGTAAAGGATCAGAATTTTTACCAACTGGCCTGGTGCAGTAATGAAAACAGCCGGAGGGTTCCAGGCAGGAGACGTGGGGCCAGGATGATAGAATGCTTTGGATGAATGTCAACTGAAATGCAATAAAGCTTTTTGTTGCTGTTAACTTACACTTTTGCATTAAAGCTTGTTTCAGAATTAATAATTACCATGACTGTTTCTGGGATACTCTAAGCAAATCCCTGCCATTGGGACTTTTGCATCTTTCTTACCTCTTCCTGGAACACTGTTCCCTACAATCTTTTGGCACTTTTTCTGCATTTATTTTGGTCAGAAGTCACTTCCTCAAATAGAACTTCTCAGAGCACCCTAGCATAGACTCTTCCCATCTCCATAACATCTCTTCTACTTGCTGCCCTAGCTGTGTCCCAAAGGTCATGATATTTATATTTGTAATCATTGTCCAAAATATTTTCTTAGTTACATTCTCATATATTATTTTACATGGGTTATTTAAACTGTATTTCTTCATTTCCATCGGCATAAGAATTTTCTTTTTCTTTTTTCACTTTATGACATTATTTTGAACTCTCCTTTTTGAGATAACTACACCATCACAGAAAATTGCAAAGAAACATACCAGAAGGTCCTAAATTCCCTTTACCCACTGTCCCCCAATATTTTTAACATCTTAGGTAACTTTAGTTCAATAGTACCACAAAATTCATATGGGGTATTCACCAGTAATACCTGCAGATATTTCTGTGTGTGTATGAAATATGAATATGAAATTTTATCACATGTACAGTTTTCTCTATCTATCACCACAATCAAGATACTTCATCAGACCATCACAACATTCCCTAATATTTCCTGTTAACCATCCCTAGCCCCAGGCAACCACTGGTTTTTCTTTGCTATAATTATGCTCTCCTGAGAATAAATGAAATCATATGTATCTTTTTGAGAGTAGCTTTTTTTTTTCCCACTAAGTATATTAATTTTGGCTTCTTCTAAGTTGTTGTCAACATGATTAGTCTGTTTCTCCATTTCTCCTGCCTTCTTGTTTTGGCTGGATTGTACTCCATGGTGTAGGTGTACCACCATGCGTTTAACCATTCACCCACTGAAGGGCATTTGAGTACTATGTAGGTTTTGTGTATTATGGACAAAGCTGATAGGAGTAGAAAAGTTTCTAAGTAATAATAAGCTGTACCCAAGGTATGTTTTAAAGAGTGCAATTGCTGGGTAATATTGCTAAATCCATCATTAGTCTTAACAGTAACTGTGAAACCATTTTCAAGAATTGCTGTATTTTTTTGCATTCCAATCAGTAATTACAAGTGACTCAGTGTCTCTACATTTTTGCTAGAATTTGGTATTGGAACTATTTATTATATATCTATTTGTAAAGATAGGTGTTTAGATAGCTTGATGTGATTTTAATTTGCAGCTTATATTCTCTCATTACTGGGCAGGAATGGGAATTCCAGTTCCCTGCCAGGACTCCACTGACGCCTCCCTACCTGGGAGGGGTAGGAGCACCTTGTTACTTCTCCCTGTGGCCTCACTGACAGCACACCTGGGCTGGGCACTTATTACTGCTGGGCTGTGGTAGAAATTGAGACTTATCTTTTAGTGTGCCTTGATATCACGTTGGTGGGGAAGAGAGAAGGTACCCTATTACTGCTGTGTAGGACAGAAGCCAGGCTCCCCACATAGTCTTCAACTGACACCGTGGTAGATGTGGGAGTATGGGGCTTGTCTCTAAGCAGTAGGGTCAAAAGTCCTGTCCCTACCCGGCCTCCCTTGACACCACCCAGTGGGAAATTTAGGGTGGCTCGTTAGAGTCTGTTAGGGGTGTTATGTAGTCCTAAATGACTGCAGCTTTGTGCCTTTGACCAATATCTCCATCCTGGTAACCACTGATCAGCTCTGCTTCAAATTTCATAGAAGTGAATTATGCATAGACTTGGTCTTTGCGGAGCCACAGGATTTTTCTGTTGTTTGACTAGAATATAGAGGTATTGTCTATGTGTATTCTAACTAAGCTGCCCTTTTTCTGATCTTTTGGCTAGAGGAGCAGACTTTTGTTAGAGCCCTATCTGGTCTATACTCATTGGAATTTCTGGATAGCTGATCTCTGTGGCTTCAGGTTTTAGGATATAGAGGTTTAAAAAAATAAATCTCAGAAACTTACCAACTGGTCTCAAGACTCCTAGACTCTCCATCTGGCAGTCTGCATATGTTTATTGTATGTATATTGTCTAATTTTTTTTCTTGTTGGTTCTTAGGAGAAGAAATAAGGAAAAATACATCTATTCTGTTATCCCAAAAGTGGAGGCCAAGAGCACCAAATCCTATCGATGCTTCTAAATTTTCCACTTTTTCATAACTGAACGTTTCATCCATAAGCTTTTTTTCCTGAACTTGTTTAACTAATTCTTTTTTTTTCAGATTTATCAAATCAGCTTTTAAATTGCACCAGGGAGTTTAGAATTGCAGTTTAGAATTGCAGGAGTTTTCAGTTCACAAATTCTGAAGAGGCCTCGTCTCAAATCTACAGTGTCATTTTTTCATATTTTTTAGTCTTGAAATTTAAAACTTTAATGTTATATTTATAAACTGGTTAAACATGGTGGGCAATTTATTGTCTGGTAATTTCACTCTCTGGAGTACCTGTGGGTCAGTGTATGTTGTCTGTTGTTTCTGTTGATTTGCATCATCTACCCACTGTGCTGGGTTACCTTTGATTCTGCTGTTGCTCCACTTCCATGTGGCACTTTGAGGTCAGGTTTCAGTCTGTGCAACATCTTCACATGTGCTTTGTTTCTGCTTCATAAAATAGACCTTTGGAGCGGGTTAATTTCCTGGGCACTTTGACCTGGCAGAGTGTGATTCCTTCTTCTGTTTCCAGAGCTTTATGTGGCTTTCAAGAGCACTGCCTAACTTCTCAGCCACCTCTCTCAAGTCAGGCATTATTCCTAGAAAAATGTTTGTCTCACTCTGAATTTCTGTCTTCTGCCAACTCATGAAGCAGGTATTCCTTATGACATTGTGAGTTCTTACATTGCTTTTATGAGTATTCAGAAAATGTATTTCAACCAGATTTTATTCAAGTAGTGGTTTGTATAGAAGCATTTTCTGATTTAACCAATTCTACATTACTGGGAAAACTTTCTTTCCTTATTATTTGATGTTTCCAGTAATTTTGTATAGAACACAAAATAAAATTTCACATTCAACTATAGGTTTCATTGAATTAAAAAATAAAATGTTCATATAAAATAAAATTTAATTATGCTTTTCTCCCCCCTGTAGTTTTGCTTCTTTAACAAATTGGTCTTTATGAAATAGATTGGTTTATTTGAAAAAGCACTGGACTTGGATTCTGGGTTTTCTTTCACAGCACTTTTCTCTAATTAAGTTGAGTTTTACACTGAGTGAGTTTACTAATTCAGTCAAGGTTTCCTGGTTTGTAAAGTAAAAAGTTGAAAAAATAATTTCCATTCTCTAAACTCTAATGATTTAGGTCTAAAATTAAGAGGCAGTTTTATGTCAGAATTCACAGAATTGTTAGCTTTCTATTAAGCAGTTTAAATTTCCAATACATACTAATCTACAGGAATGACAAAGGTCAGAGGAACATGCAAAATATAGCACAGGGAGGTTGGCAGCAATGTGGAAATCTCTATAAAGCAAAAAGATTTGATTTTAGCATAAATAGCAAGAAGGAAAAAAGGAAGAATTCATTAATAAAAAAGACAAAGTCATTTTGGGTAAATGTTATATATGAACCTTGTTTTTATTATTACTCCAAACAATTTTTTAAAACAGTAAAAAATAATGACAAAATATGGGCATACGAACTTGAATAATTTCTGAACTATATACAAATATAGTAATATGATATCTGAAATTTGCTTGATCATGAATCAAGAATGAGTAAGTTAGACAGGGCAATACATGGGTATATAGAATTCAGATAGGCCACAAGTTGATAATTGTTGAAATTGTCTAGTGGACACATAGAGGCCTATTAAAACTTCCTGAGTTCCTGTGTATATATTTGAATTTCTACATAACAAAATGTTTTAAAAATGAATAGGGAAGGTATAGTAGAGATGATAGTAAGTCAAAAAATTTATTATATAAAATGAAAACACTGCAGGTTTCAGAATTCCCATAGGATTTTGAAGCCACAGTTATGATGGACAAGGCTGAATTATTTGCTGGTCATGCCAGGCATCTTTTTAAGTCATCATCGAAGCAAGGGATCAAATATCCCTCTTTAAGGAAGATTTTTTTATCTTTGGTGTTTCTAATGGGATCATAGTATTCCTAATATGAATAAGAGTACATTGTTGGATTTCCTTATATTTTAAGCATAATTTAGTATTGATTTTTACATGTCTATATTTTATAATATTAGAAATTCATTCTGATCATATTAGTTCTTGAATAGTTAACTCTTAGTGAAATTAAGTAGAAACTAATTTTGCTTCATTACATTTAAATATTTTTCTTTCTAAATAGGTTTCAAAATACTGCTAATAATCATGCCTGAAAATGAGAAAAGTTCTTGTCCCACTGAAAACAATCAAACCACGATAAGTAAGTTTATTCTAAATTGATTTTCTTTGAAAATAGATCTTGGGTAAATGAAATGCATGTCACTCACAGAAGTTGGTAGTTGCAAAGGCATAATCTTTTCCAGAATCAGGGAATGATAAAATCAAAATTTACTGGGACCAAAAAAGTGAATTAAGAGAAAGGAGCATTCTAGCTTAAGGAAAATCCACTATCCGACTAATAATCAATTTTTAAAATAATTAATGTTCAACTATAGGCTTAAAATAGGTAGATAGTATAACAGTGTTGTACTTGTTTGTGTCAGCTCTTCCTGGCTCATACGAGCCAATTGTATACATCACTCTACTTCATTGGTAGTTTGTAATTGGCCATGGAGGTAACTAAACTTTTACCAGTGCACTCTTGAGGATACACATACAGGGAGAGGGGATGTGACTCAATGGTAGTGTGCTTGCCTAGAATACAGGAGATCCTGGCTGGGTTCAATCATTAGCACCAAAATGAATGATTGATTGAATGAATGAATAAATACATATACAACATGGAAAATGAAAATAATGATATTTTAAATATTATGTTTGATTTTATAGCATTACCTTGCTCTATTTATCACAGCCTGAAATAGGAGTTTTTTTTTATTCAGTGTA
The DNA here is from genome assembly GCF_964194105.1 of Spermophilus citellus. Lineage (NCBI taxonomy): Eukaryota > Metazoa > Chordata > Mammalia > Rodentia > Sciuridae > Spermophilus > Spermophilus citellus. Next base: position 92,274,010 of record NC_138198.1, on the reverse strand, counting down.
ATGATAGCAATGTCATTTCTATGCATGATATTATAGCAGAGGTTAACATATTATAGCCCATGACCTAATCTCAATGTCTGAATAGTGGTCTTTTTTCTTTTTTTTAATAGTCCGGAAGGAAAGGATATTTTTATGTGTGTAGAGGGTCATAAAAACAAAAGGAAACAAAAAAGAATACATAACAGAGACTGTATGAGGTTCACAAATACTAAACATTTTATCAGCTGGCTCACTTGTGCATGAGGCTGCTGGGTGGTTCTCCTGACATCTGGTGGTCTCTGTATGGATCAGTTACACATCTGCAGTAAGTCACAGGTCAACCAAGCACCATTATTGATCTTGTTCATTTTGACTGAAGTCTTTCACATGCCAAAGGTCCTTAGACAGGAAAACTGGATGACTCAGCTCCACCGTATGTTGTCTGTCATACTCCAGTAAGCAGTTAGGGTGTTGATCTCATGGCTTTGGCATGATTACAAGAAGGAAGGCAGAAACACTGAAGGTCTCTTAGAGCCAATGCTCTGAACTGGTAACTATCAAAATGGAAGTAACAAAAGCAGCACAAAATCTAAAGGTTAGAGATTAGACTCCATATGTCTTCATGTGTTTTTTGTTGCTATCCCAGAAATACCTGAGACTGGGAAATTTATAAAGGAAATAGTTTTATTTTGGTTTATCATTATGGATAGTGAAGAATCTGACTATATCTACTCAGCTTATGGTGAGAGAGCCTCAAGCTGTGTCTTAACATCACCAAAAAGTGGAAGGGCAAGCAGGCATGATGGAAGAGGCAAAGCACAAGAGGCAGCCTTGCTTATAACGACCTGCTTCCACACAGTAGGTAACTAATCGAATCTGGTGCAAAGTGCATTGCTCTCTATTTATTACTGTATCACCACTTAAAGATCTCACCACCTATCAACACTATTAAACTGGGACCAAATCTGAATTGAGTTTTGAATGGCATGAACCACGTTCAAACTTCAGTGCCACCTCTTGACGGAAGGTGCTGCAAAGTCACATTAGAAAGAAGGTGAATCCCTGCAGGAGAGAACTATTGGGGGTTATGACGGTAATCACATTTCCACAGGCTTCTTCAATTATAAAGTAAAGTACTCATATAGTAATTCTAAATGTGGATGAAGTCCTGGTACAATGGATTTTGTGTTTGATTATTAATAGTGAGTGGAATTTCACTCCAGTATCACCACACTTATTTTCTGAATATTTGAATAACTTTGGTTTTTAGCTCTTTATTTCTTCTATCAATATTAATTTTGAAAATATTATTTTGTTTTGTGTAGTGATGTTTAAAAAAAAGATTTCATTTCTGAAAATTGACCCTGACCTTAAATTAGCAAAATGGACCAGGATATTCGTTTAAAATAATTCTCCCAAAGACATGATTTGGAAAGAAAATGGGCAATCAAATCATGCTGTTTCATAGCTCTTTTTGTTTTTTAAGCATTCTTCTTTTTTTTAACTTTTATTTTATTTATTTATTTTTATATGGTGCTGAGGATCTAACTCAGTGCCTCACACATGCTAGGCAAGTATTCTACTACTGAGTCACAACCCCAGCCCCAGCTGTTCTGAAACTCTTATTTAAATATTTGAAAAATGCTACAGAAAGTTTTTGGATTGAATATAATGTTAATTAAAAAGACCAAAGGTTTATTTCAATACTTCAAAGGGCTGGTTTTCCTTTGAATGACTTGACAAAATCTATTGATTTTGTACTAAAAGAAAGAATAACCAATCTAAACCAGTTTATAAGCAAAAGCTAGAAAATTATTAATATTAAACACAATGTGGGCCACCCCATCATTCTATGCAATGGAGAGACATACACAAAGAAAATCACACATCACATGTTAGTGAAATGTAAGTGTTCTGTGATAGATTATTTCTGTAAGTGCATGTGAAATGGAACTGTCTAGTTGGCTGACTCTTTGGAAAATAATATGACTAATAAATTGTCCTTTAAGATGTGTTTACTTAGCGAAGATTTTGTATTAAAATGACATTAAAACAATATTGGTAGTGCTGATATCAATAGCAATTATCAGTTAAAATTAATTTCCATTTCTTGTGTGATACCATCATTAAACTCCCTATTCTTTGTGGAAAACAACCAGCCAATAAAGAGAGCATTCAGCTTATCAGTCAAAGCACTGAGATGTCTGTGTTTAAGCCACAGGAATTTATTAGACCTCAGTGTTTATTACTTTGTCTTGGCAGATTTTAAACTTTTAAGTCCCAAGCCATCTTTGATGGATGATATACTGAATTATGACCAAACTTTTAAAAAGGTGCATCATTACCTCTGACCATCACAAGAACATAATGTGAGATCATATTTACTAACTTCTAGGAGACTATGTTCAAAATAAAACTACTTAACATCCCAAACAAATCTTTTTTTCTGGTATTCTGTCAATCATCAGGAAACTATTGTGGTAGTATCAAAATTCTTATTATACTATAAATAAACAACTATTTGATTATTCTGTGCTCTCAGTTGAAATACATATTAAAAAATCTTAAACATGCAGACCAACTGTGTTTTCATATGCCTCATACTTACATATGGTTAGCTCTGCTTTGGACAGTAATTTCTATTACAATTAAGAATATCTTTTTACAAAATGTCATGTTTTGATTTTCAGGCAATATTTTCACTAAATATATGAAACAGAATTTCATGGCAGTATCACATTTGCTTTCATTAGAATACTGCTAATATATTTATATTTCTATTTTTTGAGTTTTTTACCCTGTATCTTTTCTATATCATATATTTTCTATACAATAGGCAGAATAGTATCTTCGAATTTTTAAATAGGAAATATTTCACCTATGCAAATATATCTGATATATATATAAATGAATATAATATAATATATAAATATATATAAATACAATATCTGAGATATATATTCTTTATATATGTATATATATATATATATAAAGAATGCTGATAAAATTGGATGTCTGTGCATTCATGGTATAATTTGGATCTGGATTGTCCCCTGAAGACCACATATTAAAGAGTTGGTCCTCAGCTTGGTGCTACTAGAGCATGGTAGAAACCTTTAATGTGTGTGCGTGTATGTGCATGTGCATGTGTGTGCGTCTGCATGTTTGTGTGTGTTTGGTGGAGCTCAGTGGTGGAGCACTTGCCTTGTGAGGCTCTAGGCTCCATCGCCAGTCCATTGAAAATCACAATAGAAAAGAAGAGGGACCCAGTAGGAGGTTGCTGGTCATTTTTATTAAGATGGCTTTATAGTTACTGATTTCTTAAAGAGTCATATCCCATAAGTATATAGAGTCCAGGTTTATTTATGACTACAATTATAACAGACAGAAGCAGCTTGCTAAAAGCTTTCCACAGATAACAACTCTCCACTTTACAAATGCCATGCTGTATACTGGTCAGGATGTCTGTTAGCATTTTTTTCAAGGAGTTTTAATGTGGTTACCTGCTTCCTTTCTATAGGGACTTCTCCTTCACTTCCAAAGGGAGAGAATGGGTTACAAACCTGCAATAATCTTTTAGATTTAATTGGATGTTGATTTGTTCTTTGGCCTATAAATTATTTAGACCTATAAAATATTTTGGTCTTGAGTTTAACAGCTTTAAGATCTACCTCACGGAATATGTGACTGAGGTCCACCGTATATATCCTTACTAATTTTTATCTTTTGAGTCCTCATTAGATTGCAATATGTTAATTTACCTATTATTGGTAGATTTCTGTGTTTCTCTTTTTCTCTCCTCAAAGTTGATTTCACATTATTGGTTATAAAAATGTGAATAACTGTAATAATTTTATTTTTTATTTTATGGTATTTAGTATAGAATTATAAATATTTATACTTGTCTTCTTTAATATTTATATTGAGATCATAATTGTTATATTTAGTATTCATTGGCTTAAAATATATTTTACTATCACTTAATTTTAAACTTTCTGAATCACTTTATATGTTGTATAAAACATATTTTCTAGATTTCTCTTTATTATTCAGACAAAAAGATCAATAGGTCATGTTAGCCTATTTACAAGTACAAAATTTAACTATAATTACAAAAAATATGTCCTAATTTCTATTATATTTTTTATATTTTATAGTTAAATACATAGCCGCACACATATTGTGTGTATGGTTTACTGTCACTTTTAGCATTCAGAAAGCCTTGTTATTATAAAAATTACTCACATACTAATACCTTTCTTTTTTCTTTTTTTAGACACTGTGTATTTGATCCACATTATGAGTAATACTGAAATTAGCTAGGAAGCTTTTCTTGACTTTCTATTCCATTTTCTTAACATTTAGTATAAAGGAATATAATTTTATTCCCAGTTTATTCTTATATGGTATACATAGTATACCTTACGTGTACTCCCCCCATTTCTTACCCAACACCATGGTTTTTATACTGCATTGGTAGCACAAGCACATGAGTCTGTAATTCTATCACTTGAAATTGAATTGAAATTTGTAATTTAACATTTTTAGTATACTTATGAGATTGTGCACCCACTACTATTATCTAATTCTAGAGCACTTTCAAAAGCTAGTATATTCAAGGCTTGCTGCCAGTACCTGTGCCAAATTTCTCCTGTCCTCTTTGTTGTTTGATGGCCATCTCCCAGTGGATTCAGCAGGGAGGGATTGCAGAAATACATTGTTTCAGTTTTTGAACACTCATAACATTTTGCTGTGGCTTATATTCTTTTTTTTTTTTTTTGAAAATTCAACTTTATTTACAAAAGTTCTATCAACAAAGATGCCATTCCACCCCTTCAAAATAACTGATAATTTTCACAAAAACCATTTACATAGTTTAAAACTTTCTACATAAAACCATATTATGGGATAAGCAAACAACCTTACAAGATGATTCAAGACATATAAACAAAAAATAAAAAACAACATCTAGCATGAATGCTCTATTGACAGAATGAAGAATCAAGAATCACACTTTTTAATGTGCTGCTCCACCAAGAAATGGAAACATGATAATATTTTGGGAGGTAAAGGCTTCACAATAAACAGTCTTCTTACTTAGGATGGTTTAGTTGTGATTATTTAGGGTTGATATTGCAGGCTATTATTTATGCTGATTTTATAAAATAAGTCATCATCATTGTAAAAAGAGTACAGACATTTCTATACAGATTTTTCTACCAATGAAAATGCGGATACTGGCTTGATCTCATTATTCAGGCCAATTAATAAAATGCATAAAAAGAACTTGAGACCACAATCATCAGGTGACTTACAAAATTAGAATTTTCCCTGAAATCAGTGTATTATCCTTTATAGTATATATAAATTTTAATTCTTCATAACAAGACCATATAGACTATTTAACCAACAGTTTAAAATAAAATTATCCAAATTACTTATTCACCATTTACATGTGATAATTACTTAAAAATTCTTTAAATTTAATCTAGGGGGATAATTACTCTCACATCACAGCTAAGTCACGAGGAACTTCAAAACTTTGGAAAAAAAATTCATCCCTGAGAAGTGAGAGAAAAACATCTAAAAACCCAAACAAACAACCCAGAGAGAGAGAGTCTTGTACCCTTTAAACAATTTTTACCATAGCACAAACTGTTATTAATAGCCAGTAATCAGATGTATTTCAATCTTGGACAGCTACCACCTCTGGTGACTTGATCTTTCTGTAATTAAACTGCAAGTGCAGTATTTAAAAAAAAAAAAGTCAGATAAATAGAAACTCTGGTTTTATTTTAAATTTTACATTTTTGTCAAGTGAAATATCAGCCTGCTAAGAAATGAATATTCTAGTAATGACTGAAATAATAACTTCACTGGCATCTCTTCTTCTGGGTCTCCATTTCTCCCATTGTTGTTCACCCAAATAATAAAAGCAGTACGATAGCAACTGAGTTTACTATTATCAATGGCACTCGCATTACAGTTCTTACAGATCGAATCAGGTTCGTTAGCTGAGATTTAATTCCTGGTTCCTCTCCGAATCCACCAATTCCCTGGTCCGTTCCCCAGCCAATGTTTTTAAGGAAGCGCTCCTGTGCGCACGGCGATGGCGTTGACACACAGCAGGGCTGCCTGAAGTAGTGAATACAGGGTAAAGGCCATGGTCACCGGGAGCCTTCACGAGGCCCAACTGAATCCTCTCCCGCCGCCGCCGTAGCGGACGTGGCGCCCTGGCTTATATTCTGGAATGGCACTTTTCCTTGGTAAATTTCTTGGCTCACATTTTCTATTTTCTTTTTAATTTTTGTGTATATGAGTATCTTAAATATGTTACCCAACTGCAATTTGGCATGAAATGTTGCCAATCTTATTTTAATTCCATCATAATCAATCTAGATTTCTTGCTTGTATTCCCAAAGTATTATTTATTTTTCTTTAAAGTTCAATTTTTTTTCCTAGACTACAACATAAAACTTGGAAAATACAGAAAATTGAAAGGCCTAAGAATAAATCACTTTTGCTTTTTGTATATATTACCTTTTTATGCATATGCATATGTTTATATCAATGTGTTCTAACTCTCTTGACTTAAATTACTTCATAAAATTTTATGCATTTTTACCACTTGATAATTACATGTTATTGAATAATAAGGAGCTTATTCATCATAATTTAAATAACCATTTTTTTATTTTGGTACGTGTGCTATTGTGATACTGTTTTAATTTTTAAAAATTGAGCTTTCATTAACATACCATAAAATTCACCTTTTAAAAATGTATGATCCAATATTTTTAGTGTACTCAAAAAGTTGCACAACCACTAACATTATTTAATTCTAGGCCACTTTCATAACCACCAAATGAAATCTTATACCATCAGCTGTCATGCTCCGTTCCCCCTCTACCTAGCTTCTGGCTACCGTAAATCGATTTTCTTTCGCTGTGGATTTCCTTGTTCTGGACATTTCATATCTATTATTTCATAAAATGGTTGTCTTCTTTTCCACCAGAGCAGTGTCAAAATTCCATGTTGTAAAATGCATTGGTATATCATTTCCTTTTATCATTTCTCTTTATCAATATTCCATGTGTTTTTCATATATTCATCAGTAGGTAGATATAAAGTTGTTTCCATTTGTGGGCTATTATAAATAATGTTGCTCTGAATGTTTGAATACAAATTATTGTGTGGCTATGTGTTTTCATTCCTATTGAGAATACAGTTAGGAATGACATTTCTGGGTCGTTTTGTAACATAATGTTTAGCTCTCTGAGTAATGGCCAAGTTGATTTCCACAGCAGTAGCAGTAATTTATGTTCCAATTAGAACTATATGAAAAGTCCACTTTCTCCACATCTTTTTCAATATTTGTTATTTTCTGTTATTTTTTTTAAAGCTTTATGATCATCACCATTGCAGTGGATGTGAAGTGATGTATTATTGTAGTTTTCATTTGCATTTCCCTAATGGCTAAATACAAGGAGCATCTTTATATGTTGGTTATTAGCTATTTGTATATCTTCTTTGAAGAAATGTCTATTAAATGCTTTTCTCATTTTTACATTGGGCTGTCTTTTTAAAAATTAGACTTTTGTGTATTCTGGAAACTAAACTTTTTTTCTGATGTATTATTTGCAAATATTTTGCCCATTCAGGGGTTATGTTTTCACCTTTGCCATCGTATCTTTTGTAGTACAGATGTTTTAATTTTTTTATTTCTTTGACATTTTTATTTTTATAAAGTTTATCTAATTGCTTGTTTCTTTGATGTCATATGTTAAAAATTATCACAGAATTCAAGGTTTGGTGATATAGGAAAAAACAGTTTCCCCTGCTATATACTCACAACACAGAATACTTCTGTGACCCTAGATATGGTGAATTTCCCTCCACACACCAAGCAATTCTGCAGCAGATTCTCCAGTGGACATTGGCTGCATAATCAGTATATTCAATTAAATTCTGATGCTGTCTTTCCTGAGACAGTGTCAGGTCCCACGGGTTGAGGGCTCAGTTCAATTTTGGATGCCACTCACACACTTATGATCCACCAGATAACAACTGAGATTGCTATGATCCCTTTCCCTGTTTCTATTAATTTGCATGATCAGCTCAAGAAACTCAGGGAAACACTTTACTAAGGTTTACCTCTTTACTATTAAGTAGATGAAAAGAATGCAGATGGAGCTGGATGGGAGAGATATGGCAAGGTACGTGGGAGGAGGAGGGAGCTTTCTGGTCATGCCCTTTTTAGTTATGCCAGAACCTCCACCATATGTTCTTCTATCTTGAAGGCTCCAACCCTACCCTTTTAGGTTTTCACAGAGGCTTGATTGATTAAATCATTGGCCATATATAATCTCAATTTTTAACCCCTTTTTCCTCCCCAAAGACTGGCAGTTGGGACTGAAAGTTCAGACCCTCCAATCCTCCAATTGAATGGTTAGATTCCTGTCAACCAGCCCCTATCCAGGAGTCCATCCGAGGTCACCTCATTAGAATAAGAGATTTCCTATTGCCAAGGAATCTTGAACCTCTGTTAAGGGATTGGGAATAGAGACTAATATATATGTATTTTCTATAAGGTCACAAAGGCCTTTTGTTTTCTTCCAAGAGTTTTATGGTTTTAGTTCTACATTTTGGTCTGCAATTCATTTTGAGTTAGTTTCTTTAGCGGTCCAATTTTTGTTCTATCACACATGTGGATACCCAATTCTACCTGTACTATTTGTTGAAAACATACTTTTTTCTTTTTTCTCATAGACTGTCTCATGAATTGACCATGAATATAGTTTCTTTCTGGAATCTTAGTTCTCTTCCATAAATCTATATGCCCATCCTTATGCCAGTATCATGCCATCTTGGTTATAATAGATTTGTTGTAGTTTTTGAAATCATGAAGTATGATTCCTCCAACTTTTTTCTTTTTTTTTTCAATATTATTTTGGTTAATGTGGACCCTTTCATGTCCATGTAGATTTTGAGATTAGTTTTATAATTTCTGCAAAAAAAGCATTTGAAAATTTTCTAGATATTGCATTGAATTGATAAATCAATTAGGGGGAATTTTAGCATCTCAATAAGATTATAATCTTCTAATTCATTATTGCAGGATGTATTTTGATTTTTGTAGATCTCATTTGTTTTCAACATATGACGGCTTTCTCCCCCTTCCCCATTCACAGTTTCTGGTATTAACATCTTGCATTATTGTTGCAAATTTAATATTGATACATTATCATGAATTAAAGGCCAGAGTTCACGTTAGGGTTCATCTTTGTGCCATATAATTCTTTGGTCTTTGACAAATGCATGGTGTTGTCATGCTTCTCAGCTTTCTTTCCACCTTAAGTAAGACAGGGAGGCTAGAGGGATAGGAGTTTCATTTTTCTTCCCTTAATTGGTTATTTTGTGTTGAAGTAGTTTTCCTTGAGGAATGGTGGAAAACAGAATACTGTTAGGCTTGTTTCAACCTGGCCTTTTTTTTTTTTAACATAGGGCATATTTCAAAATAGTTACTTTACCCCTCCTTCTAGAAACAGGAAGAAATATTTCTCTAGTCTGCTGTGAGAACATAGTGGAGCTCCTGGAGATCAAAGTAGCGAAGGTGTGCTTGGCTCTTTAAGACTGATTACCCCAAAGCTTTTAACTTTCAAGCTAGTTCACAACTCAGCCTCCAGCAGTTCATTGAGAATGGATAACTGTGCTTTTAACTATACTTCCTTTCCCTTGCAGTCAAGTCAATGAAAAGCAAGAGATAAGTGTTGTTGTTGTTGTTTTTTTTAACCTATTCTTGGCTGCGGCAACTTCTGTTAGTAAGCCTTGGTTCTTTGTATCTGCACTACTTTCCTGTTTTTGGAAGTGACAGTTTACATTATAGCTTTAATTCCCTGATAAATCTAAGAAGAGGCAGTGCTTTTGTTCAACTTTTTCTTTTTATGAGGATAGTGATGACCTCCAGAGTTTTTATATATCAGAGTATAACTACAGTTTCCAAACCGACTTTTTACTAAAGTCTGTTAGCTTTATTTCTCTGTATGGACTATACTTTCTTTGGTTTTTTTATTTTTGTTGTTGCGTGTCACAAATTTTTGTTGAAAACTAAACACTTAAAATAATAGGCATGTCTCAGAAATATTTTAGATTTGGTCAAACTGCTGTAATAAAGGAAATGTTGTAATAAAGCAAATCACATGATGTTTTTGGGTCTGTGGTACAAATAAAAGATTTTTAAAATATGCTGTGGTCTATTAAATGAGGAATAGCACTATATCTAAAAAGTACATCTTATTTAAATTTAACTTAGTTAAAATACACTTTATTGCCAAAAGAATGCTAATGATCACCTGAGTTTTGAGTCATAATCTTTTTTTTTTTTTAAATGAGACATATTCTTTTTGCTGGTGGAGAGTCCTGCGTCTATGACTGATCAGGGAGGTGGTTGAAGAAAGCTGGTGGCTAGGTGATTTCTTAGAATAAGACAACAACTGGGCTTGTAGCTCAGTGGTAGAGTGCTTGCTTCACATGTATGAGGCACTGGGTTCAATAAATAAAGGTAATGTGTCCATTTACAGCTAAAAAAATATTTAAAAAAAAACAACAATGGAGTTTGCCACATTGACTCACTCTTCTTTTCACAAAATATTTCTCAATATCATATAATGCTACTTGATAGCATTTAACATATTGTGGAATTTCTTTCAAAATTGGAATCAATCATCTCAAAAACTGCTGCTTTATCAACTCTGCTTTGTAATATTTGAAATCTTTTCAGCAGTGTTCACAGCATCTTCATCATCTCAAGAAACTACTTTCTTAGCTTACTTATAAGAAGTAACTGCTTATCTGTTCAAGTTTTATTACAAGATTATAGCAATTCAGCCACATCTTCTGGCCCCACTAATTTTAATTCTCTTTCTATTTCTACTAGATCTGCAGTTATTTCCTCCATCAAAGTCTTGAACACCTTTGAGCCATCCATGAGAGTTGGAATCGACTTCTTCCAAACTCCTGTCTATGTTGATATTTTACCTCCACCCACAAATCATTAATATTCTTAATGGAATCTAGAATGTAGAATCCTTTCCAGAAGTTTTTCATGTTTTGCCCAATCAATCAATCAATCAGAGGACTCACTCTATGGCTGCTATGGTCTTATGAAATGCATTACTTAAATAATAAGACTTGAAAACTGAAATGACTCCTGATCATGGCCTACAGAATGAATGTTGCATTAAAAGGTGTGAAAACAACATTAACCTCATTATATATATCATCTAGCAGAGCTCTTGGGTGGCCAAGTACATCGTCAATGTAATATACTGAAAGGAAGCACTTTTATTCTGAGCAGCAGGTCTCAACAGTGGGCTTATTCTGTAAACCATGTTGTAGATAGATGTGCTGTCATGCAAGCTTCATTGTTTAATTTATAAAGCATAGGCAGAGGAGATTCAGTATAATTCTTAAGGACCTCAGGATTTTCAGATTGGTAAATAAGCATTGACTTCATCTTTAAGTCTGCAGTTGCATTAGCCCCTAATAAGAGATTTGGTTTGACCTCTGAACCTTTGAAACCAGGCATTGACTTCTCTCTGCCCCTGAGAGTCATAGATAGCCCATTCTTCCAATATGAGGCTGTTTCATCCACATGGAACATCTGTGTAGCTGCTTTCACCAATGTAGAAGCTAGATCATTGGCAAAACTTCTGCATCTTCTATATCAGCAATTGATGCTTCACCTTGCATTTTTATATTATGGAGCTGGCTTCTTTCCTTAAACCTCATGAACCACTTCTGCTAACTCCAAACATTTCTTCTTCAGCTTCTCAGACTTCATAGAAGAAGAAAGTTAAGGCCTTGTTCTGGATTAGGCTTTGGCTTAAGGGAATGTTGTGGCTGGTTTGATCCGTCCAGACCTCTAAAACTTTCCCCATGTCAGCAACAGGCTGCTATGCCTTCTTATCATTCATGTGTTCACTGGAATAACATGTTTAATTTCTTTCAACAACTTTTTTCTGGAGTCACAATTTAGCAAGCTGCTTGGTGTAAGAAGCCTGGCTTTTCAACCATCTGGGTTTTCAACATGTTTTTCTCATTAAGCTTAATCATTTCTAGCTTTTGATTTAAAGTGAGAGACTTGTGACTCCATCTCACTTGAACACTTAGAGGCCACTATAAGGTTATTAATTGGTCTAATTTCAAAATTAGTATCTCAGGGAAGAGAGAGGCATAAGGAAAGGGAAGGAGATGGGGAATCACCACATGGAGTGGTCAAAACAAACACAATGATTATTGATTAAGTTTGTTGACTTTCATAGGGACAGTTCATGGTGCCCCTAATTTTAATAGTAATGTTGAAGAGCACAGATGACATTTAGCAATAATTTTGAAATATTGATAGAATTAGCAAAATGTGACTAAGACATGAAATGAGCAAGTACTGTTGGGAAAATGGTGGCTGTAGACTTGCTTCACTCAGGGTTGCCAACAATTTTCAATTTGTAAACAATGCAGTGTTGACAAAGTACGATAAAGAAAAGTGGAGGACAAGGAGGTATACCTGTAATAGGAAGGTTGTTGACTTGAGATCCTTCTCCTTCCTTAGGGTCGATTTTCACTGCTGATTTTTGTAGTTGTTGATGTAGTGACTTTTAGTTTTTTAGTGACTTTCTAGTCCTTAATATGTTTTGTCATCTGTAGCCACTTAGCCTCTACTAGTCTGTTTAGTGATCAATTAATGATTAAATATATATTTCTTTAAATCCTGGAATGAATCCACCTCGTAGTCTCTAAATGTTGGGGAGCACCTTTAACACTCACCCAGGGAGATGGCAGCCCTGCTTTTAAGTCTTTCCTTCTTTTCATGCAGTGTCTCAAGGTCAGCCAAAGGTGAGAGATTAGGACTTTTTCAGCTCTTTCTTGATCATGCACATGTGACCTTGTAAGTGGAATCTTCTAGGGAATGACCAGTTATGTTGAAAAATGTCAATTATTTAGGAATGAGGCTTTAATAATAACTCTCCTCTGCTTCCTGTGGTACGGAGACATGTGGCCTTTTATTTGTTAAGGCTCTGTTGATCTGGAAAGTCAGAGATGGGACAAGGGAACATTAAATTGTATTCTTACCAAGATTTATCTGTTCATTAAGAATAAATGATTCTGGGGTTTCTGAAAGTTTTGGTATATTTCCATAGCCCTGCAATTGGACCATTTTGCCTCTTCTTTTGCTTTGTATTTATGGAGAGGTGGATTTTCAGATGTCCTTAATTCACCATGTTCTCTGACATCTGTGTTTAGCTTCTGTTTTTATTGGTTTTGTTTTTAGATAAGCATTTAGAATTGGAATTTGGCACAGATATGAGGATTCAAGTGACCTTCTGTATTCCATGATGTTTTCCAGAAATGTACATAGTGTTGACTGTGTGTATCAGTATTGCTATGACATATTATATTTTATTTAGTCATTATGAAATAGCTAATTTAGCCAATGCAAATGATCTGATTCCAAAGTTGCTTTTGTTTATATTTTTATTACCAGAGAGTATAAATAATTTTCATGTGTTCATTTAACTTTTCCTCCTCTCATTTGAGCTTTCTAATGATGGATTGGTAATCTTTAAGTGTTTGATTATATAAATGAAAACTTAAGCCTTTATGTATTATTTCTTTTTGTGTTATATTAAGTGAAAATAATTGCCCACGGCTTCCTTATGAATTTATGTCTTACTCAAAGATGATAAATTATCCTTTTTAATATATTATAAATTCATTTAAATAGTGTAGGATTGTTATATTTCATGTTAATTTTTATAGTTTCAATATATTTAAAAATTTAAAGTTCTGTAATCTATCAGGAATTTTCTTTGATGTATTATTTTACTGACAGCATGGTTTCAATGAACAGCTGCTATTGGAATTTTATATTATTGGAATATCAAATAGCAATACCAGTTGATCACTGGACAGAAACATTTAAGTGCATCTGTTTATTTGAATAAGTGTTTTTAAGGGTCTGTTTCATATGCAACTCTGTGTAGAAAATGATTATTCTTTGTGTGGTCATTATTTCTTTTATTTATTTATTTTTTGTAGTTGTAGATGGACAGAATACCTTTATTTTATTTGTTAATTTTTATGTGGTGCTGAGGATTGAACCCAGTGCCTCAAATATGCTAGGCAAGCGCTTTGCCACTGAGCTACAGCCCCAGCCCAATCTGGTCATTATTTCACTCCCTTATTCCTTCGTTTATTCTGAAATTCCCTCAATATACATGCTTATATTATGCTTGGGTTTTTTTTGCTGGATGCAAAATATACTGTGGCTATGAAGTAAGTATGTTCCCCTTATGAAACTTGGGTTCTGAAGGAAATATATAAAAAGATTGTTGCTGGTGTTTTAGGAAAATTATTATGAATGTTGAACTTTGGGATATCTTGTTTCTCCATTTCACACGCTGATTTTTTGTTAAAATAACTCTCAATTCTATTTACTTTCATTTTGCAGTTTGAATCTAAACTGACTTTTTAAAAAAGATTTTTTGAACTGTCCAAAGTATTTATAACATTGTTTTCTGACATCTTACTTTGCAACTTAATTTATTATCATAGAGTAGCAACTGGCTTTGTATAGAGTAGCAACTGTTTCTTCTCTCTTCAAAGATATACACTTCTGTATGTTGCAGTTGCCTTTTAGAAATTTCCTTATAATATTGGGTACACTAATATTCAAATATTTATAGGGCTAGGTCATCTCTTGCAAATGCGTGCACATTTGCCATCATTTTCAGATTTCCTTGTTATTATTGCCTAGTTTTAAAATTTAAAAATGATAGAATTCTAAAGAAAATACTACTGCTCTTTCCAGATCAGTTATTAAATTGTAAAAATCAGACACTTTAAAATCTTTTTAAAATTTCATCATGAAGATCATAATTTGTGCTCTTGTTTGATTAAACATTTCTTTACATCCCAGTAATATGTGTACCATTCCAAAATCCTTTTTGAAACCTACTTTGAGCTATTTTTTCAGAGTTTGTACTTTTGTGACTATTATTCTCTACCTTTTGATATTTTTTACTTCATTGTTGCTGATAATGTTTTTTTTAAGAAATCATGATAGATCATGATAGATCATTTATATAACTTTTTTTTTTTGCTTTTTCCTACTAGATTATTTTTTATTGCCCATGTCCTGTGCAGGAGAGGGAATGAGGTTCCCCTTTGGTGGGATGAGCTGGCTAAGAAATAAAAGCTAGGTCAGGTGGTGGTTCCATTCCAAGTTTTCCAGGGATCTCCATACTGCTTTCCATATTGGTTGCACCAATTTGCAGTCCGACCAGCAATGTATGAGTATGCCCTTTCTCCCCACATCCTTGCCAACGCTTATTGTTGTTTGTATTCTTAATAGCTGCCATTCTGACTGCAGTGAGATGAAATCGTAGAATAGTTTTGATTTGCAGTTCTCTAATTGCTAGAGATGTTGAACATTTTTTCATATGTTTGTTGATTGATTGTATATCATCTTCTGAGAGATGTCTGTTCAGTTCCCTGACCCATTTATTGATTTGGCCTAATTCAACAGATGAATGGATAAAGAAACTGTGGTGTATATACACAATTAAATATTATTCAGCATTAAAAGAGAATAAAACCATGGCATTTGCAGGTAAATGGATGGAGTTGGAGAATATAATGCTAAATGAAATAAGCCAATCCCCCCAAATCAAATGCGGAATATTTTCTCTGATATGTGGATGCTGATCCATAATGGGAGTATGTGAGGAATGAAGGAACTTTGTATAGGGCAAAAGGGAGGCAGGGGAAGGGAGGGGGGATGGGGGTAGGAAAGATGGTGGAATGAGATGGACATCATTACCTAAGGTACATGTATGAAGACACAAATGGTGTGACTCTACTTTGTGTACAACCAGAGACTTGAAAAATTGTACCGTATATGTGTAGTATGAATTGAAATGCATTCTACTGTCATATATAACAAATTAGAATAAATAAATAAATTTTTAAAAAGAAAGAAAAGCTAGGAAAAATAGTATGAGGGAATAGCCACAGAACACAGAAAATAGTTTCAAAAGCGAGGGCAGGACGGGCAAAGTTGACCAGCTGGTCCAGCTTCTAACTAAGAAAGGAGCCCATGTTTGCTTTATTTATATCAGAAGACTTCAAAGAAAGTTTATGGAAAGTTCTTCACTATAACAGGTTAGAGGTAGGGGCAAGGTAGGCCACTCAGTTCCTAATGGGTTATGCCCATCTCCCGTGCTTCACGAGACCTTTCCACGTGTGCATCCGTTGGTCTGTCCCAGTGGGACAGCCATGGGAAGTTCCCGCTGCCAGATATATCCCCTCCCTGGCTACAATGCCGAAAAAAGGTCCTCATGCATTTCTGGTGAAATTGCCTCCAGCAATTTTTTTTAAAATATGGTAAAATATATCTAACATAAAATTCCATTAGACCATTTTAAGTGTACAGCTCAGCAGTTTTAAGGACATTCACATTGTTGTGCATCCACCACTACTACCCAAGTCCAGAATTTTTTCACTACCTCAAACTGAAACTATCCAAGAAACAATAACAATACACAATGGAGTATTACTAACCATAAAGGATAATGACTTCATGGCATTTGCTGGTGAACAGATGGAAATGGAGACTATCATGCTAAGTGAAATAAGCCAGTCCCCCAAAGTCAAAGGCCAAATGTTTTCTCTGCTATGTGGAAGCTAATCCAAAATGGGAGGAGGGGGGAAATGTATATAACATCTGAAACAAATTTTTATCAATCCTCTTTATTTTGTAGTGGGAGGTTTCTAGAGAGGTAGTTATGCTGTGTGTAACTCGTTTTGGAACTCTCCTTGTATTAGACTGCGTGACTCTAATAATAAATAGGCTATATTACAAGTCCAATGTTACCATATGTTTGGATTTTAAAAATCCTTGTATAACCTTGGAAATTAGATAAAAACTTTGATTAAAATTTTCCTGAAAACACTGAACAGGAATCACATGAAAGCTCCTATGAGTGGCATTTTCCTGTGTCATTTGGCCTATATCTCTTTCTTCTGATGCCTATTTTCTCCCTTCATCCTTGCCAGTGCAATTTAGGGCAAGATAGTTGACTCTGGAAGTAAATATTTTATTTTACCTTTTACAGGTGCAGCTGCTATCAGAATAAAGACTCTTCAAGAGAAGGCAAGGCAGAGGGCCAGTGAAGGTATACCAAGCTCTATCATTTTCTTTTTTTTTTTTTTTAAAGAGAGAGTGAGAGAGGGGGAGAGAGAGAGAGAGAGAGAGAGAGAGAGAGAGAGAGAGAGAGAGAGAGAGAGAGAGAGAATTTCCAATATTCATTTTTTAGTTCTTGGCGGACACAACATCTCTGTTGGTATGTGGTGCTGAGGATCGAACCCGGGTCGCACGCACGCCAGGCGAGTGTGCTACCGCTTGAGCCACATCCCCAGCCCCGTTCTATCATTTTCATCTCTTTCTCTCTTTTTTCTGTCATATATTCATTTTCTTTTAAAAATATAATTAAAAAAATAAAAATATAATTTTATAGTGTTTTATTAATGAGCATAATCTTTTCTTTAAAAAAGACTCACCTATTGATAGTGTGTGATACATATTTATAATTGAAAACATTGCATTAAGATTTGTGTTGCTGCTTTGAACATTATTGTTGCTGAACATTACTTGTTATCTTTCTAAAGTTGTTGCTTTCTTTTTTTCAGTGTTTGGTGATTATCATTCACTTTTCTGTCCCTTTGTGTGATATAATACCACCCACTGTATTAATGTTCCATTTTCATCCTTTCTTTTTTTGAAGGACATTTAGTTAATTTCCTGTTTTTTTGTTAT
This sequence comes from Spermophilus citellus, assembly GCF_964194105.1. Lineage (NCBI taxonomy): Eukaryota > Metazoa > Chordata > Mammalia > Rodentia > Sciuridae > Spermophilus > Spermophilus citellus. The sequence goes on along the minus strand of NC_138198.1, from coordinate 92,256,156 downwards.
TTTTAACAATTTTACTAGAAACATCCTCCTATGTACATCTTGAGTTTCTTTAATACTTACTTATTAGCAGAACTGATAGATATAAAGTATTTGTACCATTGACTTTAATAGATCATGACAAAATTATTGTTCAAAGTGATTGTATAAAAATGTTATAGCAAATGGGGGAATGTTCCAGTTGTTCCATTTTTTTTGCTACCACTTGATGTTTTTAGATTTTTAAATTATTGAAAATATATACATTATATAACAGTATATAGTTACAATCTTAGTGTGAAATTCCTTGACTATTGAGTCTTGCGGCTCTCAAGATTTAGGAACAATTTGAGAATGTTCATCTAATCTAAAGGTCAGAAAGAAAATAAAGCTCAAAGAGAATACTAAGGTATGCATCATTGTCATGCTATCATCCCACAGACTAAAGGAAGGGACCAGAGAGGGACTGATATAACCGAAAAGTTCAGCAACTTAGAAAGCAAGACATTTGCCTCTAATATTATTTAATGTTCCATGGTGGTATTATATCTGTGTGGGCTGGTTTATTGGCTACTTATTTACATTGTAACAACTGTTTCCTTCCTATGTTTCTCTTTAATGTCTTTATCACATATGTGCAATTTTATTTTTATCAATATTTTAAATACATTATTTATCAACTATTAAATGTTTACATTCTGAATGTTATTTCTTTCTCTCTTATTTTTTTATTTTATTTTATTTTTTTTGGTACTTGGGATTGAACTCAGGGGCACTCGACCACTGAGCCACATTCCCAGACCTATTTTGTATTTAATTTAGAGACAGCATATCACTGAGTTGCTTAGGGCCTCACATTTATTTATTTATTTATTTTCCTGAGGCTGGCTTTGAACTTGCAATCCTCCTGTGTCCGCCTTCAGAGCTGCTGGGATTATAGGCTGACTACTATTTCTGATTATGTTTTAAACTTACCAAAATGTTTTCTTATAAAACATTTTAATCAGTAGAAGTTTTTATGATGCAGATTTATTCTTTGACACACTTACTGTAGTACATTTAAAAATTTCAGATACACAGATGTAACTAAAAAGAACAAATAAAATTTTTTTTCAGGTACTGTTGAATTAATTTTATGTGACTGGTTTCTAATTGTACACAAAATTGGTTAGGTAATGAAGCTAGTTTCTACTTGTAAACTTTTTTGAGTTATTTTATTGTTACATTGGATATATTCATTCTTTCTAAAGTTTTACTACTTTTCAAATGGTATCTTTGTGAATTCATATGTACATCAAATTTATCTTATTGTATTCTTCATATTCTGTATGTCATTTAGTTATTTTGAACTGCAGATGTCATAGATAAATAATGGTGAATTAAATTCTTTCCCTATGTTATTTCTTTAAGTCCCTTTTTGTGTTAAGAAACACACTGCTTATTCTAATACAACATACTGTTTTACTACATAAATATCTTTTTTTTTTTTTAATTATTAACTATAGCTGTAATTATAAAGTAGCTTTCAATACTATTATGCTTTAGGTCTATATTTCTTTATATTTTGATGACATTGCTTTCTTTTCTAGCAAAATGATTTATGCATTTTATGTATAATTATTTTCTGTATCATTTTTATTTGATTATTAACTGGAGATAAATCTACTTCATTTATATAGATTATAATGTTATTATTAGTATTATCTTTTGTCATTTTATGGTTTTCAATATTTTCTTATTGTTTCTTGCATATTTGGTATATTTTTATATGAATTTACTTTCATCTTATTTTTACTCCTTAGTGTGTACTGAAATATAAACATATTGATTATAATAGTTAATAAATATTAACATAAAATATTGTATAGGAATTTAAGTCATATGCTAATTTATGTATAATCTATCAAAATATTTTAGTGCCTTTAAATAATATTTTATTTTCTAATTGATATACAGGGAAACACTCTATTCTTAGATTTACAATTTAGTGCATGTTGATAAGTAAATACATGAGTGAAACCATCATTCCAGTCTGTAGGAGTAAATATTTTATCACTTCAGCAAGGTCCTTGGTGGAATAGTTAACGACTGTTTTGATATCTGTCCCCATAGTTTGGTTTTGTCTTTTCTCAAACCTCGTAATAATGGAATTATTCAATGTCTACTATATGTTCTCTGAGTTACCTTCTTTAATGCATTTTTAAGATTCACCACTATTATTTCACATATCTGCTCATTCTTTTTTCACTCTTCAGCATTATTTCATTGCATAACTACAGAATATTTTTTAAAAATCTGCTTTTCTAGTGGTTGGCATTTAGGTTGTTGGTAGTTTCCATTCCTGTGAATAAAATTATCATCAGTATTCTGGGATGGTATTATTTGTGGATTCACATTTTCATTTCTCTTAGACAAAACATAAGAGAGGAATTGCTGTATTTAAAGTAAACATATTTTTCAATAATTAACTATCAAACAATATGATCTTATATTTGAGAATTTCGAATCACCCTGGAGATTGCAAAATTTAATATAAACTTCTCTTTTTTTCATACATTCCTTTTTTTCCAAAGGTAACTTTTCCTAACAGTTACTGCCCTAGAAACTTTATATGCACCATGAACATCTATTTCTCAGCCAATACATATATATCTCCTTTTTAAAAATCAAAAAGTGATGACCAAATACATACAAATCTCTGCCTTGTTACCTTCACATAGTAGTGTGGCTTGCACTGCTTTCTGTATCAGAACATGATGATTTATTTACTTACTCTTAAGAGTTTATGCTATTTTTAATACCAAGTACCAAGCCCATTGGAGAGCAGAGGAAACACAAGACAGTGCACTGTGGGTTTGGTTAATATTTGTCTTAGAGTCATTTATTCAAGGACCAATTTCCCAACATTGTTTTGCACAATGTGTTGCTTATTTTAAAAATCTGTATTAACCACACACTGAAATATTTGTATTTTTAAAAGGCAATGCCAGATCACAAAGCTTGGTACTATTTGGTGGCCGCAAGAAATCTCTTGAAGCTATTACAGAAAATAAAACAACAAATCCTGAAGGTGAGGACTGAATATAAAACATATAATAAACTCTATAAGTTGTTTCAATATTTACTCACTAGTTTTTGATGTTAATACTGTATTTGTTTTGTTAAGAAATAATGTCATTGTTAATATGGAAATGATACGTTAAGAATATAATACTGTGATATATTATATCAATAATATCTTGTTAATATCCAATCCTAGTACTAGATCCTACATAACATTGTTAACATAGAGGTGATGTATTAAGAATATAATATTGTATTATATCAATAATATCTTTTTAATATTCAACCTTGGCTTGGAAGATTTGTTATATTACTTTGAAAATGAATACATTTTTAATTTTGTTGTGGTTGTTGTTATTCAGGCCAGAACTGGCAGGTACTAGATATAACCTTTCCAGTTCAGTGGGGAGGTGTTTATTAATTAAATAATTAATAAATATTAATTATTTTTTCTTAGAAAAAAGGAGGACTAATGTTTGGGGTTGTGGAATCTACAATTCAGATATTGTTTGGTAAAATGCCTATAAACAATCTATGTTTCAGAACATTATCTCTGAAGTTTTTTCTAATACCAAATGTGGAAGGAGATGGAAGGGTATCAGAGAACGTATAAATTTCATCTATAAGACCTCACACTTTTTCCTCTTAGATTATTCTGATGGACAACTTTTTATAAAAGGCATTAGTCTTGATTCTGGGAAATTTCTGTCCTGGAGATTTTCAGTAAAATAGAATAAAAATTGAATATGTTACCATTATGATTCTTTCATCTATTTCTGTTCAGGAGAAATCTTAAATAGAATCTACAGTCTTGACTTAGTGTGTATTGCTTGGACGTAATTAGTTTTGGACGGATTTTTAAAATATCAGCTGAATGATTTATGGGTCAATTAGTTCAAGACACTGAACTATTCATATGCTATTAGGGCACAGAGATATTTAACAAAATACTTTTATAAGAAATGTATAATCTCACAGGCCAAATAAAATGTAAATATGATAGCAATTTGTGTAATTCAACAGAAAATGATGGTTACATGGAGTAATGGCAGAAAGACACAGAGCAGAACATGCCAAACAAATCTCACCACTGGCAAGAAATGTTTTCAACAAAGCCAATCTGTATAGTCTCTGCCACTGAGAGAAATGTTAATGGATGAGAGGATATTCCAATTGAATCTTAAAGGATGTATTTGTGTATGAAAAGAAAAATGGGGAGTAGAATTATACAAGCAGAACAGACTGTCAAGTAGCAGGTGGAAGGAAGGAACAAAATATGGGAAAGATAGATGACTGTGAGAACCTAGGAAAGATTCAGAGATATGAAGATAGTTGGTCAAATGAAACTGGAAATGATTGAGGTTAAATTAAGAAACATTTTGAGGAGCTGGGGCTGTGTATATAGTTATGCCCCATCAATGGTGTATCCGCATACATAAAACAAACCCTTCAATATTAAGAATCAGATAGACCACAATACAACAATACTGGATGCTTTCAGCAAGTCTCTCTCTCCACTAGACAGATTATCCAGACTTAACTGAGATTCTTCATCTATAGAATATTTCATCCATCAACAACTGAATTTACTTTCTTCTAGGCAGCACATGTAACATTTTCTAAAACAGAACATATTTTAGGCCACAAAGCAAATCTTATCAATAATTCCTCTGTCTTATCAGATTATAATGGGATGAAACTAAAAATTAATAACAAGATGAGGGGCTGGGGTTGTGGCTCAGGGCTGGAGCACTTTCGTGGCATGTGTGAGGCACTGGGTTCGATCATGAGCACCACATAAAAACAAACAAAATAAAGGTATTGTGTCCATCTACAACTAAAAAAAAAGAAAATTTAAATTAAAAAATTAATGACAATATGAAAAACAGAAAGGAGAGTGAATAATACACTTTTGAATGATGAATGAATAGCAAAATAAATCAGGGAAGAAATTTACAAAAATTCTTAGAAACAAACTGGACTAGTGATACAATATATCAAAATCCCTGGGTCAGTTTGAAGGGAGTTCTAGAAGGAAAGTTTAGAGAACTGAGTTAATACATTAAAAATAGGTATCAAATAAATAAATCTAACATTCACCTCAAGGACCTAGAAGAAGAAAAATAAATGAACACCCAAAATTTTATCAAATATAAGAAGACAGGGAATTATTGAAATCAATGAAATTGAGAATAAAAAAAACACTACAAGGTATGAATGAAACAAAGAGTTTGTGCTTTGAAAGTATAACCAAGATTGATAAACCCATGGCCAAACTAACCAAAACAAAGAGAAGGCCCAAATTAACCAAATAAGAGATGAAAAAGGAAATATCACTACAAACACTACTGAAATCCAGAAGATCATTGGAAACTATTTAAAATTTTATATTTTAATAAAAATCATGATGATTTTAACAAATTCCTAAAGATGTGTTATCTACCTAAATTGAAGAAAGACAAAACTTAAACACATTGATTTCAAGCAGCAAAATTGAAGCAACAAGCAAAAGCTTTTAACCAAAGAAAAACCCAGAACTGGATGGATTTTAAGCTGAGTTCTACCAAACTTTAGAGAAGAAATAATACCAATTCTTCTCAAGTTATTCCATGAAATAGAAAAAGAGGGAACACAGCCAAATTCATTAGATGAAGCCAGCATCACCCTGGTACCAAAACTAGACAAAGATACATTAAGGAAAGAAAACTTCAGACCAATATCCTTGATGAACATAGATGCAAAAATTCTTAATAAAACATGGGTAAGCTACATTCAAAACCACATTAAGAATATAGCAACCCATGATCAAGTGCAAGTGGGTTCAGCATATGCAAATCAATAAATGTAATTCACCACATGAATACCATTAAGGATCTTAAGAATGACATGATTATCTCAATAGAAAATAGCATCTGATGAAGTACAACACCCATTTATCTTTAGAATACTAGAGAGACTAGGGCTAGAAGGAACTTACCTCCACATTGTAAAGGCTGTATATAACAAACCCAAGCCAATGTCATACCGAATGGAGGAAAAACTGAAAGCATTACCTCTAAAAACAGGAAAAAGACAAGGATATCCACTGTACCACTTCTATTCAACATAGTTTTTAGAACTCTAGCCAGAGCAATCAGGCAAGAGAAGGAGACTAAAGAGATACAAATAGGAAAAGAAGTCAAATCATCTGTTTGCTGATGACATGATCTTTTATTTAGAAAACCCAAAAAACTCCACCAGAAAACTTCTAGAGCCAATAAACAAATTTAGTAAAGTAGCAGGACACAAGATCAATACACATAAAGCAATTATTTTTCTATAGTCCAATAATGAATTTGCTGAAAAAGAAATTAGGAAAACTATCCTATTCATTGTAACCTAAAAAGAGGAAGAAAACCCCAAAACCCCAAACCACAAATTTTGGTATTATTCTAGCAAAGGAGATGAAGGAACTCTGCAAAGAAACTACAGAACACTGAAGTAAAAAAATTGAAAAAGACCATAGAAGGTGGGAAAACCTCCCAAGTTTTTGGAGAGGCAGAATTAATATTGTCAAAATGGTCAATCTATCCAAAACCTTGTGCAGATTCAATGCAATCCCCATTAGAACACCAATGACATACTTCACAGAATTAGAAAAACTAATGTCTAAATTCATTTGGAAGAATAAGAAACCCAGAATAATCAAAGTGTTCCAGTGCCAGAAGAGTGGTGCTGGAGGCATCACAATACTGGACCTCAAATTATACTACAGAGCTACAGTAACAAAAACAACATGGTACTGACACTGAAACAGAATGAAGACCAATGGAATAGAAGACACAGAGACAACCCAGGATAGATAGTCATCTGATACTAGACCAAGACGCCAAAACATACATTGGAGAAAAGAGAGCCTTTTTAACAGAAAACTGGCTATCCATAGTAGAAGTCTTGCCCTCTGTCTCAGCATGCATAAAGTCAACTCAAAGTGGATCAAAGACTTAGGAATTAGACCAGAAACTCTGCACCTGCTAGAACATGTAGGCCTAACACTCCAACATATTAGCACAGCATCAACTTACTTAACAAGACCTTTAAAGTGCAAGAAATGAAGACAGAAATTATTAAGTTAAAGGGCATCAAATTAAAAATCTTCTGAACAGCAAAAGAAACAAGAATGGGAAAAGAGGTTTGCCACCTGTACCTCAGATAGAATATTAATCTCCAGGATATATAAAGAACTCAAAAACTTAACACCAGGGAAATAAAACCCCATTAACAAATGGGCAAAAGAACTAAAGAGGCACTTCTCAAATAAGAAATACAAATGACCAATAGATATATGAAAAAAATATTCAAAATTTCTGGCAATCAGGAAAATGCAAATAAAAATGACACTGAGATTTCATCTCGCTCCAGTCAGAATGACAGCTATCAAGACTGCAAATAATATTAAATGTTGGTAAGGAGGTTGGGGGGAAAGGTAGTTCTATATTGTTGGTGGGACTGCAAGTTAGTGCAATCACTCTAGAAAGCAGTATGGAAATTCTTAAAAAAATTGGGAATTGAACTCCCACATGACTCAGCTATCCCACTTCTCAATATACATCCAAAAGATCTAAAAATCAGCATACTGCAGTGACACAGCCACATCCATGTTTGTGGCTGCTCAATTCACAGTAGCCAAGCTATGAAACTAAATTAGGTGCCCCTTCAACAGATGAATGGATAAAGAAAATGTGATATTTATGCACAATGGATTATTACTGAGCCATAAAGAAGAATGAAATTATAGCATTTGCCTGTAAATGAATGGCACAGGAGATGATCATGCTAAGTGAAATAAGGCAGACCCAGAAAGTCAAAGGTCAAATATTTTCTCTGATAATTTGGAAACTAATCCAAAATAAGGGGGAAAAAAAGAAAAGTGGGTAGGCTGGGGATATAGCTCAGTTGGTAGAGTGCTTGCCTCAAAAGCACAAGGCCCTGAGTTCAATCTCCAGCACCAAAAAAAAAAAAAACCAACAAAACAAAACAAAACAAAACACAGAAGAGGGGGGTAAGTAGCATTAAGATCAGTAGAGGTAAGAGAGCAAGGGGAGGGAGAAGAAGAGGAAATAGGGAAGTACTGGGGACTAAATTAGAGCAAATTGTATTCTATGCTTTTATAATTATGTCAAAATGATTCCTATTTTTATGTAGAACTAAAACAAACTAATAAAAAAGTAGTATGTAAATGCTCAGTATCATTACTGAATTAATGAAAAAATATTGAAACCCCCTCAGTGACCCAAATTACCTCCAAATTTCCTTGAACATTAAGCAAGTTTTCCTACTGTAAACAAAGTGTCAGTGTAGAAAAGCCTGTAGTTATTGAATAGATTTCAATTTACATTCAGTTTTTAATTTGCATAAACTATACCTAATTGTGGAAATAAGAATAAGAAATACCTGCAAAGAAACAGGGCTAGAAAAGTTTGAAGCAGGAGAAATAGCCTTACAAGAAGGAAGATTATTGAATGTTTTCAAAGATATAGAAAATAGAAATTAATATGCCATGAGAAGAAATGGAGACCAGGTGAAAGGTTTTCAAACAGGACAAGGAGGAGAACAAATGTTTCTGTTGGGAGAAAAAGGAAGGTCAGAAGGGTATTTTCTGGGTCCAAGGAAAGTTTATTTTATTTTGCTAATAGAACATTCTGTAAATATTATTAAATATTTTGTTTGAATAGGTTCATCAAAAATGTCAAAAGAGAAGGAGAGGGATCTGGGGTTGTAGCTCAGTGGTAGGGCACTTGCCTAGCTTGTGTGAGGTACTGGGTTCGATCCTCAGCACCACATAATAAATAAATAAAGGTATTGTTTCATCTACAACTAACATTAAAAAAAAGAGAGAGGAGAATGATGAAAGGCTATTGATTTTGTCACTTGAGTATGGTTATTGATGGTTTTAGCAAAAAAAAAAACTTAGCAAGGTAAAATTTAAATACAATAAAATCCACTCACCTTAAGTATACAGATCAATGACTTTTGACAAACATGCACACCCATTTAAGGATCACTTCAAATAGAATGTAGAAATTTCTACCTTTCCAGAAAGTTCATGCATGTCCCTTGGTAGTCAATATTACTTCACCGCCCCTCACCACCACTACCACAACCACTAATATGGTTTTAGATGTATCATTCTGAAATTTCAAAATAAATGGAATCATTCAATTTGTACTCTTTTGTGTTCAACTTCTTTCAAAAAACCAGGAAAACTTCTGTGAAATAAATTCACTTTGTTACATGTATCAGCTGTTTGCTCACTTATATTGCACAAAAGCATTCCCTTGAATGAGTACCGTAAAATTTATCTATTTATCCATTGGGGTAGAAATTTGGGATTTAAAAAAAAAAAACTTTTGGCTATTATGAATGTTTACATACAGGTCTTTTTTATAGACATTTTTATTTATCACAGGTAAGTACATAGACATCGAAGAGTGAGTCATACAACAGTACACGTTTAACTTTAAGAAATTACCAAATTGTTTCTCATAGAGTTTTCACACCTTTCTGCACTTCTACCAGCAACGTATGGGTTCTGATCGTCCCATGTTCTCACCAATTTTTGGCCTTCCCAACCCTGTTCGTTGTGAGGCATTATAGCTGGTGGGAAGTGGTATTGAACCGTTCATGAAATTTGCATTTTCCTAATGACTAATATGACAGATCATCTTTTCCAGTGCCTTTAATTCATTTCTGTATTGTCTTTTGTGAAGAGTCCAACTCCTTTTCTGAACATCAGTTGTAAATTTTCACGACACATCCTAGATCCCAATCATTTCTGAGATGTTATGCATTATCCATCAGAGGGCACTCCTCGTGGATTCCGGGGCGTTCTCTGCATTGTTGCCTTCTTCAGTTGCCGGCCCCGGGGATTCCAGATGCTTCCACTGTCCACAGAATTAATTGCTCTTCCACCCAGCAGGGCTGGCAAGCTCCGTTCTTTTCCCAGATCTCTCTATCACAGTTGAGAAATTGTCCCTTGGCAGAGAGCTTAGTGATTGTGGGACTCAGGTTCATGGATTTCCCTTTTTTTGGGGGGAATCGTAGCCTTGCATTGCCTATTTTCCAATGTGTTAAAGTAGTTGTCTCATGTTTCTAACCCAGATTTAGAGTTGTTTGTAACGGCCATACCAGTTCTATATCAGTTACTCTTTCGGGGGTGGTAGTGGAAATCCCACTTAGTGGTTTTTGGGAATGAAGTTTCTATAAAGTGTGAGAGAACAGAAACCAGATTGCAATGTGATTTATACAATAGAGGAATTTATCTGCTCATTCATTTATTCAACAATTGTTTTAAGACAGTAAATGTGCTTTCTCTAAGAATGTAAATCTCCATGGGAAGGTAGATGGGGAGACAGATATACTAATCTACAGCAAAATGCAGTGGGATCAGTTCTGGTAGAGAAAACCCGTAAGTATTATAGGTTCACTCATGTCTGAAAGATTTGAGAATTTTTCATAGGGAAGGATTCATATAAGAGGGATTTTAATATTTGTATAGAATTGTAGTTTGAAGAAGAGATCAGAACATGAGGATACTATGGCTGCTGGTATAAACTGCTGGTTTGAAAAGGAATGCTAGTCATAGCAAAATACAACATACAATGAGAATCATAGGAAATGGTCAGGCAAAGTTGTTGGAAGATATGCAATTACTCCAGTGAAGCTAAAGTAAATGTTTTCAAGCTGAAGGCTTTGAAGAGTCAGAGGGAGAGCAACAAGTGATCACTGAACAGGGGCATTTGTACATGGAATGAGGCTGGAGTAGGGGCAGTTCTTACTCATCTCTGTCTCTGAGAACGTGTGCATGTTATTCTACAGAGTCAATACGTATCTTCACCAGTGCAAGGTCCATTGAAAATATAATAACTCCAATTCAGGGAAAGGTATTTTTTTATCCACCCCCATGTGTAATAAAAACAAAAAAGATCTGTTTTCCATAAAAGATTGAAAATACTTTCTGTTCATCACAACAGACTTCACATAGAAGAGGAATTATTTCTAAGCTTAAGAGCACTGACTTATTTTACAGGCTGAAAAGAAAAACCAAAATGTTAAAAGCTATAACTATATGTGAAGGAATCTGTGTTTAGCTAACTTTTTCCTAAGAGTGTTGAGACGAGATAAAAGGCTGATAGAATTATTGGTGTGATGGATATAAAGAAAGCACATATTAAAAGCAGAAGGTAAGAAAGAACTGTAGTGATAAAACGTTAAATTATGGGGACAGAGTGAATAAATTATATAAGGATCAAATTCACTGAGCAGGGAGAATTGACAGTTTATAAACAAAGTATATTTCTCTTTCATTTGCCTGCGTAATCAACCAGTCTCGATTTTTCCCCAAATGGAAGTTTCATGTTGCAAAGTCTCAGCAAACTTCAGCTCTGGCTTAGAGCCAGGAGGATCTTGCCTTTTATGCATTGATTCTGAGCAAGAAAGTTGGAGCCTGGGGCTTGTTTAGAGGATGAGAGTCCTGCCTGGGTTCGATGCTTTAAATACCCACCCTGACCATTGGGATTCAGGCAGCATGCTGAACATGCTCCAACCATTGACATTTGACAAAAACTATCAATTTATTGTATCAGAATTTTGGGTGAAAAAAGATCTCATATAACCCCCTACTAACTCATTCATTTATTGATGGAGAAATCTGAGGACTAGAGACTGAGTAAGTATTAACTAAAGATAAACAACTACTTGTCAGACAAGCAAAAAAGTTATCATAGACATCTTGTTCTGTGATATTTTGGTTATATCATACTGTTTCCTTAAACTGTGGAAAATGAAAAAGAAATAAAAAGTTTTAACTTATACCCAGCATGCACTGGCATACAAACAGCCATAAGAACTCCTGGGTGCTGGTTCCATCTTGTGGTGCTTATGATGTCATGTCTCTTACAGATTTTACTGCCAATTTAATTTCGTAGTATTTAATATCTCCCCTTTGCCATATGTGAAACCATAATCCTAAACTATAGGAGTGTGTGGAAATTAATTAGTATTCACAAAATGAGGCTAGGAGTGGCACAGTCAAGAAAAATATGAAATGAATCATTACTAACCTTGTTTCCCCTACGTCTAATGAAGGAAAACAGATGTTTTGATTGTAACAGCAACTGCCTGCTTGTTCAATGTGTATTGAAATCTTATTTCCAGAGGGAAGGCCACAATGTCCTTATTAAGATATTTAGATAGGAAATCAATAATATAATTTTTTAAAAATATTTATTTTTAGTTATAGGTGGAAACAATATCTTCATTTTATTTTTATGTGGTGCTGAGGATCGAACCCAGTGCCTCACGTATGGTAGGCGAGCGCTCTACCTCTGAGCCACAACCCCAGCCCCAATAATATAATTTTTACCAGTTTGGTTTTTGGTCTTTTGACAATCGCAGAGATCAAAATGTATGTGTGTGTGTGTGTGTGTGTGTGTGTGTGTGTGAAATAAAGAGGAAATATGGAATTGAACACACATGGAATAGTCATTGCAAGTATATGTGTTCAGATTACGATCAAAGCAAGCTAACATATATTAGGATATTAGCACAAATACAATGAAGAAACATTTAAGTATTTAAAAATAATCAATATGTGGACTATTTGACATACCCTGAAATACATTTTGAGGACTCTATTTTGCCATACATTTAAAGTAATAAAATAGCCCACATAGTGTAGCTTACATTTTATAACCAGGGAGATTGTAGTTCAAGTTCATTTCTCCCACCTACCTCCTTGGACTTGAATGAGGTATGTAACTTATCTAAATTCTTGATCTCTTCATCGATGAAAAGAAGAAAATAATATTGCTTCATCAGATTGTCAGCAAAATGTGGCATGGAGAGTGTTTAGCTTTGTCTTGTGGCTAGTGCTTATTTTTAGTGCTAAAAAATGTTAGTGTTAGAAACATATATACACAGTCAAATACATGGGAAAGAATGAACACTTTTACTTATAAATGAAATAGACATGTCATTTTATAGAGATTGTTTCTTTGGAGGAGGATTCTATAAAGCTTCATCTAAAACTCTATAGCCAGTGAACATATTGCAAATATTTACCACCTCTACGGGCTGTCATTGAAAATGGCAACAGCCTTACTTCTGTGTTCCCCAAGGTCAACTGAAATGAGGACATCACACTATTCTCATTGAGACACCAAATGCATTTTTGCGTTTCCCTTTTAAGATCAATGATTGCGACTATAATCCCACCCAATAGAGTCCTCAGAGCCCCAGGACTGCAAGTAAGCACTTTGGTGGAGTTTCATGGACAACTTTGCCTTGCTTCTGCAACCTTCAGTCGATTGGGACATGCCAGGATTACAATCACTGAGGCATATCAGACTGAGTGGATTTTATGATGAGTACAGTTTGAATGCTATAGTGAGAACATTAATCACTCTTCACATGAGACTCCAATTTTCAGAAATGGAAGGTAGAAAATGAGGTTATTATGAGGATGAAGGAGACCTGTTTTTATTTTTTTAATAGGAGAAACTCCTAGTGGATTCAAGGAAGAACTTTAATACATGAGTACTTAGATATTATTTACATTGGAAGATGTGAAATCTGTTTGAAGGGTGCATTTGAAATATATTTGCATCAGTCTTAGTGATTCAGGATCTATTTAAAATGGATTAAACTAGTTTTTTGGTTTTCATTTTTTTCAATGTTTTGTCATATTGTAGTAGAACACATTAACATTGTAACTTTGTCAAATACAGGCTTCTTTCATGTTTATTTTTATGTGTTACATGAAATCATCCCAGATGATTATTTTATTTTAGCTTTTACATTTTTGGAAGTTTATTATATAATTTTTTTGGGATGTGTGTGGTACTGGGGATTGAACCCCTGGGTCTCTACCACTGAGCTACACATCTAGTCCTTTTTTATTTACTTTAAGACAGGGTCTCACTAAATTGCTGAGGCTGGCTTTGAACTTGTGATCCTCCTCCCCCAGGCTCCCAAGCCACTGGGATTACGGCGTGCACCAACACACCCAACTTATTCATAATTTTTAAACATCTTTTCAATCCATTTATCAGAGAAACTTTAAGAATATTAGCATTAATATGGTAGAATATTTTTTTTTTTGCGTATCCTGAACAACAAGATGTGTAACTCTGTATATAACTACTGACTATTTCCTCTACCTGCTATACCTTTAGAGGTGAATACAGGCCTCTACTTTAACTACCCATGTCGACGTCAGAGCTGTGCTAATGTAAACATCCCAGCTCCATGTGTCAACAAAACAATCTCACACATTGAAGAGGTGGAGTCAAAAATACAGGGGCGTATGAAACAGGTAAGTGACTTGTTTCTAATGTTAATATTTTTGTAAATACCACAGAGTGAAGGTCTGCTACTTAGAGACCATAGGAAATTATTTTGATTTTTTTGATAATTGGTATAATTTTTAGACTTTTGCTCAGATGTATAATTTGCTAGTCTAGACATGATAGTGTCTTTAATAAGATAAATGACCTTATTAAATAGATTTTTTCCCTTACCTGTTTGTTCTTTATCCTGAGGCAATCATGCTAAGTAGTAATTTCCATAAGCCAACTTGACTAGTAAATTAAATAGTATTTACATCATTTTTGGGACACTAAACTGATTATATGATTAGAGGAGGAAGTTGGTATATAAAAGGACAGCGTGTTCTTTCTAATGAGTTATTTTCTTCTAAAGAAATACTTAGTAGGTCTGTTGAAAGAAAATGAAAGGATTCTTTTTTCCTCTTTAACCTGTTAAAGTTTGTGGTTCTGAAGGAAATTCAATCCTGAAAATCACTGTCACTTTCGATTATTTTCAAAGGATGACTTGGAAATGATTTGTAAAAAACAAAAACTTGGCCTACCTTTTATTAATCTTGCATTTCCAAGCAACAAATGCAGAATCAGACTGCCTAACCAGAGGGATAAGTTTGACAGAGACCTTTTCCATTTCTTCCCCTTCACTACCATTACCGGGTCTGATGCACTCACAGTTCTTGGCTAAGGATGTCATGTCATTTAAGAGGCATTAGTACCACCATTAAGATCACAGGCTTTCGAGAGACAGATTCTGTGACCTTAAATTGGAAAGGAGAGATAATTGCAGTGTATTAGAATAAGGGCATGTGCTGTGTCCTCAATATATATTAGTTATGGTTATTTCTATATCATTTAGTATCATTCTAGGTGAGCATTATATTATTTCTATTGCTTTTATATTTCTTCAAATAAGAATACTTCAGAAAACGTTTTGCAGGTCATAGGATTGATGATGTTCGGGACCTGGAAGAGGAAACAAGAAAAGAAAATGCATATTTATTGATGTGTACTTCATATATGTTCTCATTAACAGTTATCCATGTTGTTAAAATAGATTCATAGGTGTTTTAATAAGCAATTTTAATGCCTACTATTTATCAAAATCCTAATATAATCCAAAATCATGCTTTACTATGTTGTTTCTCTTAAATATCATGAATTCATCAGTGAATATTCTGGATACAGAAATAGTACTTTAAACGAATCCGGTAACTTGTCCAAGGTCCCAAGGCAGAACTGGCACCAAACACATGCTATTGTCAAAGATCACGTTTTTCTCTGAGTCTCACCTTTATCTCTGAATTGTTAATCAGCAGCTAAACATTGTGGCTAGTGGGCAGCTAAAATTACCTTAGATGAGGCTTAGAAGAGGTAGGAGAATCACGGGTTCAGAGCCAGCTTCAACAACTTAGTGAGCTCCTGTCTCAAAATTAAAAAATAAATAAAAAGGGCTGGGGATGTGGGTCAGTGGTTAAGCACCCCTGGGTTCAATCCCTGGTACAAAATAACAACAACAAAAAGAGATCACCTTAGATGAAACAACTTATGAGATATTTTATTGCATATCTTCAGGAAAACTGGGGGAAAAAGCCTTTCTTGTGTAAATATATTGCAAGCCAACTGAATAAACAAAAAGCTTGAAGAAGACAAACACAAGAGTGAGAAAAAGATTTACCATACTCAATTGAAAAAATGAACTTTTGGTAACATAAGCTAAACAAACTTGTCATAGGAGTCTAAATTTCCTCAAAAGTTAAAGAAAATTAAGTAAACATGACTGGAAATAAATCTTTAAAGACAGCTTGTGATTTTTTGATAAATAAAAGCTAATAGTATTTATTATTTCAAAAAAAGTAAAAGCATATGAATTTTTCTTTCTTTCTTCTTTTTTTTTTTTTTTTTTTTTTTTGTACTGGGAATGTCTCTAGGGGCACTTAATCACTGAGTCACATCTTCAGCCTTTTTTTCCCCCCCACAGGGACAAGTTCTGAGCTCAGGGCCTTGCACATGCTAGGCAAGTCCTCAGCCACTAAGCTAAATACTCAACCCCTACCCAGACATTTTTATATTTTTATTTGGAGACATGGTCTCACTAAGTTGCTTAGGGCCTCCTTAAGTTTCTGAGACTGCCTTTGAACTCACAATTCTTCAGCCTCAGCCTCCTGAGCCACTGGGATTACAGGAACATGCCACCCTGCCCATCACATACAGATGTTTATGAAAATATTTAATATGATATTTTCCTTTAGATCATAATTCAGAATCAGTTACCATAAGAATAAAACCCACTATCTGGTAAGAAAGTTACCTTTGTAAGAAATATTTAAAATGAATATTTTTCTTGCAAAGACATACTAAATTTTTATGAAATGAATGTGTGTCTGGGTACATTTTAGTAGTTCCAGAATGTTTGAGTGAAATGCAGAAAAGAGATATTTCTTCTCAACTTTTTAGCCAATAAAGTGTCAACTCATTGTACCCTTGAGAGGAAATGGAACACTTTTCGGTTTGTTTGGGTACATAACTATGCATGGCCTACAGTCCTGATCTCTGTTTTGATCAAATCCAGTGATGGGGAATGGACAGGGCTACCTTTTCACCGGTCCCAGAGGAGACATGTGTATAGAGGGTAAAACAAGGCAGAGGAACACAAGCTTGGTGATTACCATCTGGAGCCTTCAATCCAGACGGCATTGTAATTCCCGAGATGAATTAGTTGAACAAACAAAAAATTATTTTGAGTTGCAGATTATCTGCATTCCTCTGGATTTTAAAGTTAGTCGTCAATGCAAGCAACTGGATTAATTATCTTCTTAAATCCCCCAAATCTCATGTTTTGTGACTTTAGTTGTTGGAAAATCCTGGTACAATGATGAGGACAGGGTAATCCACGGAGAGTCCAGCAAACAGCAAAAGAGAGGAGGATGTTTGTTTGTTGGTACATTTTTATTTAAGCCACTCCTGCTGAGGTCCACAAAGCTGAAAACAGCTGAAATGAAGTAATTGATGTTTTATCTTTGCTCAGTTCCATACTTCCTCCATAGAAGCTGGATTTTTCTCGGTGATTGGGAGTGCATTTCTGTGGGACTAGGGTGAAGTCTAGATCACAGAAAATGAGGGGGAGGCCCTCCCAAGGCCGGCAGTTTTCTTTAGAAAATTTCACCTTTTTCTAAATTGTCAATTATGTTTCACAATCACTCATCATATGATCCCAATTATATGAAATGTCAAAAATAGGTGAATCTATAATGATAGAAAACAATTGTGGTTTTGTAAGGCTGGTAGCAACTGCTAATGGTTATTGGAATTTCCTACGGGAATCATGCTTGCTTATTTGTTTTTCTTCTTTTTTAATATTTATTTTTTAGTTATAGGTGGACACATATCTTTATTTTACATTTATGTGGTGCTGAGGATCGAACCCAGTGCCCCATGCATGCTAGGCGAGCACTCCACCACTGAACCACAACCCCAGTGCTTGTTTTTCTTCTTTTAAAATTTTTTATTTGCTATTTTTTAGTTAAACATGACAGTAGATGTATTTTGACACAGTATGTGTACATGGAGTATAACTTCCCATTCTTTTGTTTGTACATGAATGCTTGAAATTTTCGTGAGTTCAGGACTTATTAGTGGAAATCTATTCATAAAGAAAAACAAAAAGCCAACAAAAATATCAAGTGTTTAAGAATTAACGCAAACCTAGAGACAAAACACAACAATATTCTGTTGCATATAGGAAAGTCTGTTTCACAGCTTTTTGTTTGTTTGTTTAATTATTTATACATGACAGTAGAATGCATTTTGACATATCATACATAAATGGAGTATAACTTTTCCTACTTCTGGTTGCACATGTTGTAGAATCATACATGTGCATAGGGTAATAATGTCTGATTCATTCCACTATCCTTCCTACCTCCATATTCCCTCCCCTCATTCATTTCCCTCTGCCTAATCCAAAGTACTCTATTTTGTGAATAAGCGTTTGCCTATCACAGAAAATATTTGGCCTTTGATTTTTTTGGGATTGGCTTATTTTTCTTAACATGATATTCTCCAGCTCCATCCATTTGCCTGAAAATGTCATAATTTCATTCTTTAAGGCTGAGTAATAGTCCATTGTGTATTTATATTAACCAGGGTATTCTTTATCTTTCATTAGATGAAGTTCTCTAAGCAATTGTAATGCTGGCAAGTGCTTACAGTACGAAATGCACTAAATGAGTGAATGGTCAAAATTTTTTTTTTTTGATTAAGCATTACAGTTCACTTGTCCATTAGATTATGATGATTTCCACTGTAGTTGGAATGAACACAGCAGAGCTCATGATTAGCAGTGATGCATGTACCAGAAACTTGACTTTTCACTCCCACCAGTTTACTTGCAATTTGATCTTGAAAGACAAACTCCTCAGGGTAGTTACTGTAAGGGACCAGCGAAACGTCGGAGGAAGAGACCACCAAGAGACTGCCTCATGCAACAGCAAAAGGGTTTATTTGGGGACCAGCATGCTGGGGCTCAGAGCTCACTAGAGCAAAGAGAGAGAGCCCTGAGAACAGCTTAAGCAGAGCTTATATACTTTCCTTGGAGAGGGCAGGGAGGGAAGTTCATTGACGGGTCAGGGTGAGTGGGCAGTTTGCCTGCAACCGAGTGAGGGAGTGCATCCTGCAGTTTGGCAGTTGGGGACAGCACATTCTGGGAACAAGATTAGCAAACAGTTCACAGTTAGGGACAGCACATCCTGGGAACAAGATTTCAACAGTGTTTTGTTAAGCATATAGAAAAACAGAGTGACAAGTACCTATTTTATTAACCTTTCATTACTAAGAATGTGTTCTCTATATTTTATTTCTACAAATCATCAGAAAATATTGCAAAATGGTGGAATTGCAAATTGCAATTGCCTGGATAACTTTCCATACAAGAAAAACATTTAGTTTTATTTTTTCTTGCACATTATTTTTCTAGACTGTCTAGGCTATAGATAGTCTTATTTAATTTGGTAAGAGCTCTACCTAATTGGGATATTTCTCTTTGTTTAATTAATACAAGTCCTGAGGATGTTACCATGATTCAAAAGAACAATACAGAAAGTATTTAGAAGACACTCTTAAAAATATTAAGAATGTGTTTTAGCGGTGACAGCATTATCATCAATAGCAATGATAATAAAGTTAATATTTTTCAAATATTCTATATCATAGGCTGTATTAAACACTTAATATGCATGACTTCATGAATCCCTATCAAAATCTTGGGAAGCAGAAACTGTGGTTACCATCAGTTGTGAGAAAAATGACTTCAGAGGTTTGCTTCCCCTGAGCTCACAAGGTCAGGTGTGGAACTAACATCTAGGCTAAGCATGTCTGGCTCCTAAACACACCCTCTTCACCACTGTGCAGTGACGAGTCTCCCTGACAGTGTGTCATCCATGTGGATCCAAGACATGAATGCTGAAATAATTCTAATTCTAGTTGAAACACGTGGCTCTGTTCACAATCTCACATCTGTTTTAACTCTGAAACCTCACATTCAATCATCCAGCTCTCTACTAAGTCTTTGGTACTTTGCGTTCTCTCATCCTGTTAATGTTATATTTTATTTGAAATTTAAGGACACTTCAAACCCTGACATAGCCGCTGTTTCCTGTTCTATCCTTTCCGTCTTTCCTTTGCTTTTCTGCTTAATTCATTACTCACTCAAAACACTCCGTAGCTGGTTTGTTTGGTCCTTTATTTCTTTATCCTACCATTCCTCTACTCTGACAAAAGGCCAGCTGAAAATCTCTTTGATCCGCTGTCTCCACTCCTACACAGGGGCTGCTGAGCAGTGCTGGAGGACATTGCACAATAATCCAAATGTGTCACAATCTATTACACAATAACCGAGCTCAACCTCAATGGTGCCTTTACTAGTGCTCAGAAGTCATTCTGTTGTCAACCAGAACTTTCTCTGACATTCCATGCTGGCCACTCCTATCATTCTGTTCTTTGTTAAAGCACCAAATTCTCCACTACACCTTCATTTGTTTCTTCTCAAAGAAAATAGGAGTGATGATTTTTTTAAAAAATGACTCAAACTGTTGTTATCCTACCTGTGAACATCCTTGAATTCCACAAATATTATTCCTGTTGCCTTGCAGGGGAAGATTCCCCCGTCCCTCCCCAGCCTAGTGCTACTCCCTAACTGCATTCCATCTTTTGCTTTTACAAAGATCTTTCTCCATTGATTGTGTCTGCCCACCATTCTACCTTCAAAATCTACTTTTTAAAAAAACTTTATTAATTTCTTTTTAAAATTAAATCATTTATTCTAATTTGTTATACATGATGGCAGGATGCAATTCATTTCATATTACACATAATAGAGAACAATTTTTCAAGTCAGTGATTGTACACAAAGTATTTTCACACCATTCGTGTCTTCATACATGTACTTAGGGTAATGATGTCTAACTCATTCCACCATCTTTCCTACCCCCATTCTCACTCCCTTCCCCTGCCCTCCCCTTTGCACTATCTAAAGTTTCTCTCCTTCCCATGCTTCCCCCCACCCCATCGCCATTATGAATCAGCATCCTCATATCAAAGAAAACATTCGGCCTTTGGTTTTTTGGGATTGACTTGCTTCACTTAGCATTATATTCTCCAACTCTACTCATTTACCTGCAAATGTTATGATTTTATTCTCTTTTAATGCTGAGTAGTGTTCCATTGTGTATATATACCAAGTTTCCCTATTCTTTCATCTACTGAAGAGTATCTAGGTTGGTTCCACAATTTAGCTTTTGTGAATTGTGCTGCTATAAACACTGATGTGGCTGTGTCCCTGTAGTATGCTGTTTTTAAGTCCTTTGGGTATAAACAAAGGAGTGGGTTAGCTGGGTCAAATGGTGGTTCCACTCCCAGCTTTCCATGGAATCTCCATACTGCTTTCCAGATTGGCTGCACCAATTTGCAATGTATGAGTGTATCTTTTCCCCCACATCCTCGCCTACACTTATCGTTGTTTGTATTCTTGATAGCTGCCATTCTGACTGAAGTGAGATGAAACCTTACAAGAGTTTTGATTTGCGTTTCTCTAATTGTTAGAGATGTTGAGCATTTTTTTCACGTTTTTTGATTGATTGTGTATCCTCTTCTACAGTTTCTTGGCCCATTTATTGATTGGGTGGTTGTTGTTTTTTTTTCGATGTTAAGTTTTTTGTTACTCATTTTTTAAAAATATATTTTTTAGTTGTAGATGTAAACAATACCTTTATTTTTTATTTATTTATTTTTATGTGGTGCTGAGAATCTAACCCAGTGCCTCACACATGCGAGGTAAACGCTCTGCCACTGAGCCACAACCCCAGCCCCTACTTTACTCATTTCTGTCCACGTTTAAAATACAAATGTTGGTCGGCTCGAGTGCTCCCGGTGAGGAGGAGGTGTCCTCGGCTGTGCTGCCCTCCGCCGCCGTCGCCAGGCTGCGCCGCTAGAGCCGGGACGCACCTCTGCACTCCTCGCCGCCTGTACCCCCTGCGGCCGCCGCTCCCCTTCCCGTCCGCACACCCACCATGACGAAGAAAGAGAAGAAGTCCTTCAACCAGAGCCTGGCCGAGTGGAAGCTCTTCATCTACAACCCGACCACCGGAGAGTTCCTGGGGCGCACTGCCAAGAGCTGGGGTTTGATCTTGCTCTTCTACCTAGTTTTTTATGGGTTCTTGGCTGCACTCTTCTCATTCATAATGTGGGTTATGCTTCAGACTCTGAACGATGAGGTTCCAAAATATCGTGATCAGATTCCTAGTCCAGGACTTATGGTTTTCCCAAAACCAGTGACTGCGTTGGAATATACATTTAGTGTATCAGATCCAAGTTCCTATGAAGGGTACGTTAAAGACCTTAAGAAGTTTCTAAAATCATATTCTGGAGAAGAACAGAGTAATCTCAAAGTCTGTCCTGATGGAGTTCCTTTTGAACAGAAGGGTCCAGTTTATACTGCATGTCAGTTTCCTCTTGCCTTACTCCAAGAATGCAATGGTAAAGATGATCCTGATTTTGGCTATTCCAAAGGAAAACCTTGTATTCTTATAAAAATGAACAGAATAATTGGATTAAAACCCGAAGGAGATCCAAGGATAGAATGTGTTCCAAAGGATGGAAGCACAGCAATTGTAGAAACATATCCTAATCTTGGAGTTATAAACTTAAAGTATTTTCCATATTATGGGAAAAAACTGCATGTGGGATATCTGCAGCCATTAGTTGCTGTCCAGGTCATCTTTGGATCTAATAGTACCAGGAATGAAGTAACAGTTGAGTGCAAAATTGATGGATCACCCAACCTAAAAAACCAGAATGATCGTGACAAGTTTTTCGGACGAGTTGTGTTCAAAATTATAGCACGTGCATAGTATGTGTAGGATGTCTCCATAGAATAAATGTTGTGTTGTCTTTCTTCATTTTGCATCAGCTGGACCTGCCATTCTAGAATTAAGAGACCACCTTGGGGGATTCCAACATGGCGGCAGGCGCAGAGACATCAAGTCTCTGACCTCTTCAGCTGTGCAGGCATAGGGAGTCGTAAACAACCTAAATCTGTTTGCTCAGGATCACTAGGCAATGCTGAGCTGACATGGATCTGGGGTGAACAGTCTGGGCCTCTCAGAACACACACTGAGCCCGGATAGGCTGAATTCAAGCTCCCATTCACCTGCTTCCCGCAGACAAACAGCTGTGACTCAGCACTAATCCATCCGGCTGAAAAAACTGGTCAGCCCTTCTGATCCTACGGAGGTAAATGCCTACAGAGCCTTCCTAGGTAGTGGCCACAGGTTTGAAACGGGGCTTGGGAGAGACAGTAAGGACCCACCCGTTGCATTGGTTGCCCAGCAAAGGGAAACGAACTGTCGCTATTTGCAAGAGATACCACCATGGCAGAGAACTGACGTCATCAGACTGCGGCGGAGGAGATAACTTCATTGAAACCTGCGGCTACAGGAGTAAACAGTAACTCATCAATCAAACAGAACAAGAAGTAACATGAGCAGCTTCAAAAAGCAAGGAAGAAAAGGAGTACAAACAATGCAGGACAGCCTAAATATTCAGGAGGACCTAGAGTCATCAGAAAAATGGTCATATAAAGAACTCAAGGAACACCTTCGACAGATGGAATGGAACCTTAAAGAGGATACAAGACAGCAAATTTAAGCAGTGAAAGAACACATTGAGAATGAATTACATAAACAGCTAAAAGAAGAAGTTAAGCATCTTTATCAGGAGATAGAGATTATAAAAAATAATCAAACAATAATTCTAGAAATGAAGGAAACTATAAACCAAATTAAAAACTCAATTGAGAGTATCACTAACAGAGTGGAGCAAGTAGAAGCCAGAACGTCATATAATGAAGACAAAATATATCATCTTGAAAAGAGTCTAGCCAACTCAGAAAGGCTGGTAAAAAATCACGAGAAAAACATCCAAGAGTTATGGGATAACATAAAAAAACCAAACTTACGAGTCATCGGGATAGAAGAAGGTACAGAGATTCAAACCAAGGGAATGAGTAACCTGCTGAATGAAATAATTACAGAAAACTTTCCAGAAATAAAAAAGGAAACAGATATACAAATTGAAGATGCATACAGGACACCGAGCACACAAAATCACAGTAGACCAACGCCAAGACACATTGTTATGAAGATATCCAATATACAGAACAAAGAGAAAATATTAAAAGCTATAAGAGAAAGGAGACAGATTACATTCAGGGGTAAACCAATAAGGTTAACAACGGATTTTTCATCACAGACCCTGAAAGCAAGAAGGTCATGGAACAATGTATTTCAAACACTGAAAGACAATGGATGCCAACCAAGAATTCTGTATCCAGCAAAATTAAGCTTCAGGTATGACAACGAAATAAAAATCTTTCATGATAAACAAAAGTTAAAAGAATTTGCAGCCAGAAAACCAGCATTGCAAAGCATTTTGAGCAAAACACTACACGAGGAAGAAATGAAAAACAATAACCAAAACCATCAGTAGGAAGTGCCTCGGTAAAGACAGAGGGTAAGGGGAAAGATAATCATGGAGAAACAAACTAAATTTTTTTTTAAAAAGGATAAATAATCAAACATGGATGGAAGTACAAACCATATATCAATAGTAACTCTGAATGTTAATGGCTTAAACTCTCCAATAAAGTGACATAGGCTGGTATCATGGATTAAAAAAACAAATCCAACAATATGCTGCCTCCAGGAGACACATCTAATTGGAAAAGACATACATAGGCTGAAGGTGAAAGGATGGGAAAAAATATACCATGCACACGGTCCTCATAAGCAAGCAGGAGTGGCCATCCTCATATCGAATAAAATCGACTTGAAGACTAAGTTAATCAAAAGGGATAAAGAAGGACATTATATACTGTTAAAAGGAACCATTCACCAACAAGACATAACAATTATCAATATTTATGCACCAAATAATGGTGCTGCGACATTCATAAAACAAATTCTCCTCAAGTTCAAGAATCAAATAGACCACAACACAATAATTATGGGTGACTTCAACACACCTCTCTCACCATTGGACAGATCCTCCAAACAAAAGTTGAATAAAGAAACCATAGAACTCAATATCACAATCAATAACCTAGACTTAACTGACATATATAGAATATATCAACCATCATCAAATGGATATACTTTTTTCTCAGCAGCACATGGATCCTTCTCAAAAATAGACCATATATTATGCCATAGGGCAACCCTCAGTAAATATAAAGGGGTGGAGATAATACCTTGCATTTTATCTGATCATAATGGAATGAAACTGGAAATCAATGATAAAAGAAGGAAGGAAAAATCCTACATCACATAGAAAATGAACAATATGTTACTGAATGATCAATGGGTTACAGAAGACATAAAGGAGGAAATCAAAAAATTCTTAGAGATAAATGAAAATACAGACACAACATATCGGAATCTATGGGACACAATGAAAGCAGTTTTAAGAGGAAAATTAATCGCCTGGTGGTCATTCCTCAAGAAAAGAAAAAACCAACAAATAAATGAGCTCACAATTCATCTCAAAGCCCTAGAAAAGGAAAAGCAACACAACAGCAAATGTAGCAGAAGGCAAGAAATAATTAAAATCATAGCGGAAATCAATGAAATTGAAACAAAAGAAACTATTGAAAAAATTAACAAAACTAAAAGTTGGTTCTTCGAAAAAATAAATAAGATCGACAGACCTTTAGCCATGCTAACGAAGAGAAGAAGAGAGAGAACTCAAATTACTAACATACGGGATGAAAAAGGCAATATCACAACAGATGCTAGAGAAATACAGAAGACAATTAGAAATTATTTTGAAAACCTATATTCCTATAAAATAGAAGATAGTGAAGACATCGATAAATTTCTTAAGTCATATGATTTGCCCAGACTGAGTCAGGAGGATACACACAATTTGAACAGACCAATATCAATGGATGAAATTGAAGAAGCCATCAAAAGATTACCAACCAAGAAAAGCCCAGGACCAGATGGGTATACAGCGGAGTTTTACAAAACCTTTAAAGAATTATTAATACCAATACTTTTCAAGTTATTTCAGGAAATAGAAAATGTGGGAGCTCTTCCAAATTCATTCTATGAGGCCAACATCACCCTGATTCCGAAACCAGACAAAGACACCTCAAAGAAAGAAAACTACAGACCAATATCTCCAATGAACCTAATGCAAAATCCTCAATAAAATTCTGGCGAATCGAATACAAAAACACATCAAAAAAATTGTGCACCATGAGCAAGTAGGATTCATCCCTGGGATGCAAGGATGGTTCAATATATGGAAATCAATAAATGTTATTCACCACATCAATAGACTTAAAGATAAGAACCATATGATCATCTCGATAGACGCAGAGAAAGCATTCGACAAAGTACAGCATCCCTTTATGTTCAAAACATTAGAAAAACTAGGGATAACAGGAACTTACCTTGACATTGTAAAAGCTATCTATGCCAAGCCTCAGGCTAGCATCATTCTGAATGGACAAAAGTTAAAGGCATTCCCTCTAAAATCTAGAACAAGACAGGAATGCCCTCTATCACCACTTCTATTCAATATAGTTCTCGAAACACTGGCCAGAGCAATTAGACAGACGAAAGAAATTAAAGGCATAAAAATAGGAAAAGAAGAACTTAAATTATCACTATTTGCAGATGACATGATTCTATACCTAGAAGACCCAAAAGGGTCTACAAAGAAACGACTAGAACTAATAAATGAATTCAGCAAAGTGGCAGGATATAAAATCAACACGCATAAATCAAAGGCATTTCTGTATATCAGCGACAAAACTTCTGAAACGGAAAAAAGGAAAAACACTCCATTCACAATATCCTCAAAAAAAATAAAATACTTGGGAATCAACCTAACAAAAGAGGTGAAAGATTTATACAATGAAAACTACAGAACCTTAAAGAGAGAAGTAGAAGAAGATCTTAGAAGATGGAAACATATACCCTGTTCATGGATAGGCAGAACTAACATCATCAAAATGGCGATATTACCAAAAGTTCTCTATAGGTTTAATGCAATGCCAATCAAAATCCCAATGGCATTTCATGTAGAAATAGGTAAAGCAATCATGAAATTCATATGGAAAAATAAAAGACCCAGAATAGCAAAAGCAATTCTAAACAGGAAGTGTGAATCAGGCGGTATAGCGATACCAGATTTCAAACTATATTACAGAGCAATAGTGACAAAAACAGCATGGTACTGGTACCAAAACAGGCGGGTGGACCAATGGTATAGAATAGAGGACACAGAGACTAATCCACAAAGTTACAACTATCTTATATTTGATAAAGGGGCTAAAAGCATGCAATGGAGAAAGGATAGCATCTTCAACAAATGGTGTTGGGAAAACTGGAAATCCATATGCAACAAAATGAAACTGAATCCCTTTCTCTCGCCATGCAAAGAAGTTAACTCAAAATGGATCAAGGACCTTGATATCAAATCAGAGACTCTGCGTCTGATAGAAGAAAAAGTTGGCTCCGATCTACAGATTGTGGGGTCGGGCTCCAAATTCCTTAATAGGACACCCATAGCACAAGAGTTTATAACAAGAATCAACAAATGGGATTTATTTAAGCTAAAAAGTTTTTTCTCAGCAAGAGAAACAATAAGAGAGGTAAATAGGGAGCCTACATCCTGGGAACAAATTTTTACTCCTCACACTTCAGATAGAGCCCTAATATCCAGAGTATACAAAGAACTCAAAAAATTAGACAATAAGATAACAAATAACCCAGTCAACAAATGGGCCAAGGACCTGAACAGACACTTCTCAGAGGAGGATATATAATCAATCAACAAGTACATGAAAAAATGCTCACCATCTCTAGCAGTCAGAGAAATGCAAATCAAAACCACCCTAAGATACCATCTCACTCCAGTAAGATTGGCAGCCACTATGAAGTCAAACAACAACAAGTGCTGGCGAGGATGTGGAGAAAAGTGTACACTTGTACATTGCTGGTGGGACTGCAAATTGGTGCGGCCAATTTGGAAAGCAGTTTGGAGATTCTTGGGAAAGCTGGGAATGGAACCACCATTTGACCCTGCTATTGCCCTTCTCGGACTATTCCCTGAAGACCTTAAAAGAGCATGCTACAGGGATACTGCCACATCGATGTTCATAGCACCACAATTCACAATAGCTAGACTGTGGAACCAACCCAGATGCCCTTCAATAGATGAATGGATAAAAAAAATGTGGCATTTATACACCATGGAGTATTATGCAGCACTAAAAAATGACAAAATCATGGAATTTGCAGGGAAATGGATGGCACTAGAGCAGATTATGCTTAGTGAAGCTAGCCAATCCCTAAAAAACAAATACCAAATGTCTTCTTTGATATAATGAGAGCAACTATGAACAGAGCAGGGAGGAAGAGCAGGAAGAAAATATTAACATTAAACAGAGACGTGAGATGGGAGGGAAAGGGAGAGAAAAGGGAAATTGCATGGAAATGAAGGGAGACCCTCATTGCTATACAAAATTACATATAAGAGGTTGTGAGGGGAATGGGAAAATAAACAAGGAGAGATATGAATTACAGTAGATGGGGTAGAGAGAGAAGATGGGAGGATAGTAGGGGATAGGAAAGGTAGCAGAATACAACAATTACTAATAGGGCATTATGTAAAATTGTGGATGTGTAACCGACGTGATTCTGCAATCTGCATTTGGGGTAAAATTGGGGGTTCATAACCCACTTCAATCTAATGTATGAAATATGATATGTCAAGAGCTTTGTAATGTTGTGAACAACCAATAAAAAAAAATTAAAAAAAAAGAGAGAGACTACCTTGGAGAAGGTG
Source organism: Spermophilus citellus (assembly GCF_964194105.1). Lineage (NCBI taxonomy): Eukaryota > Metazoa > Chordata > Mammalia > Rodentia > Sciuridae > Spermophilus > Spermophilus citellus. The sequence continues at coordinate 92,227,348 of NC_138198.1, read as the reverse complement.
TGTGGTACATGACACTGGGGTGACATCATAATGTGCTTCCAGATCATAGTGTTCAGTGTCCTCTGAAGTAACTGCCTGTTGCCTCTGCTGCCCTTTGAACCAGTCCATTTGCCTGATAGGGACCAGTGAACACCTGATTCTGAACACATAGGATGAGGTCTTGCCCTCTTTTTATGTGTTTTAATTGCCAAGTGTCTAAAGCTTAATGTGCTGTGCTATGTAAAAATTTTATGGATTTAACACTGGTTAACTGTCATATTTTGATGCCAACAAAGTTTTAAGGATAAAATGGTACCTGGCCAACATCAAGTGACTTTATAGCTGCAAGCAGTGTGTGTGGAGAAGTTCTGTATGTGAGGAGGAAAAAAAGAAAATAAAAGTGGATCTAAAAAAAAAATACAAATGTTTCATCCATTTTTGAGAATTTTTAAAAAAATTCTATACTTTTCATAAATGTAGTCCTTTATTCCTTTTTCTTCCTATTTAAATCTTGCCTAACTATAGTATCTCTAATTCCTCACCTCCCGGTTATTCATTTATCTATTATAATATGAATTTTATCCCCACTATTCAAATGACAATTTTTTCATCAAATTAACCATTTACCTTGTTTTTTCTATTAACACTTGCTACCTACATGTATGCACACACACACACACACACACACACACACACACACACACTCCAAAAGTCTGACTAGAACAACAAGCATTTATTGGGTTACCATTCATTTCAGCCCTGAACTCAGCTGAACAAATTTTATGATTTTTTTGTGTCTGAAACAAAGTTATTAAGAAACATCTCAGAATAATGGGAGAAAGGACAGAGGAGCAGGGCAGGGGGAGTGTCCCAGGGAAAACAGTCGCTGCTGTCTTCTGCAAGTGGGGCCTTCAGAGGAGACTCCTGATGTCCAGGAGGATGCAGAAGTGCCCTCGGCTAAAACCTGGGCAGGGGAACCTGAGGCAGTTGGCACGTGTTGCATCTGCAGCTGTTCAGAGGCCACATGACCGATGCCCACGCAAGGTGTCAAGATCCATAGAGGACAGATTCTCTATTTATTTTTCAGGTGTAGTTGGACACAATACCTTTTATTTTATTTATTTATTTTTATGTGATGCTGAGGATCAAACCCAGGACCTTGCACATGCTAGGCGAGTGCTCTACCCCTGAGCTATAACCCCAGCTCATCCATCATTACAACTTTCACTTGTAGATATATGACTTCAATTTGAGAAGTATTCAAATTATCTCTTTAAAATTTTTACCATCCCCTTTCCTTTTGAAACTTGCATTCTGTGTATGTTGCTGTATTTGATGGTATCTTAGGCTCTATTTACTTATTTTCTTCATTCAATCTATCTTCAAGATAGATGATTCATCCTTCTCCCTGCTCAAATTTTCTACCCAAGCCCTGTAGTGAGTATATACATCTCAGTTCTTGTAATTTTCTGTTCCAAAATTTCTTTTTGGCCCCTCTTATGCCCTCTAATTTTTATCTTCTGTGGATAACTTTGCTTTGTTGAAATGTCGTTCTCTTACAGTCCTTCAGTTCTTTGTCCATGGTTTTCTCTAATTTGTTGAAAAGACTTAAAACAGTAGATTTACATTCTTTGTTTAGTAAGGCCAAGGCTTGGGCTTCCTCAGGGATGGTTTCTTTAAATTTATTTTTTCTTATGAATAGGCCATATGTTCCTCTTTCTTTTTATGCTGTTATTTTTCCCCCATCTGGAGGTTGTACCATTGGGTCTTCATGACAAGATGTGTATCTCCCTTGCCACAGTGAATAATTCATATTCAGTGTCATGCCTAGAATGTACCAAGTTCCAGGAAGTACTGTGGATAATGATGAATTATGTGTGGATTCTTTACATCCAGGTCTTTCAATCTAATGTGAGAAAGACAGCAGACACACACAGACAGCTGCAACACACATACAGTAATGATTACAGAAGTGGTCAGTAAAATGTCACATGAAATTTTAAGGGTAAAAGTTGTCCTAAGTTTAGGAGGGCAAAGGTGTCATTGTGGAAAGAGGTAAGGATTAAATTGGGTTAAGAGAGAAATTGCATGAATGAGGGCCTGGAAGGAGGAGAGTTAGCCAGAGGTAAGGAAGAGTATATGGAGGGACATGAAGCTTAAGAAAGTGTATTATCTTATAAAAGGTTTTTTAATGTCTTGCCACAGAATGTGAATTAATCACCATTGCAAGAGAGTTTTAGGGGACAGTTTGAAACTTATTACTGGGAATACTATATTTAGAAAGAGAAGGTATATGTCCTGTGTTTTGGAGATGAGTGAGAGGATATACTTATTATTTAAAATTTTTAAAAAATTTAATTTAATTTTTTAAAAATCTGTTTTAATTAGTTACACATGACAGTACAATGACCTTGACGTATCATACATTTGAATCAGATGGGATATAATATCTCATTTTTCTGAGTATACAGGTTGCAGAATCACATTGGTCATGCATTCACATATATACACACAGTAATAATAATGTCTGTTTCATTCTACTATCCTTCCTATCTCCCCAACCCTTCCCCTCCCCTTGCTGGTGCATTATAATTACACATAATATTGAGATTTGTTGTTATATATTAGCATTTCAATACCAGGTACCTATAAATTTGGCTCTTTTACAAAATTGCTGCTGAAGTAATATTTTGGATATATTTTCCTAAAGTGTTTCTCCATGCCAAATTTATCTCTATTTCTAAAATTTTTTTTGAGTTTGCTTTTATCTTTATACAACACATCATTTTCTGATGTACTATTAATTAAAATATTAATTAAGCATTGAGGACTTTAAATTTTTTATGTATTTATATCACAATTCATTGAAATGCCTCTTAACAGTTTTCTGCTGACACATGGGATACCTGATTTCAAGTGGCTTTGATCACTATCATGTAAATCAGCCTGATAGTAGAGTTGTGCATTATCCAGGACTCTGTATTGTCAGTTTCCAAAACCAAGAGATAATATTTTCTGGATTACTAATTAATTTTGAACCTATTAATATTCTCACTGAATATTCATTCTCTTCTCTACAAAATGCATGTTTATTTTTTGCCCATGTTCTTTTGGGTTTACACTTATCTTCTTATTGACTTACAGGTACAAATCAGCATCATCAGGAAATTAAATGTATTATTAATAATTTTCTCTCCGTGACTTCTTTTTACTCTATATCTTTTAATAAAAGGATTATTAATTTTAATGTACTTAAACTTATAATTTTATCTTTAAGTGTTTTGTGTCTTAAGAAATCTTCTTATACTATAGAGTCATACAAAATGTTTACTTCATATTTTCTAAAATTTTAGTTTTCCATTTGAGATTTAGTTGCTTAAGTGTGAAATTGACTTTTTGTGTAAGAAAAAAAGTTGCTAATTTGAAACAATTGTTTTACTTTTTTCTCCACATGGATTTTATTGCAAATCTTGTCATTTCTTAGAAACTCGATATCCACATATATGATATGTCAAGTATTCAAATAGATTCCATCCATGTACCTCTTTTACCCACTACCAGGTTTTATCTTTTATTTCAATAGGTTATTTCACTCCCTTGCTTGCTTAAAAATATGCTTTGAGATCTGGCATGGAAGATTTTTTTTTCTTTTAGTTATTTTCAATATTGTTGATACATAGTTCTTACACATATTTTAGAATAACTTATTATATATGTGAAAATATTCACTGGGATTGTCAATAAAACTATATTCACCCATTTTTTTTATTATGAAGAGGAATTTAGTCTCTTTTAGAGTTTCTTAAACTCCAATTATATCTATTATACTATTAGCACAAGAAAATTCCAGCAGAATAGCAAACGCCAAAACCTGTTTTGAGAAGACTGAGTGGGACGTATTAGGAAAGATAGGCAAATTACTGAATAGATAATGTTAAATTATTGATTCTGCAACACATTAATATATCTGTGCATGTGTGTAATTGTGTACATGCACACACACGTGCACACCCATAGATCAATTAGCCATATAAAGTTTCTTTTGCATTTAATTTTCTGTTAACTTCTATTTATATATCTTTTCCATTTTTCTCATCTGTTGCATTTCCATGTTTTTAGAAACATTAATACTAATCTTTTGTTTGCAATGTTAATTGCAAACTTTATTTTATTTTATTCACTTTTACTAGTCCTTTAACTATAATCATTTTTAATACAGAAAAATTTTAATATAGAAAAGTGGATTTTATTGAAAATCTGGTTACACAAATCATAGATTCATACAAATGCTAGCACTTTTGAATTGTTTAAAAAAATCTCAAGATTATTAAAATTTGTATAATTTTTACATTTTGTATTTAGCTCTTTAGACCATTTGAGGGTTGCTTATTGAGTGAGGTAAATATGATACTTAGTTTTTTCCACATGAAATTGAAATTATCCCAGTGTACATTGAATTTTCCATCTCCATTGGTTTGAAATGTAAATTTTCTAACAAACTAGATTCTCTTATATATGTAGATTTTTCATCCTATGATGTTCTGTTGTAATCATCACTTATTTTAAGCTAGTCCATATTTGAATAATGATGGTCTTGTAATAAGTTTCATTTTTGTATTTTGGATACTATAAAGAATAAAGACATATGCTTTGAATTTGTTTATTATGATATTAACTTTTGTTCATTCCAGTATTTATATTACATCTGAAGTAAATTTTCTCATTTTCAAAAATGTTTTCATACATATTTATTTTTTCTTTGAATTTTTTTTTGCTTTTTTATTTGTTCTAATTAGTTATACCTGAAAGTAGTACATTTTGACACATTTTACACAAATGGAGCATAACTTCTCATTCCTCTGGTTGTACATAGTGTTTTTTTAAATTTTTTATACTACAATCTTTCTTTAGGTACTTGTATAATTTTCATTGTCCTTTAAATTTGTAAGTGACAGATTGGACTGACTATTGGTTTCAAGCATGTGTTTCTGGGCTTTTATGTTTGTTTGGTTGGTTTTTAGCATTTCTTGGGTATCTCTATATCAAAGTTTTGTATCACCTAAATAGAGCATTTTACTGGGGTTCTTTGAAATAAGAGATAGTATATTAAGGAAAGCAATTTGCAGTGGTCTGTCTATTCCCGAATTAATTGCATTTATTTATTTATTGTAATCACCTACCCTTGTGCCCACTGTGAGAATCTAGCCTAGTTCTGTAGATTTTTCTTTACTTCTCTCTAGAACCATCAATTCCATGCTTGCCCAACCTTTCCATTTTAGATAAATCTTCCACATGGTTAGAGATCTTATGTGTGGCAACAACTAGAAGGCACATCTTCAGCCCTGCATTCTGGATTCTTTGGATGCAAAGCAACAGGACTCATTCATCTCAAACACTTCATTTCTTCAATTGTTTACTTTGACTACCATCTACTTACTCTTGATACTGGGAGTTGTAGGTCAGAAGCTGGATTCTGGAGTTCCAAACAAATCAGGTCCCACTGCCCAATCCAAAAACTAAGCAGAAGAAGTAATGGTGAAAATCAGGAAAGGACCTTTAATAAGTGTTGTGACACCAGGAAGACCAGAGGATCTGCATCCCTATCCCTGACTTTGAGGGGATGACAATGAGGTTTTACAGAAAGGGGGATGTAAGCAAGGGTTGAGCTTTACATGGCTGGGGAGGTTTGCACAGCTGGAAAAGCAGGTGATCTTGGTCAGGCATGGTGGTGGTATATCATTATCTCAGGATTAGTCAGGCAGTGCCTTTTTGGTACTGAGAAAGTTACTGTGGCCTAACAGGGAGTTTAGAATCATCCCAGGATGTTTATGGATTAAAACATTTGTTCTGGAATCCAAGAGACTCAGAATAAAGAAGACAGATGCAAAATTGAGGCAGTTTTAATCTTGCTTTTAAATACTCATTGAGCATTTACAGGTGAATGTGAAGAATCTTAAGTCTTTATTATTTATTTATTTTTTTTGCATGCTGATTTCCTTAGGAGCTACACAGAGCCTTGGCCCTATCCTGAAACAGTTTTCATCTGTGTGTTGTGAAGTGAATTTGTTTTGGTCTGTTTTCATTATCAATCTAATTTGCTGCTTTCTATTTCTGAAAATTCTCCTAAAATATATATACACTGATTATTTATTTTGTTGTTGGTGGTGTGTGCGTGCATGTGTGTGTGTGTGTGTGTGTGTGTGTGTGTGTGTGTATGTTTGTGTGTAACCAGATTTTGGTAGGCTATAGGAACTTAAAACAATTAGTTATGTATAACTAATTAATAAAAATCATTTATAAAATATGTACCATTCTGATTTTATAGCTCTATGGTTTTTTTAATGTGTGACTTTTACAGGCCACATTATTGTTAAGATATATTTGTAGAATAGGACCCCTGCCAAGGAATTTGAAGTCCAGAAGAAGCATAATATTATGGAAAATTAAATATATATGTGAAACTTGTGTATAATTTTATATTTGCCATTATTTGGTAGTAAATTAAGATTCAATAGATTTCATGCATTTCTTATTGGGTGGAAAATCTTTGGGGGAATAAGCAGCATTTGAATTGGCCTTTGATGAATGGGTAATATTTAGAAACACAGAAGTGAAAAGTGAAAAAAATTAGGTGTGAGTAATCATAGAAAGATTGGAGTTGGTTTGGGAATCAACAGAGCATAGTTTTACCAAACTATAGGAGGTATGTGAAGTAGAGAACAGACTAATTTGTCAGTGAGTTCAAGTTTAAGTGAAGTTTACCAATTGTTTTTTGAGATGTTTAAAATTTGACTTTTATTGAGATCTTTTATTTTGACAGGTTGAAACTTCTTTTGCAGAATGGTAAGAAACTTTCATGCTTCTTTTATTGTTTTTTGTTCATGTTGAAATTTTGATAATCTGCAGTTGACTTCAAAGAGAGTAGGAAATTGAATGTAGGATTTTTCACATTAAATTTTAAAATACACTTTTTAAAAATATAAAGATGAAGTTTACTGGAAATGACAGCATAAGAGTTTCTAAGACTCCATTCCTACAGAAAAACAACAAGAAAATTGTCAAAAAAAATAAATAAATACATTAGAATTGTCATTTGTGATAATCTGGACTCCACTAAAAAAAATTAGGATAACCAAGGAAAATCTTATCAAATCTGATGCATTGTACTAGGAGAGCACCATGATGTTTTTAAAATACCTGCTCACAGTGATACTATCCCTGTATCAGGGGTAGTCAGGAAGAGAGTATCTCACACTTGTGGTAGAAATTACTAGTGCCAGAGGGAACATGAGGGACCTTATTTCCAGATAGCTCTTTTGAGTGCCTTGACCTGCCTGACAAGTCCCTCAAAGACCAGCACAAAGGCTTGCCTTTGTTTTTCCTCATGTGGAGCAATCACAGGGCTGGGCTAGTTTTCAGGCAGTGTTTTCTGAAAGCATTTAAAGTCACAAACTTGCCACAACAGCCTGGGGTAATGGATAAAAACTGGAATGAGCAGTAGACAGATCAAAATGCCTAGGACAGGGCTGGGGCTGTAGCTCAGTGGTAGAGCACTTGCCTAGCACCTGTGAGGCACTGGGTTTGATCCTCAGCCCCTTAGAAAGGGAGATAGAAAGAATAGAGGTCTCAAAGCTTCCAATAGATTGGCAAGTCCAAAAAGACACAGATATGATGAGGACTGGAAATATGCTCAGAAAATACTGAAGAATTCCCCAGTTTTCTACCTCCAACTAGAGCATCTCTGCATAGAGGTGTCTGCTAAGATTGGGAGAACTTTTTATTTTATTTTTTGCTTTCTTTGTTTTCAGGCATATAAAGTAACTCAGACAAAACAGTAGCTCATCAGTTAGCAAAGAAAACAGATTTCATTAGTCACTCATGACAAAGAATAAAGACATTTCAGAAGTCTATAGAAGAGTCATTAAACAAACAGCAGCTCAGAACAAACAGGGAAAACAAATTTAATAAGGGAAGGTAATCTAATTTTGATTTCACATTAAAATATGAGAAATGTCCAGTTTTCTACAACAAATAGAACAGCAAAATAGAAAGTTTGAAATTAGAAATTATGTGAAATTTTTCATAGAAACTATGAGGAAAAAAAGTTTGGCCTCTTTATAACAAGAAAAATAAGAAAAAGGAGAAGGAGAAGAAGAAAACGAACTAATATAAACTGTAAACTATACACAAGGAAGCCCAGAGAATTTGGACAGTTTAGAAAAGAGGGTACTTGGGCTGGGGATGTGGCTCAAGCGGTAGCGCGCTCGCCTGGCATGCGTGCGGCCCGGGTTCGATCCTCAGCACCACATACCAACAAAGATGTTGTGTCCGCCGAGAACTAAAAAATAAATATTAAAAATTCTCTCTCTCTCCTCTCTCACTCTCTCTTTAAAAAAAAAAGAAAGAAAAGAGGGTACTCAATGAAATAAAGGAAAGTATAGATAATGAACTAAATGAAACCAGGGAATGATGTCTGAACAAATATAGAATATCAATGAAGAGAGAAATTATAAAAATTAAACAAATTCTGGAACTAAAAGTAAAATAACTGAAACTATAAACTTTACTAAAGGGATTCAACAGCAGATTTGAGCAAGCAAAAGAAAGAAATCAGTAAACTTGGTTGGTCCATAGAGAATATCCAGTCTGAAATGGAAGACTAGAGCATGAAGAAAATGAAATATATCCAATAAACCAAAGGGAATTTGTTATACCAGAGACCAAGATCGATGTAAGCAGCAAAGAGGCGTTTATTTATTTATTTATTTATTTTTACTGGTTATTCAAAACGTTACAAAGATTGCAGAATCACATCGGTTACACATCCACATTTTTACATAATGCCATAATAGTAACTGTTGTATTCTGCTACCTTTCCTATCCTCTACTATCCCCCCTCCCCTCCCCTCCCATCTTCTCTCTCTACCCCATCTACTGTAATTCATTTCTCTCCTTATTTTTTTCCCATTCCCCTCACAACCTCTTATATGTAATTTTGTATAATAATGAGGGTCTCCTTCAATTTCCATGCAATTTCCCTTTTCTCTCCCTTTCCCTCCCACCTCATGACTCTGTTTAATGTTAATCTTTTCCTCTTGCTCTTCCTCCCTGCTCTGTTCTTAGTTGCTCTCATTATATCAAAGAAGACATTTGGCATTTATTTTTTAGGGATTGGCTAGCTTCACTTAGCATAATCTGCTCTAATGCCATCCATTTCCCTGCAAATTCCATGATTTTGTCATTTCTTAGTGCTGCGTAGTACTCCATTGTGTATAAATGCCACATTTTTTTATCCATTAATCTATTGAGGGGCATCGGGGTTGGTTCCACAGTCTAGCTATTGTGAATTGTGCTGCTATGAACATCGATGTGGCAGTATCCCTGTAGTATGCTCTTTTAAGGTCTTCAGGGAATAGTCCGAGAAGGGCAATAGCTGGGTCAAATGGTGGTTCCATTCCCAGCTTTCCCAGGAATCTCCAAACTCTTTTCCAAATTGGCCGCACCCGTTTGCAGTCCCACCAGCAGTGTACAAGAGTACCCTTTTCTCCACATCCTCGCCAGCACTTGTTGTTGTTTGACTTCATAGTGGCTGCCAATCTTACTGGGGTGAGGTGGTATCTTAGGGTGGTTTTGATTTGCATTTCTCTGACTGCTAGAGATGGTGAGCATTTTTTCATGTACTTGTTGATTGATTGTATATCCTCCTCTGAGAAGTGTCTGTTCAGGTCTTTGGCCCATTTGTTGATTGGGTTATTCATTTTCTTATTGTTTAATTTTTTGAGTTCTTTGTATACTCTGGATATTAGGGCTCTATCTGAAGTGTGAGGAGTAAAAATTTGTTCCCATGATGTAGGCTCCCTGTTTACCTCTCTTATTGTTTCTCTTGCTGAGAAAAAACTTTTTAGTTTAAGTAAGTCCCATTTGTTGATTCTTGTTATTAACTCTTGTGCTATGGGTGTCCTATTAAGGAATTTGGAGCCCGACCCCACAATATGTAGATGTGAGCCAACCTTTTCTTCTATCAGACGCATAGTCTCTGATTTGATATCAAGCTCCTTGATCCATTTTGAGTTGACTTTTGTGCATGGCGAGAGAAAGGGATTCAGTTTCATTTTGTTGCATATGGATTTCCAGTTTTCCCAGCACCATTTGTTGAAGATGCTATCCTTCCTCCATTGCATGCTTTTAGCCCCTTTATCGAATATAAGATAGTTATAATTTTGCGGATTGGTTTCTGTGTCCTCTATTCTATACCATTGGTCCACCTGCCTGTTTTGGTACCAGTACCATGCTGTTTTTGTTACTATTGCTTTGTAGTACAGTTTGAAATCTGGTATCGCTACACCTCCTGATTCACATTTCCTGCTTAGAATTGCTTTTGCTATTCTGGGTCTTTTATTTTTCCATATGAATTTCATGATTGCTTTATCTATTTCTGTAAGAAATGCTGTTGGGATTTTGATTGGCATCGCATTGAACCTATAGAGAACTTTTGGTAATATTGCCATTTTGATGATGTTTGTTCTGCCTATCCATGAACAGGGTATATGTTTCCATCTTCTAAAATCTTCTTCTATTTCTCTCTTTAGGGTTCTGTAGTTTTCGTTGTATAAATCTTTCACCTCTTTTGTTAGGTTGATTCCCAAGTATTTTATTTTTTTTGAGGATATTGTGAATGGGGTGGTTTTCCTCATTTCCAGTTCATAAGATTTGTTGCTGATATACAGGAATGCCTTAGATTTATGCGTGTTGATTTTATATCCTGCCACTTTGCTGAATTCATTTATTAGCTCTAGTAGTTTCTTTGTAGACCCTTTTGTGTCTTCTAGGTATAGGATCATATCATCTGCAAATAGTGATAATTTAAGTTCTTCTTTTCCTATCTTAATGCCTTTAATTTCTTTTGTCTGTCTAATTGCTCTGGCCAGTATTTCGAGAACTATATTGAATAGAAGCGGTGAGAGAGGGCATCCCTGTCTTGTTCCAGATTTTAGAGGGAATACCTTCAGTTTTTTCCCATTTAGAATGATGCTAGCCTGAGGCTTTGCATATATAGCTTTTACAATTTTGAGGTAAGTTCCTGTTATCCCTAGTTTTTCTAGAGTTTTGAACATAAAGGGATGCTGTACTTTGTTGAATGCTTTTGATCATCTCGATAGACGCAGAAAAAGCAAAGAGGTGTTTATTGCGAGCTAGCTCAGTCCTCCGCGCACACAGCAACTGGTGATGCTGAGAGGCCTGAGCCCAGGGTTTGCAGCAGTTTTATACACTCTTTGGGGAAGACAGGGACTTCACATACATCATAGCATCTCTTAGCAAATCATCACACACTGCGGGAAAATCATAAAACAACTCTAAAACATGACTAGCACATCCACTGGCAGGAACAAGTTGGGTAGGGGTGATTGGTTAGTACAAGAGGGGGATTTGTTTGAACTGACTGGTTTAAGCCACGAGGGGAGTACATGCTGAACTACATGGTTTCCCAACATATTACCAACCACCATAAACTACTGGGAGGGTCATCTGGCATCCCAGGTATTTTCTCTGTCTCATGCTGATTGTAGGTTGCTATGGGTTCCAACCTAGCCTGAGTCAGGGACACCTGGTGCAGCAGATCTCTCCTGTTATTTGTAGATAACAACTCAGCAGGGTGGGTATGTGCCTAGGAGTGCTCTGTGGGTCTTTCCAAGGACAAGGGTCATGCCCCCTTCCTTGGACAGGCTTGATCTGAGGTAGAGGCTGGTTTCTCAAAGTATTACAAGAAATGAACAAATATTCCCACATGAGGATTCCAAGAATAAAAGGAGAAGAAAGAAAATTTCAAGAAAACTGGCTGGAACAAAAGGAATGAAATTATGGCATTTGCCAGTAAGTGGGTGGAATTGGAGACAATCACTATAAGCGAGATAAGCCAATCCCCCCAAAACCAAAGGCCAAATGTTCTCTCTGATAGGCAGATGCTGACTCATAATAGGTGGTGGTAGTGGTAGGATGGATAATAGGGAGGAGGAGAGGTTCACTGGATTGGACAGGGTAGAGTGAGGGAAGGGAAGTGGGTGGGAATGGGAAAGACAGTAGAATGAATCAGACATACCTTCCTATGTTCATGTACGCATGCACAACCAATGTAACTCCATATCTGTACAACCACAAAAATGGGAAGTTATACTCCATTTGTGAATGATATGTCAAAATACATTCTACTGTCATGTATAACAAAAAAGAACATTAAACTTAACTTCAAATAAGATAAAGTCTACACCAATACACATTTTAGTCAGTGTATTAAAAGCCTGGGACAAAGAGGATCTTAAAGGAAAGAAGAAATAAGTGACTTTTCTTGTACAAGAGATCTTCAGTTGGATTCATAGTTAATTTCTCACCAGAAACTGTGAGAGTTGGAAGGTAAAGATAACATATTTAAAGTGCTGGAAGGAGAAAACAAAGACAAAAACACAAACCATTCATCCCAGTGTCCTACAATCTGTAAATTAGTCTTCAAAACTGAAGGAAAAAACTAAGATATTTCCAGATAAATAAAAACTTGGGATTGTATCACTAATAGACCTGTCCTATAAGAAATATTCAAAGTAATCTTTCAGACTGAAAACTATTAAAGAAATAAAGAAAAAAAAAACCAACAACAATGTAAGGAGAAAAGATCTGATTCTGCTGCTGCTTGATAAGGCCATTGTCTCAAGAGATAGCTTGATGGGAGAAGTAAGAACTTTATTCAGTGACCAAACAATGGAGAAGCCTTGCTCCAAAACAGTTTTTCAATGCCACTGAATAGAAATAATGAGGAAGAGAGATAAGCTAATGTGTTTTCCAGTTAAAGGCAAAGATTTTGCAGGAACTTGGATGCCACCTTTTTGCACTCCTCTCACAGTGTGGTGTTTCAGGTCCTGGTAGCCGGAAGGTCTTATTTAGACCAAAGGTTAAAGTTCCAAAGGAGACAGGAACATTGTGAAGACAGAGATGCCAAGTTTTTTCTCTTTGTTCCAGTCACCTTATTGGATATCTGCCAGCTCAAGTGAAAAATTAGTGTTTTCAGCAAAAGTGGCCCCAGAGATCTTATAAAGTAACATAGGCAACCAGTACTGGCATAACTACTCAGCAGAGTGACTAGTGAGAAACTAATAATGTATTGCCCAGCTGTATAATCTCCAAAATTAATGACTTTTTAAAGTCAACTAAGACAAGTGAAACTAGAGGGCTTATTTAGTCTTTTTTCACCCTAAGTAACAATAACTATAAAGAAAAATATAAAACTTAGTGTAATGGTACTTTTGTCTTGAGGCTTCTTTATTTTCCCACATGATAAAACCCATGATTATAAATCCGTGTTTATGGATACAGGATGTATAACTGTGTGATTTCTGACAATGGGGAGGGCAGAGCTGTTAAGGAGTGGAGTTTTTTACAGTATTAAAATTACATTGATTTTAATTCAAACTTAAGCTTTATATTAAAATGTCAATTGTTATCTCCAAAGTAAACATGAAGAAAGATTCTTTAAAAATATGCAGAAAAATAAAGGATACTAAATCAACATACTAGAAAAGAATCGAATAATGACCAAAGGAGGCAGTTATGGAGAAGCTGAGGAAGGAAAGACATAAGTAATGTAGAAAACTGTAGCAAAATGACAGAAATAAATCCTTCCTTAAGAGTAGTTACTTTACTACTACTAAAATGGACTAAAATCTCTGATTAGAAGATAGGTGCGGTAGAATGGATAAGCATATATGATCCTACTGTGGGCTATCTATAAGCATAAAGAGACTCACTTGGATTCCAAAGACACAAGTTATTTAGAAGTGCAGAGATTGGGAGGTGGGGGATAAAGAATATTTCATGCAAAACAGTAACCAAAAGAGAACTAGAGTGGCTATACTAAAATCACAAACAAATGACTTTAAATAAAAATCTGTTCCCCGAGACAAACAAGATTTGAGATATTGGTTAAGGTTATTCTATCAAGAAGATATAAAATAATAAACATATACACACATTTAACTGTAACTTTGAAATATGTGAAATATTAACAGAAATGAAGGGATAAATAGACATTTCTATGAGAAGAGCTTGAGAATATATATTCCTCTCCTTTCAAAAATGGATAAAAGAACTAAATACAAGATTGATAAGCAAATAGACTCAAATAGCACACACACAAAAAATCTCATATGCAAAGGGAAGAGTCTTTAGGTTAGATCATATTAGACCACAGAACAAATTTTAATAAAATAAAAAAAATCAAACTCATAAAAGGTTTCTTTGTGACAGAATGAAGTTAGAGGTTAATAACAGAAGGAAACCTAGAAAATTCATTTATATATGGAATTAAACAAACATTCTTTAAAAAGAACCCCAGTGGATCAAAGCAGTAATTCACAGCAGTAATAATGGAAAATAAGAAAATATTTTAAGATGAATGTACCAAATTTTATGGGATAAGCAAAATTAGCATTTAGAAATGTACATTAGATTAAAATTTACATTAAAAAGGGAGACCTCAAATCTCCTAAGCTAACTTTAAAAAAATAGTAAAGGCATAAACTGAAACCAAAGCTAGAAAATGAAAGGGAGTTTTTAAAAAATTATAAATGAAGCAGAGAATAAAAAAATACAAAAAAGTTTCATTAAAACATTAGTTGTTTTTTTGAAAACATCAACTAAATTCATAAACTATTAGCTAGACTGACAGAAAAAGAAGACTCAAATGAATAGCATTTTAGTCTGGATGTGCTGGTGGTACACACCTGTAATCCCAGCGACCTGGGAGGCTAAAACAGGAGGATCATAAGTTTGAGGCCAACTTCAGCAACTTACTAAGACCATGTATCAAATAAAATAAAATCAAGTAAAATAATAATAATACTTCTTTTAAAAAATTACGCTAATTAACAACATATCCTATCGAAATGAAAAGGATTGTGAGAGGATACTATAATATATACAATTGCATATCACTTAATAACCAACATAAAATGGACTAATTCCTAGAAGCACATATATTACTATAAATGACTCAGGAAGAAATAGAAAAATCTGAACTAATCTATAAAAAGTAGAGATTGAACCAATAATCAAAATCTTCCCAACCAAGAAAAGCCAGAACCAAATGGCTTCACTGATAAATTCTACTAAATACTGAAAGAATTTATAGTGATCGTTTTTAAATTCTTCCAAAAAATAGAATTCTTCCTAATTCATTTTATAAGTCCAGTATTAACCTATTAACCTGATTCCAAAGCTAGATAAAGGCATCACAAGAAAATTGTAGAGCAGTCTCTTTGAATATAGATGCCAAAATCCTCAACAAAATACTAGCCAACTAGTAGTAAATCCAGCAAGCTATTAATAGAATATACATCATGACCAAATTGGATTTATCTTAGGAACATAAGGGTGGTTTTGTATACAATACGTATGTTAATAAAATGAAAGGGATATCTGCCTGAATATCTCAATTGATGGGAAATACACGTGGCAAAGAACAACGTTTTCATTTTATAATGAAAACAGTCCAAAAATCTAGGATTGTAAAGAAAATTCCTAAACACAATGAGAGATGTCTGTGAAAACTCCTCAGCTCACACTGTACTTAGGGCGAAAACTGAAAGTTTCAACCTAAGATCAGGAGCAAAATAAGGATACCTGGTCTCCACTTATATTCAACAGTGGAATCCTGTACATTGCTGGTGTGCATATATAATGATTCAGATACTGTGAAAAGCAGTTTGTTCTTCAGGAAGTGAAATACAAAATTACCATTTGTAATTTCACCCTGAGGTGTATATCCCAAAAGTGTTCAAAACAGGCATTCAGAGAAAGACTTATTCATAACATACGTATTCACAATAGTTAAAAGGTGGAAACAATCCCAAATTGATCGATGTACTCATTAATAAAGAAACTATGGTTTATCTATAAAATAAAATATTATTGCAAAAGGTCACTTTTACACAATGCTGTTTATGTAAAATATCCACAAAGACAGAAAGCAGATAAATCATTATTAAGGACTACTGAGAGGGAGAAGGGGAGAGAGTCTGCTTAATCAGATGGTTGATTTTTTTATTTTTATTTTTATTTTTTTTTTTGGTTGTTCAAAACATTACAAAGCTCATGACATATCATCTTTCATACATTTGATTCAAGTGAGTTATGAACTCCCATTTTTACCCCAAATACAAATTGCAGAATCACATCAGTTACTCATTCACAATTTTTATATAATGGCATATTAGTGACTGTTGTATTCTGCTGCCTTTCCTTTTCCCTACTATCCCCCCTCCCCTCCCCTCCCATCTTCTCTCTCTACCTCATCTGCTGTTGTTCAATTCTCTCCCTTGTTCCCCCCCCCCTTTCCCCTCACAACCTCTTATATGCAATTTTTGTGTAACATTGAGGGTCTCCTACCATTTCCATATGCTTTCCCTTCTCTCTCCCTTTCTCTCCCCCCACTCGTCTCTGTTTAATGTTAATCTTTTCCTCATGCTCTTCCTCCCTGTTCTGTTCTTAGTTGCTCTGTTTATATCAAAGAAGACATTTGGCATTTGTTTTTTAAGGATTGGCTAGCTTCGCTTAGCATAATCTGTTCTAATGCCATCCATTTCCCTGCAAATTCTATGATTTTGTCATTTTTAGTGCTGCGTAATACTCCATTGTGTATAGATGGTTGATTTTAAATGATGTGACTTAACTTAATACAAAACAATAGAAGAACGGACATAGAATCAGAACAGAACATTAAAAGACAACATCTGAAAATAGACTTACTTGTGTATAATAATTTACCAGATCATGTAACTAGCATTAGAATCCAATTGACTTACTAATTGGTGGTAGGACAATTATTTTTCTATGTTTTAAAGCAAACAAACAAGAAAAAAGACCCCATTTTTTTTTCAACAAAAACATTTTGAAAAGAAAATCAAAACCAAAGAAAGAAAACATAACGAGTATTTTCCTGGTCTCCCGAAAGAATGGGATCTCCTAAATGAACTGTGAAACAAGAGTATGTGAAGAAGAATATGCAACCATCAGAAATATTAAATGACATTAAAATGTACTGGAAACAGTGTCATGTTAACTAAAGTATGGTACAAGTTTTTATGACTCTAATTTTATAGAAATTAAAATATCACTAGACTTACAATATATGTTATCTCTGAAGAAAATAAATGAATATGGATTATTTTATGTGATTTTTATGATTTTTGATATGCTTTCTTAAATTAACTTGTAATAATTCTTTATTAAAAGATTAATAATTTAATAAAAACTAAAGGAAACTCCCTGCTTTGGTGATAATAATAATTTTCTTAACTTTTATCAGTGAGAAAATACCTTTTCAAAAATAAATGAAGGCTAGTTTAGGATCCTAGAACTGGATCAGAGAAATACTGATAATGAGAAATATTTAATTATTCAACACATAGTAGCTTAGAAAGATACTTTGGAAATAACATTTTTCTAACAGCTTATTATCTTTAAATCTGAAAAGGTATTTTTGCTCCTTCTAATTTATATTGCTTTCCCAGAAATGGCTGACTTTGAAATTAGAGAAATATCTCATGCAAATTGTTTTGAATCAACGCCCCTTTTCTAATAGCAATATTATTGAAGAAAGACCAATTTCTTGCAACAAATTCTATTCCATTTATCAGTTAGTATAAATCCTACCACCTATTAGAATTTTCCTACATTAGTTCCTTATAGTAAGATTACCAGAAGTTTTACCAGAAAATAGTTTATAGTAAGCTTTACCAGAAACATTTAAAAAATTCTGTGTAAGAGTAGCATAGCACCTAAAATTTGTTTTACTAACCACAAGTACATTTCTCCTTTACTGATCAATTGCTTCTTTCCTATTATGTAGGAGAAAAACTTGTCCCACGAAGGACCCAAAAGAAGATTTGAGTATTGAAGGACCAGTGGAAGAGGTCAAACCAGAAGAAGAGAGAGGTGAAATTGTTCTTCATACTTAGATAAATGGAATTATATTTAGAGCTCACTGACTTTTCACTTAATATATTTCTACTTTTCACAGTATTCATGTTTATGAGTTCTATAATTCTTGTGAGCACTGAGCAGAGAAATCAGCCCTCCATTTCATTCAATGAGGCATTTGTTCCACGAATATTTATTAACACTATTATGTACCAGATACTGCTCTAGGTGCTGAGTGTATCATGATGTCTGCCCAACTTTCAAGAAGACAACTGTAGTAAAGGGGCTGTTATTATAATTGAAGTGCTCTTCATCTGTTCTGTCCAAGAGAGTAAGCTATTAACCACATACAGCTGGTGAGCCTTTGAAATGGGGCTAGATGGGACTGAGGAACTTAATTCCTAAGTTTAATCTTGTTAAGTTACATTTAAATGTGAACAGTTCCCTGTGGTTCATGAGTACCATATTGGACATTGCAGCCCTAGTCTGTATTTCAGTTGTGATTACTAAACATTTTGCATTTTATAAAACACACCATATTTTATATGCTGGTCTGAAATTTGGGTTAACATTACTTTGACTATATTCTCAAAATTACATGAAATACTTCACCCACCACAAAAATGTGTAAGAAAAAGTTAATGAAGGAAAAGTGATAAACTCACTTTTCCTTCAAAGAGGAAGCGTATTTTGTTCTTCAAAGATCTCATCATGATGGGACTCTGTTTTGACTGTTTTTCTTTTCACTATTTGCATCTACAATGAAGTTGACAACCTGAGTGTTTGCTTCCCAAGTTTTCAAATGACAAATACAGAAAGAAAAGATTAACATATTAATGGTCATGGTCATAGCTAAATTATCCACATTTATGTTTATTATAAATATATACATTTGAGTCTAAAACACACAAGAGTAGCAGGATGAGGGAGATTTATTGTAACTAAATGTTTATGTTAAAAATTGCAGGCGATTGTTTACTTAGCCAGTATGAAACAGTAAATGTGACAATTTGTAGGAAAAAAAGTAGATGCTTAATATAATGAATTAGATTATGCTGTACATACAAGATATGTATGTACAGCAATTATTTTAGAAGGCTATTCCAGGAACAGAATAAAAGACAACTTAAAAAAAAACAATGAGCAATTTTGGCAAAACACATATAAATCCAGTTCAGAATGTTTTAATTTTAAATAGTATTCACTTCTCTGTGAGTTTCAGGCTGAAATTTTATAAATTGATGACAGAGTGAGTCACAAATTGGCTCGAGAACACAGTGTTCCATAATTATGTTTTCATTTAAAAATTTTTGATTCACAAAAAAAGTATATAAAGTACCCAGGAAGTGGTAGAACTTGGCAAAACCAAACAATCGATTTAGAGAGACTAACTTAAGGGCCAGACCAGGGAAAATCATTTTTATACATTAAAATAGAGAATCCTGTTTGTCAAGAATTCTTTTTGGCACCATGCAGAATTTCTCTGACAAGCCCAGTAGGTTGGATCTACTGAGTGACTGTGAGCTTACACTTATAACCATCATGTGACCTTTATGTAATCTGATCATAGAGCAGAAAAATCATTGTCTTTATTGTCCAAAAGCAAAACAAAAAGGAAATTTATTAATTGCCTTTTTCCATTCTGCTTTTATACTATTTTCCCTCCCACTTTAGCTCTTGACAGTTTGGTTATAAGTATTCTCATGTCACACTTTGGCAAAAGTCACTGCTTATACATATAAATCCCATAAGGATGGGAACATTATCTATCTTCTTTACCTTCTTATCTCCAGGGTAGATCCTATTTCCTGAAAATAATAACCTCTGTACACATTTTTTTTCTGTAAATAGATGGATGAATACCATGGCAATACTTTTGTTAATATTAAGTCATATCATTTCAGTGCTGTGAACCAGGAATCACAAATATCTATCATTAAAGGAGTTAATTTGTATTATAAGAAAATAAATAGAATTTGGAAATCCTGATGAATTCCTGGTAAAGCTAAAGAGAGAAGTTATTTGTCTGATAAGCTTGAAGAATATAGAGTGTTCATTTCTAGGAACCATCTGAGGATCTTCAGCATTTGTCTGATATAATATTTTTGATTTGTTTTCTTAGAGAATGGTAGGAAACACATTCATAAATTAAAAATAAAGTTGTATAGTACAGTTGTGCATATAACATGTGTTTTTTCCATGTACTGTAATGAAATTATATTATTCTTGAAGATATGGTTTAAGATGTAGCCCTTTTAAAATATATTCTAATTAGTTATACATGATAGTAGAATGCATTTTGACATATCCTACAAAAATGAAGTATAATTTCTCATTCTTATGGTTCTATGTGATGTTTTTTTTAATAGAAATTGCTCATTGAAAAATTTTGCCTTCAAAGATTATAATCAATGTTATGATTGTATTATAAAAAGACTGTCTTTAAGAGGCTAATTCATTTTTTAACATTCTCTTATTAAATGCGTAAATATTTAAAAGAATAATAATCCAACTAAGACCCATGTTCCCATCACACAGCTGTCAGGCTGCTTCACTAACAAATGTAAATGCATTTTCCTATTTTCAGATGAAAAGTGTCCTGAGTTAAAGAAAGAAATGGAAACATTGCTGTCAGAGACGATCCATCTCATTAAATGTCTAGAAACTGACCGGGCAATTGCCGAAGAAACTTTAAATCAACAAAAATTAAGAAAGGGAAAGATTACCACAAAAATTGATGCGTGGTCAATCTGGAAACTTCAAGAACTCCCACTAGCTGTGCAGAAAGGTAATAATAAGGATTTTCTATTGTTGCCATTTCCTTTGTTGGGGAAGCACAGATAATCATTCGTAGCTCTGTGTACAAAAAAATCACCTGTTTAGAGTGACTGTATGTTGTCTACAAACCAGGACACTTTTGAAAGATGGTAGTAATAAGATTGCTGAATTCATAGGCATACACTGGAAATGCACTGAGGAAAACTGAGCCTGCTGTCATTTAGGTCTGTTGGAAATTCCATGCATTTATGATATCCCAGGGGCATGCAGACATTTGGTATATATTTTTACCTTGGCAGCAGTATTTAAGTTACTAGAAATTTAAAGTGATTTCTAGTTGGTATTATTGGCCACATTTTTATTTTTATTTTTTTTTTGTGTGTGTGTGTGTTTCTTTTTTTTTTTAAATTTTATTATTTTTTTATTGGTTGTTCACAACATTACAAATCTCTTGACATATCATATTTCATACATTAGATTGAAGTGGGTTATGAAGTCCCAATTTTACCCAAAATGCAGATTGCAGAATCACGTTGGTTACACATCCACAATTTTACATAATGCCTTATTAGTAATTGTTGTATTCTGCTACCTTTCCTATCCTCTACTATCCCCCCTCCCATCCCCTCCCATCTTCTCTCTCTACCCCATCTACTGTAATTCATTTCTCTCCTTGTTTATTTTCCCATTCCCCTCACAACCTCTTATATGTAATTTTGTATAGCAATGAGGGTCTCCCTTCATTTCCATGCAATTTCCCTTTTCTCTCCCTTTCCCTCCCATCTCATGTCTCTGTTTAATGTTCATCTTTTCTTCCTGCTCTTCCTCCCTGCTCTGTTCATAGTTGCTCTCATTATATCAAAGAAGACATTTGGTATTTGTTTTATTTATTTATTTATTTATTTATTTTTTTATTGTTGGTTGTTCAAAACATTACATAGTTCTTAATATATCATATTTCACAGTTTGATTCAAGTGGGTTATGAAATCCAATTTTTACCCCGTATACAGGTTGCTGTATCACATCAGTTACACTTCCATTGATTTACATATTGCCATTCTAGTGTCTGATGTATTCTGCTGTCTATCCTATTCTCTACTATCCCCCTTCCCCTTCCGTCCCCTCCCCTCCCCTTTTCTCTCTCTACCCCCTCTACTGTAAATCATTTCTTCCACTTGTATTATTTTTCTCTTACCCCTCCTTTCCTCTTATATGTAATTTTGTATAACCCTGAGGATCACCTTCCATTTCCATGCGATTTCCCTTCTCACTCCCTTTCCCTTCCACCTCTCATCCATGATTAATGTTAATCTTCTTCTCAAGCTCTTCGTCCCTACCCTGACCTTGGTTACTCCCCTTATATCAAAGCAGTCATTTGGCAATTGTTTTTTAAGGATTGGCTAGCTTCACTTAGCATAATCTGTTCTAATGCCATCCATTTCCCTCCAAATTCTATGATTTTGTCATTTTTTAAAGCAGAGTAATACTCCATTGTGTATAAATGCCACATTTTTTTATCCATTCATCTATTGAAGGGCATCTAGGTTGGTTCCACAATCTTGCTATCATGAATTGTGCTGCTATGAACATCGATGTAGCAGTGTCCCTGTAGCATGCTCTTATTAGGTCTTTAGGGAATAGACCGAGAAGGGGAATAGCTGGGTCAAATGGTGGTTCCATTCCCAGTTTTCCAAGAAATCTCCATACTGCTTTCCAAATTGGCTGCACCAATTTGCAGTCCCACCAACAATGAACAAGTGTACCCTTTTCCCCGCATCCTCTCCAGCACTTGTTGTTGTTGGACTTCATAATGGCTGCCAATCTTAGTGGAGTGAGATGGTATCTTAGGGTGGTTTTGATTTGCATTTCTCTGACTGCTAGCGATGGTGAGCATTTTTTCATGTACTTATTGATTGATTGTATGTCCTCCTCTGAGAAGTGTCTGTTCAGGTCCTTGGCCCATTTGTTGATTGGGTTATTTGTTATCTTATTGTCTAATTTTTTGAGTTCTTTGTATACTCTGGATATTAGGGCTCTATCTAAAGTGTGTGGAGTAAAGATTTGTTCCCAGGATGTAGGTTCCCTGTTTATCTCTCTTATTGTTTCTTTTGCTGAGAAAAAACTTTTTAGTTTGAGTAAGTCCCATTTGTTGATTCTAGTTATTAACTCTTGTGCTATGGGTGTCCTATTAAGGAATTTGGAGCCCGACCCCACAGTATGTAGATCGTAGCCAACTTTTTCTTGTATCAGACGCCGTGTCTTTGATTTGATATCAAGCTCCTTGATCCATTTTGAGTTAACTTTTGTGCATGGCGAGAAAAAGGGATTCAGTTTCATTTTGTTGCATATGGATTTCCAGTTTTCCCAGCACCATTTGTTGAAGATGCTATCCTTCCTCCATTGCATGCTTTTAGACCCTTTATCAAATATAAGATAGTTGTAGTTTTGTGGATTGGTTACTGTGTCCTCTATTCTGTACCATTGGTCCACCCGCCTGTTTTGGTACCAGTACCATGCTGGTTTTGTTACTATTGCTCTGTAGTATAGTTTGAAGTCTGGTATCGCTATACTGCCTGATTCACACTTCCTGCTTAGCATTGTTTTGGCTATTCTGGGTCTTTTATTATTCCATATGAATTTCCTGATTGTTTTATCTATTTCTACAAGAAATGCTGTTGGGATTTTGATTGGCATAGCATTGAACTTATAGAGAACTTTTGGTAATATCGCCATTTTGATGATGTTAGTTCTGCCTATCCATGAACAGGGTATATTTTTCCATCTTCTGAGGTCTTCTTCTATATCTCTCTTTAGGGTTCTGTAGTTTTCATTGTATAGATCTTTCACCTCTTTTGTTAGGTTGATTCCCAAGTATTTTATTTTTTTTGAGGATATTGTGAATGGAGTGTTTTTCCTCATTTCCATTTCAGAAGTTTTGTCACTGATATACAGAAATGCCTTTGATTTATGCGTGTTGATTTTATATCCTGCCACTTTGCTGAATTCATTTATTAGCTCTAATAGTTTCTTTGTAGACCCTTTTGGGTCTGTTAGGTATAGAATCATATCATCTGCAAATAGTGATAATTTAAGTTCTTCTTTTCCTATTTTTATGCCTTTAATTTCTTTTGTCTGTCTAATTGCTCTGGCCAGTGTTTCGAGGACTATGTTGAACAGAAGTGGTGAGAGAGGGCATCCCTGTCTTGTACCAGATCTTAGAGGGAATGCCTTCAATTTTTCTCCATTCAGAATGATGCTGGCCTGTGGCTTATCATAGATTGCTTTTACAATGTTGAGGTATGATCCTGTTATCCCTAATTTTTCTAGAGTTTTGAACATAAAGGGATGCTGTACTTTGTCGAATGCTTTTTCTGCATCTATTGAGATGATCATATGGTTCTTATTTTTAAGTCTATTGATGTGGTGAATAACATTTATTGATTTCCGTATATTGAACCAGCCTTGCATCCCAGGGATGAATCCTACTTGATCATGGTGTATAATTTTTTTGATATGTTTTTGGATCCGATTCGCCAGAATTTTATTGAGGATTTTTGCATCTAGGTTCATTAGAGATATTGGTCTGTAGTTTTCTTTCTTTGAAGTGTCTCTGTCTGGTTTAGGCATCAGGGTGATGTTGGCCTCGTAGAATGTATTTGGAAGTTCTCCCTCTTTTTCTATTTCCTGAAATAGCTTGAAAAGTATTGGTGTTAGTTCCTCTTTAAAGGTTTTGTAAAACTCTGCTGTATACCCGTCCGGTCCTGGGCTTTTCTTAGTTGGTAGTCTTTTGATGGTTTCTTCTATTTCCTCTATTGTTATTGGTCTGTTTAGGTTGTCTATATTTTCCTGACTCAATCTGGGCAGATCATATGACTTAAGAAATGTATCGATGCCTTCACTGTCTTCTATTTTATTGGAGTATAAGGATTCAAAATAATTTCTGATTATCTTCTGTATTTCTGAAGTGTCTGTTGTGATATTGCCTTTTTCATCCCGTATGCTAGTAATTTGGGTTCTCTCTCTTCTTCTCTTCGTTAGCATGGCTAAGGGTCTGTCGATTTTATTTATTTTTTCAAAGAACCAACTTTTGGTTTTGTCAATTTTTTCAATTGTTTCTTTTGTTTCGATTTCATTAATTTCAGCTCTGATTTTAATTATTTCTTGCCTTCTACTTCTTTTGCTGTTTTTTTGCTCTTCTTTTTCTAGGATTTTGAGATGATATATGAGATCATTTATTTGTTGGTTTTTTTTCTTTTTTTAAGGAATGCGCTCCAAGCAATGAATTTTCCTCTTAAAACTGCTTTCAATGTGTCCCATAGATTTCGATATGTTGTGTCTGTGATTTAATTTAACTCTAAGAAGTTTTTAATTTCCTCCTTTATGTCTTCTATAACCCATTGATCATTCAGTAACCTATTGTTCATTCTCCAAGTGATGCATGATTTTTCCTTCCTTCTTTTATCGTTGATTTTCAGTTTCATTCCATTATGATCAGATAAGATGCATGGTATTATCTCTACTCCTTTATATTGTCTAAGAGTTGCCCTGTAACATAATATATGATCTATTTTTGAGAAGGATCCATGTGCTGCTGAGAAAAAAGTGTAACTACTTGATGTTGGGTGGTATATTCTATATATGTCAATTAAGTCTAGGTTGTTAATTGTGTTATTGAGTTCTATAGTTTCCTTATTTAACTTTTGTTTGGATGATCTGTCCAGTGGTGAGAGAGGTGTGTTGAAGTGTCCCATGATTATTGTATGGTGGTCTATTAGACTCTTGAACTTGAGAAGATTTTGCTTGATGAACATAGCTGCACCATTGTTTGGGGCATATATATTTATGATTGTTATGTCTTGTTGGTGTATGGTTCCCTTGAGCAGTATGCAGTGTCCCTCTTTATCCCTTTTGATTAACTTTGGCTTGAAATCTATTTTATTTGATATGATTATGGACACTCCTGCTTGTTTCCACAGTCCATATGAGTGGAATGAGTTTTCCCAACCTTTCACCTTCAGTCTATGTATATCTTTTCCTATCAAATTCGTCTCCTGTAGGCAGCATATTGTTGGGTCTTGTTTTGTGATCCATTCAACTAGCCTGTGTCTCTTAATTGGTGAGTTTAAGCCATTAACATTTAGGGTTATTATTGAGATATGGTTTGTTCCTCCAGCCATATTTGTTTATTAATGTTACTAAACCTGATTTGTTTTCCTCTTTGATTGCTTTCCCCCCTTTACTGTCCTACCACCCACTGTTGGTTTTCAATGTTATTTTCGATTTCCTCTTCCTGTAATGTTTTGCCAAGGATTTTTTGAAGAGATGGTTTTCTAGCTGCGAATTCTTTTAACTTTTGTTTATCGTGGAAGGTTTTAATTTCATCTTCCATCCTGAAGCTTAATTTCGCTGGATACATGATTCTTGGTTGGAACCCATTTTCTTTCAGTGTTTGAAATATGTTATTCCAGGATCTTCTAGCTTTCAGAGTCTGTGTTGAGAGATCAGCTGTTATCCTGATTGGTGTATCCCTAAATGAAATCTGCTTCCTTTCTCTTATAGCTTTTAAAATTCTCTCCTTATTCTGTATGTTGGGCATCTTCATTATAATGTGTCTAGGTGTGGATCTCTTATGATTTTGCACTTTCGGCGTCCTGTAGGCTTCTAGGATTTGGGATTCTGTTTCATTCTTCAAGTCTGGGAAGTTTTCTCGTATTATTTCATTGAATAGATTGTTTATTCCTTTGGTTTGGAGCTCTGTGCCTTCCTGTATCCCAATGACTCTTAAGTTTGGTCTTTTAATGTTATCCCATATTTCTTGGATGTTCTGCTCATGGTTTCTTAGCAGATTTGCTGAGCTGTCTATGTTCTTTTCAAGTTGAAATACATTGTCTTCATTGTCTGATGTTCTATCTTCTAAGTGATCTATTCTGCTGGTAGTATTGTCAATTGAGGTTTTAAGTTGGTTTATTGCTTCCTGCATTTCTAGGATTTCTATTTGTTTGTTTTTTATTACCTCTATCTCCCTGTGAAATTGATCTTTTGCTTCCTGGATTTGTTTATGTAGTTCCTTGTCAATGTGATCTTTCATTGTCTGATTTTGTTGTCTCATGTCTTCCTTGAGACTCCAGATCATCTGAAGCGTGTATATCCTGAACTCTTTATCTGACATTCCATCTGTTGCAGCTATTACCTCTTCTAAAGTTGAGTTGAACTGCATTGCTTGTGGTCCTTTCTTTCCTTGTCTTTTCATACTGCTCGTGTTTCTTTCTGCTTGGTAAAACTGTTGTGTTTTTGAAATTTTCCCCCTATTTATTTATATTGCTCTTGTATAGTTGGGAGATCTCTCTTGCAGGGTGGGTAGTGGCTGTGCTCCTCCTCTAATTAGGGTGATCTATCTACCACGCTGGTTGGTCGCAGGTCTGCCCACCCTTCGGGTGCGGGTAGCGGCCCTTCTCTGCCCCCACTCCAATTGTGCTGACGTGACTACCATGCCCTCGGGTCGTTGGACCTGATCCGGATGTGGGCGGCAGCTCTGCTCCGCCCCTACTCCAATTGGTGTGACGTGTCTACCACGCTGGTCGGCCTCTAAGCCTGTTCCGCCGGTGGGTCGAAGTTCTGCCTACCTTGCGGGCTCGGGCGGCAGTTCTGCTCAGCCCCCACTCCCAGTGGGGGTACCTGACTGCCTCTCCAACGGGTCGCTGGGCCTTTTCCGGACACGGGCGGCGGCTCTGCTCCACCCCCACTCCAACCAGTGTGACGTGACTGCCTCGATGCTACTTGTCCACCACACTGGCAGGCTGCCGGGCCTGTCCTGCCAGTGGGTCGCAGGTCTGCCTACCTTGCAGGCTCAGACGGCGGCTCTTCACAGCCCCCACTCCAAATGGGGTGACTTGGCTACCGCGCCGTCGGGTCGCTGGTCCTGTTCCAGGCGTGGGCGGCTACTCTCTTCGGCCCCAGCTGCAGTTGGGGTGTTGTGATACCACGCCGGCGGGTCACTTGGCCTGCTCTGGGTGCAGGTGGCAGCTCCACTCTGCCCCCCAGGCCCCCACAACACCCAGCAGGACCCGGACCAAGAAGCAGTCCCCACAGGTTCCCCCGCCCTGGGCCAAAGCAGCTTCGGGAGCCAGAACCCGGCCTCTCCGATCCCAGCCACGCTCTGCTAGGAGCAGGCTCCACAGAGCGACCCCCGCGGGTTCCCCAGCCCCAGGCCAAAGCAGCCCCGGGAGCCCGAGCCCGGTCGCTCCAAACTCTCCCAGCTCGGTGCATGCTCCGCTAGGAGCAGGGTCAAAGACGCAGTCCCCACGGGCTCCCCTGCCCTGGGCCAAAACTGTTCCGGGAGTCAGAGCCCAGCCGCCCCTCAGCGCGCGTTCCACTTGGAGCTGGCCTCAGCATGCAGTCCCCGCAGGTTCCCTAGCCCTGGGCCAAAGCAGCCCAGGGAACCAGAATCCGGCCACTCAAAGCCCGGCGCACGCCTTGCCAGGAGCGAGCCCCAAGGAGTATTCTCCACAGGTTCTCCAGCCCCGAGCCTGAGAGATCTGTCTGCGAGATGCAGGCAAGTACCAGCCTGAAATCACCTGTTCCGTAGCTGAATGAGCTGAGATCAGTAGAAAACAGGGATGATTACATCAGCTCTCCAAGATGGCGGCTGCTGTCCTCCTCCGTGGTCCGACCGGTGTCGAGAATCGAACTGGACCACTTCTCTCCTCTGTCTCAAAGCCGGAACTCAGCACTAAGCACAGCCATTGCACTGCTGGCAGGAGCCCCCAGAATCCGCATCGCTGTACTCCCACTCCGGTACCTCGCCGCTACCCAGCGCGCGCCCCAGACTCCATCTGCGGGGCGGTCCGCCGACCAGGCTCTGCTACCCTCCATGCGGAGAAATCGCCCGCGACCGAGCCCCTGCAGCCGAATCCCGCGTGATGGAAATCCGTCCTCTAGATTCTGGAGCACCTCAGTTTCACTGGAAATTCCCAACAAGGTAGCCTTCAGCCGTTTCACCTCGTCTTTCTCCTGCACAGTGACGCGGCTCACTGGGGTGATGCACTCCCATCGCCACCATCTTCCCTTCCCTTGGTATTTGTTTTTAAGGGATTGGCTAGCTTCACTAAGCATAATCTGCTCTAGTGCCATCCATTTCCCTGCAAATTCTATGATTTTGTCATTTTTTTATTGCTGCATAGTACTCCATTGTGTATAGATGCCACATTTTTTTTATCCATTCATCTATTGAAGGTATTGGCCACATTTTTAATTGTAGGAAAATTGAAAGTTTTCAGTGATGTGTTGAAAACTACATGTGTCTGTGTTTTTGAGAATTCAGAAGCCAATTTACTTTTAAAGGAATTTGTATCAGAGATGGAACCCTTAATGTTTCCAAGTCATGTAAGTAAAAAATGTTTAAGAAGAAACTGATGTCTTTTAGACTGCAGAGCCAGGGACATGGTCCGAAGTGGTACACAATCTAAACGTGTGGGTTTTTGTTTGTTTGTTTTTGTTTTTGTGCTCTGAACACTGCCTGTCAAAAGATTCCTAACTACTTGATTCTGCCTGAGGCTGGGAGGTTTTTACCCCTTTATAAGGGGAAAAATTTAATTCAGAATTCATATACTTTGTTGTTGTTGTTGTTGTTTTTTAAACATTTGGGCATCCATGTAATCTATCATTTAAATCAAGAAAACCTTGAGAGAAAAAGGAATGCTATTAATTATTACTCTGAGACAATAGATATTAACTAAAGATGTGTGTCATGGTGAATCCATACATACATTTTTGTCATGTCATAATTCTTTCAAGCTATAGTCTCCAAAGAGGGGTACACATTCAGGGGAGTTTCAACAAAACATTAGATCTTTTATTTATTCTCTTGAATGTTATTCTTTTTCTAATTTTTTTTTCTTTGAATAGAATTAATATGTATACTCTGTTATCTATGCAATAGCGTAACTACGTGATTTATAAATGCATGCTATATATGTGCCTGTATTTGTGTTTTAAAAACAATGAGACTACAGTCGAGTCAGCACGGACACCCTGGGAAATCCTAGATCTCAGGTGATTCTTGGGCAGACTCATATTCACACCTACAAGGAGTCATCTGCACTTTTCATAATGCTTCGTCCTTGTTAGTATAATAGAAAAAGTTAATTTTGAGGCCTAGTTTTATTAATCTTTGTTTGCTGATCAGTTTGTGTATAATCTACATGGGGTCTATATGGACTTATACGTGGAGAGCGGTGACAGAGAATGGGAGAGCAGTGTTTGAGACTGGGGTCTCTGATGACTTCATGGCTATGGCATGCTGGATGCCTGGGAAAGTTTCTGTACAAAGATGCAGGATGTCTAGCTGCTGTGGTAATGCCCTCCGTAAGAAGGCTTTGTGCTACAGTCTTATCATCCTTGACCTTGATCTCAGGCACATAGTTCCTGGGAATAGAGGAACTCTCTTGCTAGACAACCACAATGTTTCACCAAGCTCCACTGCTCCTAAACCTGCCTGCATAAGAGTAACTTTAAACAATGGACTTTCTTGACAGTTACACAAAGCTCCTAACATTGCACATTACAACTATAGAATGTAACTGCTGAATAAACTGCATAATATTGCTAACTCTGTAACTATCATGAATACAAAAAAAAATGATGCTTGCATAAACTTTAATCCAATAAGGAGACATATATAAATAAAGATTGCTGGCATAATTCTTTAGACCTGCTTCTCCCTCAGAGAGCCATGCTCCACTTGACCCCAGCTATGTCTTCACAATCTGTGTCTTTATTTTTCTCATCCCCCTTTGCCCCTCACCAGAACCCACGAGATTGGCTGTGCTGGTCAAGGCAATAGGTGGCCTGTTCCGGGAGAGGTCAAGTCCAGTGAGCTTTTGATTGCTGTTTTGCCTCTATTTTGATCCTAGGAATTTTACTTATCTGGAACAGTTATGTTAATTTATTAGTTGAATTTGACCTCTAAACCTTCATAAGTTATGAGCTTGAGGTTTTTTTCCTTTGATTGTTTGCTTTTTAATTTTCTTGAAGTTGTTCTTTCTCTAGCAGGGCCCACTTACAAATTTTTATATTCATGGCCAACCTGTTTAGTCTAAATTTGCCAGCTGTTATGGTTTGGATATGACATGTCCCCCAAAAGCTCATGTGTGAGACAAGGCAAGAAGGTTTAGGGAAGAAATGTTCTGGTTATGAGAGTCTTAACCCAATCAGTGAATTAATCCCCTGACAGAATTAACTGAGTAGTAACTTAAGGTGGGTAGGGTATGGTTGGAGGAAATGGGTTATTGGAGGTGTGCTTTTGGGGTGTATGTTTTGTATCTGGATAGTGGAATCTGTCTCTCTCTGCTGCCTGTTCATCATGTGATCTGCTTCCTTATGTCACATTCTTCCACCATAATGTTCAGCTTTAGCTTGAGCCCTGAGGATGTCTATGGATGGAGACCTCTGAGACTGTGAGCCCTAAAATAAACTTTTTCTACCCTAAAATTCTTCTAGTCAGGTCTTTTAATCTCAGCAGAAAAACAAAAAACAAAGCACAAAAAAACCCAACTTACTAAAATACCAACTTATTTTAAATAGCTAACTTCTTTCTTAATTTTAAGTCTCTTCTGTTTTCTACTTTTTGAACCAGTTTGGATAATTTATGTTTTCTGAGGAATCCAGACATTTCATTTAGTTGTCTGATTGCTGGCAAAACTTTGTTTATGATATTCCTTTATAATTATTTTAATTTCCATAGCAAGAGTAGTGGTAACACCTCTTTTTTCCCCAATACTAGTAATTTGTTCCTTCTTTTTTTTTCTTGGTCAGTCGAGCGAAACGCTTGTCAATTTTGTTGACCTTTTCAAAAAGTCAACTTTTTCTTTTACTGACTTCTCTATTGTTTTTCTACTTTTATACCACTGATTTTTCTCTGACTTTCATCTGGAACTTTCTTAGGAATAATTTACATTTATAAACACACACACACACACACACACACACAAACACAAAGTGGAAGCTTTGATTTTTTTCCTTGGTAAATTTTTTCTAGAATTGATATTTCAATCTATGAATTTCCTCCTAAGACCTGTATTAATTGCATTTATATTAATTGCATTTCATAAATGTTTATATGCTGAGTTCATTTTTATTTAGTCAAAATATTTCTAAATTCCCTTGTGATTGTTTTTGGATCTGTTATTTATTTAGAAGTTGCTGCTTGATTTGCTAATATAATGAGATTTTCAAAATTTTCTGTTATTTCTAAATTAATTTTATTTGCTCAAAAACATTCTTGAATTGTTTCAATTGTATTAAAATTACTTATACTTTAAGAATTGCCTAGGCCTTTAGAAAATGTTCTGTACAGATGAAATTAGTATATGTTTTGCTGTTGTTGAGTAGAGTATCTAGTAGACAGGTCAGTTAGGTTAAGCTAGTTGACACTGCTGTTAAAGTCTTCTATCTCCTTAATGATTTCCTGTCTTGTTATTCATTGAATTATCAAGGATAGGATACTGAAATCTCCAATAATACATTAAAATCAGAAGAAAAAACCAATGATACTCAAGTGTTTTTTAGATGTCAGTTTTTTGTGTGTATTTTGATTTTTTAAAAATCCCTTAAAATACCCTGATAAATAAGAAAATAAGAAACACACCAGTACCAACTTTTATGTTTGGAATGGAAACTTTTGGAAATAATTAGGCATCAGTGTTAGATTTAGTCTTGAGGGATACCAGGATTTTCATGGGTTCCCATTTTGATGTGTCTGAAGGATGGAGGAGACCAGAAATAAAGCCTAAGGCTAAACCAAAGTGACAAGTCTAATTAGAGATGATGAGGAAGCTCAGAATCAGAAGATCTACATACTTAGCATAAGAGCAAATCATGAATAAACCTGTCATTCAGGTCAGACAACAAACTTGCTTGTTTCATTTAGTCAATGGAGGAAAACAATGTTCCCTAAGATTTATTAATGTCCTAATTTCAAACGAATTTTCGACTCAACTTCCAGCTGTCTATGTGTCTGAAAATTAAGTGGAGAATATTATTTAGATGTTATGTGGGTCGATAGTAAAATGAGGCATCTGGCAGGAGCAAAGACAAATTTCCTCCAAAAGTCTAAAATTTCAGTGTAGGTACCAGAGCATCAGCTCAGATAAAGTTCTGGGGGGTGGGGAGGAGGAGTATCTCAGCATAAAATTCTATAAAACACACAGAGATTCTGATTTAATGAGTGCAAATGAGTACAAACCACAGAATTTTACTTAAATATTTCAGAGATTGTATTATACATGAGATTATAAAATAAGTATGATTTGTTTCAAGAACTAAAAAGAGATGCTTGAAAATAAACGCAAGGACAATTTTTTAAAGATGGCAAAATAGGAAGGAAAAACATTACTAGAAATGAAAAATACATTACTTAAGCTTGCCAATTCAATAGTTACTTGTATTGTTCATTAGACTCAGAAGAGAAAAATAATTGGTAACTAAAATTTGAAGAAATTGCATGGAATGTATTGCTGCAATAGAATGAATAGGATGAT
The DNA here is from genome assembly GCF_964194105.1 of Spermophilus citellus. Taxonomy (NCBI): domain Eukaryota; kingdom Metazoa; phylum Chordata; class Mammalia; order Rodentia; family Sciuridae; genus Spermophilus; species Spermophilus citellus. The sequence goes on along the minus strand of NC_138198.1, from coordinate 92,194,090 downwards.
GAAATATTTAAAAGCATGGAGTATAGAATGGGAGAATATAATGAATATCTACCGTAAGATAAACATGAAAATAATGATGGTGATATTTAATACCACAGTAGTAAATGGCTAAACATGTTACTGTCTATAGTGAGGGAAGACAAAGTAAGAAAGTAATGGTATCACATTGTACATTTCCAAGAAATTAGAAAATATTCAGAAATGTATCATTAAAAACTTACTATCATCCTATTATTTAAAGAGAAATCAGTAGCTTTTGATGCATCAAAAAAGGACTAATTGATTATAAAAATGACTTTAGAATTTAAAAAGCAAAAATAATAAATACAAAGAAAAATAAAAAACAATTACAAAATGGAAAAAATAATTTAAAATACATTATTCAGAAGATACATACATGTAAAGGTTGGCTCATTAAAAGGAGACTGATGAAAAGAGTGAACATGGAGAACCAATTCCAAGGTCATTCAAAATCACAGAGGATGTACCCATGAGTGACATTTGGAATGAAATTACATAGAGATGTGGCACTGATTAATAGTAAAGAAGATATTAAGAACAAATTTATTAGAATATTGTTAAAATCTTGATGAACAGAATAATAAGTGCACAGAAAAATGGATTGATGAATAGATAATCAAAATATTCACATGGCCATTAATGGAAAGATTTTGACTCAAAAATGCCCTGACACACAAATAAACCCTTCAGGGTCACTCCAGGTGAATACGGGTTGGCACGAAATAATTACACACAGACAGAAAATACCTTTTTCTCTGGGTTCTGTGATGGCTCTGGACCTTAGGGGTCTGTTGGAAAAAGAGAGAGCGCCCCTCGAACCCTGGTTTTATTTGGGGAGGCTGTTGGAAAGAACATTCCATCCATGTAAGGCAAAGGGATAATGTTACAAGGGGCAGCCCACTCCCATTGAGTAACGCCCATTCCCAAAGCTTTGCTTCTCTGCTGAACGAGATGGGGATCCACCTGCTTCCAGGTCAAGGAAGCCAGTCTCCCCATTTCCATTGTTCAAAGCTAGGGGGCACTCAGCTCCTATGTGGCAGCTCCTGACACAAAAACTGAAATTTTTTCCCCAACAAAATAAATGCATACGTGTACACTAGAGAGATAGGGCTTTATATGTAATTTCAAAATTCTGTAAAGTCTTAGAGAAAAGAAAGTGAAAATGATATAAGAAGCTAGCATAAATTATAAATAAAATTTAGGTGAATAGTACAAATATGAAAAATACATATATAACAAAGTGGAAAATAGTGAAAAATATACAATCAGAAGATACACAAAGCTAAGTATTGGCTCATTAAGAAGTCACTAATGGAAAGAGTAAATGTGGAGAACTACAATGGCAAGATGAATCATAGGGTAGCTTGTTTACCAGAATCAGTATGTCTATTGATCAGAATAAGTGGGAGTTTTACTAAAATAAATACTAATTTATAAACATGTTTTAATTTCTTTGGCGATGAATGAAGAAACAATGTATTTTATAATGCAATACTAAAACAACTTTTTTTGGATTTAATAAGATTCACAGATAAGCATTAATCATGAATATAAATGTACAAAATAATCCTGTGAAGACATCAGCAAATTCCATCAATAAATCTCTTTAGAAAGATTAAAAGCAACAACAACTAACCTGCCTAGTTTTATTCCAAAAATGCAAGATTGGTTTAACATTAGGAGGTTAACACAATGAGGAAATCTTATTAGCCTAAAATTGCCTTGGTTGGTTGAAGGGACTTAATTAAATTTATAAAGTAATCAAAGGAAATTTCCATGTTAAAAATTTCAAACATTTTTATACAAAACAAAATATGTTTATCCATTGATTCAAATTCATTTTCTAGTTGTTGGATGGCATGTTGTTGTTTTCTTCCTTCAGGCCTTTCTTGGTTCACGTAGAGATTATTACTAGATTTATGCAGCTTATTTTACATTATAGTTTTGTTGCTGCAAAATCATTTTCAAGATATTCTTTATGAAAACATTTATTTTGTATATTAACTTTACAACAATTTTCAGCTGATTTTTTTGTGTTTTGTCATATAATTGTATCACCAGTAGTAATTCTTGCCTTTTCCATTCTGATATTTGTTTTTTTTTTTTTTTTTTTTTTTTTTTTATTGGTTGTTCACAACATTACAAAGCTCTTGACATAACATACTTCATACATTGGACTGAAGTGGGTTATGAACCCCCGATTTTACCCCAAATGCAGATTGCAGAGTCACATCGGTTACACTTCCACAATTTTACATAATGTCCTATTGGTCATTGTTGTATTCTGCTACATTTCCTATCCCCTACTATCCCCCCTCCCCTCCCCTCCCAACTTCTCTCTCTACCCCATCTACTGTAATTCATTTCTCTCCTTGTTTATTTTCCCATTCCCTCACAACCTCTTGTATGTAATTTTGTATAGCAATGAGGTTCTCCCTTCATTTCCATGCAATTTCCCTTTTCTCACCCTTTCCCTCCCATCTCATGTCTCTGTTTAATGTTAATCTTTTCTTCCTACTCTTCCTCCCTGCTCTGTTCATAGTTGCTCTCATTATATCAAAGAAGACATTTGGTATTTGTTTTTTAGGGATTGGCTAGCTTCACTAAGCATAATCTGCTCTAGTGCCATCCATTTCCCTGCAAATTCTATGATTTTGTCATTTTTTATTGCTGCATAGTACTCCATTGTGTATAGATGCCACATTTTTTTTATCCATTCATCTACTGAGGGGCATCTGGGTTGGTTCCACAGTCTAGCAATTGTGAATTGTGCTGCTATGAACATCGATGTGGCAGTATCCCTGTAGCATGCTCTTTTAAGGTCTTCAGGGAATAGTCCAAGAAGGGCAATAGCAGGGTCAAATGGTGGTTCCATTTCCATCTTTCCCAGGAATCTCCAAACTGCTTTCCAAATTGGCCGCACCAATTTGCAGTCCCACCAGCAATGTACAAGTGTACCCTTTTCTCCACAACCTCTCCAGCACTTGTTGTTGTTTGACTTCATAGTGGCTGCCAATCTTACTGGAGTGAAATGGTATCTTAGGGTGGTTTTGATTTGCATTTCTCTGACTGCTAGAGATGGTGAGCATTTTTTCATGTACTTATTGATTGATTGTATATCCTCCTCTGAGAAGTGTCTGTTCAGGTCCTTGGCCCATTTGTTGATTGGGTTATTTGTTATCTTATTGTCTAATTTTTTGAGTTCTTTGTATACTCTGGATATTAGGGCTCTATCTGAAGTGTGAGGAGTAAAGATTTGTTCCCAGGATGTAGGCTCCCTGTTTACCTCTCTTATTGTTTCTCTTGCTGAGAAAAAACTTTTAAGTTTAATTAAGTCCCATTTGTTGATTTTTGTTATTAACTCTTGTGCTATGGGTGTCCTATTAAGGAATTTGGAGCCCGACCCCACAATTTGTAGATCGGATCCAACTTTGTCTTCTATCAGACGCAGAGTCTCTGGTTTGATATCAAGTTCCTTGATCCATTTACAAAAGTTAACTCAAAATGGATCAAGGAACTTGATATCATTCTGATATTTGTAACTTCAATTTCATCACTTTAGATGTGGGTGGTTTTAGAAGGCCCCCACTCCTGCAATTTTTTTCACTTTGGAGCAGTTGCATACACAGAGTGCAGTTATACAATGATCAGTATATCTGCAGATCATGGTGAGTGTAATTTGTACTTAAACAATTACTAATTAATAAAACACATTTTAATTTGTTTAGTGACGAATGAAGAAAGCACTGTATTTTACAATTTAATATTAAAATAATCCTTATTTTAGATTTAGATTTTAAGATTAGTAAGATTCACAAAGTAATTTCTGAAGCAAAAACGTCTCAGTTATTTTCAAAGATTTCCTTTTGGATCTGTTGTTTCAAAATCTGATTTTCTTTTGTTCTTGTTCTACATCTAGAACATGATGCCTACCTGAGAGACATTATGGAATTACAATGGCATCTGGAAGGTAGAATTCGTCAACTGGAACATGTGGAGAAACAAAAGACAAAGCTAGAAGAAGCCAACGCGAAGGTTCAAAGGGACATCGACTACATGCTTCAATATGGCCCTCTACTGCGATCAAAGCGGCAGCAGGAAGTCGAAGCTCTGAAGGAGCGTTCTCAAAAGGAAGCTGAGGTAAATGAATAACTGCATGGATATGCATCTCAGAAACTGGTGGTTAGTTATGCAAAAATATTTCTACCATAAGAAATTAACATATTTTTAAAAGTTTAATATTTTTTCTCCAATTTGACATGCTATTTATTTTTCATAGGACTTAATAGACTGTATACAGTACAATCTATTAGTTAATTTACTAATGACATTTTGGAGATTCAAAACAGCCTGGAATATATATATATATATATACTTTTTACATATAAATTATATATATATATTGTGGTGGGGCAGGGGTTCTTAACCACTGAGCCAAATTCCCAGCCCTTTTTTATATTTTATTTTGAGACAGGTTCTTGCTAAGTTGGTTATGGCCTTGATAAGTTGTTGAGGCAGGCTTTGAACTCGTGATCCTCCTGCTTCAGCTTTCCCAGGTGTTGAGATTACAGGTGTGTGCCACTGTGCCTAGACAGTCTGGTATTTTTTAAAGCCACAATTGAACTGAGGGAGAATGCAAGTAGAATATATCATTGTTGATGAAAAAGTGTAAGTGAAAGGGTCTTTAATGATTAATTAACATTTACCTCTCCTATTGTGGGATCATATTATAGAAAAAACAATTTATTTATATCTATCACAAAAACCAAGCCTAAGTTTGTGTTATATTTATTTATTTTTGATTATTTTAAAGTGTATAAAACAAGTTGTTCCATGTCTTTTGTGTTCACTTCAGCAGTTCCATTTCCACCCTCCTTTTGAAAGATAACTAATATAAATTTCATTATTTCTAGGAAAATTTTGAATAATTTATATAAAGATAATTTTAAAATAATCTATATCTTTAAATGGTATAAATAGTATCATAAATTTTATAACTTGGCATCTTGTTCTTTAATCTTTCATTGCATTACTTTAATCAAGCTACAATTGAGATACTCTGATTCACTTATTTTACTTGCTGTGTTCCATCAAGTAGATACCTCACAATTTATTATTAAGCATTTTCTCTCTTGGACGTTTATTTCCAAATTTTGCTGACACAACTGCTGATTTGACTTGAAACAATAATCATCTGTAAATGGGTTCCTCTCTAGGTGCATGTGAATTTTTTCTTAGCTATGTATTCTTAACTAGTAGGGTGTTTTACTAGGATATGGATTATATTTATATTTTATTTTATGGATAATACCAAGTTACTCCTTGAAGTACCTGTAACAATTCACATTACTCTAGAAGAGACAGTGCCAAAGACGTCTCATGCTTCCACTGCGGGCAAGAATTCCCGTCCTTTCTTAGTAACTCATCTCTGCATGGCTGGAACGCAATGTGTCAAATTATTTCCCAGTTCCCCCTTTTTCCCATTGTGTTCTAATGATATAGAGGTAGAAATCATTGGATGGAGTTTCTATGAAAAATCTTTGAAATGGACCAACTCACTCAAAGGAAGCACCTTTTAGAATTTTTCTCTACTTTCCAGCAACCTAGAATCTACATGATAGCTACAGCTCTAATTTCCATTGTATGGCATGGAACAGTTTTAGGAATGGAAGCCAGTTGTAGAGATGGCTGGACAGACACAAAGACAAAGGAGAACTTGAATCCATTTCTGTGAAAAAAAGGTACAACTGCATTCTCATGTAAGAAACTTACTTGGCTTATTTCTGTTACTTCCAGCTAAATGCAATCCTAACTGATTTTAGAACTCATATATTTTGTCAACATTTTTATTGTCATACTTTAAAAAAATTTGCCCACATGTGTTTAAATTAGTATCCCTTTGTTGTTTTAGTGTGCTTTTCTCTGATAGAGGAACTTGGCAACGTTGTAGGCAGGAGAAAGCAGAGTTTTTGGATGATTGGAAGACTAGGCAGGATGTTGGGTGGGAGGAAAGCAACAAATTCACCTGGCACACCAGGAAAATAGCAAACTTTGTGTAAAGCCTATCAGAGTCTCTATGATGGTTATTTTTATGTGTCAACCTGGTGGTGCCACAGGGCCCAGATTTTTGTCGAAACGTTATTCTGGATGTTTCAATTAACAAGTTTTTTTGGATAAGATTAACATTTAAGTCAGTGGATTTATAATAATTACCCTTCATAATGTGGGTGAGCCTTATCCAATCAGTTAAATTCCTTAACATAATATTGACCTACTCTAAGCAGCAAGGAGTTCTACCAGCATACTGCTTTTGGATTTAGACTGTAAATTTTGCCTGGGTCTCCAGCCTGTCAGCTCACACTACAGATTTTAGACTTGTACCTCTATAATCATGTGAACCCCATGGAGTGGCTAATTTGAGTAATTTCAGTGGGCTCCAGAATGTAGGTTCTCTCTACTTGTCTGGGGCCTGTTAGAGAATAGGACGGGCGTGTATATAGTGACCCAGAATGTGAGAACTCAGGAAGTGGTTGGGGGTGCAGATTAATGCATTGCCTACAGAGAGGAATGGCCAGTGGTTAGCCCAGGCCTCAAAATCAGGTAAGAAAATATAACACACTGTGGATTCTGAGAAGTGAAATGTGTAATGTCCGGAATTCTGAAGGGAATAAGGAGTGTCCCGGTGAAGGCTTAGTGTGGGTAGACATGTGTGACCTTGATTTTTACATTTTGGGTATCTGTGAGGCAAGACATTCCAAGAGTTCTTTACCCAAGGGAACAACTCGACTTACTTCCTCCCCCTGTATTGTGATATTTTTGCTTTTGTTTGTTAGTTTATTTTGTCCCTCCCCCACCACTTTCTTTTTTCTTCCCATTTTGGAATTCTAGTTGCAGTCTGCATCTGCTAACCTCACACTGCAGACAATTCTAGGTAATTTTAGGAAAGGGAATGAGGGGCCCAGAGACCTACCTGGAAGGCAGCCTTCTCTCTCAGGCTCTCTGTCCATCCTGTATAAAGTTTACAGTGTTTTGTTTATAATATCATTTTTTTTAATGTTCTGTCTTGACCCAATTTTGAGGCATTTGCCAGAAACCTATTGAAGCTACACAATGCCTAAACAATGCTTGGGCCTAGTGCTACTACATCACAATATGATAGGGGTCTGGCATGGCAGACAATTGGGTTGTCACATTTCTGATTATAGTAATTTGAGTTTCTCTCTTCATTTTTTTTCTAGATTGGTCTAACTAAATCTTTGCAAATTTTAGCTTTTCAAACACCAACTTTTGATATTTATTAACTCTATTGTTTTCCTATTCTCCATTTTGTCTCTACTCTGATCTTTATCATTTCCTTTCTTCTGCTTTTGGGTTTAGCTTGCTACCCTTTTTCTTGTTTTTTTTTTTTTTTTTTTTTTTTGTGTGTGTGTGTGTGTGTTGTTTGTTTTTGCTGGGGGTTTGTATAGGTTATGGGAATGGGATCTTTCTTTTTAAATGTAAATGTCTATAGCTATGAATTTCCTTATGAGCACAACTCTTATTATATCTGATGAGTTTTGTTAAGTTCTGTTTCATCTCTCATTCATCCACACATGTGAATACAGGCACTATTATTATATTCATTTTGTAAATGAAAACCTGTGGCACAAAAGTTTAAAAAAGATTACACAAGATCTAAATAATAGACATAAGAGGGATTGAACACAAGGACTCCTGCTACAGAACTTGTGCTCTGAAGAACTATTCTATCCTACCTTCCAGCAGTCTCTGTGCCCGTATTTCTCTTTCTCCCTGAGGAGGGGTTGATCCCCTCATTGTTCATAATTCTGCTTTTCATTTTTGAATCTTGTCAGTCATGCTTGTTTTATAAATGAAAAATATTTTATTTTTCTAAGGAATCACTTTTCTTTCACTCTGTTGTGGAGGTTTCGTGTTTCGTGCATGGCATTTGAAACCTTTTGTAATAGCACCCCATCAGCATCGTGGGGAATGACTTTCCCTCTGGTGTCCACCCGTAATAGATAGTTTCATCACAGTCCCTGGGTCCCACTGCAGAGGGCAAGACTCTCATTTATTTTGGCCCCTGAATATCTAGAAGGTGGGTAAGACCAGGAAAGCAGGATACAGGGAGTGGCCCAGGGATGTGGGAACAGTAGAAGGAGAGTTGTTAGGTTCAAGGTAGCTGTATTAGGGTTCTTCAGAGAAACAGAACCAAGAGGAGAGAAGGAGAGAAAGATAGATATGGGTTTATTTTAGTCCCCATTTACAAACATGAATAATCTTTCTCCATATTGTCAATAAATAGTTAGGAATACAAATAGAAATTTTATATTATAAATAGTAGTCATTAAATATTTATTAAGAAATGTATAAAGGCAGACATGTAAGACTACAATTATAAATTCTTAGTGAAAAAAATAAAGATATAATATGATATATATATATATATATATATATAAATGATATATACTTTTTCTCTATGTGTGTGTGTGTGTGTATATATATATATATAGACACATACATATATATAAAATATATATATTCTAAGATAGGAAGGCTTTCTATAATAAAAAAGTCACAAATTCCAAAATTTTTATATAAAGAAATCATCAAACTCTAATAAAATTTACATGGACAACCTATTCAATCTGTCAATTTCAAAACTCTTTTAGAAAAAAATTATTTAAAATGTTGGAAAGGATTTTGAAACATGGTTCCCTCTTGTTCTGTTGGTAAGAATACAAGTTGTTAGCCCTTTTCTGGAGAGCAAGGTAGCAACCAATAGTTACAAAAAGCCTTAGCTTCTTGGTGTATTTTCCTTTAACAATACAGTTGAGGGAAATGTTGAAGGTAGTACAGTTCACTAATGAGTCTTCCGTCACAGTAATGTTTAGGCTATGCACCGCTCCTATGTTGTGCACATCAAGTTGTGCATGATGTACACATAATTGACAATGAGCTGAGGAAGGTACAATGTGTGTGTAAGGGAAAAGTATATAAAAATGATGTGTTTCAGAGTTATGTACATAGATGATAGATAGATAGAGTCACAGAAGGGCGAGTTGCAGAAGGAAAGGGGACTGTTTATGAAGTTTGTTAATGGATAAAACCGATTAAGAATTAAATATTTTGTGAGGTATGGTGGCTCATGCCTGTAATCCCAGTGGCTTGGGAGGCTGAAGCAGGAGGATCACAAGTTCAAAGCCAGACTCAGCAAAAGCAAGTCGCTAAGCAATTCAGTGAGATCCTGTCTCTAAATAAAATACAAAATAGGGCTGGGGATGTGGCTCAGTGGTTGAGTGCCCCTGAGTTCAATCCTCAGTTCCCCCCGCCAAAAAAGGTAACAATGGTATTTCTGGTTGAAGGAAGTACAGGTGCTTTTATTTTCTTTATTCATCTTTGTTCTCATATTTCTGTACAATGAAATATTATTTGCACAATGAAAACATTAAGAACAACTCTTTTGGAAGGTGAAAAGACAATGATTTTATTTTGGACATGTTAATCTGGATATTGAAGTTATTTTGTCAATAACTTATAGTGTGGATGCCCACCAGGGTAAAGGAAACCTGAAACTCCACTTTTGAAACAGTAGACTAAATATGGGAAGAAAATGTGTATGAAGAACTTTTTACCTAGTAACAAGTTCCCTAAGTTAAAGTTCTTTCTTTTAATTAACCATTAAGTTAATATGTTAAAAAAAGTACTTTTTACATCCAGGTAATGGAAATGTTCAGACAAGTTCATGAAACACTTGAAGAAGCTAAAGACGCCTTTGAAAATGCCAAATTGAAAGCTAAACAAGCTAAAGAAGAAATGGAAAAAGATATTTCCTGTGATAAAGCAAGCATAGAGAACTACAAGTAAGAATTTTGCACAAATGCTACCTATAGCATTTAGAAATAAAATTCTAATTAAAAATGTTATATTACTGTTTAAAAATTTTCAGATAAAAAGAATATCTCGTTTATCAACAAGCTTATATATAAGTTAAAATATGTATATTTTATATATGTAAATTTATGTAAATTCCTAAAGCAGTATATGTCTATCATTTTCAAGTTTTTCATATAGATTGCCAACTTGTCTAAGGATATCAGCAGTCTATATCTCTGCTATCCCTGTACAAAAGTGACTACCTTGTATTTTTAAAAATAGAGGATATTAGTAAAATAAATATTACATACTAATGCATTAATTATAAATATAGCACTTATTTAACTTTATTTGCTTAATAATAAAATGGAGTATTTAAAAGTTTATGTATTAATCATATTGGCATATTATTAATTGAGTACTTTTATCTTACAATTATTTTTGATGTATTTGTACTTGCTGATTTTCTTCCACATGCTTTCATTGGCTTTAAATTCTTTATGGCTCTGGGTGTCATCATAAAATTTCACTTTTTTTAAAAAAATATTTTTCAGTTATAGATGGACACAATACCTTTATTTATTTATGTATTTATTTATTTATTTATATTTGTACTGAGGATCAAACCCTGTGCCTCATACGTGTAAGGCAAGCACTCTGTCACTGAGCCACAATCTCAGCCCAAAATCTCACTTTTTAAATTTTCATTATGGATTTTCAAATAAATATAAGCAAAATGGAATGCAATTTGTGCAAAATTCTATGAACTAGATAAAATACATTTGTTAAGTGTCTTCTATTTCCTCACATCCAATATATAGTCAACATGTACTTAAAGATTATCTATTATTTAATGGATAAGTCTCTTTTGTAACTCACTAGATCTGTTGTATTTTCATTATCATTCAATCTCATATACATTTTCTAATTTTCATCATGCATTTTTTGACCTGTGGGTGATTAAAAAATGTATTTAAATATACATATTTAAATTTTTTCATTGTAAGTTTCTAATTATCTTTTTATTATTGCTTTCCTGTTAAGTTGTATTTTACTCAGGGAACATTATATAGATTTAACCCAGTGAAAATTATAAGTCTTTAACAGATGGTTCAGTGACATGGCACATACACACGCACACAGGTACACATGTGATAGAAACATATACATGTATATGTATGTGTGTACATATGCTGTATACATATAAATATATTTTATTAAATATTCCTTGTGTAATTGAATACAGCATTTATTCTTTACTTGTTGAGTGTATTGCTTTTAGTTATTTCTGGAGTCAAATTTTCTATTATAGAGATTAATTTTTGTACAAAAACATTAGCATTATCTGGTCCTTTTTCAAAATATAGGATCTCAGTCTCAAACCAGGCCTACTGACTAAGGATCTGTACTTTTAAAAGACCCCAAGGTGATTTTGGAGAAGTACCGTTCTGTATTATTACTGATTTGTTTGACTACTTTTCCCTCAAGTGTTGAGAAAGGACTACAAAATCGCCCACTATGGTGGTATTTCTGTCCATATAATGTTTGGTGATTCCATCATTTTTTGCTTCATGTATTTTGAAGCTATATTCTCAGATGCATACAAGTGTAAGTTGTTATGTCTTCCTGGAATACTGACTGACACCTTCTTTGACTCTTGGAATTCTGTCTGTTCCCGATTGTCTTTATTTCCATTTTTTCTTGGGATATGTATTGTGCACAAGATTAGTAGTCAGAGGCTGCGTGCTTCTTTTTTTTGGAGCTGGTCAAGTTGCCTTTTCTCAGCTTCCCTTCTTGGAGTACGAGGTGGGGCGGGTTGGAGAGTGTGGTCTGCTCCACTCACAGTGAGGGGGTCACTCCAGAGTTCTATGAGAGAAGTTCCCAGAGGCGGAGCTCTTGGAGCCTGAGTTTGGGTGTAGCCAGACCCAGGTGCCTTTTGATCTGAATCTTTTCCATCAGCACACCACTGGAGCACAGCTGCTTCTGATCCTTGCTGGGAGTCTGTACCCCTGGAGTCTTCCCTGAGTTTACTGGTGCAGTGGAGAAGCCAGTCCTTTACCCCCTCTGCCACCTGTCCTTTACCCCCTCTGCCACCTGTATCCTGGCCTCTTGGACTCAGTCCCAAGTGCACATTCACGCCCCCATCCCCATGAGGTTCCCAGTGCTCCCTAGCTGATCCTGCAAACCAGGGTGAGAGGCACCCGGGATCTCTTGGATCTGAGTGTCCTGAATTCCCCTGGTTACAACACTCTTCATGTCTGAAATTCACCTGTTTTCTAGTCACACTCTGGGTTTTGTGGTGAGCCTCTGCCAGGTCAGGATTTTAGACCTGGAATCACACAAGTCTGGGCGCCTCGGTTTGGACCCACACCCACCGGCCTCCGTAGTACAGTAGGAAAAGATGGTGACTCTTTAACTCTCCATGGGCCACTGGGAGCCCTGCAACATATTTCCCACATGAGAATATATTGTAGTTCACCCACTGGAGCAGTTTGACAATGTCCTTGATCACTAATTTCTCCATTTCAGGACACACCACAGTGCAACCTGAAATGCAGGTTTTCTTAGTCTCCCTCTTGGATTTGCCTGTGGTGGATCTGTATTGGTGGTCACCTGTGCCAGCAGTGGTCACAGTTAAAGAAATTTTAACTTTTTAAAAATTTTGTTCTATGGGGCTGGGGATGTGGCTCAAGCGGTAGCGCGCTGGCCTGGCATGTGTGCGGCCGGGGTTCGATCCCCAGCACCACATACAAAAAAACAAAGATGTTGTGTCCGCTGATAACTAAAACATAAAAAATATTTAAAAAAATTTTTTTTATTCTATCCAAACTTCTGAGTCCCTACGCTGTTGGGAGAGTCCATTGTCAGATCCCAGTAAGATTTCTCTTTTCACCCACCTCAAAGAGAAGCTGTTTTCCCACTTTCCTGGACTCATACCACAGAGCAGCTTGGAAAGTAACAGCCTCTATTCTACCATCTTGATATTAAGCTCATTGTTTTCTTAATGGCTATAGTTAGTACATTATTAATTAATTATTATTGTTGTTGTTGGGCTTGGATAACTTCCTGCTGATGTAGGGAAGCCTTAGTTAAAATAACTAGGGAGATTGGCTATAGGCCATGTTTCTCCCAAACTCTTTCTTGTTCTTGTTATAATAAGAGACTATAGAGAAAGCCAAGCTCAGCAACACATGAACTTCATAAGCTTCTGTTTGCATTACAGTTGCTAAAATCAAAATGAAATGGCAAGTCAAATACTGAGCCCAAAGGCAGAGTTAGAGGACTCTTCTAGGTGACATAAAAAACCAAGTGGATGTAGATAGGAATGGGAATTAAAACCACAAATGCCCTTAATAAAACCATTAATACCCTTAATGTTTCATACTTTTTTTTTTTTACTTTTCATATATTGAAGATATAATTTGCATTTATATCACTATTTTAATTATTTATAATTTATTTCTCTATATATACCTTTGTATACATATTTAACGTTCTGTCCAGTGCAAAACAGATCTTATCTCAGTGTGATTACAAATGCAACATTCTTCATATTATAAGTTTCTAGTTTTTCCTTCTCAACATTAAATATAAAAACTATTAATTTCTTTGATATTTAATTAAACATTAAGGCATATTTTTATTAATTCCTATACTCTTATTATTTATCATACTTCTTTCTGTGTTGATTTTCTTCTCACCTAAAACATATATTCCCACACTTCTATCAGAAGTATTAGTTACAAATTTATTTATTAAATACAATTCTAAAAACAATTCTAATTTACTTATTGATTTTAATTATTTAAGAGTATACACACATGTAGAAAGGTGATTATGAGCATTAATATCAAGTGCACAGAATAAAGAATTTTTAAGTATGTGTGTACTCATATAAACATTAACCAGATTAAGATATAAACAAAACTTTCCTTCTCTATGCTTGGAAGTTTTTCTTACTTTTCCTTCCTTCTCTATACTATCTTCTACCCCACCCCAAAAGATATATAATACTTCTGATTTCTATTGCCTTGAGTTAATTTTGCTTGTTCTTGGATTCCATTTGAACATGCAGCATGTATACTTTGGTGTCTGTCATCTTTCCACTCAATATACTATTATATTCATTCATGTCCTTGTGGGTGAACAAATTATTTTTTTGTTATTATAGTGAGATAGTCTAAAGTGTAAAAATAATGTAATTTTAATCCATTTTCCTATTTGTGGACTTTTGGATTATTTCCTCTTTCAGAATTTCATGGATAAAAATGCCATGAATATTCTTGAATCTTTGTTTCCTTGGATATAAGTGCTGATTTCTCCTGGGTGTTTACCAGACACTGGGTTATGTTATGTTCTTACTATAAGCGTATGTTTCAGCTTAGGAGGTAACTGCTAAATTGCTTTCCAAAGTAGTTGTACCCCATTACAGTTCTACCAGCATCATACAGCATTTCTGCCTCCTCCATAACCTCATCAGCACTTTATATTGTCAGTCTCCTACGCAGTGGTTTCTTCTTACTATTTTAATTTGAATTTACCAGAAAGGTAATGATACCAAACTCCTTTATATTATTTATTGGCTATTTTGATGTCCTCTTGCATGACAGACCATAAAAACTTATGTCACATTTTTCCCTATATATTTTTCTTATGGATTGGGAGGAAATCTTCATGTATTTTCATGTACTCCCTTAGATATATATGTTATAAATATCTTCTCCAAGTCTGTGGCATGACTTTACATTTTTTCCATCATTTTTTGTTATGAAATTTATTAATTTTAGTGATGTTCCATTTGTCCATTTTTTGATAACGATTTTTCTAGAATAATTTTAAATAAAACTTGGTGTCAGGCTATAAAATATTCTGTTTTCTATGTACTTATCATCTATCTTTAATTACTTACTTTTGGACCAATGTCTGTACTAATACCAAACTTTTCTAGTTCATGTAGTTCTAAACTAAGTATTATAACCTAGTGGTTTAAACGAGGGAATTTTATTATTGTTCTTTAAGATTATCTTGGCTCTTCTGGATTTTTTTCTTCATGACACAGAATCTAGTTTATCAATTAAAAACAAGTAAACCAAAAGAACAAAAAACAACTGACTGTTGAGGTTTAATTGACCTTGCATTATTATTTCATTTTCTAATTATTTACTGTTAGTTGTTTCAGCTTCTTGTACCTGCCCAAACAAATAAACACCAATTTTATGGCCTAAACAAATAGAAATTTTGTTTTCTTACAGTTCTAAAGCCAGATGTCTAAAATTAGCTGAAATAAACATGTCAACTCAGTGCACTACCCTTGGAAGTAGTAGGGGAAAATGTGTTCCTTGTTTCTTTCATCTCCAAACTTTAAGGCTAATATCTTCAAACCTCTCTCTGCTATATAAACCTTCATATCACCTCGTGTGTGTGTGTGTGTGTGTGTGTGTGTGTGTGTGTGTGTGTGTGTACAGGAACATGCAGGTGTGGTAAAATCTCCCACTGTTCTTCATTTGTTGCTCACCTAGGAAATCCAGGATAACCTCTTCATCTCAAGCTCCTTAACACCTGCAAAGACACCCCTCCTCTTTGTGCCATCTGTTATGGTTTAGATATGAGGTGTCACCCAAAAGCACATGTGTAAGGTAATGCAAGAAAGTTTAGAGGTGAAATTATTGGGTTATGAGAACCTTAATGTATTAACTATACTAATCCCCTGATATGTATTAACTGGGAAGTTAATCCTCTGCCATGTTATTCTGGCCCAAAGCAATGGAGTTAGCCATTTGTGGACTAAGATCACTGAAACTGTGAGTGCCAAATAAACTTTTCCTCACAATGGGGAAAAGGCTGGCTAAAACAGAAATTGTTACTATGAAATGGGTTTGTTGCTGTGATTTAACTTAATGTCTTTCAAAAGCCTTTGGAACTTCTTTATAGGGAAAAAGACTTCTTAAAAGTTTAGAGATGCAATCTGGAAACGCTTTGAAATGTTGTAAGTGGAGCTTAATGAGAAATTCTGGTGGGAGCTCAGAAGACGGGAATGCCAATAGACTGTAGACAGTGAAGACTGGGCCCATGAGGTCTCAGAGGATGAAGAGGACTCCATTGGAAATTTGACTAGATGTCATTCATATTACATTCTGGCAAATGAGTTGTCTACATTTTTCTCTTGTCCTGAGACTTTCAGTGGAGCTCAATTTAAAGGTGATAGACTAATTAATCCAGCAGAAGAAATGTCAAAACAACACAGCATTCAGGTGGTGACATGAATATCAATGGCAACTTTCAGACAAGTTTATTATGATAATCAGGAGCAGAAAGCAGGGCGGAAAGATTTGAGAATGTTGCCATTTGACCAGAAAAATGGGAGTAAAACTGGGACAAAGCAAGGTGTGGTTGCTAAAGACATTACTGCCACTAAAAAGATGCTGAATACTTTACCAGAGAAGACAATAAGAAAGATCACTTGAGAGAAGCATCTCAGTCTCAAGGATATAAAAGTAAAACTTCCTTTGAGAACGAACTATTGGGGCACACTTCTTGAACAGCGGGGCCTAGGAAGTTGTCTCACTATATTCAACTGCCCAGGTACTCAGAGGTAGCTGTAACCTTGTTCCCAGGAGTCTTGGCTACTGCTCTAGATAGCAGCAGATCTGGGTATCAACCATGTGGTTCTGATTCTGCAGGGACACAGAATGCTGGAGTTAAGAGTCATGGAGGTTTCCACCAAGATTTCAAAGGAAGGTCTGGGAGGTCAGGAAAAATGTTCAGAGTACTTGCACGTTGCCCCTGCAAAGGTGACAAATGAAGAAGTGAGGAGGAAATCAAAGCTTAGAGGAAACCTCACGGTTAAGAGATGGTAGTAACAGAGGATATTTTCTGAGGAAAGCTGTAGGAACAGAGCAGAAACAAGCCAAGAGAGAAGTCATGTGGGCTGCCACCAGCAAGGGCATAGGGGCAGAGCTGGAGACCTTTGGAGAGAACAGTGCCATGGCACATCACAGTGCCATGTGCCCCAGATTCTAGACATTGAACTACAGGACTTTTTTACCCAGTTGAATTTTGTCCTTTCCTTGATACCATCCCTCTTTCTATGCCCCTTTTTGTCCAATTTGTAATAGAAATGTTTACTCTATATCTTTATACATTTGACATATGTAACTTGCTTTTGATCTTTAAAGGGTAAAATAGCTAAGAGTTTGTCTTTAATCTCAGAGACTTTGGACTTGGACTTTCGAAAATAGACTAAATGTATTTTGCATTGTGAGATGGGCATGAGCTTTTGGGGTTCAAGGGTGGGATATTATGGTTTAGATATGAGATATCCCCCAAAAGCTCATGTGTAAGACAATGCAAGAAATTTTAGAGATAAAATGAGTGGGTTATGAAAGCTTTAACATAATCAGTGCATTAATCTACTGATATGAAATAACTGAGGGGTAGCTGTAGTCAAATGAGAGTAACTAAAAGACGTGAGTCACTGGAGGGCATGACTTTAGGGGTTTATAGTTTGTATCTAGTAAGGAGAACTTTTTCTGCTTCCTGATTGCTCTGTCCTGAGCTGGTTTCTTTCCTCTGCCATGATGTTCTGCCTTATCTCAGGCCCAGAGCAATGAAGTTGGCCATCAGTGAACTGAGAGCACTGAAATTGTGAATGCCAAATAAACTTTTCGTCCTTGAAAATTGTTCTTGGGTCTTTTTTATCACAGCAGCAAAAAAAGTTGACTGAAACACCATCTTACCTAATGCCCACTAGTTTCAAGGATTAGTATATGGATATTTCTGGGAGAATTTTTCAGTTTATTACATACACTACTACATAGAAACTCAGATTTTAATGTATATTAAATTCAGTGGCCCTACTTATTCATGTATCGAAACTGTTTATAAATTTTTAAATATTTTTACATTTAAATTTTTAAAAATTCACTAATTTTTAATATGGATTTTTCTACCTATGATCAT
Organism: Spermophilus citellus; assembly: GCF_964194105.1. Lineage (NCBI taxonomy): Eukaryota > Metazoa > Chordata > Mammalia > Rodentia > Sciuridae > Spermophilus > Spermophilus citellus. Next base: position 92,176,234 of record NC_138198.1, on the reverse strand, counting down.
GAAACTAATATCATGTAATTGTTTTTTCTTGTCACATTTTGTTATCATGGTTTTGTTTGCATCCATTAATATTTTTATATTTGCTCAGATTTTACATATTGACAATAACAATATTTTCCTTTTTGATATTAATCTTTTATTCCCTTATATCAGTGGCTAAATATTTCATGAAATATTAAATAAAAGTGCTAATGACAAAAAAGTTAAAATGTCTGTGTCTTTTTTCTCAATCTCTGTGAGAAGCGGATCAGTATTTCAGTATCAATTATGATGATTGATGATGTTATGGTTTGGATCTGAAATATTCCTCAAAGGCTTACATGTTAAAGATTTGGTCCCCAATGTAGCAGTGTTCAGAAATGGGCTTTTCAGAAGTAATTGAATCATGCATTCTCTACACCTCATCAATATCTTGATTAATCCCTTGATGGAGTCATAGCAGAATGGACCATTGGAAGGTAGTTGAAACTGTAGGAGGTGGGATTTAGTTGAAGGTAATGGATCCTTGGGGTCATGACCCTCCATCATAATATTGTGCCTCACCACAGGTTTAAAGCAATGGAGCTATTTGACTATGGACTGAAACCCTCTGAAACTATGAGCCAAAGTAATATTTCCTTCTTTGATTTGCTCAGGTATTTTGCCACAGCAATACAAAGCTGACTAACAAGGAGATGATAGATGTGTATATGCCATTTCCAATATTAACTAAATTTTCTTTATTCTAGTTGGCCTGACTAAGGTGTAAATAAGTTTTAGGTGTTATTAATTTCTTGGTACATTTATTTAGTACTTTTTCACTTTTATTCTGTGAATGTAATAAATTAGATTAATTTTCAAATGTTAGAGAAATACAACATTCATGAAATAGATCCACTTAGCCAAAATGTAGTGAATTTTGGCTATATCTCTGGTTAAATTTGCTTTTTTAAAATATGGCTTTTTCTATCTATGATCATGAAACTAATGTCATGTAATTTTTTCGTTGTCACATTTTGTTATCATGATTTTATTTGCTTCTTGCTTTATCAAGTGTTGGTCTTTATATGTTTTCTCATGTAATTTATATCAAATCAGTATTATTTCTTCCATAGTGTTTTGATTATTTCACTAGAAAAGCCTCCTCTGTGTGTGTGTGGCGGGGGGGGGGGGAGAGGGAGGGCGGGAGAAGTTAAGGATGATTCCTTTAAGAGATAGGTATATTCATATTTTCTGTGTTTTATGTCAGTCTTGGTGAGTCAGTCATGCAGGTCCATTTTATCCAAGCTTTGCTTTTTATTTGTAAATAATTACAGACTCATAGAAACCTTAGAGTCCTGTACACCCTTTTCCTACCTTCTCCCATGGGAAGATCATATAGATTAAAATTATTATATTATATCAAAACCAGGACTAGATTTTGTTGGCCTAGGTCCTATTGTGTTTTCATCTTAATCCATATGCAACAAAATGAAATTAAACCCCTCTCTCTCACCATGCGCAAAACTCAACTCAAAATGGATCAAGGACTTAGGAATACAATCAGAGACCTTGAATTTAATAGAAGAAAAAATAGGCCCTAATCTTCATCATGTGGGATTAGGCCCCAACTTCCTTCATAAGTCTTCTGTGGCACAAGAATTAAAATCAAGAATCAATAAATGGAATGGACTCAAACTAAAAAGTTTCTTCTCAGCAAAAGAAACAATCTGTGAGGTAAATAGAGAGCCTACATCTTTGGAGCAAATCTTTACCCCACACACATCAGATAGAGCACTAATCTCTAGGGTACATAAAGAACTCAAAAAGGTAGACACCAAAAAAAAAAAAAAAACAAAAAACCAAATAACCCAATCAATAAATGGGCCAAGGACCTGAAGAGACACTTCTCAAAAGATGATGTACAATCAATCAACAAATATATGAAAAAATGTTCACTAGCAATTAGAAAAATACAAATCAAAACCACTCTTAAGATTTCATCTCATTCCAGTCCAAATGGCAGCTATTAAGCATATAAACAACCATAAGTGTTGGTGAGGATGTGGGGAAAAAGGTACACTCACACATTGCTGATGGGACTGCAAATTACTGCAGCCCATATGGAAAGCAGTATGGAGATTTCTTGGAAAATTGGGAATGGACCCACCATTTGACCCAGCTATCCCTCTCCTCGGTCTATACCCAAAGGCCATAAAAACAGCATACTACAGGGACACAGCCACATCAATGTTTATAGCAGCACAATTCACAATAGCTAAACTGTGGAGCCAACCTAGGTGCCCTTCAATAGATGAATGGATAAAAAACTGTGACATATATACATAATGGAATATTACTCAGCAATAAAAGAGAATAGAATCATGGCATTTGCAGGTAAATGGATGGAGTTAGAGAAGATAATGCTAAGTGAAGTTAGCCAATCCCCCCCCCCAAAAAAAAGCTGAATGTTTTCTTTGCTATAAGGAGGCTGATTCATAGTGGGATAGGGAGCAGGAACATGGGTTGAATAGATGAACTCTAGATAGGGCAGAGGGGTGGGAGGGGGAGGGAGGGGGCATGGCGTTATTAATGATAGTGGAATATAATGATCATTATTATTCAAAGTACAGGTATGAAGACACGAATTGGTGTGAATATACTGTGTATACAACCAGAGATATGAAAAATTGTGCTCTATATCTGTAATAAGAATTGTAATGCATTCTGCTGTCATATATAAATAAAAAATAAACAAAAATTAAAAAAAACATGCACTTGTGTTTATAAATAGTTTTATAAATTATAAATAGTTTTAACTTTTCTATAGATTTGGTAACCACTAGCACAATCCAGACACAAAACATCTGCCCTGCTGTCCTTTACATTTATACCCCTTGCCCTTTCTCTGTCTCCTGACAATCACTGATCTTTTCTGTCTTCATAGTTTTTATTTTTTTTTCATTTTGACAGTGTCATATAAATGAAATCATACAGATGTAACCTTTTGATTTTTGCCTTTTTTCAATAAGTGTAATGCCATTGAGATCAATTTGGGTTGTTGGATGTATCAAGAATTTATTTCTTTTTATTACTGAGTGGGATTTCATTGTACAGGTGTACTGGAGTTCGTTTATCCAGTCAACCTTTGAGAGACATTTAGTTTGTTTACAATTCTATGCTATTATGAATAAAATCTATAGGGATATTTACGTACAAGTGTGTGAACGTAAGTTTTCATTTCTCTGGGATAAATATCTAAGAGGGTGATTCTTTGGATGTGTGTTAAGTATGAATTTAGTTTTATAAGACATTGCCAAACTTTTTTCCAGAATCACTTTACCATTTTATCTTTACATCAACAATGTATGAGACAGTTTTTTCACAGTAGAACACTTCTTACATTCTTTAAGCCATTATAGTAGATATGTAGTGATAACTCATTATAGTTTTAATTTGCATTGAACTTGAAAATCTATTCATGATTTCATTTATTATTGTATTCTCTCTTTTGTGAAGCATCTCTCCAAGCATTTTACCTATTTTCTAATTGCACTGTTAGTTTTCATATGGTTGAGTATAAAGGATCCTTTCTATATTGAGGATGAAAATTTTTTATCAGATATGTCATTTGCAAATATTTTTATGTTTTATAAAATGTTTGTCCTTTCATCACTTTATGAAGGTATTTTACAGTACAAAAGTTTTTAATTGTGATGAAATTCAGTTTACCAATTCTTCCTTTTATGGTTCATGTCTTTGGTGTCCTAACTCTAAAATCACAAATATTTTTCTCCTAAATTTTTTTCTAAAAATACTATGTTTATATTTTATATTTAGTCGCATGAACATTTTTTAGTTCAATTGTGTAGAGAGTGTGAGATTTAGTCACAGGTTCATTTTTTTTCCTTTTTGCCTGTGATTATCCAATTGTTCTAAAACCAAATGTTAAATTGTTTACAATTAATTGTGTTTATAATTTTATCACATTAGTTGATATATTTGTGTAGATGTATTTCTGGGTCTTTTATTTCATTTCATTGATATGTATGTCTACTATTCTTCAATATAACACTTTCTTACTGTGCTATATAATAGTTCTTAACAATAGAGTATTTTTTCTCATTTTATTCTTTTATCTTTATTCTGATTGAGCACATATGAGAATGATGAAATTTAAACTACTAGTGGAGACAAGCATAGTAGCAAATTTTTACTCCCCCCCCCCAAAAAAAATCCTCAAAAGGCTTAGGGATTGGTGGTATCAACTTCAACAGGGAATGGGTATGGAGGAACAACTACAGTACACCTCCATTGCATGACACTAGGCAATTGTCCACTAGAAAAAAATCTGTCGTTAATTCTCAGGACTAGGAGTAATAGAGGTCATTGAAGGAAGAAAAATTAATTTCAAAAGAAGGAAACTTAGCCAAACCTACCTATAAATTTTGAACGTTGAGTCTCCCCACCTCTCATTGCCTATGTGGCTTCTAGAATTCTGATAGGTAAGCCTGTATTATCCAGACATGCAAAGGTAAAGAAGAATCTTGTTCTTGTCTAATTGCTGCTTTAGGTTTTGTTTTTGTGCAAAAATTCTGTCTTTCAGTTTAAGTTGACTCAACCCATGTAATCAGAGTTGATGCATAAGAAATTGGGCCTGGGTAATTTTCAAAATAAATTCCATTGATTCATTTTTCTTTTCAATGTGGATAAAATCAACTGTTTTCTCTTAGGAAAGACCTGGATAAACTTAACAATTTATTTATTCGATACTCTACATCAATAAAAAACACCAATATTCATATAGAAGAAAAACAAGAGATAATGAATGAGACATTGAAAGAAACAAAATCATCAAAAGAAGAAATGGCTGCTTTGTCAAAAACCGTGAGTTTTTCATATTTAAAAATAAAAATAGTGATTTGGTTTTGAGTGATGAGTAGTAAATTTTCTCTGTCAATAACTCAATATAGCATGTAGCCAGTTTTCTGCTCATGTTAATTTTCTATTGTTGCATAAAAAAATTACCACAACTCTAGTAGCTTAAAATCATCACTGTTTATTCTCTTGATGTTTCTCTGTCTGAAGTCTGGGCATAGTATGGCTCAACAGATTCCTCTGCTCCAGGTCTGGCAAGATTGAAATCAAGGTGCCAGCACCCCTTCATTTTTTTTTTCTGGAGATTCTGGAATGAATCTGCTTTGGGGCTGAGGTTCTTGTTTCCTTTGTGGCTGGCTGAGATCTCCTCTAAAGCCAGCAATGGTGTGTTGAGTCCTTCTCCTGCGTGGAACCACATTGAACTCCCAGTATGATGGCATCTGTCCTGAAGAGGAAACTTTCTTCTGTCATATCTCATTCACTGTAGTAAAACTAAATAGTAAAATAATTAAATGAAATAATAGTATAGTAAAAGGAAATAATATACAATTCCTGTCTATATGCATTCCTACCTAGAAATAAAAGACCCCTTGACACTTTGGATTATAATACAAGACTCCTTACTTGCATCTTATTATGATTTACTAACCCAAAGTTATCAATGGAGTTGGGCATATTTTAATAGTTTTTGATGATTATTTGCATTCCTTTTCCATAAAAAACTTGCTCATGGTTTTCCTCCATAGATGGAGTGACTTTTTATATTTTCTCTGAATTTTAAGAATTTGTTGAATACGATGGATAGTAGACATTTTAAATGACATATGTTAAAAATTTCTTTAGTTAATATTCTTTCATTTCTTTATGATAAATTCTGATAAAGGGGAGTTTAATTTTAATGTGTTATAAGTTGTAAATGCCTTACCTTTGAACTTTGTACTGTCATAAAACTTTTAAAGAAATTTTCCCCATCCCAAGTTTATAAAAATATCTTCTAGTATTTTATTATCTATGCATTTGAATTCTACTTTTTATTCTTCTTTTTGGTGAAGCTATAGTTGAGTGGTCAAAACTAAGTGATTTACCCTCTTACTCTATCTTTTGTTGACAATTAAAGAAGGGATAAACTATTTCTAGAATTTTTGAAATGCATATTTCACTTGCCAGATGTGAAACATAAAATTAATATGTGGATATAATTATGATGTGAAGTGAGGTTCCAATTAATTTTTTTCTAATATAGAAAACAAATTTTAATAACCTATGGTGTGTTTTTCTTTATATTTTAATGCTCAGATGTCTCTCTCACAGACATCAGGCTTCCATATTTGTGTGGATCTTTTTTTTTTTTTACTTTTTACATTATTCATTCTATTTGATCATCTTTGCCTCAACAGTCTATGTCTACATCACTAAACTTCTGTAATGAATTTTATCATAATGGATTGTCCAATCTTGTATTTCTTAATGAGTTCTGTGACATTCTTGACTCTTGCTCTTCCATTTAAATTTCAGCATGATCTTGTTTATTTCCTTCAGAAAATTTGTTGGAATTTTTTTTTATTTAACTGCATTCATTTATGGATTATTTGGTGGGCGGGGGATGAAATCATTATATTAAGGATTCCTAAATGCACCCATAATCTATCTCTTCATTTATTTATGTAGTTTTTCTAAGTCGCACTTAACCAATTTTCTTATAACTTATGAGCATGCAAACTCTTTGCAAAAATCATCCTGTGATTAGTCTTCTCCCCCATTTGTGTATCTGTGTATGTGTGTGATGCTGAGGATCTAACCTAGGTGTTGCATAATTTAGGCAAACACTCTACCACTAGGTTGAATTCTCATCCCCCTGAGCTTATTTTTTTAAAAATGCTTTTCTATTTATAAAATTTGAAGTTATAAATTACTAGAATATTTGAAATACAGATTTCACTTACCAGATATAAATCATAATCAACACTTTTAACTCCTTCCTGGACAGTTTCAAGGATTGTATGATCCTTTCTGACATATATTTCATTTTCTACCATTTCATGTGTATTTGATTTGTTAATTAATTTATTAAGATAGCTTATTATTAATTTACACAATAAATCCTTTTTCATATTTTTTTTCCCAGATGAACACATTCTTTACTCTTTTCTAACTCCTTATGCTTATTAGACCTTTCTAGTTGGCCTTATTTTTTTCTACTATTTAATTATAATTTTTATTAACTTTTTAAAGAGAAAGTCTAGATTTGAGATTCTCAAAATTTTTTATCATTCATTTTTGTTTAAAAAAAGTCTTTTCTTTGTTCTCATTCATGCAATGTAGGGAATATGCGTGAGTAATATGAGAATAGCTGGTACCTCTGGATAGGTAATGAAAGAGAACCTAGTAATAGACAAGACTGAAAACACCAAACTTAAAAAGAAAAAAGTACTAAAGTAAAAAACACTGAACCGAAGTACTACAGGAGAGGAGATGGTATCAGAGTTGTAAGAAACTGATTTTAGAACAGATACTATTACGAATCTTTCTGCAATTTGCCCTACCTTTCTCTCCAGCCTCTCTCTTGCTATTCCTTTCCCTCTAACTTTTCATTCTCACTATCTGGGACAACTTGAAGACCCCAGAATACACCACATGCTTTTTTTTTTTTCTTCCAGTTTTTCACAAACACTCTTCCCTCTGATTGTAACATTTTTCTTTGTTATCCTCTCAGTCCGGCCACTGTCTGGCTGAGGCCTCTTGGTTTAACTTAGAAAGCAGAAAATCCTTGCCGGCAACCCTCTCTTCACTTTCTTTTGTCTGCTTTGAACTCTAATTGCACTCTGTTTACCCCAATATTTACACTTACAACATCCTATTGAAAACAATGGTTGCTTGGTTAAGGACAAGAGATACATTGTAATTTTTGTTTAATTTCTGGGTAATTTGCATTGTGCCTATAAACAATAAATGATGGTTAAGGAAGAGAATATTTAATAAATGGAAGAAAAGGAAGAAAGAAGGAAGGGAGAAAAGAAAGATAAACTTGGGTCAGGTAAAGGGGGACCTGATCCTGGAAATGTCTTCGCGAGGATGAATGTAGAACAGGGACGTTCACGTAAATTTTGATGAATTATGCATGTAGCTTTCCAAAATTCCTTCTGAGGCATTACTGTAAGCACCAGGGAAGTCAATACAGTCAATACAAGTTTTAAAAATATTACAGAATTTTATTAAGTATCTATAAACTCAGTTTTATAACCATGCTTAAATATGTCATCTATGCAAATAATCCCCATCAGCAAAATATTTTCAAAAGGGAAAAATTTGTTTACTAAACCTACAGTCCCCCCCCCTTTTTTTTAAATTTCATTGATCATCTCTAAAATGGCAAGTCTAGTCCTTCTGAATTTGGTGTCAGAACAGTGTTATTTCTGATGAGAGATTGTGAGTGTATTCATAAAGTTACTAATATTTTTCAATTATAGAAATCATTTGGGAGCTATCATACCTTCTAGGGAAGATGAGAACATGATGAAATTTAGATATATTAATTTTTTCTGCACTTTGCTCATTATAAAAGCCTTTAAGCTACATTGTCAAAGAGCACATGTTAAACACTCAATTAAAAGCAATGATGTGCATTATTGCCGTGCATTATTTTTTGGTATGCAATTGAAACTTCTGGTTCAAGAGAAAAATAAGATTTGTGCTGCCTAATTGCACATATAATTCAACTGATTTTTTAAATTTTCAAGGCATATTTTGCTTCCAATTTAGAGTCTTAACCTCATTGGTTAAGTATTTTAAAGTGATGTCAAAATTAAATTCATTTTAAATGTAAAAGTATAGGCTTTTCTGTATATATCTTTGTTTCTTTCTAGTAATTTTCCCCACAGTTCAGAAATTTTTCAGAAAATAATTGTTACCTGAAACTCTTAGCTTTTTGTGGTACAAAAAATATCCATCTACAATTTATTCTCTCATTTAATAAAATAACAAAAATGTCTTTAAAGATTTAAAAATACTTATGATTTTCATGTCATTGAACAAAATGACATAGACACACAAATTTATTTTTCATAATTTAATTTGCAGATAAAGGTAATAATTTATCTGCAAAGTAGATAAGTAGATAAGTAGACTCCTTTTGTATAGAAACTTGCATTTTCATAATTTTTGGATAATGTTTTTGTTACTAGAAAGCTGTTTTTTATGACTATCTACCTGCCTATATGCTGTACAGTAGGAATCCTAACACTGCAAATCGTTCACCCAACAGTGCCTTTTATTTCATTTTTTTCCTCAATATCTTTTAAATTAAACAATTTTCTTCTCAAAATATAGATGAAAAATAATTATTATTAACAATTTACTAAATAGGAAACCTGCTTAGTTAGGCTGTGTGATTTTCTCACAAACACAAAGCTAGTCAGTGGTAGAGCCAAATGCTAACCTAGTATTTTGGACTACAAAAATATTATCTTTTATAGAGTATTCATATGTAATATATGGATAAAATGTGATGACATATGTAAAAGTACGTATGACTAATTTTTATCATGGGATTTTGATCCCATTTTATGTTTATTTTATTATGTAGCATATGTGTAGATGATATTAAATGAGATCTGTGAAATTTGCTTTAATATTCTTTCTTTTTTCAAAATTGTATTTTTTCTTTTTAGTTATACATTACAGCAGAATCTATTCTAATTTATTTATACAAACATGGAATATATCTTATTCTAATTAGGATCCCACTATTTTGGATATATATGGCATATTCTCTTAAAGAAGGGCTTAGTGTTTTCTAAATGCTGATTTCATATATGTGCTCTGTACCATATTAAAGATTATTAATATACCAAGTTTTTAAAAGCTGTTTATTAGGAATTAATGTTGACTTTGTGGGCATCTGTGAAGATGATTTTGTGAGGTTTTCATTTGACCTATTGCAATGATGTATTATGTTAATATTAAAACATTTTTAAATTCATTGGATGAACTCTGCTTGGTTATGGTTTATTGTTCTTTTAATTTACTGCTGAGTTTGATTTGGAAGTATTTTAAGATTTTGCATCCATATTCATAAGTGAGTCTGTATTTCAGAGTTCTTAATTTGTGCTATATTTGATAGGTTTTCTTATAAGGATTATGTTAGCTTTATAAAATGAACTTTGAAGCTATCTTCATTTCCTATTACCCAAAGAATTAATACATATTTAGTAACTTTCTCCTTGAAAATCGAATAGAACATTTTGGTAAAAATATAGCTCTGGTGCATTTTTTTGTTGTTGTTTGAATTATTATTTTCTTTTTCATGTTTCATTTCATCACAGGGTTGTGTGTTTTCGGTCTGTATATTTCTTCTTGAAGATACCTTGTAATATTTTAATAACACAGGAAATAATCTATGGGGTTAAAATTTTTTAAAAATATATTATCATAGTATGATATAGAAGCTCTTATACTTTTGCTGTACTGACTTCCTATTTGTCCAAATATATTTATTTTTACTTTTTACATTAGATTTTCAAGTTTTTAAATTGAATTTTTTTAAAGAGCTGGCTTTTAGATTTACTAGTTTTGTAGTTTTCTGAACTATGTTAGTGTGTGCTTTTATGGTTATAATTTTCTTCTCTTTTTTATGCTTATTATGTTTCTTTTTACAGTACAAGTTTTGGGTTGAAGTCTTAATATATATGTGTGCATATGTGCACGTGGGAGTGTGTGTTCTCTGTCTAAGAGCTGTCATTGTAACTGCTGACATACTCAGTGTCTCTTTGAAAGAAATTTTTTTGTTCACAACCTCCAATGTCTCTCTTTATAGTCTCACTTAAGATCATTCCAGTCAGGCCTCCCCACCATACTCTATTGCAATTGTGGTTAGGATAGTGTGTTTTCTTCCTTACAGCACTCATGAAATCTTATGGATTCATTACACAAACTGTGATCTAAAATTATTTAAGGCATGTTTTGAATGGCAAAAATAATATTTATTACTTGAAGTTGAGTCTATACTCAAAGAGAGAAAAGTATTGGTCTATTATCTCACTATTTAGATATAATTGGATGTTTATGTTTTCAGTTTCAATTATTACTCACTTTCAAAAAATAATATTGTGAAGAAAAAATAATGAAGGTTGAATTGTGATATAGTGCCAGAAACACAGGTAATTCTATGCCTTATCCTTCTCCAAAGACTTAAATGATTTACTAGTATTTTCACATTTTTCAAAATTCTTAAAACTTTAACTGTGCCTTTTCTCAATTTCTGAGGTGACAGTTTGATTCATGGAATGTATTGCCCTTCATAGTTTTCATCCTGTACAGTTATAAGAAACTTGTACTGGGGCTACGGTTGTAGCTCAGTGGTAGAGCACCTGCCTAGCATGCGGTTCGATCCTTAGCACCACATAAAAGTGAAATAAATAAAATAAAGGTGTTGTGTCCATTTAAAACTAAAAAATATAAATAAAAATATTTTTTTAAAAAGGAAACTTGTACTATTATCTGTGGAATGTATGGAAACTGGTTTAAAATACATGAGCAGAGTTTGTATTGTGTCTACTCTTTACCCCTAATTCTATAAATTTAGATGTCATTGGTACTAGCATTGTTTCTTTGAATATAAATGACATTGTTGAATCAAAAATTTTTGAATTAAAAATTCAACATTAAACATAACCCAAACCATAAAATGACTTCTGATAATAATATCATTTAAATTTAAAGGGTATAATTTGATTTTATTTATTTAGGATTTTATCTCATTTATGTAGGATTTCGTTTATTCCTTTCAAACAAATTTGTCTTAAGCAAACATGATCTGTATTATAAAAGAGATAGATTTTGGAAATTTTATAATTATTTGAGTGAAATAGTTTATTTCTATGAATAGTAATAAATAGCACAAATTTAAAATCACAGTTATTTTCTATGCATTTGGTGCCATATTATTAACTCTTAGATAATTCTATCCATTATGATCTTGAATAATATTTATAAATTATATTAACTAATATCCATGTTGTTCAGTAGATATCTTGTACTCTACTGTGCTTTTAGAGGTGATTCTTATTTATTCATTCATTATATACTATAAATTGGTAATATTCTTTAAAGGATAAATATGTTACAAGATTGTAAATTTGATCATTTTCTAGTTGATGTGTTTGTTTTGTATATGACAGGAAAGAGCCTATTTTCTGCCCATCAATTCTAAAATTTTAATTAATATAATTTATAAATATTATTCAATTAATTTTAATTGAAGTTCCTTTTAGAGGGGTGAAAGTCACAATTACCTTCGACTAGAAGGCCTCAGGAAATCAGCACCTTGCTGTAGCTGAAAACAGGGGAGAGATTTTCTACAGAGACTAGTGGATCTGGCTTCAGACTAGAAATGATCACATATTTAAGTTTCAATCCTTGAGTGTGCATTTCTTATTTGTTTATTTAATTTTAAAAGATCCACATATAAAGATGCTGTGTCCCAAGAGAGATTATACCCAGAGCTTCATCTATACCTGACTCAGATGAAGAGATTTTGGACATTAGCCAAAAGAATGTTTGAATGAAAGTTTGGTTTTGGGGTTGAGATTTGTGCACCCTCTCAGTGGACATGAATGTATTTTGCGTGTGAGAGCAAAGTGGATCATGGGGTCCACGGGCAAATAGTAGTAGGCAGAATTTGGGCTCCCAGGACATTTCCATTGGTGTCATGCTTCTAAACATACTAGGTTACATGACCATAGGGATTTTGCACACTTAAGTGAATTTAATAATCAGTGTCATTATATTGGGAAATTGTAATGGTAATTGTATGAGCCATCTAAAAACAGAATCTTCTTTTGGTTGAGAACAGAAGAAGTCAGAAATGTGGCAGAGGGCAGGGTCAGAGAGTTCCAAAACATGAAAAGCATTCAGCCAGCCACTGTCGACTTGAATGTAGGGAAGTCAACGTAGAAACTTAAAAGAAAATGAAAATTAGGAATATTTTAAAAAGATTTTCTTATATAGTTTGGCATATTTTTGAGAAGTTTATTTCTAAATAATTATTTTGTGGAACTGCAATTGTGAATATCTCTTTCATTATTTCTTTTAAATGGCTATGTTTGTGTAAATGAAATCAGTAATGGTAATTACCATTATATGAGTATACTGATTCTTAAAATTATTTATGTTCATTTTATCTTTTTTTTCTTAGATTTTCTAGGGATGCTGCCATAGAGACATTATTAGTCTTTCATTAATTTTTATGCCTTTAATTGTTATCCATTATCTAATTACTTTGGTTAATACTTCCAGTACAATATTAAATAGCAGTAGAAATAATTGGTATCCTTGCAAATGCCCTGCTCTTAATGGAATTGCTGCTGTTTTGTTTGATTTTGTTTTTCCCTTAAATAGAAAGCTGGCTTTAAAATTCAATATTTATTTTATTATACTTGTCGGCTTAATTTATTGAGTGGTTTTCCACATTGGGAGTAGAGATTGAGTATTGTGAAGAGTCTTTTCTACATCAAGGGAGATACCCTTGTCATATTTTCTCTTAATATCTATACAAGCAATGAAATGTTTTAATGGATTTCTTAATTTGGATCTTGAATTGCTGGAATAAATGTCATCTGGCCATGTAGTCCCCCATCCTCTCTTAAACCCATTCCAAATTACTTTTTTGCCTCATCATTCAATCAAAATGTCTCTGATGTAGGTCAACAATGATTTCCATGTTGCTAAATCCAATCACTTGCACAAAGCACCTAACCAAGTTTATTATATCCTTATCTGGGAAGCTTTTCTTTTTTAATTTTCAGAACACACACTCTTCTTGCTTCTTCCTTCATTTGTGGAAGCTTGTTCTCAGTTTCCTCCACTGGTTTCTCTATCTCCACAATCTCCAAACATCTGAGAACTCCAGTGCTGTCTTTTATAATCAGCTTTATACATCTAACTGCCAATTTTTTATTAGGCTTTATAGCTATACATAGTAGTTGGTTTCATCCTGACAAGCTCATAAAGGCATAGAAATAAATTTCAGTTTGAAATTCCCCCTTTTGCTTTCCTCTTTCCTCCTATTTTCCCTCCCCTCTCCCCTTCTCTTTCTTTTACTCTACTAGACTTCCTTTTCCTAGCTTATTAATTGGTATTTGATTGGTTCTTTATGTTATCTTCCTTCCCCCTTTTCTTTTACTCATCGCTTCTGCATATGAGAGAAGACATATATGACCTTTGAGTTTCTGAGTGTTGCTAATTTTACTTAGCATGGTATCCTCCATTCCCATCAATTTAGCAGCAAATGCCATAATTTCATTCTTTTTAATGGCTGAGTAGAACTCCATGTGAGTGTGTGTGTGTGTGTGTGTGTGTGTGTGTGCGTTTTACCAATTTTTTAATCCATTCATATGGGTTGATGCCATAATTTAGCTATTGTGAATTGTGCTGCTATAAATATTGATGTGGCTGTGTTGCTGTAGTATGCCTATTTTAGATCTTAGGAAAATACCAAGGAGTGGGTCATATGGTGGTTCCATCCCTAGTGTTTTTGAGGAATCTCCATTCTGCTTTCCAGAGTGATTGTATTAACCTGCAGTTCCACCAACAATTAACAAGTGTACCTTCTTCACTACAACCTTACCAGCATTTATTGTTGTTCTTATTCCCAACTCTTACTTTCTACTTAGATATCTAGTGGTTAACTCCAGCTTGAAATTGAACTTCAGTTATCTCACCTTTCCATAAGCTGTAGTTCTTTCCTATTTCAGTTTATGACAATTCAATCCTTTCAGCTTTTCAGACCAAGACATTTGAAATATGTGTTAAAATCATGTATTCATTTATTTTGCAAATTGCTGGGCAAAAAAATACATATGTTCAAGTTTGGTAGATAATGTCAAAAAGCTTTCTTAACACCCTTTTCTACTCCCACCATCCTGTATTGGAGTTCAGTCTCAGATTAATACCACTATCTAAGATTATCTTTTACTTATTTGTAAATCTTTTAAAAAGTTCTTCCCACTGTGGCTTTAAATTGCATTTTCAGGTGACTAATGGGCTTGAACATTCTTAAAGCAGTTATTTAAAATGTTATATAAAAAACTCTCATGGAGAGGTTGGACTTCAATCCCTCCTTCATTTCTAGGTGGGACCTCCATGTCACATCTTTTTGGCATTCTCTTGATTGATCTGAAAATAAATGGATAGGGGTTAACTTGAATTGTTAATAATTTAATGGAGAGATTTAGAGGTTAAAGTGTTGAAAATATATGCAAAGGGCTTCAAATTCATTTAGAAATGCAGTATCATAATTTTAATAATTTGAAGTATTTATGATACTTCTGTGTTCACATTATATTCCAATTAACATGCAAATATTAAGAATATACTACTATGCAAGCACTACTCTGGAAACTCCTTAATTTACTAAATAATTTATAAATGTGTGTGTGTATATTCTTTCTCAGTGATAGAGTTGTGCATAACAACTGTGTATTTTTCTGACACAGATGTTTTCATTCACAACTATTAGTAGTAATTTCCATTCTGTGACTAGTTCACCTGATTGATAACAATGAGAATGTGAGGACTAAGTGTTGCCTTTCTGAATTTAAAATAATTTCCTCTTAAATGTTAAATAACACATATACTAAGGCCAAAGATATAAAACAAAAAATATTTAGCTATAAATTTTATCTCTCTCTCTTTCTCTCCATTTTGGATCCCCCACGAAGTACCAGTGTTACCAGAACAGTGTATCATCTTACATCCATTTTTCTATGCTTCTATAAATATATGTATGCTAGGGTGTATATGTGTGTGTGTGTGTCACACACACAAAATAATTCACATATGAATTTTTCTTCTATTTGATTTTCACAAAAACAAAAATTTTGACCTACATATATATCTAGTAAACTTGCTCTTCTATTTAAAAATACATTGTAGGTCTGCATCAAGAGAGTTAGATATTAAACCTAACACATTTTTTTTAATAGCAAACACATGCTACACACTAGGTATGTGCCATATCATCAGTCAAGGTGTAGTGCAGAAAAGAGAAATCCCTTTGTTTTAGGCTGAAGGGGATTTAGAGATTTCAACAAGTTTGCAAAGCTGCAAGAGAGCTCTCATCTAGACTTCCAGGAATGATTCCCAAATTGGCAAACATGTAAGCAATGGCTTCTGAGGTGGTCTCTTGACCTCTTAGCTCAAAACTGCCTGTGTTGAGTCTATCTCTGCTCCAAACATCAGGAAGCTGGGTTGTGAAGACTTGCCCATTACCCCTGTTGCCACATTGCCTCAATACTCAGCAGCTGATAGATGGACACCAAAACTCAGCTGCAAAATATTCAGGTTCCATGACCTTACCTGCCAACAGGAAGAAAACAAACTAAGTACATGAAAACAAAAGCAACGCCAAATCAGGAAGATGCCCTGTACCTTAGTCCTACTTTCCATAATGCAGAAGAGTATGCCTCTTATTGGTTAAAAACAGTTGCATCCTAAACCCTTTCATCAAATTGAACTGGGAACTGCACCTCCTTTCTTTCTTCCTGAATTCCTACCTTTTTCCCATTCTTTTTCTTGGGTTTCAATGAAAAGGAATGCACATTAGAAGGAAGATGAATGTTGTTGTCATGTCCTGATTTTTTTCTTTCTATGGGATAGATTCTTAAAAGTTGGACTGATGGGTTAGAACTAACTATAGTTTTCAAAATAGAGAAGACTGAAATATTTTTTAAAATATTTGTGTTATATGTGTGTGTGTGTGTGTGTGTGTGTGTGTGTGTGTATTAGAAATAATACTGATTTCTTCATTTTTTTCCCAGTGCTGGTAGTGTTTGGGTTAACAAATACTACATTAATTTTCATTTTTCTGACTCATAGTGAATATTTTTCCTTTTTAGAAGACATTCAGATTTCTTCAATTTTTTTAATTGCAAAGATTACTATTCATAACTTACCATATAATGTTAGCTATTCCAATGATTAATGTTTTCAAAGTTGTGTGTGTATTATTATTTATATTAGGAAAGGAATTAGCACATAATATCAGTGATTCTGTGGATTTTTATGGCTGAGGGTAGGGCTAAACTAATAGCACTTTTCCCAAAGTTGCGGATTTCGAGAATTACACATGCAGTGGTTAAGGTGTGCTCATACCTTCATTTAGTGAGCCTTCCACAAACATTTATCAGAGGCGTGGTGGTACATATCATTACTTTTGACCCTCAGGCACTGGAGTTTTCATGGTTAATTTTTATTCTTTCCACTGGAAAACACATTGGAAGCCCTCTTCTAGCTATTGACAGTTGTTTGATACCTGAAATATATATAATTGTATGCATCATAGCTGCCACCTCTGAAGCTAGAAAGCACATTAGAAATGGGTATTGGGTCTATTCCTAATTTTCACCCTTCTATAGACCCAACCATGCATAAAGGGTAAAAGAGGATTTTAAGTGTAGAGGTAAAGATACTAGTGAAAAACATGATGGAATCAGTCACATGTCTTTATATAGATATGAACGTTACTGGAGATAATATCTTCTGTGTGAAATGAAAGAAATGAGATGGAGTCGAGTTTTGGGAGCCTACACAGGCAATAAAGGGGAGTTTTCAGTCCAGGGAGACACACTGAGTCAGAGCAGGACCACTCTGCTCCTGAACAGAGGAAGGGACCAGCTTTTTCTCAAGTTGCTGGAATAGGCTAAGATCTGATGTTTCCCTTCTGTCATGAGTGGGTGTTTTTCAAGGTACTTCTTGTTTGTGAAAGATACAAAGAAGCAGTTATTTCGTTTATTCTTGGAAATATCATGCCACCAATATTCTGGCTTTTCGGGTGCACCTGCCTTGTGATAAGATTGTCAAAATGTGGGAGAGAAGAAGGAAGGAAAGGGAAAAAATGCACCCCAATTGTTTTCCCACCCTTTCTACATGCCATTCTTTCCTTTATCTTTCTTCTCTCAACTGTGATAATCTTACTTGACTCATCTTCAAGTTTGTTCATTGTTTCTTCTGCCTGCTCACCCATGCTCTTAAGCACAATAGAAATTTTACTCTTGTTATTGTAGTTGTTCAATTATAGAAATTCTATTTGAGTCTTTTTATAATTTCTATCAACTTATTTTCTATTTGTTGAAACACCATTTTAATGCTTTCCTTTGGTTCTTAAAGCATTTTCCTTTAGCTCTAAAGATATTTAAAATAGCAATGTCTAAGATTCATCTGGGACAGCTTCTACTAAATGCTTTTTTCTTCTCTATGGTCCCTACTTTCTTGTTTACATGTCTCACATATTTATTGTTGTTGGAAACTGAATGTAGTGTGGTGACACTAGGCATCTGATTCTCTTTTCTCAGAGTTTGCTCCTGTTGGTGTTTACCAACGTTGCCATTTGTTTGTTTAGAGACCTTTCTAGGAGAATTCTGTAAAGTCTATTTTCTGTAACCACCAAAGTCTCTTTGCAGCTTAGTGATTGGTTAATGATTGACAGTGATTCTCAAAATTCTGGAAACAAGAAGTCTCCCTGTCTTTGCTGGGAGGCTCTGTGTGTTTATTTAGATACCTTCAATACTCAACCAGGCAGCTGTCAACTTAGTTTTCACTTCCTACTTTTGGGGAGATCTAATCCACTCAGTTTTTGCAAATGTGTGAATGGTTCTGGGCTTTGACACATCCTAGATTCTGCAGCCTTCTTAGGTTCCCAAGAATGTGTTGGAGCTTTACAAAGTTACTATGGACAGAATTCCCCAGCTTTAATTTTAACTTCGGAGATGACTCTATTGTTCGACTGTTTTCCATTGTCTCAAGTGGCCACAAAGTCAATTAATTGTCTTAAATATTTTTGACAATCATGCCCTGGGAAAATATTTTCTTGGGAAAGACATTTTACACGGGGTGAGCCCTGCAAATGGAGACCTACAAAACATAAATAAAAGCAAAAATAAACACAGCAGACAGGTCACCTAAGGAGAGTTCTTTGAGAACAGTGCTTTGAAAGCGCTCTGACTGTTTTTGCTCCTCTGGTGACTTTCAAGTTCTAGTTTTCACCATAAATGTGGCTGTTAATTCTTCAAGCTCCTCTAGAGATGAGAAAAGAATGAGGAGAAATTAAAACACCACAAGACTCACTCTTCTTGCTAAATTGGGTCATTTTTTGTTGAAGAAGAGCCTTTGGTTAATGTCCAGAATTCTGAGAGGGCTAATTTTGACTTATTTTTTTATTTTTTATTTTTTTGCCAGTTGTCTCATTACGTTTATGAACGAGCGAGAAGAGTGAGTTTCCTATTTTTCACTCTACTGTTTTCACTGATGTCCTTTTAAAGGACTAATTCTAAGGATGTCGGCCTTATATTTCACATTTCTCATGGTCTCATTTTTCCTTCATATGTTGTTTATGGTGTCTTTTACGACACAACTTTTATAAAATTTGTCATCAAATATATCAACATATCTCTTATTTTACTTGGCAAGGTGACTCTCTGTTAGCCAAAGATTACACAAGAAAACTCAGATTTATTCCTCTAATAATTTGTATTGTTTTGTGTTTGCCTTATTTACCCATTTGAAGTTTGTTTTTGTTATCATGTGAAGTAGATGTGAGGCAGAGAATTTTGTATTTTTTTTAAAAAACAGATTCCATGTTATTATAGCCACATTAATTAAATAAATTCTATCCCACTGAACTCAGACACTACCTTTAAAAATGTTAATTCAGATATATTTCTGGTCCCTAGTGTTTCATAGGATCCTTATTTATTAAAAAGACAAAAATAAAAGCTATTGCAATATAGTGGTATCATAGGACATTTTAATATCTGGTAGCAAGTTTCCAACTTTAATTTCATTTTCAGATACCTCATAACTATTCAGTCATATCCCTTTTTCTTCCATAAAAACTTCATTTTATGCAATTGATAAGAGAATACTTTACCTATTATATTTTTATATTAATTTTGAGAGAATTGACATTATATTCTATTAAAATATTCCACTACACACCATTCTTTTCTTTGGATCTTGATGAAGTATTTTTATAAGAGGTTTTATTGTCTTTATATGGGCACTTTCTTTTTTTAAAAACGTTATTCCCAAATATTTTATATTTTTAACAAAACTTCTATTGATAGTATATTTTGAAAAGATTATTACTCTTATAAATAAAAGCTATTAATTTCCTCATCTTTGTATCCAGTAATTTTAAAAATATCATTTACCATAGTTTTACATAGAATGTTCTGTTTCCCTAGGTATCTAATCCTAATATCTGAAGTTGAAAGATATATCATCTATTCATTTATTATTTTAAAAGCAAAATTTGATTTCATTATCTAATTGTGATTAGTCTTTCACAAAATGTGATTAGTTATGGTGGTCATAAAGATACTGTGGTTTTATTCTTGAGTTTAATAAGCATGCATTCAGCATTTTATAATTTATTTGGATATTTGTTGATTCTTTATATTTGAGTATTTTTTCTTTTACTAGTTTAAAAATTATGAAAATTAGATAGTGAATTTATCAAATGGTTATTTTGCAAAGTATTAATGATCATGCTATTTTCTCCTTTAATGTGTCGATGTTGTGAATTACGGTTCAAAATTTTCTGATATTTTTCAATTTTTATATAGCCAAAATATAGTCTGTATTATCATGATTAATTGTATACTTGAAAATCAGGCTTTAGACTTGGTTTGTTATATTTTTAGCAGAATCTCATATCCATTTTCAAGTTCCATTTTCAAATGGAAGCAGTCTGTTAGTGTTAATTTATATTATTTTATTCAATATCAATTGAGTTTTGGAAGTTATATAAGATAAAGTATAATCTATTTCTCACTACATAAAAATAGGGGAGTATCCACAACTAATTTATTTTCTGTGCATTTTTTTAGCTCACAGATATGAAACAACTTTATGAGGACCAGTGTTTGAAGCAAAATGGATATCAACAGCAGTATTTGGAAGTACTCAATAAGTTTTATGCCTCAGTAAGTTGACCTTTCCCTGCTTCCTAGCAGAGCTCCACACTCTATTCTCAAATATTGGCTCTTGTAATTAAGATTTTTATTACATATCTATTTTCCTTTTTTGATTATTAAACATGTATAAATGATTCTTTTTTTTTTTTAAAGAAAAGTACATGGAATATTGAGCTTTCTAACTTGAAAAAAGACTTTTCAGAGATTTCAATAGCACATTCTCAAGCAGCAGAAGAAAGGAGTAGACTTTTACTTGATTTGGACAACATAACAAAGGAAATCAATGTCAGGTAATTCTGCAAGTAATTTTTTTTTAAACAGGATACTCAATAAGTAAAATACCCTAAACCTCTCCTGTTTGTGTCCTTAGGGTCATAGGTTGTTTTTATTCCTCGTTTTCTTTAATTTTATTTGTTTTTATTCCAAATTCTACATCTTAATCACTATGAATCCCTTTAGAAGAAGCCAAAAGAATGAAAAATGATCTTACAAGGACTTTAACACATTCTCCTCTCTCGTCCATTGGACTTATCCTTTCCTACTAAAGATACTTTAACTAAAAGATGTCTGCTAAAGTTTAGGACAACCCTCCATTTCCCCTGAAACTATGACACTAATTTTTCTTGGTTCAGACATGTGTTTTCTTGTCTCCTCTTTCTATTCTTAACTTCATATTAAACTTACCAACATGCTATTAACATGCTGAAATTATTTTTAATCAGTCTATATCACAATCCCATCAGCAATCTAGCACAAGCCCCCTTGCATGAACTTAAAGTGATTTCCAAAACCCGCCTATATGCTGTCATTGTACTTCCTTTCTAATCCATTATCTCTATTTTGGGGTGGATAGTCTTTCCCCTTTTCTTAAACAATTATGATTAGATAACTTCCATTTCTGCATTAATTTAGTAGAGATGAAGGGATAAAATCCATTCCTCCATATATCCCACAAGGTCCTGAGAGTAGGCAGAGTTGCGCCTGGCTCACTCTTATTATTTGGTTCTGATAGTGGCTTTATTTTAATATCTCCTACTTGTCACATTTGTTTTTCAGTCCACATAGTATTTTTATGGTGCTTTCTCTTCTAGAATATTTTTGCTGCTCTTTCTACATAATCATTACTTACCCATAAGATTGTAGCTCAGGAGTGAGTTCTGGGAAGCCATTTAAAAAAATTTTTTTTGGTTCTAATTAGTTATAAAAGACAGTAGAATGTATTTTGACATATCATATATACATGGAGTATATATTCTCATTTTTCTGTTGTCCATGATGTGGAATTACACTGGTTGTGTATTCATATATGAACATAGGAAAGTTATGTCCAATCCATTCTCCTGTCTTTCTCATTCCCATCCTCCTTCCCTTGCCTCCACCTTGCCCTGTCTAATCCCGTGAACCTTCCCACCTCCCCACCTCCACCTATTAAGAGTCAGCATTCGCCTATCAGAGAGAACACTTGGCCTTTGGTTTTGGGGGATTGGCTTATTTCACTTAGCATAATAAGTGAAATTAATAAAAATATTTTTTCTATCCATTTACTAGCAAATGTCATAATTTCACTTTTATTTAAGGCTGAATAATATTCCCTTATGTTTATATACCACATTTTCTTCATTCATTTATCTTTTGAAAAGCACCTAGGTTGGTTCCATAGTTTAGCTATTGTGAATTGAATTGCTATAAACATTGATATGGCTTCGTCACTGTAGTATGCTGATTTTAAATCATTTGGGTATTATGCTGAGGCGTGTGATAGCTGGGTCAAATGGGTATTCCATTCCAAGTTTTCTAAGTAATCTCCATACTGTTTTTCAGAGTGGTTGCACCAATTTGCAGTCCCACCAGCAATGTATGAGTGTACCTTTTCCCCACATCCTCATCCACATTTATTTTATTACCTGTATTCTTGATAATTGCCATTCTGACTAGAGCAAGATGAAATCTCAGTTTTAATTTAAATTTCTCTAATTGCTAGTGATATTGAACATCTTTTTCATATATTTGTTGACCAGTCATATTTCTTCTTCTATGAAGTGTCTGTTCAGTTCCTTTATCCATTTATTGATTAGGTTTTTTTTTCTTTAATTTTTATTGTTGGTTGTTCAAAACATTACATAGTTCTTGACATATCATATTACACACTTTGATTCCAGTGGGTTATGAACTCCCATTTTTACCCCGTATACAGATTGCAGCATCACATAGGTTACACATCCACTGTTTTACATATGGCTATACTAGTGTCTGTTGTATTCTGCTGCCTTTCCTATCCTCTACTATCCCCCCTCCCCTCCCCTCCCCTCCCCTCTTCTCTCTCTATCCCCTCTACTGTAATTCATTTCTCCCCCTTGTATTATTTTTCCCTTTCCCCTCACTTCCTCTTGTATGTAATTTTGTATAACAATGAGGGTCTCCTTCCATTTCCATGCAATTTCCCTTCTCTTTCCTTTTCCCTCCCTCCTCTCAGCCCTGTTTAATGTTAATCTTCTTCTCATGCTCTTCCTCCCAACTCTGTTCTTAGTTACTCTCCTTATATCAAAGAAAACATTTGGCATTTGTTTTTTAAGGATTGGCTAGCTTCACTTAGCATAATCTGTTCTAATGCCATCCATTTCCCTGCAAATTCTAACATTTTGTCATTTTTTAATGCAGAGTAATACTCCATTGTGTATAAATGCCACATTTTTTTATCCATTCGTCTATTGAAGGGCATCTAGGTTGGTTCCACAATCTTGCTATTGTGAATTGTGCTGCTATGAACATCGATGTAGCAGTCTCCTTGTAGCATGCTCTTTTTAGGTCTTTAGGGAATAGACCGAGAAGGGGAATAGCTGGGTCAAATGGTGGTTCCATTCCCAGCTTTCCAAGAAATCTCCATCCTGCTTTCCAAATTGGTTGCACCAATTTTCAGTCCCACCAGCAATGTACAAGTGTACCCTTTTCCCCACATCCTCGCCAGCACTTGTTGTTCTTTGACTTCATAGTGGCTGCCAATCTTAGTGGAGTGAGATGGTATCTTAGGGTGGTTTTGATTTGCATTTCTCTGACTGCTAGAGATGGTGAGCATTTTTTCATGTACTTATTGATTGATTGTATGTCCTCCTCTGAGAAGTGTCTGTTCAGGTCCTTGGCCCATTTGTTGATTGGGTTATTTGTTATCTTATTGTTTAATTTTTTTAGTTCTTTGTATACTCTGGATATTAGGGCTCTATCTGAAGTGTGAGGAGTAAAGATTTGTTCCCAGGATGTAGGCTCCCTATTTACCTCTCTTATTGTTTCTTTTGCTGAGAAAATCTTTTTAGTTTGAGTAAGTCCCATTTGTTGATTCTAGTTATTAACTCTTGTGCTATGGGTGTCCTATTAAGGAATTTGGAGCCCGACCCCACAGTATGTAGATCGTAGCCAAATTTTTCTTGTATCAGACGCCCTGTCTTTGATTTGGTATCAAGCTCCTTGATCCATTTTGAGTTAACTTTTGTGCATGGCGAGAAAAAGGGATTCAGTTTCATTTTGTTGCATATGGATTTCCAGTTTTCCCAGCACCATTTGTTGAAGATGCTATCCTTCCTCCATTGCATGCTTTTAGCCCCTTTATCAAATATAAGATAGTTGTAGTTTTGTGGATTGGTTTCTGTGTCCTATATTCTGTACCATTGGTCCACCCGCCTGTTTTGGTACCAGTACCATGCTGTTTTTGTTACTATTGCTCTGTAGTATAGTTTGAGGTCTGGTATCGCTATACCGCCTGACTCACACTTCCTGCTTAGAGTTGTTTTTGCTATTCTGGGTCTTTTATTTTTCCATATGAATTTCATAATTGTTTTATCTATTTCTACAAGAAATGCTGTTGGGATTTTGATTGGCATTGCATTAAACCTGTAGAGAACTTTTGGTAATATCGCCATTTTGATGATGTTAGTTCTGCCTACCCATGAACAGGGTATATTTTTCCATCTTCTAAGATCTTCTTCTATTTCTCTCTTTAGGGTTCTGTAGTTTTCATTGTATAAGTCTTTCATCTCTTTTGTTAGGTTGATTCCCAAGTATTTTATTTTATTTTTGAGGATATTGTGAATGGAGTGGTTGTCCTCATTTCCATTTCAGAGGATTTGTTGCTGATATACAGGAATGCCTTAGATTTATGCGTGTTGATTTTATATCCTGCCACTTTGCTGAATTCATTTATTAGCTCTAATAGTTTCTTTGTAGACCCTTTTGGGTCTGCTAGGTATAGAATCATGTCATCTGCAAATAGTGATAATTTAAGTTCTTCTTTTCCTATTTTTATGCCTTTAATTTCTTTCATCTGTCTAATTGCTCTGGCCAGTGTTTCGAGAACTATGTTGAACAGAAATGGTGAGTGAGGGCATCCCTGTCTTGTTCCAGATTTTAGAGGGAATGCCTTCAATTTTTCTCCATCAGAATGATGCTAGCCTGAGGCTTAGCATAGATTGCTTTTACAATATTGAGGTATGTTCCTGTTATCCCTAGTTTTTCTAGAGTTTTGAACATAAAGGGATGCTGTACTTTGTCGAATGCTTTTTCTGCATCTATTGAGATGATCATATGGTTCTTATTTTTAAGTCTATTGATGTGGTGAATAACATTTATTGATTTTCCGTATATTGAACCATCCTTGCATCCCAGGGATGAATCCTACTTGATCATGGTGCACAATTTTTTTGATATGTTTTTGAATCCGATTCGCCAGAATTTTATTGAGGATTTTTGCATCTAGGTTCATTAGAGATATTGGTCTGTAGTTTTCTTTCTTTGAAGTGTCTCTGTCTGGTTTAGGCATCAGGGTGATGTTGGCCTCGTAGAATGTATTTGGAAGTTCTCCCTCTTTTTCTATTTCCTGGAATAGCTTGAAAAGTATTGGTGTTAGTTCCTCTTTAAAGGTTTTGTAAAACTCTGCTGTGTACCCATCCGGTCCTGGGCTTTTCTTAGTTGGTAGTCTTTTGATGGTTTCTTCTATTTCCTCAATTGATATTGGTCTGTTTAGGTTGTCTATATCCTCCTGACTCAATCTGGGCAGATCATATGACTTAAGAAATTTATCGATGCCTTCACTATCTTCTATTTTATTGGAGTATAAGGATTCAAAATAATTTCTGATTATCTTCTATATTTCTGAAGTGTCTGTTGTGATATTGCGTTTTTCATCCCGTACGCTAGTAATTTGAGTTCTCTCTCTTCTTCTCTTCGTTAGCATGGCTAAGGGTCTGTCGATTTTATTTATTTTTTCAAATAACCAAGTTTTAGTTTTGTCAATTTTTTCAATTGTTTCTTTTGTTTCGATTTCATTAATTTCAGCTCTGATTTTAATTATTTCTTGCCTTCTACTTCTTTTGCTGTTGTTTTGATCTTCTTTTTCTAGGATTTTGAGATGAAGTATGAGATCATTTATTTGTTGTTTTTTTCTTTTTTTAAGGAATGAACTCCAAGCAATGAATTTTCCTCTTAGAACTGCTTTCAGTGTGTCCCATAGATTCCGATATGTTGTGTCTGTGTTTTTATTTATCTCTAAGAATTTTTAATTTCTTCCTTGATGTCTTCTATAACCCATTGATCATTCAGTAACCTATTGTTCATTCTCCAAGTGATGCATGATTTTTCCTTCCTTCTTTTATTGTTGATTTTCAGTTTCATTCCATTATGATCAGATAAGATGCCTGGTATTATCTCTACTCCTTTATATTGTCTAAGAGTTTCCCTGTGACATAATATATGATCTATTTTTGAGAAGGATCCATGTGCTGCTGAGAAAAAAAGTGTAACTGTTTGATGTTGGGTGGTATATTCTATATATGTCAATTAAGTCTAGGTTATTAATTGTGTTATTGAGTTCTATAGTTTCCTTATTCAACTTTTGTTTTGAAGATTTGTCCAGTGGTGAGAGAGGTGTGTTGAAATCTCCCATGATTATTGTATGGTGGTCTATTAGACTCTTGAACTTGAGAAGAGTTTGTTTGATGAACATAGCTACACCACTGTTTGGGGCATATATATTTATGATTGTTATGTCTTGTTGGTGTATGGTTCCCTTGAGCAGTATGTAGTGTCCCTCTTTATCCCTTTTGATTAACTTTGGCTTGAAATCTATTTTATTTGATATGAGTATGGACACTCCTGCTTGTTTCCGAAGTCCATATGAGTGATATGATTTTTCCCAACCTTTCACCTTCAGTCTATGTATGTCTTTTCCTATCAAATGCATCTCCTGTAGGCAGCATATTGTTGGGTCTTGTTTTGTGATCCATTCTACTAGCCTGTGTCTCTTAATTGGTGAGTTTAAGCCATTAACATTTAGAGTTATTATTGAGATATGGGTTGTTCTTCCAGCCATATTTGTTTATTTATGTTACTAAACCTGATTTGTTTTCCTCTTTGATTATTCCCCCCCCCTTTACTGTCCTACCTCCCACAGTTGGTTTTTATTGTTATTTTCCATTTCCTCTTCCTGTAATGTTTTGCCGAGGATTTTTTGGAGAGATGGTTTTCTAGCTGCAAATTCTTTTAACTTTTGTTTATCGTGGAAGGTTTTAATCTCATCTTCCGTCCTGAAGCTTAATTTCGCTGGATACATGATTCTTGGTTGGAACCCATTTTCTTTCAGTGTTTGAAATATGTTGTTCCAGGATCTTCTAGCTTTCAGAGTCTGTGTTGAGAGATCAGCTGTTATCCTGATTGGTTTACCCCTAAATGTAATCTGCTTCCTTTCTCTTGTAGCTTTTAAAATTCTCTCCTTATTCTATATGTTGGGCATCTTCATTATAATGTGTCTAGGTGTGGATCTCTTATGATTTTGCACATTCGGCATCCTGTAGGCTTCTAGGATTTGGGATTCTGTCTCATTCTTCAAGTCAGGGAAGTTTTCTTGTATTATTTCATTGAATAGATTGCTCATTCCTTTGGTTTGGACCTCTATACCTTCCTGTATCCCAATGACTCTTAAGTTTGGTCTCTTTATGTTATCCCATATTTCTTGGATGTTCTGTTCATGGTTTCTTAACAGTCTTGCTGAGCTGTCTATGTTCTTTTCAAGTTGAAATACATTGTCTTCATTGTCTGATGTTCTATCTTCTAAGTGTTCTACTCTGCTGGTAGTATTCTCAATTGAGTTTTTAAGTTGGTTTATTGCTTCCTGCATTTCTAGGATTTCTGTTTGTTTTTTATAACCTCTGTCTCCCTGTATAGTTGATCTTTTGCTTCTTGGATTTGTTTATGTAATTCATTGTTGAAGTGATTTTTCATTGTCTGATTTTGCTGTCTAATGTCTTCCTTGAGACTCCAGATCATCTGAAGCATGTATATCCTGAATTCTTTATCTGACATTCCATCTGCTGCAGATATTACCTCTTCTAATGTTGAGTTGACCTGCATTGCTTGTGGTCCTTTCTTTCCTTGTCTTTTCATACTGTTCACATTTCTTTCTGCTTGGTGAAACTGTTGTGTTATTGAATTTTCCCCCTATATATTTATATTGCTCTTGTATAGTTGCAAAGTCTCCCTCGCAGGTGTGGGCGGCAGCTCTGCCCCTCCTCCAATTGGGGCAATGTGCCTACCACACCGGCAGGCCGCTGGGCCTGTTCTGCTGGTAGGTCGCAGGTCTGCCTACCTTGCAGGCGTGAGGCGGCTCTAGGTTTTTTTTGTTGTTGTTGTTGTTTCTTTGTTTGTTTTGTTTTGGTGCTAAGGTTTTTGGGTTCTTTATATATCCTGGATATTAATGCTCTGAGGTGCAGGTGGCAAAGATTTTTCTCCCATTCTGTAGGCTCTCTTGTTCTTGATTGTTTCCGTTGCTGTGAAGAAGCTTTTTGGTTTGATACCATCACATTTATTGATTCTTGATTTTACTTCAGGAGTCTTGTTGAGGAAGCTGATTCCTAAGCCAACATGATAGAGAGTTGGACCTACTTTTTCTTCTAGTAGGTGCAGGGTCTCTGGTCTAATGCCTGAGTCCCTAATTTACTTTGAGTTGAGTTTTGTGGATGGTGAGAGATAGGGGTCAAATTTTATTTTGTTACCTATGGATTTCCAGTTTTCCCAGCACCATTTGTTGAAGCTATTTTTTTTCTCCAATGTATGTTTACGGTGCCTTTGTCTAGTATGAAATAACTGTATTTATGTGGATTTGTCTCTGTGTCTTATGTTCTGCACCATTTGTCTTCATATCTGTTTTGGTGCCAATACCATGCTGTTTTTGTTACTATGGCTCTGTAGTATAATTTAAGGTTTGGTATTGTGATTCCTCCTGCTTCACTTTTCTCGTGGGAAGCCGTTCTTGACTTTATGAGAAATAGAAAATCCAGTGATACCTTTTTAGTATACAGTATTTGGCCTTAAATATAAAATTACTTGGGATGTAAGAAAAGTAGCTAGAGGGGAGAGCAGAGTGGAAAATTATAAATAGTTAACACCAGAGTGTGACAAATTCATAGTCCCTTGACAAACAGGAGGTGAGGGGAAAAGGACTGGCTTGACCAATAGAGATAAACCCACATATGCTAAGATGCATTCACACCAAGAAGGTCTTCCAGCCACAGGAGAACAAAGGGAGGTGAAGACAAGTAAAAGTATATTTCTTTAAATAATCTAATAAGAGACTGTAAAACCTAGATGACTATTCAGGAAGATTGTGCACCCCATGGTACCCAGCCAATGAGGAACTGGGAGAGGGACCTTGTACACTAGGGGATAAAATGCTGTCACTGCTGTGCATACCCAGACAGCGGAGCTTGCAAGACCATCAGTAAAAAGCCTCACTTTTACCTAGTGGTTTTTAGTCCATTCTTTGGGTGTGGGCAGGTGAGTGTGTTTCTCACAACTATCCAGTGAAATATGTCATATTCATGTGTGGCACACCTGTGTCTTTCCTCCATATCTCTTTTCATGTTTGTGATTGTGTGTTGTGTGAATTTGATTGATTTCTGTCTCATCATTGGGCACACACACCATGCTATCCATAATTGAGTGCTGAAAGGAGGGAAAGGGATAAATGAGAGAAAGGCTCATCATCTTTGTTTAAAAAAAATGTGTTAGTTTCTTGGCTACTGTTTTACCATTGGAACTGACAGAATAGAACCATTGGTTGAACTTATCAGTATATTAAATACATTTAACAAAAAGAAAGAAAAAGGAACGATTTTTTTCAAAAGGATAGCCTAAAATTGTAGTTGGGAGTATTATTACAAACTAGAAAAAGAAAGAAAGGAAGGAAGGAAGGAAGGAAGGAAGGAAGGAAGGAAGGAAGGAAGGAAGGAAAGAAGAGAGGGAGGGAGGGAAGGAGGGAGGAGTCTTGTTGAGGAAGCTGGTTCCTAAGCCTACATGATAGACAGTTGGGCTTGAGGAAGGGAGGTAGGAAGGGAGGGAGAGAGGGAAAGAGGGAGGGAGGGAAAGAAAGAAAGAAAGAAAGAAAGAAAGGTGAGTGAGTGAGCCAGGGAGGAGCCCCCTCTGAGGGAAGAGCAAGAATATGCAGAAGTTAGCATTTACTCGATTGTCTTGAAGCAACAAGTAACCTTTAAGATTTGTAAGCAAATCTTAGTGCCTTGCAAGTACAAAGGTATATTTTGCCCACACGGCAAGTTAGCTTTGTCTCCTATGTCTGTGCCTCATATCATTTCTTCTGAGATCTAGAGTGGAGATTTGGATACTTGTAGGCATGTGGTTTCGGTATTATAGGGAAAAGTGCACTAGTGAGATCACTCAATGGCTTCTACAATATCCACAGAAAGAGGATAGCTGTCATTTCTTCTGACATTCCATTGAAATGAAGAAAGTCACATGGTCTGGTCTTATGATCACCAGGGTGAGAAATCTAATTCTCTTAAGAGACAGTGAATAATTGGAAACACAACAGTGATCTATGACATGCAGTGGGAGTGTGGACTTGGTAATAGGGAAGGATTTGCATGGGATGCATCCTGATGGCCCAGATAACACTGTAAGATGTCATTAGTTTTATTTGATTTTTTTCTAAATCTGCTAAGTCATTTTATGACCCCATGTTTAACACAGATAATGAAAGCTTACATTTTATCTCTTCAATGTCATATAAACAGGTATATCATAATTGCCAGTTTTTGCTACATACTTCTGCATCTTTCTCTTTCAGCCCGTGCTTTTGCTGCCTTTTTGACTTGGCTGCTGCACTGTGTATTGTCCATTTTCTTCTAATAACTATTTGCAAAATATCCCTGAGTCCTGTAATAAAGTCTAGCTAATATTTGACAACTTATATTTATGAATGGGGCTCTATTTTTCCAACTTATATACTCTCAAGACCCTGTTTTTGTTTTTCAAATGATGATTTTTAGGAAAGCTTCATTTTACTAAACTTTGCAATATCTTCAAGGCAATAGTGTCTTCTATGATTGAGTTAGCACTCTGATTATAATGCATATTTGTTGCTCAAAAGTTGGAGAATACAATTGTAATGCATTCGCTGTCATGTATTTAAAAAAATAAAATCAATTTTAAAAAGTTGGAAAATACAAAAGAAGTACAAGAAGAGATTGAAACCCTAAAATAACTTTAATACATAGAGATGTTACTGTTACTGCTTTTTTCATTCTTAATGAGCAGTTGACTAAGTTCTGTTTTTTATTCTCAACATGAGAATAAAAAAATTTATTCTCATAAAAATGAGAATAATAAAATTTTGTCACATTATAATATGAATTTCATTTACATCATGTAAATATATAAGTGTATTATATGAATAGACTATGATTAATGTAATAATTATTCTAATTTGTTTATTTTTGAATCTTGTTGTAAATATAATTATGGTGAATTTTTTTCTTCGGAAATCTTTCTCAGCATGGTAGCTATTTTCAATTTAAAATAGGTTTATAAACGTAGATTGGCAATGATACTTTTAAAACTCTTAATACATCTCCCAAACTTCTTTGCAGAATGCCTTCACCAGTCATTATGCCTGACTAGTACCTCAGCTTGTCCTTCTATTCACCTGTACTAACAGTGAGTGCTAGTGTAGTTTTAAAAAATCACTTTCCCTATGAGAAATGAAAAGTTATATTCTCATTATTGTTTTAAACTCCATTTTTTAAATTACTACTGAGATTGAATATTTATATTCTCCCTTGAATTCTCTTTTTATAAATAATTCTTGCATGTTTCCAAGGAAGAAATAAAGAGCTCAAGTTCCCAAGAGACAGAGTAAGCACAGCTGGAATTTGAAACCTGACTTTCTACATTCATATTCAAATTTTTTCATTTTTTTTTTCAATTTTTTAAAAAACAATTTAATCTGACTTCAATTTAACTGACATTTAATAATGTTCAAATGTGCTTGACATTTTAGCCTAGTGATAACAATTACTAAAAAAAATAGTAAATTTAATGTTAAAATTGCTTTTAAAACATCAGGGCACAGATAAGAATAAGCCACAATTTTGGTGTGGCTGGAGCTTTAGACCCAATGCATGATCTGACTTGTGTGTCTGTGTGGTGTGCATATTGCATTTTTATGTGGCAGGCAGGCAGGAGCAACCACTAAAGCTAGGGAGTCACACGTCAGATAATGAATTGTTGTGACATGTTTGAACTCAGTGGAGAGCTATAGAAATCCCCTAAAGAAGCCATATCCACAGAATTCTTTTCTGATGATGTCATTATAGTGGTAATTGGATGAGTCAAGATTTGTTTGATTGTTTTGGTAGTGGTAGAAAATGAAATGAAAAATGAATAGAGGAGGAAAACGAAAATTGGAAGTAAAATGTTGGTATGTTTGGTTGGGAATTATAGATGGCATGATACGACAGTCAATGCCTAGAAATTGCTGAGATTTATGGGTTTAAGATTGTGAAAAGAGGTTCCTAGAGATATTTATTAGATGTCAATTGCAGGAGCTCCTTAAATTGTCCAGCAAGCATTTTCACGTTTATCCCTTTTATCTGTTTCTCAAAATTTGAATTTTCAGGAGATGGAAATTTTGTAGAGTAGATTATACCACTAGGCCATTTATCAGTATAACATTATGTTCCCCCAGTACATACTGGGGCAGAATCAAGAAATGTAGTAAATAGTTTTCATCAATTTTACTCATTAACCTACAGTTTGGTTGGTCATAAAATCACTAATACTTATATAGAAACATGAAGGGAAAAAAAACTTATTCCTTAGAAAATTAACAGAAAATATAACTGAAAAGATATGACATACATAGGGAGTGGGACCCTTCTATTAAAAAGCACCCTATATGATTAAAGTTTCCTTTTAAAAAATGGGAGTTGGGTGATGTATCAAAAATTGGAACATGATAATGATTTAAAAATGAAATATATTGATAATATATTTGATAAAAATTAAAATTCTAAAGTTAATTAAATATTTAAAAAGTGAAGTTTTAGGGGGCTGGGGATATAGCTCACTTGGTAGAGTGCTTGCCTTGCATGCACAAGGCCCTGGGTTCAGTCCTCAGCACTATGCACACACACACACACACACACACACACACACACAGAGGGTAAGCTCTTACCAAATTAATTAAAAATTTTATTGATTATAACTGAACTCCTAATGTAACATTGTACTATAATAAGCTGTCACCTTAAAGTCACCAAGGTAGTTATAAAGTGACTATTTATGGGGATAAAGAGCTCTATAGTATATTTAAATGTGAAAAAAGATTATATAAGTATTAAACTCAGCACTACTGGTCACTTTAGAGAAAGATTAAAAAATGAAACCTCAATAAGTACCAACAGCAATCAATTTGAAATAAAATTTTAAAAGATACCTCTTGCAGTATGTTTGAAAATATCAAATTCAAAAAGAAAGTTTCCACAGGAGGTATATAATAACTCCACATAGAACAACATAGAATACTATATAATATTATTTCATTATTGAGGCAAATTGAAGAAGATGCAAATCAATGGGGGAGTGTCTTAGTCAAAGATTGAAACACTTGCTATTGCAGCAAACTGTTTCTTCACAAATATATTTGTGTATGTATGTGTGTGCGCATTAAATGAAAACTGATTCTAAATTATAGATGGAAAATCAAAGACATCAATATTCAAGGAACTCTTGAAGAAAGACTGAGCTTCAGAAATTATACTATCATTTTTCAAAAATTATAATAAGCCTTAATATGTAAAATGACTTGTTATTCTTGCAAGGATAGATAAATACATCAGTGAACTGAATAGAAAGTCCAGAATCAGATCCATATGTGTATATTCAGCTGATTTATGGCAAATGTACTATTTGAGTCAGCAGAGAGTGAAGGACCTTTCTAATAGTGGTACCCCTCCTGTGGAGAACCATAGACATCCACCCTGTGGATTAGCTATGGATCCCTATTGTGTTGGCTTTTTGTCACTGTGACCAATACCTTAAATTAACAATTTAAAGGAGAAAAGATATATTTTGGTTCATAGTTTCCAAGGTTTCAATCCATGGTTGGCCAGTTCCATTGCTGTGGGTCTGAGAGGAGGCAGAAGGGTATGGCAGAGGAAAGCTGCTTACCTGGTGGTAGCTGAGGAGCAGAGAGAGAAAGTGAGCAGAAAAAAACCCAGGAACAAAATATAGACCCTAAGGGCACACCCCCAACACCTACTCCCTTCTATTAAGTCCAACCTCTGACATTTTCTGCCATCTCCATTCAAATTATGAATCCCTCAATAAATTAACCCACAGAGGAGGTCATGATCAAATCCATAGTTCATGATCAAATCACTTCCTAAGAGCTCCCCTCCTGCTGCATTGGGGACCAGGCCTTCAACACAGGATGCTTTGGGGACATTCCAGATTGAAACCATAACACGTACCTGTCACAACAAACAAAAATATGTTTTGAGGAAGGCAAAGTTTCAAACACCATTGTAAAATGTTTGAATGAACATGCCATTAAACCAATGAAAAGGAAAATCACAGACTGATCAAAGATATTTATAATACATATTTCTGAAAAGATAAATTAATAAGCCAACAAATCAATAAATAAAATTTAATACATAATAAGTTATAAATACCAATTCATAATGCTAAATTGATAATATAATAAGAGCACAAAATAATTAAAAACCAATAAAGAAAAAGCAAATAATCAAAAAATAAGTAAAATCTTGAAAAAAGAAGATAACCAAATGGACAATAATAATGGAAAAATCTTTGATATTAATCATCAGGAAATGTAAACTCAAACCAACAAGGAGATACCACTACTCTTCTTAACAGCTAAAATGCAGTGACTCAAAACTGTAGATTTGACAGGAAAATGGAAGAACAGGAACTCTCATAATACTGGGAGTAGGAGTGGAATTTTGTACAACAAAGTCAAAAGATAATTTACAATCTACACCTAGGTATATACTCCATGGTAATTCATACCTATGTCTATCAAAAGTCATTTATGGCACACACCTGTAATCCCAGTGGCTGGAGAAGCTGAGGCAGAAGGATTGTGAGTTCATAGCCAGCGTTAACAAAAGTGAGGCATTAAGCAACTCAGTGAGACCCTGTCTCTAAATAAAATACAAAACAGGGCTGGGGATGTGGCTTAATGGTTGAGTGACCCTGAGTTCGATCCCTAGTACACCCCCACCCCTAAAAAAGTCACTTATAAGAATGTTCATAGCACTATTATTTTCATAACTAGAAAATATTTAACATCAAGAATAGAATGAGTATATAAAATATCACTTAGTCATTCACAGTAATACTCTGCAACAAGAGAATGAACAGATTTCAGCTTTATACAAACTTGTACGAATCTTTTAAACATTATATTGAGCAAAAGAAGACAAAATAACAGCGTGTACCATATGATCCTATTCAATAACAGGCACAATTTCGTGTTGGCCATACAAGTCAGGATTGCATTTCCTATTAGGTGGTAGTTACTATGTGAGCACACACCAAGGGCTCAGGTGGCCATGCTCAGTTATTTTTTTTTTTTTAAATCTGAAGTAGAATGGTACTGACATATTCATTTGAAAATAGATTGAGCTGGACTTTTTGGTTTTAAACTTTTCTATAAATATTCCTATTTTAATAAATTATTGCTTTAAAACAAAAATTAAATTTCATAAATTATTAGTTTAGTCCACCTACAATGTATTATTCTCTTATTCAATTTATATTATACCCAGATAGTAAAGTAGGTTCTAAAGTTCATATATACCTATAGTTGAAACTTCCTGACTTCCCTGAGTCCCCAAGGAAACAAACAATTATTACAGAAGTGATACTTTCTAAGAGGACTAATAAGTATAGTAAGAAATGCAGAAAAGGAACAAGCAGGAGCTTCTGAGCCGTGGCTCATATTAGCTGTAGTGACTATGATGACCTGCAGTTTTTAAGAATTCATTTCTTCTGTAAAGATACCAAATTTTTTGATTTATTTTTCTCTTAGAAGTAATATAGCTTTATTGAGG
This sequence comes from Spermophilus citellus, assembly GCF_964194105.1. Lineage (NCBI taxonomy): Eukaryota > Metazoa > Chordata > Mammalia > Rodentia > Sciuridae > Spermophilus > Spermophilus citellus. The sequence goes on along the minus strand of NC_138198.1, from coordinate 92,140,017 downwards.
TTTTCACATGTGACATAAAAAATAATAAAATGTATAACTATTTTTCCATGACCACATACCCACTGCCCTATAATTACTTTCGGAGAAGTAGGGCCTATACATCTTTCCCTCATCCCCACTTTTTGGGTCCTGAAGGACTAACCTAGTGCCTGATGCATAGTTTTTTTTTTAAGAGAGAGAGAGAGAGAGAGAGAGAGAGAGAGAGAGAGAGAGAGAGAGAGAGAGAGAGAGAGAGGGAGAGAATTTTTAATATTTATTTTTTAGTTTTCGGCAGACACAACATCTTTGTTTGTATGTGGTGCTGAGGATCGAACCCGGGCTGCACGCATGCCAGGTGAGCGCACTACCGCTTGAGCTACATCCCCAGCCCCTGATGCATAGTTAACATGTGTGAAATATAATATTTTCAGTAGAAAATACTCATTTGCAGCACACTATTACATTACACACTATAAGATATGGTAAATATAAAGGTCAAGAATTTTTAGAATATACCACTTTATCTGAGAAATAGCTTCATATATCTCTGTTTGTTCTTTGTGGAAAAATTCTCCTCTGAATGATAATTTTATAACTTTATGACTAATGGACTAATATTATAATTTTATACTGTGGCTTACATTGAATGTTTATAATTAAAAAAAATGTAGGATTAATAAGCAAAAGTGTGTATGTGCCTGTGTGTGTGTGTATGTGTGTGTGTGTGTGTGTGTGTGTGTGTGTGTGTGTGTGTGTTTTGAGCACCTTGTTCATGTCCAACACTGTTGTAGGTGTTGGGGACATCATTTATGTTTACATTCTCCTAGGGGAAAATATGTAATATGTAACTAAACTGATGTGAATCAATCAATTTTTAAAAATTCAGTCCATTTTGATAACTCTGGTAAGGATTATGACTTAGATAATGTGGTAGAGATTAACAGGTCATAGAAAGGTGGGGGGCTCTGGTTTAGCAGGGACATTTAACTTGTTATATCTATTTTTACTTTAAGCAGAATTCTTCTCCAAATGGCCATTGAATAACTCTCTTTAAGTGTTAATACTTCTCTAAAGAAAGTATTATCTGGAGATCTGAACAATGTTTCAGCCTCAAACAAGTCTAAGGAAAAGAATTCCGAGCTAAAGGAATGGAAAGTGCAGAAGCCCTGAGATAGATAAAATTTCTAGGGCTCTGGAAACAGAAAAGTAGCCAGTGTTGCCTGAGAACTGTGTGTGAGAAGGTAACTCAGGGAGACAAACACTGGCAAGGCAGACAGGGCCCAGGCACTGCAAGCTCATAAGTAAGGGGCAATAAAGGCAAATAGATTTAAACCATTTTAACAATCTTATACTTTAGAAAGGTCACTTGGGCTGCTTAGCGAAGGACAGATGGTGGTGCATATAGGAAGGATACATTTTTTTTTACTCGTTTAGAAAAATTATAATAATGACGACACAGATTTAAGTTTCTGCAGTATAAACGGCAAGAAATAGCTGCTTTTTGTATATGTTCTGGAAGGAGTGCCAACAGGTCCTTTTGATAGATGGGTTGCAAGATGTGAAAAGAAAAATGGTCAGGCTACTGGCTGAGATAGCAAGGGCTTGAAGGGAATGTGAAGGTGATTTGGAGGGAGAAGATATAATTTCTTAGGCCATATTAAATTTCTTCTATTAGTTTTTCAAATGCTAATGAGAAGTCATAATTAGATACATTGGTTTATAGCCCAGCAGTGATGAGGATATCAAAGAAAAATTTGCACTCATAAAATTAAACAATGGGACTGGACATGACGTCTATAAAGATAGTGTAGACAGGGAAGTATGAGAATGTACATCCTGCAAGATGGATAGTGAAGAATATGGAAAGTCTTTTTCAAAAATAGAGCATATTAAGACTTACATTCTTTAAATGAAGTGCTGTGCTTACAAGAAAGTAAAAACAAAACAAAACAAAAACACCTTAGGGTCCAATACAAAGAAAATAATTGGACAACTGCTACTGCAGGTAAAATTCCCAACTGATATTTGGCTATCTTGAAGATTTAGGTGAGAAATAGTCTTACAGAGCTTGGTAAATCAGGGAATTAAATTTACTTACTTCTCAGCATAGGTCAAAGGCCATGGATCTTTTCAAGTGAGGGAGCTGGATTAAGTGAGGATGCTTTATTGGGTGGACCAGAGGAATTATACCCACAAACAAAGGCAGAGACAAGAAAGTGTGTTTGTCCAAAGCCTAGAAACTAGGTGAGGGAGAAATAAGTAAGAATATTCCCTGACTGGCCCCTTCATGCTGGTTTGATGTTTTAATTTACATCACCTAAATCATCTAGAAAGGATCTAACTAAGAAATCATCATATAAAAAAGTTATCCTGCTCTGTTCAAATATTCTCTAGAGGAATAAACTCCAGACAGAGGCCAAAGAAGATTCTCATAGATAAGGCTTTTAAAATTAAGATCACAAAAATTATGAAAATCATAGAAAAAAATGCACCATGAATGAGAGTTACCAGGACTAACCAGAAGTCCATTGACCATCCTCAATAAATTTAAAAATAACAGAATTATTAGATTTATCCTACCTAAATAAGTATAAGTGGCTAAAGGCAATACAGAGAACTAATAGACAAGTTTCAAATAAGTTCAGACAGCTTTGAAAAACAACCCTCCCCAAAACTTACAAAAAGTAAAGTGGATTCATTGTTACTAAGGAATCTTTTTAATTAAATAGCAGATACACTGGGGAAATATAATAAGTATATCCATAAACAAAGTAGAATGCAGAATGGAGCACATAGAATAAAAGAGATAAAGTATGGAAGAAAAAGTGTTCTGGAAAATAGAACAAGAAAGAAAGGAGAGAATGGGAAAAGCAATATTCAGAAACATAATGGCCGATAGTCTGCAGTTTTTAGAGCACAAATCTTCAGATTTAGACATCATGATAAATTCCATACAGGATAAATTAGAAATAAAATTTTACGTATACTGTAGCCTATTTATATTGAAAGAAGAACTTATGGATATGGTATGCTTTTTGTAAAATTTATTCTACAGTGACAATATCTGAAACTAGCTTTCCTTTGTCTTTAAATTCAAGGCATAAATGGTACTTCCTATTCAAGACCAATATCCCCTGTCTTTAGACTCAACCTCTTCTGCCCTGTTTAGGACATAGTTTAATATGTATCACTTTTGTTTTTGACATCTTCATTCATTTTATTCTTACTTACCTATTATTTTGGCCATCGACATCATTAATCCTTTTCTAATCTAAAGTGAAAGATTGACTTTAATCCTGTTTGTGCCTTTAGCAATCATTTGTTATTTTCTTTCTATTCTCATTAAAATGTCCACATGATTAGCAATATTTGCTAGATCGTCAGTAATATTTACTTGACTATTAATCACTTTTTGACTCACAGCAGTCTGGCTGTGAAACCTGCATGCTATAAAAATTTATCTTACTTAAGTGCAGAAAAGAATTTCCTTCCTGAGCTCACTGGTAATTTTTTTAGTCCTTTTGTGTTTCTCTCCCAACTCCCTTTCTGCATAAAATTTAAATGTTGGTGCATGTGCCCTCTTTCACCTATTTTTGATGTTTTTTTGAGGTTCAGGACACATTCTCTTGGTTTTTTACTTCTGAAGTCATTCTTTTTAGGAATCTTAGAGGGGTTCACTTATCTCCTTCCACCTACTCCTTTGGGGATTAGTTTAGAGTTTCTCAGATTGTTTTCATCCTTTTTCTTCCTCTAGGTCCAGGAATTTCACTTATTATTCTAGCATGTTCTCTCTCTGCTTGTACACACACACACACACACACACACACACACACACGCCGCAGTCTGGCTGGGCACGATTCAGGAGCCACTTGTCAAAAGAAACGAACTTTATTTTTAGAACCACACGTGCCAAACAAAACAGCTCCTCAGGAAAAACCCTCAGAGCCCAAATGCCACCACCGGCTTCCCACAAGCCTCTCACACCAAAACACAAGCCTCTCACCCTCCCACAATCCTCCTGCTCTTGAGGCCGATTGGCTGGGTCGTGTGGGCGGAGCCAAAGAAGTCCTCCAATGAGCAGCTCCATGGTCTGAAAGGGCAGGGAAATAGCCCAATGAGCATCACCGCAGAGGAGCCAATCAGCTAGATGTTGCTGGGGCCGCTGTGAGCCAATCATCAGCTGGCAGTCTGAAAGTTTGCTGAGGCCCCTGGCTCTCAACACACAAGCATATTCACTTTTTCATTTTCTATTTTTATTTCTCCCGCTAGTACCGTTTTTTAAATACCTACACATATCTATCATTTTAAATATCCTCTAATACGTCTCCTGACACTGCTATTTACCAAATTATCTATTTGGGGCATCATCCAACATCTTTTTTTCCTGGCTGTCAGCCAATATCTTACCAACTTCTATTAAGTCTATCTTCTAAATATTTCTCCAATGGGTGTCTTTCTTTCTGTTTCAATTACCAATAAAATGCATAATGGCCATGCGGGGGCATGGGAGGAATGGAGGAACTTTAGACAGGGCAAAGGGGAGGGAGGGAAAGAGGGAGCAAAGGGGTAGGAATGATGATGGAATGAGTTAGACATCATTACCCTAAGTATATGTATGAAGACACGAATGGTGTGAAAATGCTTTGTGTACAACCAGTGACTTGAAAAATTGTGCTGTATATGTGTAATATGAAATGAATTGCATCCTGCCATCATGTATAACAAATTAGAATAAATAAATAACAACAACTAAAAATGCACCAAGCCGTTCCATCTAACTCATTCCAAGTTTGAGACTTCAGGTTCTTCATATGCCGTATCACTGGCATAATCTATTTACAAAGGGTCAATCAGTATTTGCTTTCAGCAGCTTTAAAAAAAGTTTTGGAGTTTCCCTACCAGCTATGGGATAAATCCCCAACTCCCAGACTGATTGAGTCTGTTATCACTTGGTTCCATGATCTTTAAGTTGTTCAGTATTTATATGCCTATGCACTCAAACTCATGTTGTTTAGAACTTCTATCTTGGTCTTGTTATTCCTCTGCTTGGAATTCTTTTTACACATCTCCCTCCTTCCTCCTGCACTCCTCCTCCTCTTCCTTTTCAGGTTGTTTTTGTAAATCTGATTAATTGAACATTCATACCATATCTCAAATATTAACTATTCCCAGAAGCTTCCCGTCTTGGTCACTTATCTTCCCCTCAAACTAAGGCAGTGCGTCTTCCATGATGTGCTTATGACAGCAGGGAAATCTGATTTGCTATTGTTATTTGTTTGTTTCTTTTTTTCCTTCATGAGAGTATAAACTGGGAACCTTTGTTTTAAGTCATCTTTGAAGCCCTGTAACCTAGCACAGCATTTGCCAAGTAATCAGTATTCAACAAGTATCCATTCAGTTGACCCTCAGCTGGGTATGAAGGTGCACACCTGTAATCCCAGCAGCTTGGGAGGCTGAGGCAGGAGGATCATGAGTTCAAAGCCGGCCTCAGCAATTTAGGGAGGCCCTAAGCAACTCAGCCAGACCCTGGCTCATAATAAAATATTTTCAAAAAAGGGCTGGGGATGTGGCTCAGTGGTTAAGTGCCCCTGGCTTCAATCCCCGGTACCATAAAAACAAACAGAAAATTTCAATTGACTCTTGACTCTCAATGACTGCATGTACTCTCTCCCAGCACTTACCACACTGTGTATGTGTGGTTCCTGTTAGTTTGCTTATTAGTTTCTTCCTTCCTGGACTTAACTCCTTGCTTGCAGGCATTGTGTGGTGGAAGATGGACAGGGAGGGTTCTCCAAGGGTGTTGAATAAATGACATAAAGAGAACTGACTGTAAGAATTTATTCTTGGTTGTCCCTTTGTGTCAAGTGTATTTGTGCTCCTGTTATCTCTGCTGTGTGTTCTAATGTCATACCCATATATAATGTTTCTTTCTGTTCCAAAGCAATATCAATGATTATTTATATTTTTCTATTTTTTTCTTGTGTTCAATCTCCATAAACCAGAGAGCACTACAAAGATCATGTCCTTGCATTTTATTAATTAACAAAAACTATTTATTGACTCATTTGTGCTATTCAATGTGGATACGTTACCCTGAATTCATTTACATTTAATCTTTATATTACCCTTGATGCTTGGTATTTCATGCCAGTCTTACAGATGATGAAACTGTATATGAAACCTCTTTATAATTGCATAAGGAGCACCTTGGCTTTGAATACAAGTCTGACTCAAAATGCATGTTCTTTCCAGCTAAGACCACCACTTTTCTTCCTCTGTTAGAGAAGGTTCCTATTTCTGACATGTTACAGAAGATTTTAGACTCTAACTACTTCAAAAAAATGTCAGAAGTTTATGACTTTCCTCAGTTCTCTTCCCTAAGTTTGGCTGTATCCATTGTTTTTCACAGAGAGATCTGTTCTTCTAACTCTTTTTTTTTCCTCCCTCACATTTTACTCTACCATTAATCTGTATCACCTTCACCTTAATTCCAGCTTCTATTTTTTTGTGTGAAGTATAAAAATTATTTTTAAAAATTAAAAGCAAATCACTGACCTTATAAGTCTAGCGAGTACCTTCATGAAAACCCCTGGATTGCAACTAACATACACATTCAGATTTTGCCAGAACACCAGCTTACCATTTTACGCCATCCCAAACTGTCACGCTATTTAAATAAGTGACAAAATTCCTTTAATATCTGACCCATTGCTCATAAATAGTTCACCTTGAAAATGGCAACATTAGAAGCTACATGGCACGTGTGTTGATAGACTTTGTTCAGTACTCTGTGTACACAAATATTCGTTAGACCATTTAGTGATGATGATGATGATGATGATGATGATGATACAGGATTATTTGCCTTGTAACAAAAGCATATAATTTGATAATTTTAACACTCAGAAAACCAGCCAGTATCCATTAATTTTGACACTCAGAAAACCACCCAGTATCCAGCCCTTTTACATTTGGGACACTTGACTTGAGCAAACAATTTCACCTGATTGCTTATTCACATGGCAGACAGACTTCAATAACCAAAGTTGAGGAAAATGAACTTGTTTAAGATGACTTGCAATTGATCAATTTAGATTTAGTTTGCTTGAAGTTAACCGTGTGACATAAATTTCTACATAGTAATTTTCTTATCTTCAAGTTCTGTAAAATATTCAGAATATCTATTTCTGAAACTCTACTGTAGTTCAAGCAAGACAATGCTACTGTAACTGCAGTGATCCAAAGATGGGTTTGATAATTGAGGGAAATGAGGAAAAAAGTTATTGAGTACCATAAAGATATATTGGTATATGTTACGAAATGAGTTTGTCAAGAGTTAACAGGATGATGATTTATTTGTAGAGGTTGCAATTAGAATATTATTGAAGTTGTTAAATAGCCTGGAATACATAGAATGAATCCACAGGGTACTATGTTTTCATACCCATTTAGCTATATCTTATCAGCCTATTAATTTGTGTTACTTCACAGAAGTGTAGAATATTTTTTTTCATCATTTCACAGCAAACTTTTGAATAAATAGTCTTAAACTATTTGCTTTTACAGTAGAGTAGAAGAAGAGGAATAGGGGGGAGGGAGAAGGGGAGGGAAAGTGTACTGGGGACTGAAGTGAAGCAAATTATATTCCATGCATGCATGATTATGCCAAAATGAACCCAAATATTATGCATAGCTACAATGCACTAATAAAAACATTAAAATTATGAACAAGTGAATATTGAAAAAAACCCAAACCTAATTAATTGGAACTTTTAATTAAATTTTTCTGACATAGTTACATTTTTCTTTATTCGTGTTAGTTTAAAACCAGTGGGGGGAAAAAAAGTGTGCATGCTGAAAAGTCCCAAAATATTTCATACAAATTAAATTAGTGAAAATATAATGTATGATAAAGTCTCAGATATAAAAACCATATTGAAATAACACATTAAAACCATGGACACATCATTTAAAATTAATTACATACCCATATGTTAGACTATTTTAGAACTTCTTTTAAGTAGTTAAACTGTAAATAAGTCACCCCTCCCATTATTTGTCAAGAGTTAACAGGATGATGATTTATTTGTAGAGGTTGCAATTAGAATATTATTGAAGTTGTTAAATAGCCTTGAATACATAGAGTGGATCCACAGGAAACTGTATTTTCCTACCCATTTAGCTATATCTTACCAGCCTATTAATTTTCTACCTCTTAAGAGGCATTGAAAGTGTGAGTTTGTCACATAGATAGTCCATGAAGAACTTGGACTCTCACATTCCCAACAGTATTTTCTCTTGTCCTACAGCAAATACCCTCTCTTATTGGTTTTACTTTAGATCTCATCATTGCCAATAACAGAGTCACTTGCTGATCTCAATTTAAGAATCCACTCTCTTTCTAATTTTCTTACCCTTACCCCGGAAATTATTTGACACTTTAAGACAACCAGTGTGTTATTCTTAATTCACTTGTCTATCTCACCTTTGGTTGTTCTTTCCTTTCTTACAGAATTTAGTTATGTTTTCTTAGCATAAGCACATATTTAAATCAAATTCAACACACTTTTTCTATGATTTAAAAAGGCTTATTTTTCCACATCAATGTTTACAGCAGCACAATTCATAATAGCTAAACTGTGGAACCAACCTAGATGCCCTTCAGTAGACGAATGGCTAAAGAAACTGTGGTATATATACACAATGGAATATTACTCAGCATTAAAAGACAATAAAATCCTGGTATTTGCAAGTAAATGCATGGAGTTGGAGAATATAATGCTAAGTGAAGTGAGCCAATCCAAAAAAAAAAACCCAAATGCCTAATGTTTTCTCTGATTTAAGGATGCTGATTCATATTGTAGTTGGGGGTGCGACATGGAAGGATTAGATGAACTCTAGATAGGGCAAAGTGGAGGGAGAGGAAGGGAGGGGGCGTGGGGGGTAGGAAAGACAGTGGAGTGAGATGGACATCATTACCCTAAGTACATATATGAAGACACGAATGGTGTGATTCTACTTTGTGTACAACAAGAGATATGAAAAATTGTGTTCTATATGTGTAATACGAATTGTAAAGCATTCTGCTGTCATATATAACAAATTAAAAAAAGAAAAAGGCTTATTTTTTATCTAAACAACAGCTTTACTTCATTGAATTATTTCTAGCAGTTGAATGTGACTGAAGTAAAATAACTGTGCTAATTATTCTCACAGGGATGGATGTTGGCTTGATTGGCCCTAAAGGTATAGCATATGGTGGCCAATTTATGGAAAAGAATACAGTATCATTAAAAGAAATTGCAGGCCGTCACTACAATGCCAGTTGACAGAGGTTCTGTTATAGTAAAAGAGAATTGTCTTAATTTTTTTTTCACAAAATTTTAAAAACGTATAACCATAAAAATACATAAGCATATAAAAACACAATCAAAGAACTTTGCAAGGAGCTGGGATCATTTAGAACATGTCATGTTTAAGTTTCACTAGCATCACCATAAATTTACTTATAAGTAGAACTTAAAGTCTATGAACAAAAATCACAATTGATAGCCCTGCCAAGAAATTTCTAAATATTCAGCTATTCTGATGACTGTTTTGTGCCTTCTCCCTCTCTTCAATTATTAAACCCACATCACCCTCATTTTTGGCTAATAATCTCCCATATAATTTATACAGTATAAATGGAATCAAATGAGACTTATTTCTGTTCTCCCACCAAGCCAACTCACACACAATATAATCATCTTCTCTTTGACATGAGTCATTATTTCTCTTTATTTTGATAATATTTAAACATTACATAATATTGCTTACATTATTAAAAAAAAGTAAACATAAAATAAGCCTTAGTCATGCATCCCACCTCTGTTCTTCTGTTCTTTATAGCAAATCACATAAAACTCCTGTTTCCTTGAACAGTAGTTCATTCTCTATTCAACCTATTTAAACTAGGCTTTTATCAAGCTATCATATTCTGGATCCATAATTTTTTTCATTAATTTGAAGATATTTTTATTATTTGATTCGGTGAGACATCTGATGCATTTTGGATATAATTTCTTCATAGATAAACTATCTTTTCTCTTTGGAAGCTAGAATGTTCTTCTCCTGTTTGAGAGTTCTGAAATTTCATAATTGTGTGTGTGTGTGTGTGTGTGTGTGTGTAATTTATCCACTTTAGCATTAAGTAGAGCCTTTCAATTTGAGGATCCATGTTAGTTTTTAGATCTAACAATTTTTTAGCTGTCATTTTGCTACAAACACCACCTATATATGCTAATACCTGTTCTATGATGTTCTGATAGAGGGCAATCTATCAGTTGCTTCTTATATTGTCAAATGATGTTTATAATTGTGCATTTTTGTTTACATATGTTGAGAACATGTATTCAGAGCCATAGAAACAGTATTTCTTTTTTGTTTGGATTGTTTATTTTATTATTATTATCTGTTTTCATCTTCTTATTAATGGTTCTCATATTGATATTAAAGTTGCTTCCCCAATGATTATTTTAAAATTTCCTGAGTAGTTTAGTCTTAGGCTTTTATCTTTCAGACAGCACTGAAATTTGTTAAAAGACATCTATTAAAATAGTGACACCATTTAATTAAAAAGCATGTTTATTCTAAACATTTCTAATAAAATCTGGAGTTATTTAGCTCTGACATAGTATTCTGGGCCTTACATACATTTTAACAAAAATTAATTGTATATTGAACACCTTTACAATTGTCCCATCTTTTTACAATTACCTAATGCTTTAGCTGTGTTTGTATATCATAGTTAATTTTTCAAAATCAATGCTTATATCTATCTGCTGGTATTTCTTCTTCATTTTTGTATGTATACCTTCTTTATTTACCCTTTTATTCCCTTTACATTTATCTGAAGTAATTATGTGATGGTTTTTATATGAGAGCCTTGTGGTAAATTTTCTTGACCTGTGCCTATTTTACTCATCAATCTTGAATAATAATTTGGCCCTGTATGGAATTCTCGTTTGACATCTGTTTTTGCTTAGCTTCAAAGAGTCATTTTCTTCTGGTGTCCATTGCGTCACTTGGCATCTCTTTTCTCTATGTGACTCTCCCCCTATTTTCTCTTTATCTTTAACATACAGTTGTTTTGTCACCATATCTTTAGCTATAAAGTTTTGTTTATGTGATGTTCAGTATTCACAACATATTTTGTTGTCTGGCCTGTGGACTTTTTTTTTTTTTTTTTTTAGAGTCTAGAAATGAATTTCCCTGCCCCTTCCACAACAGATCTCCTTATTATTGTTTTTCTTCTACAGATCAAAAGGGATGCCTCTTAACAGACAAGCACACACACTCTACCTTCCACTCCACACATGTGTTGTGTTCCACAAAGCACAGAAATATGTAAATGTGCATACCCACATATTCTCATACATACATAGACATGCATACTGATACTCAAATGCACATACAATAGATACAAAAAACATACACAGATGCTTATCAACTTAAAATGGGGTTACATCCTGATATATCCATCATAAGTTCAAAATATCACAAGTTGGAATGCATTTAATACACCAAGCCTACCAAACAGCATAGGTTGGAAATAGTAGGTTATAGAGTATAACTACTGAAGTATAATATAAGCCTACTCTGTGGGTTGTTTACCCTTATGATGACGTGGCTGACTTGGAGTTGTGGCTTATTGCTACTGACCAGCATTGCAAGAGAGTATCGTACCACATACCAGGAAAAGATCAAAACTCAAAATCTGAAATACAGTTTCTATTGAACGCATATAGCTTTTGCACCATCTTAAAATCAAGAAATCATAAGTAGAACCATCGTTAATTCAGAACAAACATAACCACACATACCCTCACTTTTATACCTGTACTATATGTGGACACAGATGACATACATACATTATGTGTGCTCACACAAACACACACACACACACAACACACACATACTTTTTGTGGTACTTTCTGGATGAATATCTTAGTACTTCACTCCCACATTTTCATCTAAAGCATTCTTTGACCCTTTTCAGTCTGAAATTCATCTGGTCTATTTCAAAACTCTTTTTTATCATTTCTTCCCTTATTATAATTTGTTTTCTTCCACATCTGCTTGTTTTTGTTTCATTTCTGCTGTGTGTCACTATTTCTTTTCCTTTTATAGTGTAGGTATTCCTTTATTTAGATTTTAGAACATTTTAAATACTAATTTTAAGATATGTCAGTGTATCATTAAACAAATAGCACCCAGAGGGGTTTGGATTCATATATTTCTTAATGTGTCTTTTGTCTTTTTCTTAAATAAATAGGTCTCTCTCTGTCCCCCTTACACACACACACACACACACACACACACACACACACCCATGCTCATCTATTTCCGATTGAAGGTTTGAACTTGTTTCTACTTAACCCTGCTTGATCCCAACTCTCCCCTCTTTAATGCCTGTCATTTATGTTGCTCTTTTCTGATTCACAGTGATGGCTGTAAGATAATACCAGAGATAATATTAATGTAGGTGCTGACATAGTAGGCAGCTTGGTTGAGTTCTTGACCTTAGGATCTAGTCATCTCAGGGCCCTAGGTCCTAGTTCTACATGCCTACAGCCCTGGCTAGTGAGTTGGTCTTTTCACAAGCAACCACAGCTCATGCAGAACCTGCTATGAATCAGTGCACATTATCCAGGTCACTCATCTGGTGGGATAATTCAGTTAGTTTTCTGCTGCTTTTCTTCAAATCCTGCTTTGATCCACCCCCACCCCATTGTTATTCTACAGGGATGATTTCCCCATTTGTAAGCCAAGATGTCTTTGGCAAGCTGTGAATGCATGCTCTTTTCCCCTACATCACCCTTACTTTCTGTCCTGGAATAAGCAAGAATGAGGAATCAGTGCAGCCCCTCATCAGTTGAATTTACTCCTTGTTTTTCCCCACAGCTGAGTTGGCCACATTAATCCAGTCTTCTCTGTGTTCTGTTAAACAAGTCCTAATCACTCACTTTCTCCCTGATGGTACTCTCTAGAGTAGAGTAGAGTGCTGTTTGAACAAAGTGTGGTCTGCAACCAAGCATCATCAACATCACCTGGGTCATATTTGCAGATCTATCTTACAACTTCTGAATCATACCCTGAAAACAGAGCCTAGGATTCTGACGTAATAAGCTCCCCCTGTGGCCCTTAACATCTATTCAATTTGAGAAACACTGTCTAGTCAATATGGGTAGCCTACTTTTGGGTTGCATATTAGAGCCACCTGGGGTGCTTAAAAGTGGTGATTCTAGAGCTTTACCCCAGACCAATTATATCAGAACATCTGGAAGCACAACATCTTTAAATGCATTGTACAGAGAGGGTTGAGAACCCCTGCTCTAGTCAAGTGTTTCTCAACTGGATGAGGTTGTGCCCTCACCAGGAGACATTTAGCAATGTCTGGAAACATTTTTGTTTTTCATAACTGAGATGGTACTGCAGACATCTAGTGGGGAGATGCTGCAAAACATCTTGCAATGACTGGCATATTTTCCTTTAACAAAGAATCATCTGACTCCAATGTGGTAGTACTGAGGCTGGACAACTCTGCTCTAGTTCATGTTTTTGGTTTGGCTATTCCATTTAAAATGTGCTCTAGTAAAAACATCTCCAGGGAAGGCAAAAGGGGAGATGCAAGGGAGGAACACAGAGGGAGTTTTACTTTCAGGTTACGACTCAGAAGATATGGTCGAGATCTGACAATCAGGCTCCTCGGGTGATGCTTCTGACAGCTAAGCATTGGGACCTCCCAATTCTTTCTTTCTTTAATAGTAAAACAGCCTTTTTTATTTGTTAATATCACATAAGAGATTGAAACATGTTACACTCTTTTTAAAAACATAACTAATGTATTTTAACAGAGAAGCCCCACTCCCATTTTCCTCAGGAATTAAGAATCTAAGAGAAGAAACCATAAAACAATGTTTTGTGGAATCCTTCATTCAGAGTGTTAACATAAGGATTAAGTTAATATTGCCTTCTTGAAAATTTTCTCTTTTCCTTAAAAAAAATCTTTTTTGAACCTTGATTGCTTATTACGGTACAAAAATTTCAGTGCAAAAGTTCAGTATATTGAAAAATGGTTTCCCCCTCCCTCACAGCATTGTTACTTATAGCAGAAAGTAATCAAGAGCAGATTGCTAATCTAGATGGAGCAATCTTTAAATTACACCCAGACACACAGTGGGTTTATTTTCTCTCCCCTCCCCTTCTCATAGGAACTTAAAGAAAACACATATTATACATGTTAAAAAAAGAAAAAAAAAGCCAAAATTTTTGAGGGAGCCTTTCTACACGATACACAGTACAGTGTCAATAAATTCGTATCTTGCAACAAAGTGTTATGGGTATGATTTCATTTACAAAATTTCAGTGTTAAAAAGGAAATTAAGTTCATCAGATTTGCAGCTTAAAAATTCACAATACAGGAAATATTAAAATATTCTGTGCTTCTAAGAAGACTCTGCACTGTATATAGGTAAGGATTACCATACATGTTTATCTTGAGGAAGACAGTCAACTGGAGAAGTTTACATAATTGCCCAGCTTCTACTGAATGCTCTGGAAGCTCTCGGCTGATGGAAAAGTTCTTTCTCAACAGTCACCCTGGTTGGTTCTTCCTTCTCTTCCTCCTCCTCTTCAGGTGTGGGTTGTTTTAAAAACTTTGCTCAACCTCTTCTTCCTGAGAATTTTTCAATATAACCTTCAAGTCTTCACCAGTGCCCTAAGAATTCTGGTTCTTCCAAATGAGGTCGGTGGGAGGACTGGCTGTGACACCAGCATTTGCAGCCCAGTCTGGCCTGTCTTGAGCACATATCTGGAGGCATATTTGTAAGTGACTGATATGTCTCTAATTTTCCTGATCATCTCCCAGCCTCCCTTTGGTGGATCCTGTTCAGAAGCATTCATCAACTAAATACATTTCCCACCAACATCTATCTCTTCAACACACACATTCCCAGTGGCTGAAGTGGAATGAGTGACACTAACACCTCTGCAGACCTCTGATTCTTCCACATCGACTCTCTCCTGCTTTCCTCTAGCTGTGCCCACATGGCGACTGGAGGAGGCTGGGGACACTCTCACACGGGAAGAAGAGTGTGTGCAGAGTTTCAACCACTCTTTCTCTCCTTCTAAGAGTTTCCTACAAGTGATGATTTTCATGTCCAGGGCTAGCTTACCAGGAAGAAGTTATTCATAATCATTCAGCTTTTGCTGCATCTGATCCCTTGTTTCTGCCTCCCCCACCCCCCATTAGATAGCTTGTGAGAGGAGTTGTCTCTTTTCTTTAGCAAACCAGTCCTCCAACTCTTAAATCATTTCCAAACATGCTCTAGACTCTTTATTGTAGATTAGGAAGTCGAGATGAAAGGCTTTCCATTCTCACATGACCTTCCTTCCGTTCTTCCTTGGCACTGTTGACACTGGAAATATTAGTCTCTGAGGACAGTCGGAGGTTCTCAGGTTTGGCATGGAAATCTGTTCAACGTCTTCCTTGTACAGCCTCACTTACACATATTGCTCTTTTTGTCTCATGAAGGGCTTGAGCCAGCTTGTATTCATACTGGATCTGACGCCCAGAATCACCTCTGTCAAGCACGTTTCATGCTTTCTTCTTGTCTCATTAATCTCCTCTTTGTTCATGTTTTTACAAAACTCCAAGTCCTCCTCCGTAAGCTCTGACCAGGATTCTCCAAATCCACTTTAAGTGAAGTTTCATCTGCTTGTCTTTTGGCAGCCTCTGAGAGGCTTCCACCGGGAAATCTGATCCTTCAAATCCTCTAAATCTCCCTCCAAACTTTTTAAATCACCAAGTGCAGTGGCCAGAGCTGTGTCTTTAGACCTCAGTGCTGCTTCATATTCTCGAAGCTTGCTCTGGGCTCCATTAAGATCAGATTCTTTCTTAGCATAAATTCTATCACTGTGAGTAAACTTTTCCTAGTTATGAAGAGCATATTAGATAAGAACAACTTACAGGTGGAAAATTTTATTTGGGGCTCAAGATTTCAGAGGTTCAATCCACAGCCCACCAACTCCATCTCTGTTTCAGAGAATGAGGAAGAGCAACATGGCAGATGGATGGGTGAAGGAAAGCTTCTCTCCAATTCTTCCTTGTTGAAGTTCTGAGATTGAACACAGCCTGACAATTAGGGTTAACCAATAGGAGATACAGAAAAAGAAACAGAAACTTAGGACACATTTTCTGTATTCAAATGTTAGTTAATTGTATTTTTGGAAACATAAAATATAATGTTTTCCCCTTTTTATTATTAATTAATATATTTGCCTAGTATCTATTCTCTTAGAATAACCATATTAATTTGCCCCAATAAACATATAATTACAATCATTATATTAATCATTTGGTTTTATTTTTTACAGCAAAAGGAGAAAAAATGAGTATGAGATGGAGATTCAATCTTTGCTGAAAATGAAAGCAAAGAATGAAGAGTTTCTCAAATATCTCTACAAGGAGGCATATCACATCGGTTCTCATTTCCATCTAGCCAAATATAGAATAGAAGGTTTAGAAGATAAAATAGCAGAAGCGAGAAGAAAATTCAAGGTTGTATATCTTTATATATTTTTTAATTGTGAAAAAAGTCATTAACCTGAAATTTATAAAGTTATTCTTGAGAATTAGATTTAATTTATGGGTTAGTAGGTTTTTAAAAAAAATCATTTCTGATAAATAAGAAGAAAATCACATCTTGGCAGAAACCCAGCTTACATAGAAGATCATGAGAGTTTCAGTGTAGCTAGTCAATATTTGCTATTAATTATAAACTACTTGGAGCACCAGGAGTGTGGTGCTTGGTTCAACTTCATCCTGTATGTCTAACACATAATAATTCCATCTATGGTATGAGCAGGATATTCTGAGATGTGCCCTTGCACCTTGTATAACATAAGAATAGGGAGTACCTACATCAGGCTTCCGAGTTACTGATTCCAGAGCACCAGGCAGTTTGTAGATCACAGTGCTGTAAAAAGAACTGCCCACATGCTTCAAATCCACTCCTCACTGAGCAGAATGAATAGTCGCCCCCTGCCATCTGTTGCAAAGTCATCCCCACTTTTCTGCAGCTGGGGGACCACTTAAGGATAAAAAACAAAACACAAAATGACAACAACA
This sequence comes from Spermophilus citellus, assembly GCF_964194105.1. Classification (NCBI taxonomy): domain Eukaryota; kingdom Metazoa; phylum Chordata; class Mammalia; order Rodentia; family Sciuridae; genus Spermophilus; species Spermophilus citellus. Next base: position 92,122,868 of record NC_138198.1, on the reverse strand, counting down.
ACAACAAAAACTTTAACAATTCACACAATTTACTTTTGAGTTTGTCTTCTGACAAATGTGATAAATGTGTAGATTCTAAATAGCCCATTGAAAGTAATAGTAGCTATTTGTTGAGGGCCTAGTAAGAGTGATGCCTTGGGTAAGTTACTTTCTCCACATTGTCATTTCATGGAAAAGAAGATGTTGTTATTCCAGTTTCACATATGTGAAAACTAATATTTGATAATAATCAATATCTATTGATATACTAATTCATATGTGTTAAAGTGTCCAACTCAGTTTAAACCAAACTTTTCTGGGAAGTGATTAATTAATATAGATGAGTAACTTTAAAAATATTCATAATTTGTAACTGTAACATTACTCAAAAGAAAAAAACCTTAAAAAAATCCAGATAGCAAAGATAAACAAAGTCAACAAAGACACATGCTTAAAGATATTTAGAACTGGTTATGGTGCCAATAGCATGGTCCTTGTCCCCAAAGCCATTCCAATAATGGGGACACAGTTTTGAGAAAAAGGAAAAAGAAGGTGTATTGCTTTGCTAGCAAAGAAGAAACACAGGGGACTCCTGTTCCAAAGGCTATTATTCTGCTCATCATGGGGAACAGGGTTTGTTTGTTTTTTTTTTTTTTTTTTAAAAAGGTGATTTAGAGAAAATGAGATTAGGGAGGAGAGACCAGGGAGGAGAAGATTAGGGAAAAGAATTGCAGAGAAGCTCTAGGAAAAAGAAGATCAGGAAGGAGAAAGTTAGAGAAAAGAAGATCAGGGAGAAGAAGGTTGGTAAAAGAAAGAAAACATGTAAGTTTCAGAGTCACAAGGGATATAGTCAAAGCATCAAGTGAACTCCTGTTAACAATTATACAGTAGCAGACTATAACAATAATGTAGGTTACATATAATATAATAACAGAAAATAAAGTCCATGAGGGAAACAACATAGCCTATCTTGTGCACACTGCTGCATTCCCAGGGCTTAGAACAAAGCAGATAACAGAGCTTTATGGAAATGATGAATATGTTGAAATGTGGGCTAGGAAAGTTTAAATAAGAAAATAGTAGAAGAGTGGTTAAATATATAAGGGTAAATTATAGATGAATTCAAAGTGGGATTTTTAAAAAAATTAATGGGACTTCTGCTTTATTTTAGTGGCTGTAAAAAAGATCTTAGCTTGAGTCTCCCAAAGATAACAACTTCAAACTCAGAACCTAAAAAAGAAGTGACACCCAAAGGTCACAATGAATAAATAGGGTTTGGGGATTCACACTACTTTAATTGATGTAACTCTTTGTAATTTAAAAACATTTCTACAGTTGCAGGGGAGATAGAGAGGGAAGATGGGAGGGGAGGGGAGGGGAGGGGGGATAGTAGGGGATAGGAAAGGTAGCAGAATACAACAGACACTAATATGGCATTATGTAAAAATGTGAATATGTAACAGATGTGATTCTGCAATCTATATTTGGGGTGAAAATGGGAGTTCAAAACACAATTTGAGTCTAATGTATGAAAGATGATATATCATGAGCTATGTAATGCTTTAAATAATCAATAAAAAATTAAAAAAAAAAATAAAAACATTTCTACAAAAGCTCCATGTGTAAATAAAAAAAGAAAGAGATATTTTTATATCTGAGAGAAGCTTGGCCACCAAAACTGTACCAACAACACACCCTCAGAGCCAGAGCTCCCGTGTGCCAGGAATTCAGTTGCAGTCCTCAGTTGTTTGCAAAAAAATCTCACGAATTTTCTTTTAAGATTTCAATTTTCTTTTATGATTTCTTTTAAATTTTCTTGTAAGATTCTAAGATTTCTCATTCTTGATTTCAACCTCCCATGAGTGTTCCAGCGTTTTTCTTGGTTTTTCTCTGTCTCTGGAAATAAACGGATGCTATCTCCTTGATTCCAGCTGAGCTCTGTTTATAATTGGTGTCCCCCTTTTTTCTTTTCGGATGTGTTTCCAGATCAACAAGCGCTGCCTGTGCCATCTATTCTTCAGTGTCTTTTCCCTAATAAGGGAGCCTTCCAGTAGAATGGCTCTCTGCTGCCACCTTCTGGTTTCTGCCTGCTAAAGGCCAGGCAGCAACCAGGTCAAAGGTGAGGTTTCAGCTTGAGCACTTTCCTGCGGCAGAACTGTTGTCATTCCTATTCCCCAGGCTCGATCTTTGGATCTCTTTTTATTCCTTTTCTTCACAACCACCGTGGAATAGTTGTGACAGAGACCTGGGGCTGGAGGAGCTTAAAATATTTACTCTCTCACCCTTTACAAAAATGTTTTTGAATCCTCTGCTCTAAACAGTTCAGTAATGGCAAGTGTGGGAAGCAGTCGCTGCCTCAAAGGCTGTTGGGGAAGCCCAAAGAAGGAATGAGAGTGGAAGAGGCTGCCATTTCCACAAAGCTGATTGAGATCTTACTGCAGAGTGCACGGTGGTGTCTCTATCTTTAGCCACCTGGCAGTGTTGGACAAATTTGATGGGAATGTCTAGGCAGAGAACCTCACCAGAGAGCCAGGGCCACCAGCTCCCCATGCACCTGCTGACAGCAGTTCTGCAGGAGGAAAGAGAATAACAACAGTCCACTGGGACAAGGAGGTGGAGTCCCTTGCTGTACTTTGTATGTCCTTCCAACCCTCTGCTGAAAAAGCCTAACTTCATTCTAGCTGGCAAAAGAAATGGTTCACAGGAGCATCCAGCTCCATGTTGCAAATCACAAAGTAGATTTGCCGAGAGCTGTGGTGCACACTGTAGTACGTTCAAAGCCAGTCGCAATAACTTAGTGAGACCCTGTCTCAAAAGATAAAATAGAAAGGTCTGAGGATATAGTTCAGTGGTAGAGCATCCCTGAGTTCAATCCCCAACACTGGAAACCAAACCAAACAAAGCGTAAGAGTGGATTTGGAGCCAACAGACAAAAATCTTTTTAACAAGCACAAATATGTGGATGTATGCGAATTTCTCTAATCTGATGGATTGTTATTACAAATAACACCAGGCCTACCATTTATCTGTTACAACATTTTTGACTTCTTGACTAGTAGAATTTCTTACATTTTAAAAACATTGTCTCTTTCATTTCATCGGCATCTTTTTAGGAGTCGAGGCCAGTTACTTGGTGGAATTTCTCTCAATACAGATTCATCTCTTTGTTTGCTCATGATCTGATTCGGGTCAAGCACTTTGGTTATCCAAATTAGAAATAGTAACCAATAAATGGATATTTTAAGAATCTGAAACTTTTTTCCCCCAACAATTATTCTCCCAGTAGACTTGGCATCTGTGAATTATGCATAGTTGAATCAGTTATTTGGAACAGTTGTGACATGGCAACTTTTCTGGGGTCTCATTCCCTTTACAATGAATTGACAGTTTGAAGAACTCAGAGGCAGGGCACAAGTTGGAACCTCTGCAAACACAAGCCAAAATGAACTCTTTTCTCTTTATAAGTTGATTATCTCAGACATTTAGGTATATGTTATAACAAGGGGAAAGGTAACACTGTAGCTATATCACTAAATGAATATGATGAACAACTTACAGATGCACTAACATGCACACATGCACACATACAAGTTTGCACAGCACCATGTTAATTGAAATGTTTGCCCATTTGAACCTGTCCTCATTTTGTATGAACTCAGTGTGCACAAGTTGCCATTGATACAGAGCCCTATGCAGCAGCTAGAGCTGCCTTTATATACAAAAAACTCTGGTAAAGGGCCTGGGATACAGCAACTTCCCAAAAGTGGCATCCATAATATTGATTCAGAAATGCTTTTTATGGCTACTGTAGCTCTGGGGCACTTAATCACTGAGCCACATCCCCAGCACCCCACCCCCTGTTTTCATATTTTTTAATTTAGAGACCAGATCTCACCAAGTTGCTTAGGGCCTTGCTAATCTGTTGAGGCTGGAGTTGAACTTGCAATTCTCCTGCCTCTGCCTCTTGGCCTCTGGGATTTCAGGCCTGTGCCACTGTGTCAATTGGTTTCTGACAAAGGTCAAATGTGAAACTGTATTTTGGAATAGAATATATTTTTCTCCAGATTATTGAAACATTTTAAAATTGTGTTCCCTTTGTATTAAGTATTTAATAAATAGGTAAACTCTGTCTCTTATTATGTTAGAAGGGACTTGTAATTTCTTTTTTAAAATTTTAAAATTTTTATTTTTTTAATTGATTTTAATTTTTTTAAAATCATGACAGTGGAATGCATTATAATTCTTATTACACATATAGAGCAAAATTTTTCATATCTTTGTATACAAACTATGTTCATGCCAATTCATGTTTTTATACATGTACTTTTTTGCATTACAATTCTTATTACACATATATACCACAATTTTTCATATCTCTGTATGTAAAGTATGTTAATACCCAATTCGTGTCTTCATACATGTACTTTGGATAATGATGTCCATCACATTCCATCACCCTACCCCCTTCCTTTCCCTCCCACCCCTCTGCCCTATCTAGAATTCATCTCTTCCTCCCATGCTCCCCCTCCCTACCCCTCTATGAGTCAGCCTCCTTTTATCAGAGAAAAACATTTGACATTTGTTTTTTCGGGATTGGCTAAATTCACTTAGCATTATCTTCTCTAACACCATCCATTTACCTGTAAATGCCATGATTTTATTCTCTTTTATGTGAGAGAAAAGGTACACTCATACATTGCTGGTGGAACTGCAAATTGGTGCAGCCAGTATGGAAAGCAGTACAGAGATTCCTTGGAAATCTGGGAATGGAACCACCATTTGACCCAGCTATCCCTCTCCTCAGACTATACCCAAAGGACTTAAAAACAGCATACTATAGGGACACAGCCACATCAATGTTTATAGCAGCACAATTCACAATAGCTAAACTGTGGAGCCAACCTAGATGTCCTTCAGTAAATGAATGGCATATATACACAATGGGATTTTACTGTAATTTCTTTTAAATTATCAATATAAAAAATACATTATTGTATTTGTTTTGGATGTAGATATGTTCTTAGGTAAAATGTATTGAAGTTATTGATTTACTTATCACCTTGATGTTTCTTCTTTGGAATTATTGTTTTATTTAGGAAAGCATAATCTTAATGGGTGGATGTACAAAGAGGAGGAAGAATTGGAAGAAAAACTCTACATGCTTGTTTCCTTATATTTTCCATAGAATGTGATAACTTCAGTAAAGAAACATGGAAATTAGAGACATAGCTAAACCTCTCTTTTCCACTTTGCAAGGCTATATATTTTTTGAATCTGTAGGATAGCCTAAGTTCAGGCCAACTTCTCTCTAAAATAAGGCATTCCAAGATATAAGCCTATAATAGAAGGAACTTTATGAACTACTTCCCACTTGGGGTTTGTGTGATAATTTAAAGCAAGACTATAATAATTTAAGAAAGTTTGGAGAATCTGATCACATTTTGCAACCTTCACAGTTTAATTATATTCATTTTGTTTTCAAAGTCGAAGGTGCTCATTCTGAAAAGTAACATTTAAAAGCAATTTAATAGTTTTTTTTAAAGGAATTTACGACGGTCTAGATTTTACTTTGATTATTCTGAGATTTATTTTTAACCTCAGAACTCTTAAGGTATAAACCGAATGAAATTCTGTAGTCTGCTTCCTGGTGTTCTCACACTTAATTCCTTTGCCTCAAATAACATCAAGGTTTTCAAATATTGATGTTTTCAAATATTTTGTAATACACAAATGATAGTGAACATTTTACTCTCTATGAACAACATAATATCATGTATTTGCAATTATCCTTAAGCATATGTTTTAATAGTCTGTGAGTAAAACTCCCATTTTAAAAAATTTCATGACATATAGGCTAGAGAAGATTTCTTGAAAAGACGTATCCGAAATCAAATGACTACGGGGATGATAATTCAGGTAATACTCATTTGGTTTCGATATTTCATTCTTTTTTTAATTTGCATTTTACTTAGCATTTTAAATTTGCCTGTAATGAGGCATCTTGTCACTGCTTGGTTTGCAAGCTAGCAGTTTTCTCTCCTTAGCTGATGACAGTTGCCCTCTGTGTACAACTAGCAGTGTCTGATCATGCATAAAGAAACTGACCTCCCATACACATATCTCATTTTGTGGCTTAATGGGAATTTCTGCCAGTCTAGTAAAAGGGCAGTGAGATCTTATTCCTCAGTGTCTAACTCTTTAGTTTGCTTTATGATGATGTTATGTTTTCTTTACTTTTAGTGTCTCTCACATGAATTTCTTGATTTAACCCTCAAAGAAAAAGTACACTATGATATTTACATGTAAAGATTTTGAAAGAAAAGCATGATAACTAGTAAAACGAACTTTAATTTTTTTTTCATCTTTTTCTAACACCTGAATATCCTTTGGAACTCAGGTCGGTTTTTTTGCTGCTAAAATGCTTCTGCCTCAGAAGCACGTACATATGTGAAACCATGATTATCATTATAAGAAAAATAAAACCAAGAGACAAAGCAGTTTAGAATAGTGTTATGTGAATTATTTTTGCCTTTGGTCCTCTTTGAAGCAAAGACACATTTTGTGATTCCTTCTGTCATTTTATACATATTTGATCAATAATCTTTTTTGAGTATTTAAAAAAAAAATTGTAAGTTTTCTGTCGAAGGAACCGCTGAGCTAGAGCCAGTCCTTTTTTGAGTATTTTCAGACTTTTTGCCCAAGATTTCTTAACGTCTTATTTATTGATTGATTTTCTGTGGTCTTAGAAGGTGTAAATTGCCTAGTTCCTATATGTGTTTTTGTTGGGGTATTCTCTAACATATTGTTCCCTCACCCTCATTTAATTGTTTGATTTTATTGTCTGTAAAACTTTTTCGCTCATTTCTTCTAACAATAGCTGTGCTCTCTTTAAATATACCATACTTGTGCCTATTGCTTTTTATGGTGTAGTCTATTATTTGATTTTCACATAACAAAAAGATGACTACCTGGCTATGGAAATAAGTGGGTAATTTATTAATTACTGTGCATACATGGAAAATTAATAACAATAAATTATTTACAATTTTGCTGGCAGAACAAAATTTATTCCATTCAAGAAAATCAGTTAATTGAGAAAAAAGAGCTTTTGAAAGAGAGAGCAGTATATGCTCTAGCACTGCAAGAAATACTGGAACCTCTGCTCATACTAGATAATGATTCTGTACAACTGAAATTGCTCCATGAAGAACAGAGTCAGGTAAGCATTTATCATTAATCCAGAAACTAATTTGCAGGACTCTTTAAGCCCCTAAATTCAGTATGTGAGTTCACATTGTTATTTGGGAAATTATGACTTCACCTAGGAACATCTTGGACACACTAAGTAACTCTTTCAGCAATGCACCACAGATGTACAGTGGAACTGTCTACCAAGACCTATTTCTTAGAACCCCATACTCTATCTTACTGTGTATGTAGGAAGAACAGTTTTCAAATGGGTGAGCAGTGCCTTATCTGGTGCGACTGCCACTGTGGAAAACTAAATTCAGAATCTTCACAGCTTCTTGACGGAATGGTAAAGTTATATTTACTTGAAAATAAAATATAAGGTGTCCTGACATTCTCATGGTAAATTTTTGATGCATATACAAGTGGAGACAGCTAGGGTGAAAAATAAAGCAAACATAGATAAAATATTTTCAAAACCACAAGTTTATGGCAATAACTAATATTACCAGCCCTTCCCAAAGAAAAATTTACTAGAAAAATATGTATACATTGTATTATTAGTCTTATGGAGATGTAGAGGGTGTGGTAAGAGTTATATATTCTTGTCCTTCCCTGCAGGGAAGATATTCATTTATTTATTCGGGCCATTTTGGCACAAGATTTTTTTTTTCCTTTGCAAATGATGATGTAACTTTATGTTCTCAGTCATAAATAATTTTCAAATTGTTTTTATTTAAAAAATGTGATTTACAAAGCATTGGTATTATAAATGTTTATTTTGATCTTCAAAGCCTCCTGCCCATGAAATAGACAAGGGGGAGTCGGCTTGTATCATAGACTAGAAAAAGCTTGGGCCTAACCAGGTTGATTCACTTGTACAAGGTCATAATACATAAGAAATAACAAGTTCTGAGTACTACATACAGCTTGTCAATGCTATCCTAGTACTGATAGAATGATTATATAACCAGTAGTAATGCCTAGTGAGACACATTATTTCAGTAATGCCCCCCCTTAAGCATTGATGATAGAAATTTATTAATTACATCAAAAGCATCAGTGTAATTGTCTGAGTATGATAATGAATTCCTGAAAAGATTAATGAATTTGTTTCCCCTTAGTTTGTAATAGCCAGGGTTTTTACATCTTCTTGTACTTCAGTGATCATTTTTAATTTTATTGTATTTTAATAGATAATAAATTTTAAGAACAAGTCACTTGGCACAAACTCCAGGAAAGAATAAGTTTTTGCACACTTCTTAGTAATGATTGCTGTAAATTTGTGCTTTAGACCTTTAATTTTGATAAAGAATCTTAAATATCATGACGAGATCTTGTAATTTCTATGAAATTTTATTTGTTTTTGTTACTTACCTGAAGTGGATTAGATTTTGGTTCTCTCAGTTAATACAAATAGAATATTGAGATTTGGCACATCGTATTATATTTTTGTCATTCACGTGCAGTGATTCTTTTGCTCTATTTACTGAAACAGATTTTGTCATTATTAAAATAGTCACTTAGGTACTATTTGGTCTAAACTATGAAAATTGAATTGTAAATGCTGTACAACTTAATATTGTAATGTCTTCTAGTTACTGAATGACATAGTTGTGAAGAGGGATTTTGTTAGAAAGAAGGTGGAAAAAACAAAGAAAAAATTACGAAGAAAGGGGAGGAAAACTCGTGTTGCCCTAATGGAAACTGAGGTAAGAAATGAAATTTCAAAAAGTTTGAATTTACAATTTCTTTGTGTCCATGAAAACTAGTCAGTCAAGTTCAATGTTATGTGGATTTCTTGCGTTTCTCATTTTTTTGCACTAAGAGGACTTTGTGCATGTGAGCATATGTTGTTTTTATCTTTTCCACTGGGGGACCCTGTAGGGGCATTAGCCCCTAATCAGGATAAAATTCAAAGCCAAATTCAAATTGGATTAATGCAGAAGTCTATCGCTTTCTGTAATTGCCATGCATGCTTCTATTGCTTGGAACTTTAAGGAAGAAATGAAAAAGAGAAAAAGCAAAGAAAGAGGAAAGAGCAAAGGGAGGATGGAGGAAGGAAGGAAAAAAGGATGTTTGTGTCCCTCCAAAATCCATATATTGAAATAATTCCTGATGCAATGATATTAGGAGGTGAGGCCTTTGGAAGGTGATTAACTCATGAGGGCTCGACTTTGGTGAATGAGATTAATGCCTTTATAAAATAGGCCCCAGTGAACTTGCCTCCCCCTTTCACCACATGAAGACACAGCAAGAAGGTGCCATCTTTGAAAGAGAGTGGCCCTTGCTGGACACCACATCTGCTGGTGCTTTGTTCTTGGACTTTCCAATATCTGGGACTGTACGAAAGAAATTTATGTTGATTATGCATTACCTGTTCTAACGTATATTGTTTTAGCAGCCTGAATGTCTTAAAACAGGAAGGAAGAAGGGAAGGAAGGAAGTGAAGAAGGAAAGAAAGAAGGAAGTGATAGGAAGGAGGGAAGGAAAAGGAAAGGAGAAGTGGAGGAAAGGGAGTTGAAAGGGAACTAAGTAAAAGATGACATTCTTGCACTTTTATTTAATGAATGGAATCTTCTGTTGTCATAGATCTATTGTTTTAGTTCCAAATCCATCGATCTGATATTTTGAAACTACAAAATTTTACATTAAACATAAATATGCTTATGAACTAGTCACTAGTTTCTTTTCAGATGCAGTACTTTGAATCATTGATTTAATATAGTTACTTTAATATTAACGTATAGTATAATTTGGCTATGTAGGTTGATTTTCAAAAAAGTAAAAATATACACAATTCTTAAATTCTAATCCAACTACTAATGTCATTTTTGTCCTTCAAAAATATCTTCACTTAGTCAACTGAAGTCACTTTTTAAAAATTCATCTTAGTGCTGGCCTATATTCAAGGCCTCTATTTAGTTTGTTGGATGAAATAAAAATAATTCACTGTATATGGAAAAATGATACTCTATTTTCCCAGGGAAAACAGATCCATTGTGTTTTCATTGGTGAAGAAAATGTGGAGCTTAAGGTTTCTAAGTTATGTGACACCATATTGGAGCCACTGTTTATGTAAGAGATATCTCAATCAGAAGTACAGTTCAAGGCCCAAAAATAATTTTTAAAGATTTGTATTTTAATTTTCATTTCGTAAAGGACATTGTGACCTGTATTATAGTGGTATCTGCATAACCCCCAAGCAGCATTTCTCTTCCATACCTCTAGGGCACTGTAAGCATGAAATGGTTCTCATGAGTTTCTTGAAGTTAGCCTTCATATCTGGTGCATGTCCGTCTGTGTGTTTCCTTTTTTTGTTGTTGTTGTTTTTGTTTTAAAGCTGAGCATCAAGAATACTTTAAAATATTGGTTAGATAAAAGTAAATCTCCATCTCCATTGGAGATAGAGTTTGAACTCAAATTTAACTGGCAGAGTCTGTATTGTTTTTCTCCAATGGAAGGAGTAGGCCGGGAAAGAGGCACCTAAATATACTGGGAGAAGAGCCATAAAAGCAGTGCAGTACTATGTGAGAGGGTAGGGTCGCTCAGGGGCTGAACTGAGGGAAGAGGGGAAGTCTGCAGAGGAGATGTTGTCTTATAATGGTGAGAACTACTAATGAATAAATGGGGGTTAAAGTCTTATCTTGCCACAATATGGTGGAGAACAGAGATGTTAATATATATGAAATACCTAAAGATTAATTAGCATTGGAAGTCTTAGAATTATTTCCTCCATCATCATCATCATCATCATCAACTGATTTGTAAAAATAATTTTTATTAGACAGACTTTATGTTTGCATAACAAGTGCTCATGTGTTGCGAGCCATCCATGGGCTGTGTAGTGTGTGTGAGCTATGGGCATTTGAGCACGTGAGGGGACTGGACTGACGTTGCTGCTCTGACTGGGCTGTGCGACCTATGTGTCGTTTTCTTGAGCTCTGCCTATGATCCCACACAGCACCTGACATGGGTGTGACTCTCCAAGATGTCAGTCAAACTTCTGACCAAGACATCACCAAGCAAGACTCCACCCTCCAAAACCCGACCCCTGGTTCTCTTGTAATATTACCCCTTTGCTTTATTTGGGTGAAATGTTCCATGGAACACCTTTCCCCAATAAAAAACAAGGTTCAGGGGGTACTTACTCTCTTACCTACCTCTTTTGCCTCCCTTTTGGGGGCAGAGACTGAGGAGCCATCACTGTACCCCCCAAAAGGTATTTTCTGTGTTTGTGGTTTTTAGTTGCCAGCCCAATTCACAGGGAGTGAACCTGATTCAGTCGAGTGTGAGGACACTCATGAACGTTGTTACCTAAATTGATAAGAAGTTACTATTTGTTTTTAATTTTCACACAGCCAATGTAAATTGTGTCTCCTCCTAAATTGTAAAGATTTGAAAATTTAAATATTTAAATAAAACATCCCTGCTTTTTTTTTTTTTCAGGATAAACATTCAGCAGTTTTTGAAGAGTTAGAGTCAACTAAAGACAAAACGAATGCTTTTAATGTAAAAATAATTGATTTGAAAATAGAATTAAAAGAACAGGAACAGGAAAATTTAGATTTTGAAAAGAAAATCGAACAGTTAAAGTAAGTAAATTTGATCCAAATATTAACTGTATTTACATATTATTGATAGAAGAGATAAAATTCATATTTAAATTTTATTCTTAAATTGCTCTACATTTTCCATCGTAATTTTATGTTGAATACACATGTGATATCCATTCTTCATGACTCCCTGGATTTATTACTTTATGAATAATTAGTGATGTTTCTTCTTTTCCAAGTATATGAACTTTGTTCTTTATGATAGGCTTTTATTCTCAGTATTAAACATGATAAACATTCTTATGTTATAAATATTTTTTATCTCTTAGTATTTATGTGCCAGTCTTAATAATTTATGTTTTTTTATATAACCATTTTTTTTATTAATGTTCTGAGGTAAAAATTTAGGAATAGATACTCTGTAAAGCCTCACAATTCAGTCACACAATTCTCAAAAGCTTCTTATTCAGTCACCTCATCAGTTGGGGATAAACCCGGCCAGGGATAGTATGGCTAACTTGGAGAAGGACTATGCTCCAAGGCTCACAGGGTGTCCATGGACCCTCACCTGGAAGTCATGTACTCTTCTATTCTTTTTGGTTCTTGTTTGCTGTTTTTATAAAGCACTAAGAACTGGGCTTAGAGAACTATTGGAAGTATATATGCCAGTCATATTTAGGAATGACAGTTTGATTTAAATATAGAAGGTTAGTATAAACATTAGCACAATCAAATTGATTATTTGAGGGATAAAGACTCTAAAAAAAAAATGTAAGGCATAGCCTGAACCCATGTACTTTTATGGACTCAAGTCAATGTACCCAACAAAGATTTGCGTAGCAATAACCATAAGATTAAAAAACCTTTTTTTCATATGATTATACAGTCTTTATCTGAGAGAAGCCAAATTACATTCAGTGTATCTTGGGAAAAAACACAGAAACTTAAATTTTACTTTGAAAATTATTTATCTGCATTTTTTAACACCCATAACAATATAGTGGGATTCAAAGGCGTAAACCTAAAATTATGTAATTTACACTAAACTTAGGAGCTAATGAAAAATTTTCTTCACTCTTATTACTATTTCAGTCATAAACTATTCTTCTATACTGTGGCTACATTATAACGCCTTTCATATAACAGTGGTAATCAGGACCCAGTAAATCAAATCCCTCTCTACTCTTGACAAGATTCTGCCTTCCCACAGGCAAAAGAGAAAAAAGATTAAGCCAATATTGGGGTATTACCTTGAAAACAGTTAATGCAGTTAATGATTAATGTCCATGATGGATAACATCCAGGAATACTTAAATCTACATTGAATGACTTGTTAATGTGCCAGGCACTTTGTTGGGCAATCTATCCCTCATTTCATCTAATTCTCAGAGCAAATTCTTAAATTATACATTACTTCCTAATAAATACTAAGGAAACAAAGACTCGGGAAATTTAAATGACTGTCTTACGATCACAGCGAATTGGTTGGTAGAACCAGCTCCAGCCTAGCTCCATCCTGTTCCAAAGTATGTGCTTTTTCCAACTGCGCATAGCAAGTCTCCTAAACTGGGATTGCCAGGAAAATTGACTGCAGACAAGCTGTATTAGAAGTAATCTATTGCTATTTTCAATAGGTGATCATATCAAATTAATAATTATTTAGAGGACCAATATTAGGCCTTGTCACAGGCCCCAAGAAGGACAAAGAAATGGCAAATGAAAAGTGCACCTTCAAGTGGCTAGAGATTGTTTCAGAGACAAATCTTGCATATGCAAGACAATTAAAATGGAATGTTAACAATAATAAACAAAGCTGTCCTTGGCTCTCATTTGATTTTTATAATTGCTTTTTAGCCAGGAAGTAGAAAGATTCAAAACTAGACTCATAAGACCAGAATTTTTTCTCTTTTTATTATTATGAGAAACATGATTTATGTAGATAAACGTATACATATATAATGTGTCATATAATTAATAATATACTATATTGAATATACTCTAATCTCAAAACACTTAGTGTAGAGAAGAAAATACACATTTTCAGGACAGAGCAGTGTTTGTTGGAGGCATCTAGGAACATTTTATGTTTGGGGTCATATTGCCTCCTCCAGTATGAATTTATTTTGTTCCCTGTGCTCCACAAGGTCCATATTATTGGATACCTAAATAAGTCATCTCTTAGGAATTTGGGGAGTGGAAACAAAGATATGAATGAAGAAATGGAAGAAATAGAGCAAGGCAGATGAAAGGGAACTTTATTCCATATAGAAGAGGCTCTTATATACTAAACGTGAGCAAGGAGTCATGTTCCCAATTTCTATAAATAGCCACAGGAAGACAGAGTAGTCAGTGTACCGCTGCTGAATCAAGCAGAGAAAGACAGACTGGATTTGAATTCTGGTTCTGTCATTTATTTTACTACCTACTTGAAGGATATACAAGCTAATAGTGCGAGTTTAGGTTTCCTCAATTGCTCATGGTAATAATGGTTATTATTTCATAGGGGTTTTGTTGTATTAAATGATATATTATTAAAAGCACTTTAACATTTGAACCTTTCCAAGAATGTTAGCCTTGCTGCCTTTATAGCTAACCGTGCTAGTGATTTAATTTTCTCTATCTGTTGAAGCATCAGCTAATGTGGGTGACATAAGACTGCTAAGCATTTGCAGCTATGCTTATTCTGTATTCATGGTTGCTGCTTAACTTCGGCAATTATTTCTTAAGCTTGTTTGTTGTTGTCAGTATTGTTCTAACCACTTTTGGATGCTTTTTTTTTTTTTTTTACTAGTAGTTTTCCTTGGTAACTACTGAGTTTACCATCAATGTTATTTTGCCTCTGAGGCAGGATGTACTTAGTTGCAAGACAGAAACGGCACTTACACACACACACACACACACACACACACACACACACACAGAGTTTTGGAAGGAACTACAAAATTTTCCCGAGATGATCTTTCAGCTGTAAGATTGGGTCTTTTAAAATTTATCATAAACATTTACATGTGAACATTAAATATTGCAACATGAATTGACTTGTGGCACATGAAATTCTTTCTTCACAGGGAGAACTTTTTAGTTGTAAGATATAAAAGGGAGAATGCACAAAATATATTTGAGCATTTCATGGAGAAGAAAAAACTCTGTGAAGAGAGAATCTTTGATGAAGACAAGAAATTTACAGTGCTCTTTGAAACAAGGCAAAAGACTCTGGAAGATATTAAAGTAAGTATTATTTTTTTACTGTCTTAAGTGAAAGAAATATAGTGGCAGTCAAATTAGCAGTGAATTTGAGACACATTTTTCATGTTGAAGTAGCAAGGATGTTTAGATTTTAAAAATACATTTGTTAGCATAATAAACATAACATTTCATTTTTCTAGGTAATGCATGAGTAATTAACATATTCATGCAGCACGTTGTACTTTTCAGTACATTCAATGGGTACCCTCATCTTACTATTGCACTCATTTTATTTGCATTAATATAAAAACATAGGTTTTATTCATTCTGGAACCATTTTTATGTTTTTATTGGTGATGTGAGAATGGTTCTGTTTTGTTTCTGAATAAACATACTTTGAATATTTACCAACCACTTTTTTGATAAGTGAGACTATTTCAAACTCCTTCCTTTCAGAAAAAAAATTTCCATAATATTTTAATGGCACTATATATTTACTTTTTTAAAACAGGGAAATAATATGATAAAAATGTATATTTAACATCCAAATTTTTATCCTTCAAATTTTATAAAGCTGTACATACTAAATTTTTGTACAGATTGTAACTAAGTTACATATATGTAGTTAAATAACCCCATCCAATTTTAATGTTTTACAATAGTTTTGTTGCAATTAATTCTAATTTATTAATACCATGGGTTTTAAAAAATATATTTAGAAATATTATTTATTTTTGAGAGACACAATGAGAAAATTTCCACAAAATATAATTAATTCTTCTTTATTAAAACCACTTTCTTCAAAACTTTTTAATATATATGTATAATCATAATATACTTTATCAGCTATATTTGATCCTGATATTCAATTATGATTTCCTTTCACATGTCCAAAGACAATACATTTTTAAAAATTTTGGAATAAATGTATGTTGAATAAACTTGCATATGAGTGAATAAACATACTGTATTTACTGCTATTGCTATGGTCCATCCTATGGTAAAATTATTAACAAAACTATAGTAGTTTTATTAATAGTGGGACTGAGTAGCATTGTTCCATTTTAAATGTGGTCATTACCTAGAAAGATTTTTTTCCCTAAAAATATGAAAATAATTGGTGCCATCTAGTGGCAATAAATGATGCCTCCTCTTGGAGGGATTCCTGGGACTCACATGTGAGGGATGAAGAGATTAGGGAAGCTAAAACTGAAAAGCACCTTCCAGAGCAAGAAGATTTGAGCTATTTACTGACTTCAGCATATTACTCACCTCCTATTTTATCACAGCAGTAAAATTAGTTATTTGAACCCAACCACATTTTCCAATCGTACTGGTGCTGAGAACATAGTTGGACCTCAATGATAATTTATTGACTGGCATTTCAGCACTTTAGTGGAGCAATGATAACAAGGGAAATGGCAAAGCATGGTCAGCAGGCTAGCTACGGGGGGTGAAGGGCATCCTGTATAACCAGTTCCTAGATTATTGACATTTGCATTTCTTTTCCTCAAAAAGCCAGTCCTTGCCTTACTACTCCCAAGTGGTTTTTGTCACTCATTTGTATTTGTTTGTTGTCTGGTAGTCTGCTATAATAATGTATTCTCTAAGGGGGCAGGGAATTTTCTGCCACATTCTTCTCTACAACCTGAAAGCTCAGAACTATATATGGCATAGTAGAGACACTCAGTAAATCCACTTGTTAAATGAATCAATGAATGGATGGATGGATGGATGCCTGTTTTGATGATTTTGCCCTCTGCACATATGACAGTAGCTGGAAACGGATATTTTGAAGGTATTTTCCATACTGCACCAACCCCATACTCTGGATACTTTACCATACACTCATGCTGTGTATAGATGCGGAGTCCTTCTTTCTGTGTCTCTTAGTCTCTCTCCTGAATAATAACATGAGAAAAATTTGTCATCCAGTCTTTTCTCTCTATTGAAATAGTTAAATTGTCTATTGATTTCTAGTATTGAAAGATGTTGTGAAAGATCTTAATGCTGTTTATCAAATAGCCTTTACTCTATATGAAGTTGTCTCTTGTCTGTTTTTAGGCTAGATCTTTCTTATGCATTCATATTATGTGACCCAAAGTACAGAGTTCACTTTATGCGACCGAAACATGCAATGTGTAGTGAATAATATGCTTTATCATTAATGGTGCTATTGATGTATGACTGTGATTAGTTGTTGAGTATTAAATAGTGGAAAGACAGTACAATTCCTCATAGCAAACCTGATCTTATTCCTGTTTATAAACAGGATTAGTTAACTTTGGAACTGTGTATGTAATGTAAAGCATTCCTGGAAAGAAAAAAGTCTGACAAAGGCATCATTACAATACTAATCTGGGGTGTCCCCTGTGGGCAAAATGATTGATCACGATTATGGATGATCTGTGGATATTTTTTAATAGAAGACTATAAAAGCCACTATAGATTTATTAAAGGATGTAAGAAAACACACTACTGTATTGGAAATATTAACATCTAATAAAATAGTTTAAGAAAAAATATTCACAAAGTTGAGATAGCATATAATTCTATGTCTGGAGTTAAATTCAATCTCTCCTCAGTGGAAAATTCCTTATCATATTTCCATGGTAGTTTGTTATTGTTGTTGTTTGTTTATGTCATGGCATTTTTACTAAGTGCTTATTTGTAAATGCAATTGCTTAAGGTTAAAATTTCAGTATACCTTATTTGTCCTACTAGTACATCTCTAGCTACTATTGGAAAGGTCCATACAGAGCTAGAGCTTGCAGTATTTCAGTCTGTTAAGGCCCACTGCCTTCTCAATGTCAATACCTCTCTCTGGGTGTTCTCTCTCTAGTTTTGCTCTCCTCTCTATGATTTAGGTTATATAGGAGAGGGATATAATGCAGTGTCCTGGAAGAACAATTTCCAGATTAAGTTCAAAATGAGACAATATTCCAATATTTTCTAAAATTTATTGGTTTTTGTTTTACTTCTTGTTTCTCTCTTTTAGGACGCATTTCTTCCCTTGGCCATAGCAGCCCCACACTTAGCGATCAAATTATTTCTTGACCTTTTTGCACAGAAAATCCTTAGCTTGCAGAGGCAGTGGGTCACTGCCTTACTGGGCAGCCAAGTACTAAAATAGTAAAAATCAGAAACAAATTTAATCTGTGATCATTTTAAAGATGGTTACAACTTTAACTTATTTTCCTATTGTCCACTCATCATTTCTTCATTGTCATACAACTGTTCTGTGAGTACTTCTGTGTTTGAGACATTCAGCATTAGACAAAAATCCTAGCTTCACTTTGAAAAATTCATCAGCAGGAAGATGGAAGTTGTGAAACCAGACTTAAAAATAGTAACAACACTCAAATAACAAACAATGGTGCCCCTTGTCCCCTGCCCGGAAATGTAAGGAGTTATTAAAACACATTACACCTTCTGGGGTCTCAATAGTGGGAAATGAATGTGTAATAAACCTGGAAACTGAAGAACTCACCAGTAAATTTTCCAGGCAAGAATAATCTTCCTACCACCAAAATGATTTTAATGACATACAAAAATTTTTAAAAATTAGGCACATGGTTTACATTATGTATATTTCTCTTTATTTCTGATGTGACTAAGCAACAATTAGTCACACACAATAATATGAATTATTAGCCTAATGACATTGCTTTTTCAAAATGCCTTATTGAAATCTATGACTCTTGGAGGAATGAATGTTTTCAGTGAGGAGTGGTGGCCAGAGTGTTGACTTTGTATCAGAGGGCACTTCACGATTTTGTTCAGACCTAGGACTGCAGTGATTTTAAGTACTTAGAAGTCAGGACAGAGTAACACCAGGAGAGAGAAGAAGATGGGAGCACAGGATTGGGTGATTCCCAAATATGAATTTAATATATTTTGAATGTTTACTTTGAGTGTAATCCATTAAATGAGGAGGAAGTTTCTAGTTTTGCATCTCTCTGAAGCACTATGTCCCCTGTTGGTGCTATGCCCCAGAATTACTTCTGATAAAATATTAAGGCACTATTTACATAAAATTTGATTTTTTTTAGCACTGGCAATCCATTACCACTTACAGTTTTTTAAAAACTACCTAGGGGTATCTATTATAATAGTTGACTGTAGTCCATTTCAGTTTTTCTATATATTAGTATTTTTTTTTATGTAGTTGTGATAATACTCCATGAACACAGTTCAGATATTTATGATCTTTTTTTTTCTTTCAGGTAACCTCCCTTTCCCAGTTTTGCAATGCCTTTCCCCACTTACCAATTAAAATAATTATATATAGATTTTCCAAACACCAAATTGCATTCTTAAAAACACCTTAATTGATCAGGGTTTATTAAAATTTTAAGACATTACTGGCTTCAATTTGTAATAATTTGATTTAGAATATCTGTTCATCTGCAGTTCTTCTATTTTGTAATTTGTCAAAGAGATTGGTTTCATAGACTTGCTTCAGTTTTTAAAATAAAACTGGAACCCCTCTCTCCCCCAATCTATGTTAAATAGCATTGGATATTTCAGTTCCTTAAAGGTTAGAGAAATTCTCCCATGATGCTATTGAGATATGTGAAGGGGATGAGATTTTACCCTACTTACAGGCAAAGGGTAAGCTTGTCGCAGTCTCAAAGATACTGGTAGAGGATAGGGAACTCAGGCTGAGCGAAGGAGGACTTCTACTCACTACACACCAGGTCTTGTGATCTTAGGTTCTCATAGGATCCCCTGGGTTTCAAGTCTAGGGGGTGTGCTGTGAAAATGGTCTGCGTGCATGATACTTGTGTAGATTTCTGTTGTCACAGTTAACAAACTCTGAATGTAGGAATCTCTAATACTACAAGAGGGCTTCTAGCAAACTTGTTCAACCTTTGCCTCAAAAGAAGACATTGTATTTGCCATATCATCATCCTTGAAAAGGTAGTTCCAGGTAAAATCTGTTACAACAACCGTATAAACCTAATGGTGAATTTTGTTCCCCAACTAAATAGGTGAGCTTGCCCCTTTTCTAAATAAAAACTTTATATCAGTATATTCAATTTCTTCTTTTTTTTTTTTGCTTTTATGTGTGATTAATGTTTTCCAATTATCTTGAGTCAATATTGGAAAGTTATATTTTTCTAGAAAAGATCATTTGAATAGGTTTGCAAATTTATTATCACAAATTATTGTAAAATATAATTTATCTCTTCTACTTTGGTGGTGATGCTTTTTGTACATTAGCCTTTCTCATTCCTTTTTAGTTTGATTTTTTTTGTTTCTTGTCATTTTTTAAAAATTTCATTTGATTAGCTTAATAAATTTTTGCATTTTGGTTCTTTCCTATATATTCCAAACTCTGCTTTTGTTATACAGGTTAATTATTTTCTCTAATTAATTACACCTTTGTGATTATTTCTTTTGATTGGTTTTATAATTTTATTTATTTATTTATTTTCTTCTTTTTCTTTTTTTAGCCTGTTGAATTTTCTGCTTTGAATCATTCTTTCTTATTTAATGGCTATAAAACCCCATTTAAATGATAAATTATATTCTGCATATAATTTTTGAACTTTCAATATATGGCACACTCATTTAATGTTTTTACTTCTTTGAGGACACAGTCACAACTTAAGGAGTTTAGTAGTTTTGAGCCTTTTTGAGGGAAAAAAGCAATTAAATGTATAGCTAAAAGAAATAATTATTTAGAAGATTTTTCTTCTCTACCAGGTTGGGAGCAGAGAGTAGTGAGTGTTACTTACATTTATGTTAAATGATTTTTACTTAATTTGCATCTGGTAATCAAATATAATTTCTGCAATTTTTTGTCCATAGGTAACTTTTGAGAAAATGAATTAATGAGATCATTAATTCAACTTATTTAATTATAATTTTCATATCATGAAAGTTGTTATATTTTAGTGCACTTGATTTGTACTAGTCTACTAGTGGTAGATTGAACTTCCTGTTTGAATTTTTTCTGCAAATTTTACTTTATTTCTTTGTAAGTCCTGTTATTCTCTCTATTTTATTTATATATATATATATATATATATATATATATATATATATATACACACACACACACACACACACACACATACACACACTCTTTAAAAACTTGCTTCAGTTTTTAAAATAAAACTGGAACCCCCTCCCCCCACCCATCTATGTTAAATATATATAAAGGCTCACAATTATTAAATGAGCATTTGAATTGTAATATTTTCATAAAATGATTATTTTCTCCTCTGTACTATTTTAAAGTTAATATTATTAACTTCTGCTTTTCTGCATGTGATACTAATTTAATTTTGTATTTTAATAATAACAATTCTGGTTTAATTTTTAAATGTGTCTCTTTGACCCATAAAAAATAATTTAATTAATTTTCATGATTGTTTCATGAACCCTGTTTTTATTATCTTGCTTAATTCTCTCGGTGTGGATATCACTTTCTGTGTTGTCTTTTTTTGTTATATTGACTATTGAGGTTTGATTTTTATAACTGATAATAATAGGAAATAGAAACATTCTAGTTTAAATTATATTGTTTCAAGTGATTAAATGGAATATTAAATTCATTTTTTATTAATTAATTGTTGGAGTGATAAATCAAAAACTTTTACCTTACTCCAGCTCTATGGACAATTGACCAATTTTACTTCTCTTCTCTCTACTGCCTTGTTTCCTTGCTATGGTTAATTGTGCCAAAAATTATTGCATTCCTATCATGAACATGCTGCTGTTGTTTCTGTCTGGCTACTTCCAGAAGTGTTTAGCCTCCTGTATTTAATTTTGTGCCATTTGGCCAAGAATTGTTTATACTATATTCTACATGTGTAATGGGTTTTCTTACTTGTTAACAATTCCTTAACACTATCACAGTGCCTACTTCAGACATCTTTATATTGATATATTTCTTAGTTGATTATTTTACATATTTTAATATTTTTCCCATTAAGCAATTGAGTTGTTCTCTTTTCCCAAGTTGCCTTACCTTACAACAAAAAAATGGAGGTGCATAAATTTCTTCATATCTTAGTTTTAGTCCTTATCTGTAAGTGAGGGTAATTGTAAGACCTGCCTTCTAAGGTTGTTGTGAGAATTAAATGTGTTAACAGTGGCACTTAGAACAGTTTTCTGCAGAAAATGTGTGTATATTATATCATTAGTTTTATTATTTTTATTGTTATTTCTCCTCCAAAAAAAAAACTGTACAGATTTCTCTGATTTGTTTATTTAGTTTGGTGGAAAAGAAATCTGAAGTTGTATTATTTTATGGCCCTTAGAGATGACATTTCATTCCTGAATATTTATTTTAGTTTTCATCCATTTGTAATATTCTAAAATGTTGCCTTTATGTACCTTAAATTAACCATTTTTCATTGTTTTTGCTCAAATCAATATGACATTCAATCTTTGAACTCATAATTTTTAAGTTCAAGGTTGGGAAAATTTGCTTCTGTTTATGTCTTTCATAATTATTTTTATTACATTTATTTTGATTTTTAAAATTTTATAACATTATTCCTGGGTTACATTTTGTTTCCCTTTATCATACTAAGAGAGTTTTCAATTTTGTCCTCCACATTAGTGTCAAGCAACTCTCTAAAGACACTGGGATTTTGAGGTTATTTAAGCAGTTAGCTTCCCCTGACTAATGTATAAATTTCTTTGAGAGGGCTACATGTGAGCAGACTCTTGTGGGGGGGGGGGGGGGAGAGGGAGAGAGAGAGAGAAAAAAAAAAAAGAAAGAGAGAGATTGATTCCACTGGTGAGATACAAATATATGCTCCAAAGCCATGCTCCCAATGCCCTACCTCGTCCAACCACACCCCATCACTTTAATTATCATTCAGTTAGTCCCTATCAGGAGATTTAATTCACTGATTGGTTTAAGATTCTCACAATGCAGTCATTTCTCCCCTGAACCTTTTTGCATTGTCTCACATGTGAGTTTTTGGGGAACAGAACTTCTAAACCATAACATGGAGTTATTTTACACAGATATCTTAGAGAACATTCCTAGAGACAAAACCCTTAAGGTGGTAGCATCCTTATTCTTTCAAGGGAAAGAAGACAGGAAGTTTGAAACAGATGCAGCATAGGGAGAATAGCCAGTAAGGCCAGAAAGACAATGTGGACCATTTTTTAAGAATTTGACATTACATTTACTCTGAATGAAGCAGGGACATATTCCAGAGTTTGAGCACAGAGGACTAATAAGTCCTGACATATTTTAAGAGAATCACTGAGGCTACTAGTTTAGAGAATTAGGTTGGATATAGGAAGACCATTTAGGGAGATAAAAATGTCTTCATGTGGGCTGAGGTTGTAGCTCAGTGGTAGAGTGCTCGCCTAGCATGTGTGAGGCACTGGGTTGGATCCTCAGCACCACATAAAAATAAATAAATAAATAAAGGGCATTATTTAAAAAAAATGTCTTCATGTCCTGCCTAGGAAATTAATAATAACGAAAATAATAATCCTGATAGCCAAATCAATATATTACTAACAATATTTATGATTAGAAAGTTCTTAAAAAGCTAAGGACATTATTGCATTGCTTGCCATATATTTCATATATGAAAAAGAAATACAGAATATTCAAGAAATTATGAAAATTTATTTAACAGAAGAAATATGCATATTCAATTACTAACACTTCTGATAATCTCAAGACCTGAATTAATACAACAATGGGATACTTTAATATTGGGTAAGAGAAAATTATGTTAATACCCAGAGTTAACATAGCTGCATTGGGAATGTAAATTTGTAGATTCCTTCCAGATGGAAATTTTGCAATATGTACTCAAAACCTTGTAAAAGAACATATGCTATGATCTACCATTCAACATTATGAATATGTCTTATGAAAATGATTAGAAAATTACACAAAAGTGGTTATTTAGGAATTTCATTGCAAGTGCTCTTTTATTAGTAACAAATACGCAATGAGAGATAAGTCTGAGAATATAGGATCACAGTATATCATAAAACTCCAGTTAAAAGGGTCATACTTAATTTGTAAGATAGTAGGAGACCTGAAGAATTTTCCATGAAAGAATGTAATATGCTCAGAGGCAGGCTATAGCAAGATCAATTAGATAGCATTGTATAAGATGAATAGAAATCAACAGGAAGCACAGTTTCACATATAAGTTACAAAATAGTGTTGTGGGAATCAAAGAGAAGTGATGAGACACTGAGAGGACAAGAACAAGATTGAAGACTTAACAAAGACTGATGTCAAATAGGATGTGATATGTGAAGAATAGAATAATATATAGGAGGTAGTATATTTCTGTTTTATTGGCAAACAATATATGGCTTTTACACTGAAAAGAACTTTTATGGCAAGATTTTCTGAGAAAATGGCCTGTTTTGGACATCCTAGAGAATACGTAAGTGGAAACACATACTTAGTAATTCACCAGGTGAAGGTAGAGTTTAGGAGAAAGAATGGAGTATGAGCTCTGCATCAGCCACTCTGTTGATATTGAAGCCAAAGGAACACTTTAAAGCCTTGAAGAACAATATCTAGAGAATATCTGGAGACTGAACCTTGGGAAGATAGTTGTTCATTGTTGTCTCTCCACTGTGCTACAATGTATTCACATTGATGAGACCTCAGGCTGGAACTTCCCACTTTCTTTTATCAACTGGCTCTAAGTCAGGCTCTGCCAGTAGTGGGAGCTAGAGGGAGACCAAAAGATCACAGGAGAAGAAGTATCTTGCTTCCTGGATGCTGCCTGTGGGCTTCCTTGCAGCCTGCTGTCTCTTTTTGGCTCCTGTTAGCTTCATCTTATGAAGCAGCAGTGCCTTCCCATAACCACAGTAGAATACAACTTTAACTTTTGCAACACCTGGAGAACTATTTTTTTTTTCCTGCCCTGCTTAGAGACGGCAGAAACAGCCAGCTGGAGCACTCTCAGAAGTCAATTTCCCAGCCTCCCAGAGCCTGTTCTTCCAGCCCAGCAACATGAGATTAATTGAGAGGTGGGAGTCCAGCTCCACACATTGCCAAAGCATTGAGTCACATTCTTGATTTAACTGTTAGGAGAGCATCCGTGACAGAAAGAGTGGTATCTGACCACTGGTGAAGGCAGACGATCAAATATAAAGATGAAAGAAGCAAAAGCATGGAAAGAATCAGAGAAGGCAGCTTTAGAATACTCTTAAAGAATTTGAGTAATAGAAGGAATTTATGTATGTTCATTTATTTGTTTGCATACTGTAAATCTCTGATTTATTTTCCAGCAAAAGCAAAAGGGACAAGATTGAAGTAAAGATTCTATTATATTCATGAGACACACCTTTGCTTTAGTGTTTGGTTCCCATTCCAATTGATGAAGCTTTTGAGGGAGAGCAAAATGCCTCACTCTTGTAAATCCTTCCAGGGTGCATCATGATGTCTAGGATATAAGTCCTCAGTGTTGGCTAAATTAAAGAAGTCCAAAGAAAGTGATGCAACTCCTAAAATGAAAGTTTAGAATTTATATTTCAGTTTACTTTGGCAGCAATAGAAGATATTTTCCCCCAGCTGTTCATCCATTCATCCATCCATCCATTCATCCATCCATCCATCCATCCATCCATCCATCCATCCATTTATTTGTTCATTTTGAGGTCATGTGTCGAATGTCAGAATATACTCAAGATTCCGAGAGTATCAAATTAAAGGCAATGGCTTCTCTCAGCCTCCCTGAGCAACACTGGAAGGGAGAGGCATAAGTAAATTAAAACATTGTAATAAATACTTTTTTTTGACCTATACACATAATTCTTTGGAACTTGGGGAGAAAAGGCTTGAAGGTAATCTCAGAAGTCTTGCTAGGAATATGACGACAGAAACCAAGCCTTGGAACACTGAAACAAGTAGCCAAGAAAAGAACACTTCACATATTGAAAACATTAAGAGGAAAGACGTACAGGTGTCAAAAGTTAGTGTGTATTTAGGGAATGTCAGGTAGTTTATTAATGTTTATTAATGTTTGCAGAGGAAGAAAGGTCATATATATAGACAGAAGCCACATCTCAAAGACTCTAAGTGTCATACTTAGGAGTTTGTGTGAGTCAGATTAGGAATACTTGATCAGAAGGGTAAAAAAGCTACCAAAGAAGCTGAGAATACCACTGAAGTTAGCAGATATTTTCTCTGGTTTGTTGTTGACACTAGCAGACTGCAGGTAGACTGAGACTTGCATCCTGTCAGCCCTTACATTTGAAAAGAGGGCCCCAAGAAGGCTGGAAATTGGGCTCCAAATTCTCTTCCATCAAAGAAATATGTTCCTTTATGCCAGTGTGGTGAGGTAAATGTTTTTATTATTCCATAAAAAAATAGTTGACCACCATTGATTATAAGTTGGAGAAGAATGAGTGATATTGGATTAGATGTGCTAGCAAAAAAAATTGCAGTGAAATGAAGAGTTTCTGGTGAAATGAAAGGATTGTTTTGTTTGTTTTTAAATTTTTGATAACATAGACAGAACTTGACTATTTGAGTTTTGATGGTAAGAGGAATTGTCCATGTATATGAGTCTGTCACTCTGTATCTGTGTATACACACACACACACACACACACACACACACACACACACCCCTCAGGTTTTTAACTTAACAACAGATAGTTAATGGTGTCAGCATGTAAAATATAGAGATTGCCGATTGAGAAACAGATTTGCAACTGGATTTTATCAAATTTGACATTCCCATGGAGGATTTGTTTAGAACTCAGTACCAATGGAATGTAAGGATCTAGAACTCAAAGAATAAGGACTTGAATGGAGATATGGTTGTGGAAATTGTATGCATGGGCAGTGCATCTGAGGCTTCAGGAAATCTTAGTAATACAGGGAAGATTGAGAAGACATATTAGGACACAGGCCTTGCTGGGTGAGCGTGAGATGGAAAAGGGAGTAAGTTTAGAGGAAGCAAAAGACTGAGAGACTTTTGTCAGGAAGTGAGGTACAGGAGTTGAAATCTTCCAAGGCAGGGTATCATTCTGGGTGATGATAGTCAGAAGGGTGACCAAGTGTGAATATTAGTGGAACATGGAATTTAAGTTAACTTGATTTATCTGAGTCCATAAACTCTAAGATTAAAAGGTTGGAGAGGTCATCCAGATTGATACAGAAGTAAAGCAGAATGATGGGGATCAAGGATAGACATGAAGAGGGAAAATGGACAGGAATCCATTAATTGATAATTTAATAGGGTGAGTGAAGGTGTTGTATTCTTTAATCAATATAAAATTCAAGCCAAATGTTTTTATATAAGCCTGCAGGAGTGATGGTTTGGAGGCAATAGTGGAGAGCTAGGGTTATGCTAGGATCACCTTCTAGCATATGGGGCCTTGAAAAACTAATTTTCTCTAATTCTAGCTCAGATTTACTTAATGAGAACAGTTGTATCCAGTATCCTGTAATGAGGATCAAGTACTATCTAAGCTTGTTTCCCAAGGAATGGAACTTTAAAAGTTCATATTGGAAAGGTTCATACTAAGATAACTGTTCAGTTTAATTAATAAGTATATATTGATTTCCTACTACATAACATACACTACTCACTATATTGAGAATTTTGGAATAAAGCACAGCTATTAACCTTGGGAAGCATATCAACCTCACAGAAAAAAATTCTAAATATCTTTTAAAATATGTTTTGCTAACCAGAGACAATCATAGG
This sequence comes from Spermophilus citellus, assembly GCF_964194105.1. Lineage (NCBI taxonomy): Eukaryota > Metazoa > Chordata > Mammalia > Rodentia > Sciuridae > Spermophilus > Spermophilus citellus. The sequence goes on along the minus strand of NC_138198.1, from coordinate 92,095,283 downwards.
AAGAGGAAGAGTGTTAAAATACAACTTGTAGGGGCTGGGGATATAGTTCAGTGGTAGAGCACTTGCTTCGAATGTGAGAGGTTGTGGGTTCCAGAACCACATACACATACACACACACACAAAAAAAAAAAAAAAAAAAGAAAGAAAAAAGAAAAAGAAAAAAACACTTAAAATATTGTCACAGTTATAGTTTAGATGTGCTATCCCCCAAAAGTTCATGTGTGAGACAATGCAAGAAGGTTCAGAGGGGAAATGATTGGGTTGTGAGAGTCTTAAATCAGTGAATTAATCCCCTAATAGGGAGTAACTGAGTGGTAACTGAAGGCAGGTGGGGTGTGGCTGGAGAAAGTGATTCATTGGGGGCGTGGCTATGAGGTATATATTTGTATCTGGAACGTGCAGTCTCTCCCTGTCCCCCTCCCCCTCCCCCTCCCTCTCCCTCTCTCCCCTTCCTGACCATCCTGTGAGCTGCTTCCCTCTGCCACACTCCTCTGCCATGATGTTCTGCCTCACCTTGAGCCCAGAGGAATGGAGCTGGCCTTCTATGGACTAAGACCTTAAGACCTCTGAAACTGTGAGCCCTCTAGTAAATTTCTCCTCCCCTATGATTGTGCTGGTTGGTTCCTTTAGTCACAGCAGTGAAAAAGCTGACTAAAACAGCCACCCTTTTGTATTATCAAAAAACAGTTTTTAAAGAAGCAAGTTAGTAGAGCCTCCAAGATTAGATATGGTGTTGCATTACCTGTACCATTAATAAAGGCATCTTCAAAAGCTACATTATATTATAATTATAATTTAAATATATAATATATAACATAATTATGGTCTTATACCTCACTGCCTATGCTATAATCAATAATTTTAAAAAATCCGTCACTTAAAATTAGCTAGGCAGTGCTAAAGAGCATAACACACGGTTTTTGTGATCTTGGTTGTTTATGTAATTAAAAGGACCTTCCTTTAAATGGTATGAATTTTACTTGAGTTGTTACCTTCAGGAAGGTCACTACTGCTTGCTTTCAGAAAAAATTGAGTTTAATGTGCCAGAAATGAGAGATCTATAGGGTTATGAGGTTCATAAGCATAGATCTTAGCCTAAAGTGTTCCACCAAAGGCAGGGGATTATTTTCAGCCACCTAGAGTTCCTGCTTCTTTTTCTTTAAGCTTTTGGGGAGAGATAAGAGAGACAGATTGGGGGTGCTGTGTGTTGGGGGAGGCAGCAAGCTCCCATTTTGTCTTTAGTGAGTTAGCAGTCACTTTCCATAGATGTAACAGCACCACATGTTCCTTTTAGACTCAGGATTTTTGAATCTGGCCCTGATGCTCTGACAGATATCACAAAAGTGACTTGCTCAGTGTCCTGTGGGGCATATTGTTCACATTACCCAAATAGCCCTCCCACTGTCTGATTTATTTGCTTACAGAGAACATGTATACCTGACCTCCTGAGGGAGCTGCATATCTCAAATTTGGGTGCCATGATAATAATAACAGTTTGAGAGAAAATGAAATAGGCTATAAAGAGAAAGGAAATGGAATATATAAACTATTGTACAGTGTCATGTTCATTTTCAGTACTATATAAAATAATGAAAATGTTTTTCGATAACCTTTGTTGATTTTTATAATATGAAACACACTTTATAGAAAAAGACAATGAATTTACTAAGCAAAAAAAATTAGCAAAAAGTATTTTTAGCTTTTGACTCAAATTTCTGCATTATTGCCCCTAGGTTGAGATTAGAGTTGAATTCTGCATTAGAACAGCTTTAAGATAGAAGATCCTTTTTTTTTTTCTTTCCACCTTTGGCAACCCTTTCGTTGCTATTTCAGGGTTCAAGTGAAAGGATTATCTTCTTGTAAAGCAACCCAGTGTGGTAGGCAGCAAACGCTTCATTTTTTTCTAATTTTACACTTGCATTTGGGGAACTTAAAACGGAGAGACATTGAACAAAACTTTTCCACAATCATGCAGGATTTAAGTTGCACATCTGCAAATCTGAGGGTTGCTTTTCTAAGACCTTCCCCACTCCATTGAATATCCTAAAAGCCCTCAGTAAACAGTAAAGCAGCCAGATATCATTGCCACAAGTGCCAGGTGGCATTGTACTGGCCATTGTTTTTTGTTTGTTTGGGGTAGGTGTGGGTTTGGTGGGCAAAGTAGGCCAAATCAAAGGGAATTAAAGCCCAACCGGACTAACATGATGAAGTATTCCGGAGGCAGAGTACAAACTGTAGATCAAGGCTTTCTCAAAATGTTACTTAAGAAACAGGGCTTCTGTTCATAAGCAACCTTCCATTTAGGCACAAAGAACCAAAATATCTCCCAGTTTTAGCCCAGTCCTGTCATAACACCATATCATCTGATCAGTGTGATGGGAGACAGGCAAGGTAGGGTATTGTCAGAAGTGAATAGGTAAGAGTGCAGCCCCAGCATTTGCACACTGAATTCATAAATGCTTGAGTGCTCATTTCTTCACATCTTCATGTGGTGGCAATGTGCCTATAATATGCAGAAGTTAAACACTCTGCATAGCCAGAGGGCATGTCCACTCCTCAGACACCACCAGCTGGCTACAAATTCAAGGCTCACCACAGTCACCATCAAGTTTGAAAATTTGCTAGAAAGCTCAGAGAACTCAGGAAGCCATGTGCTGGTTATTATAGGCTTGTCATCAAGAAAGTATACAAATTGAAATTAGCTAAGGGGAACGCATAGTCTAGAGTCTAGGAGAAGTCTGGATGCAGAGCTTCAGCCCGTCCTCCCCTGTGAAGCCAAGGACAATGTTATCTCCTGTCACCCCTTCTGTGAGACAATACCCACAGAGAACTGCAAACCTGGAAAGCCATTGGTGTCCAGATTTTCAATTATATACGACCCATTTGGCTGATCTTTAGTCTCCAGTTCCTCCTGGGGGTCGGCCTAATCATTATATCTTCCAACGTTTGGAATTGATACTGTATGACCCAATGTATCCATCATAAATCACAGTGTTAGACTTTCCAGGGGCCAAACCCCACTCCACCATAGGAGATCACCTCCCGACAGGTAAGGCAAAGGCCAGGACTCTCTTTAGGTAAGGTTAATTCTGTACTATGCATCTAATTGCTTTTATATTAGAACATAAGTCCTTGCCCTCATTAAGACTCTGGAGGGCACAGACAAATATTCAGAATTACATATATCTTACAGTTCCCATTAGGGAAAGAGAAATTAAAAAAAAAAGAACAGAAAGAAAAAGGAAAAAAATAATCAATGTAGTGTGGAGTTTTAACCATAGAACTCTAATAAATATAGAAAGAGTCTGGTGAGCTACTGAGTTGTTACTCTATGGTCAAGTATGATCCAGATACTTGACTATGAGAACTACTTGGGTTCTGTTGCAGTGTCTGGGGTAAGGATTCAAGGTGACAGTATCCATGCTTCTGGATGATAACACAGGTGGAGACATATTTACCCGTAATACAAACACAGGAGCAAGGTCAGGCTTGGCAAAAGGAGATGCAGAATGAAGTCACGTACATGTTGACTTTGGTGTTCATAGACTGGTCTTGGAATGAGAGGTCTAACAACCTCTCGATGACAAGGAAAACTCTGCCTCATGGGTCCTTTTTAGTATCAAATTTCTAAGTGTGGCAGTATATTTTTTTAACTCAAGGGAGTTAGCTATAAAACCCATGGAGTCTGGCTTTGGCTATCCAAAGATAAATATAAAAAATCAGTTAGAAAATAGTAGGTTATGTAGATGCATGTGTGAATTATATTTTACATAGGATTAAATACTTTACTAAACCTTTATGTAGTATAGATGGTTGAAATTGTGTTTTATTTGCATATAATCAAATATTAAAGGAAAAGTTAGTGAGAAAAGAAACTAGAGTGCTTACTGCCATCATCATGTAAATTGAGTGGTGAATGAACTTGATTAGATAAATATGTAAAGATTTCATTGGCGAAAGCAAGAACATGAGCAAAGAGAAAGTAAGAAAGCAGGAAGGTATGGAATGGCAAATACAAAATAGAAATGTACAGTTGTTTTTATTGGATATGGAAAAAGTGGTGTGTTTGTGTGTGTGTGTATGTGTTTCAGAAGTTGGTAATGGTGAATGTGAAGCTATTAGATGAGCATTCAGGAGTTACTTGATTTTTAGGAGCAAACATTGATACTTACCCACAAGGATAAAAATAAGATATTGCTTGTGCTCCAGCCCCACACTTTAGTCATCAACACACCAACCTCTGGAGTCAGATGGCTCCTGGTTCTAATCCTGACTCCAGGATTTACCTATTTTATTATGTTAGGAAATTATTAAGTGGCAGTTTCCCATTGAGCATATGGTTATTATAAAGATTATTTAAGATACTTACAAAGCATTTACTTAATTGCCTGGAAGATAGTAAGCATTCAATAAATTTTGGTGCTTATGCATTGAAGGTTAATTTACATTTACTTAATGCTATGCTTTGAATATTTGTTCGCATCAAAACTCATGCTGAAATAGAATTGTAAGGATATTAAGAAAGTGGGACCTTTGAGAGGTGAAGGGGCCTTGGGTTCTGTTTTCATGGGAGGGATTAATGTCATTATAAACAGGCGATTCTGGTCCCCTTTTGCCTCTTTGTCTTTCTGCTATCTGCTATGTCATGATGCAGCAAAAAGGCCCTTGCCTGATATTCACAGGCTCAGTAAATCAAGAATGAAGAAGGTATAAACACTTAGCTACAGCTTCATGTAATATCTTAATGTAATATCTGTTTTAAAAGCTAATTCCTTAAGCCAATTCAGAAATCTATGTTAAGTAATACTTTATATAAATTACCTTAGAAATACAAAAAAATTGCAGTATTTTGGACAATGTGGAATTATGAAAAATTATGAAGAATTTTAAACGAAGCACTCCTTAATAAAATGTCTGCTATATAAAGTCCTTCTCCAAGTAAACATGGATATGTATCATAAATTTAAATTATAAATTTTTGTTATAAATTATATTTAGCAAAGTCACCGATCAGATGGTTTGAATTTCCATGATTCCTTTTTCTCTGTCGTACCCCCGTTCAATGGCTGCCTTCTCTAAGGTCTCTTCAGACCCCTTTGTTAGATTTGACACTCTATCCTCTGCTTCCCCTGGATTCCAGAGAGGTTATACTGTACAGCCTATTTTAACATTCTGTTGAAGAACTGCCTCTGTTCCAGATTGTAATCACCTTGCAGGTAGGGACAGTCTTCTTTTTCTAGCAGAGTGCTTTGATGTAGAAGTAAACTAAATTCTCTTAGTATAGAAAATAAACAAATCATTCTTGTAATACTTGAAAATGAGTTGAAAGATAAAATAATTATTATCAATTTCCTAAGAACTTTTTTTTTAAACAAATATTTGTTGAGCCTTTACCATACTATGAATCCCTGTTTTGGAAGAACTCATTCCCAGTGTACAAGAACTAGCCCCAAGCTGCCATAAAACCAAAGAAAGAGACAGCCAGATCCAGGATTGCACAGAATGCAGGTAGTTCGGGGATTTACTAACAGAAGCATGATCCTGGGCAGCAGCAAGACCAGTGGATCTGGAGATGTGGGCCAGAAGGAGGGTGTTTATAAAGTACTCAGTGAAAAGTAGCTTCATCCAATCCAGAACGTGTGCTGGTTTATCTCGAGTTCACATCAAAGATGTCAGGTACATTCCTGGTGATGATAGTGCAGGAGTCTGGTGTAAAGATCCACATACCCCTCTAATGGTTGTGTTTCTTTATATTATGCTGGGAAATTATGTGGGGAAAACAGACCAGGGTTACATAGGGGCATCAGGATAGCTATGACTTGAGATAGCTCTTGTCGGCTCAAGCTGGGTCCCTACAATTTAGTCATCAGTCTCCACACATAGGACTAACTAATACTGGATCTCATGTCAAATATTCCTGGAAATGGTTGGGAGTGAAAAAAACCTTATAAATACATATGAAAATGAATATACATATAACATACATATTTATATAAAAAAATGAAGAACTAACCATAATTACAATGGTCCTTTTTTCTGTAACTGTTTACATGATCACAGCTGGCATTTGTAACTATACTCTTCTACTACTTATCTTTGTCTTCAACAAACACCTTGTCTTGTTGTAGTTGCTTGAGTATTGTTATGACCCAAATCTTCACGTCCATGGGGTTTGTGTTGGTTATAATTTCCCATTTATTTTTGTCATAGGCCATAGCAGTGCTAAGAGGTGCCCCATAGATTCTCCTGCGTTATTGGCATACTTCTCCATATTTGCATTACATAATGACACAATTTTCCTCTTGTTGATTCACTGACATGAGGATCCCAAAATGACCAGAGAGAAGTTTCAACTGTTCCTTAGAACTATTGCTTTGTCATCTGGGCAAATTTTTCTCATTTTTATCCCTTCATACCTGGGCTATCCTATTCATTTTCTATGGTAGAAATGATACATTTTCACAAATTAAGATGCTTAAAATTACATCTATTTAATTATCTTATGGTTCTCTCAAATGAGAAGTCTGGCAGACTTGGCTAGAATCAAGGTGTTGGCAGGGTTCCATTCCTTACTGGAAGTTATAGGGGAGAGTCTGCCTCCACATGAATTTAGGTTATTGGCTGAATTCAATTTCTTGCAGTTATATGAATCTCCATTTAATTGCTGGTTCTTGACCAAGGGCACTCTTAATCCTACAAGCCAGTGTCTGGTCCTCACACCTATTACCTTATGCCTCAAAACCAACAGGTAGATCAAACCCTTCCTACCTGTGAACTCTCCAACCTTTTCTTTCTTTTTCAGTTCTCTTGCTGTCCTTCTGCCTTCTACTTCTTTGAAGATCTTGTATTAGTCCATTCTCTATGGCTATAATAAAACTCCTGAGGTTTGATACTTTGTGAAGAAAACAGGTTATTTAGTTCACAGGTTTTAAAACTGAAAATATAAGAATAGGTGGCCCTATTAGTTCAACCTCTGATGAGAGCCCTTTGGCTGGGTTCCAATTTAGTGGATGCCATCATAATGAAAGTACATGTAAGAGAGGGATCATGTGGAAAAACAGATAACCAGAGTAACACAAGTGTCAGGTCTTTATTACAACTTATTCTCATGGGAACTAATTGTGGCCCCAAGAAACGACATTAATCCTTTTCAACGTCACTGCCTCCAGAAACCAAGTTACCTTGCACTAAGCATCATCTTTGAAAGATTCTACCTCCTCCCAATACTATTGGGGTCCATGTGTTCAATCCATGATTCTGGGGGAGACACACTCAAACCGTGTCCAAACCATGGCAGGTCTCATGTGATCACATTAGGCATGCTTGGACAATCCAGGATAATCTCTTTTTTAGGACATTTGATTAATGTCTTTAATTCCATCTGTAAGCTCCTTTCTCAGAAGGACCTAGCCTAGTGATGTTTGGGGGAAACATCTTTAAAATTTTGACTATCATAATCACCAATCCCTGGCCATTTATTGATTTCTGTTATGGAGCTTTTACTATGCCCTTGAGGACATCCTAGGGCACCATGTGCGCGAGTGCATCCAGTTGTCTCTCCAACTTGATGCTGTGATTTGGATCCTCTCTCCTTCATTCCTGCATTCCCATTGCACTCAAATAAGTGATTTGTGAGGATAATATTCCCCATGGTCACTTCTGGCCTGCAAGGACTAACTACCACAGAGCCCTTTAAGGATATTGGTGTTTCCTTCTTCATTGCATTTCTCAAATCCTTGGTGAAGGGCTTGTCCTATGGATGCTCCAGGGGAGTATAGGAGTATAGGCAGAAGCTGATAAGTAGATGAATCCCCTTCAGGATTTTGCTCTTCCTAAGGTTTGGCTACCTTCTTCCATATTCCCAGAAGGGCCTGGCATCTCAGCTTCTTTTATTGTAAACCAACTTTGTGTCCTTGTTTTGGTAGACCCACCAAGAAAACTGAGTTGATTCTCTCTGTGCAAGACACCCCCTTTGTGGGGTGGGTACTGGCAATTAAACCCAATGGTGCTTTACCACTCAGCTACATTCCCACCTTTTAATTAAATTAATTAGTTAATTAATTTGGTACTGGAGATTGAACTGAGGGGCCCTTTACCATGGAGCTTAGTCCCCAGGCCTTTTTATTTTTTGAGACAGAGTCTTGCTAAGTTCCTTAGAGCTTCACTAAGTTGCTGAGGCTGGCCTTGAACTTGTGATCCTCCTGCATCAGCCTCCTGAGTCACTTGGATTATAGGAATGTGCCACCATGCCCTGCCTCAAGATAACCCTTTAAATTCAATGCAACCACATGCATAAACTTGAACTTATTTTCTACTGTCCTCAACTGAGGTATCTGGGGTACATCCCTCATACCTAGTTTTCAAGGTTTTGAACATATAAATTGGCAAAATTTCATACTGCACTTGGTATGGGTGGTATGTACTCATAGGTCACACCTTTGTATATGACTCCTGAGTGCTCCCAGAACTTGAGTCTGGTTATAAGTCTAGACGCAATGAGATATATGGAGGGTGGGTCTTAGACAGGTTCCTCTGAAAGGGGGTCAACATTAGAAAGAAGTCATTATTGGCTTTCTTACATGAGAAGAAAACAACCTACTTGGATTGGAGAGAAAAGACTGCTTTAATTGGCAAATGAGGTCAGGATGAAGCTGAGCTGAATTGTGGCCTAGTGAAGACAAGGTGGACGTCTCCATGTCTGTCCATTAAGACCTCTTTCTGTCTGACTGCAGTAGCCTTCTGAGAGAGAAAGAACGAGTCAGTGCCTTTCTTCAACCTTCCAAATCTGGCGACAGTGAATCTAATGGTCACCTCTGTTCTGGAATGAGGCAGGAAGGTGGGTTCTGGGAAACGGTTTTCTAATTTAACAAAATTGAAAATAGCACAGTCCTGTAGCCGGTTCAAATCTTAGTCTCCGAGCAATTTACTTCCTTTATAGACTAGTTAGATTCACTTTCCCTCCTGAGGATCTGCTGAAAGAAAAAGTAACAATCTCAATACCCCAAGGTGAGATTAAGCAAGGAAACTCTGAAAGGAGGGGCTTTCTCCTGATGAAGTGGCATAGGGATCTATAGACTTGAACTTCCACTATGTTCTTATTTCTGTTTTATTATGTATACAGAACTAGAGCATTGTCACATAAAAATAATCTCTGCCAGGTTTTGGTCGCCAACTGCATGAGAAAGTGCTTTCCCCGATTGCTAACATGAATACTGTTTGGCACATCTGTACAACAGAAGAGTTGGTCTGGGACTGGCTGTCACCATGGACAACAGCTGTTATGAGAGTACTGAGTTTCTCTTTAAGATTAAAATAGTGAAGTATATATATATCTGCTCTTTTACTTTGTCTCAGGCAACTCATTGGAATTGAAAATCGGGGTAATCCCCTAGTGAAAAGACAGGGTGATGTGTACTTCTAAACATCTCTAAGGGCAAACACCAAGTCTTATTGTGTGTGTGTGGATGCGAGCGCTACATGTTTTGAAATGGGCTTCATCAACTACAACCTAGGAGTTTAACACGAACATATTATACTACTTGGCACTTATTAGGCAATTAATAAATTTTGTCAAGAGGCATGCCTGAACAGGTGAAATATGGAATCACTGTAGAAGATTGAAGATGCACTCTGTAAACCTAAAGAAACTGGTTGTTGTCAATGGTGGTGGTGGAGGTGGTGGCAACGATTTTTTTTTTTTTCCTTTCAAGAAGGAAGGCACTGACTCTTCCTTTTACTTTCTGCCTCTAGGGATAATCATTCTAGTGATCCATGAGGGCAGGGAAATAATGTAAGAACCACTGGTCCATAGGTATTTTAAGGTGCTAATTTCTGTGTAAGATCTCTCTTCACATTTACATATAAAGCCCACTAAGTTCTCTCTCTCCTTCTTCAGGGTATTCAAGATTTCCTTGAATTAGGAGAAGACCAATTCAGAATGTGTCCTCTTACTAAATATATCTAAATTTTACTTGGTCGGGAACATTTAATAATGGGTCTTTCTTATGTGTCTATTTTGATCTCCTTCTGTAATAACCTCCACTTTGGGCTTTAGCATTATTTCTTAAACTTCTTTTTTTAATTTCTGAGGAAGTTTATTATTTTTCCATAGACTGCATGATTTACTACTATAACTATATATATAAACAAAATAGTAGAAAAGATAATATATACTACAAATAGCATTTTGAAGTATTTTTTGTTTGTTTCTGTTGTTGTTTGTGTTTACATGTTTGTCAAATGTTAAACATACACTCATAATGCACTTCTAGCCAAATTCAACGGTATCTTTTTTCTGCATTCCCTCATTTATCATAGAAGGTTCCTTACTTATTTGTTCTTTAAAGCAACACTTTTCCTGTCACATTGCTTTCTCATGGGAGAGATTGGGGTTTTCTCTGCTCACTTATCCCTGCAAGTTTCCTTTGTATTTCCCATTTCCCCCTTCCTTATAGTAATTGTGATGGAGGATGAGCCTCTTGCCCAGCCTCCTGTCAGGTGATTTTTTTCAACCTGCAGTGTTACTCTTCCGGCCAGAGTGGCCCAGTTGATTTGGTGGATATCATCCCAGTGTTTGCTGCTTTCATATTTCAGGGGGGAAAGATTGTGTCCAGAACTTCACTTGGGTCTTTCTGATCTGGCATAGATGCAAATTGACCTTGGTATTGTGCTTCACATGAATGCAACTGGTTACAAGAGGCAGTAACGTGGCAGTGACCTGATTTCATTAAGTAACTGTGAGCAGGTTAAGTAAACCTGAATAACGGCCACTCTGCTCCTTGCAAGATGTGCTTTTGTTGTTGTTTTTAATTCATAATACTCAATGCTAATAACCCTACACAGTTTTCCAACATTAGTGAATTATAAGACTACTGCAGAATACACTGATAACATCCAGTCCATCAATTTTGGAAACATAATTAGAAGCCATTGATTCACAAGACGGAATTTTGTACAATTCTGTGAAATCGCACCCCCCCCCCAACCATATAAACGAGTAGTTAAATAAGGGCACCATTAAATGCCTTGGGCAGCAGAAAATTTCTATTTCAAACTTACCAGCTCCTTCATTTTGTGTTAGTGTATACCTGTATCAGTGGCAGTCATACATATTGGATTGACTTGCTCAGTCTCTTTCTGGGTCTGTCTTCAGTGCTTGCATAGAACTACTGATTTCATATTTATATTTCTGTTCCTTACATTTGGAACATTTAGCTCTTGGTTTCTTGTAAGTAGTGATACCTTTGTTTGCTTCTTGAGTGTCATTCCTCTGTAAAACATTTAATTATATGTCACAGTTAGAGGACAATGGTATTCCAAAGTAAATTTATCATCAGTTCTCTTTTCAAACTGATACCTACTAACATTTTCTACTATAAACAAAAGAGAATGACTCACCATATTCTGTGCTAGTGCACACACTGCCAGCATTTGTGACAGACCAAAACAAAATATAGTGCCCATTGGATAACAAAGCTCAACATATTCTTTTTTTCCTTCTTGTTTGAAATCCAAATCTACAGGTCAAACTGAGAATAACTGATTTCCACCAGTTACCATCCAAGCAGTAGAAATATTCCATAGGTGCTGTGCTTCTAGGTTAGAATAAAATAAAGGACAGATAGGTCTTTCGACATAAATGGAATCACTTTAATAAAAAAATAAATAGCACATGTTAATCCTCCCCAAATAATTTTTCATTGGAAATTCATAAGTACTGTTGCTTCCTAAAGGCTACCTGAACACATCATGAAAATTCTATAGATCAGAGTGCAATGAAGTAAGAGTGAGTAATAACCACTGACTAGAGAAACTTGTAGAATAAATCTATTTAATTGCATATTTAAGATGAGCTTTGCTTCTGTGTGGGGGGAGCAGAGCTGAATGCCCTATCACAAACCCAATAGCTCCAGTGTCAGTGAGCTGTGTGAGTTGTCTCTATGGGTTGTAAATTGGATCCCCTCAGTGACCAGTTAATGTTTTCTGTATTTACGGCAGTATTTCTGTTTTTTACAGCCACCAGGGCACTTTGGCAACATAAAAATTTAAAAATAATTTTTAGCAATCATACCGTGCCAATTTTTTATAGTTAAAGGGGCTCATTTAAATTGGAAAACCTGCTAGTCTGAAATTTTCATCTGAAGGATTACCACCAGCCCGAGCTACTTGTCTGATGAGGGTTTCACATGGCTTATCTAATGTGAAATCTCCATGTGGTATATAGTTTCATTAAACGGTGATCAAGAATACATTAGTTCAAAACAAGAAAAGGCAATGGAGCTTAATCCGCCAGGCATCTTGGCGCAACAACTTTAAAAGAGTTATTGAAGTGAAACAATTTGAGAATTAAAAGTCTTCCACTTATACAAGACTCCTGTCAAAAGCCTAAAAGTCAGCCTTTCCTTTTTCTGTTTTCTGTTTGTATGTTAAAAAAAAAAAAAAAAAAAAAAGAGGTGGTGGGGGGGGGGAGCTCTGAAACAATATTTTGAATGTTGTAATAAATTGCATATATCAGTAAAATAACCTAATCCATTAAAAAGTACATTTATCAAGATGGAAAAATAAAGTGGCTGGTAGATAATGCTGAAATAAATAGAGAAATGAATTCTTTAGAGAAAAAATATGAGAAATAAGTATCAGTATGATGTAATGAAAACAGATTTACATTGCTTAAGAGTTTAACATATATTAGAGTCTTATAAACAATAATATTAGCTCCTCTTAAGAATTGATCATTAAGCTTAACAGACATTGATATATACTTATGATTCATATATGAATATAATACAAGTGTTAATATTTTTACATTTTAGTGTACAAAATTAATAATATTAAATGACTTTAGATTGAATCTTATACCATAATAATGTATAATAGAGCAATAACTGTACAAATATTTATGAAATTAGAGATGTAGTATTGACACAGTGAGAGACTATGCATACATTCCTTTGATCTAACTAACCATTTTCATTCATTAGCACTTGATGAAAAATGTATTAGCTTATGTCAGGAAATCTCAACTTCCAGCACCAAAGATTTCTCATATGCTTTAAGCACAAGGTTATAAAGATTGATATTTTTAAATGTTATTTCTAATACATTTTGAATGAAGAGTGTGAAATTTGTTACATTGGACTACAGGGAAAAAGACAAACTTGTAATTTGATTTTTCAAAATTTAATCTTATTATGGGACACTAGAAAAATAACAATCATTTGAACTTAAAAGATCTGCTTGTGGAAATATCTGCCACTAGTACTTATTTTTCTACTTGTTATTCAGCTTGGATTTAAAGATACTATAAAGTGCACACTTCCCTACATTTCTCCACCAGCATATTTCAACCTTAATCTTGAAGGAACTGTGTCTAATGGTGTAAAGATATTTCAGGTTATGTGTTATTTAATCTGAGTTCTCTTGTGAAAAGTGATATATTCTGTGATAAAACTGAGAGTTATAAACATTTTTTAAAATCTCGAACAATATGTGTCAACTGTTTTTGCACTTTAGCTTTTTTCTTGTAAGTCACAAGGACAAAAACCCCCAAATTCTGTCACTACTTATACTTTTATATATAAGTTACAAATCTTGAGCAACTTTATTTTAATACAAGGTGCTGTTATTATAATGCTCCTTCATTATCTGTCATGGTGTTTTGCCACTAAATAATATTATAACTTAGAGATTTCCTAAGCTTCACTTATTTTTCTTATATGTCATTTGCATTTTATATTTCCCTATTTTTGTTGTTGGGGAGCCTTTCAGAGAAATTAATGAAGTTCGTGTAGATGGCAGCAAGAATAGCAACACAGAATTTAGGCACTCCCTAAATTCAATCAGAGTTTAGATAAAACACAGCCTGTATTAATGTATGGGTGCTGTTATAACCTCTATTAATATAGTTGAAAGCCGTCAAGCACCAGTGATTCTCAGAAACATAAAAAAGTTTGTATTAAAAATCACTGAACAGTACAAAAGTGGGAACAATACATATAAATTAAATTCCACGCTCAACTTTATAAAACACCCTTCGTTGTAAAAGATGGCCTGGGTCTGCATGCATTCCATGTTGCAGGGTTTTTAACTGGGCGTACTCGGAGTTCTCAATCTATGGATTTTGCTTCTTAGGTTAAAAGAAGAATTTTTAGCCGAAACACTAATGTGCTTTTGTTTTTATAGTTTTGGGGGGCCCTTTTCAAGGAAGTGAGTAATAAGAATGGCAATATTTACTGTTGTCTGCATTTGAGTGGTTCACAGCTGAGCACTCCTCTTGTGTATTCAGTGACAAATGGCAATCACTTTATCATTTATCTTATGACAAATAGCAGATTCAGCCACAAACTGCTGGCCGTAGCAAACTTACAGGATGAAGTTCTTTATTGTTTATGGTTTGTGGGTTGATGTATTCATGCCTTGTTTATTTGTGAAATGAACAAAAATCAGTAAGCAGGCATGAACAGAAATTTGGCCACGCAATCAATTGTACTTTTTTTTCCTCCAGTCTTCCAAGGACCTTACAAGGAAATTCGCTGAACTAGGTCTAAGCTGTAAGCTGCCTTTAGAAAAAAAAGTCATTAGAGGATGCACCAAATTGTGACATTATGCCCCTAAGCCAAAATAACACTGAATGGAGTTCCTACCTCGCATTAACCTCCCGAATAAGGGTCTTAAATTTGATAGCAAGCTATTGTCATAGACAAGTGGCACAGGCCAAGAGTAGAAGGAAATTACCCCACTATCCTCTCACCATTTAAGCAATACAATTCAAGTTTTCACTCTTTGTTTCCTACAGTTAAAGGGAATTTGCAAATAAATTTTGTGTATCAATGTAAATTGTACCTGAATTGCATATACAAATTGTGTTTTAATTGCATGGATTATTAAAATTATTATTCACTTAGCTCATATGATTGATATATAAGGTAAGTGCTGAAACAGGTCACATCCAATTTGAGATTGAAATTCATGATTCTGGGTAAGAACTATAGTGAATTTTTAAAAAGTCTAACAATATAGTAGACAAAAGAAAATGATATTTCTCATTTTAAATCCATTTTTTCCAAGATGTCTTTGGAAACTTAGTATATTACTGATTGAAATATATTTTATATTCATCATACCTTTTCAAATCGTTATGATGCATGATACTAGATGTAATTATGTATGTCAAAGTTTTTGATCTATTGAGTTAATAGTGACAAAAGTCACTAATAATCATAACACAATTAAAAGAGAAATGTTAACCTTTTTCTTTAAGGATAAATAGAAATAAACATCATGTTATCTATGAATAGAAAAAATGAAGTACCTATATGTTTTTATATCTAGACCATCAGTAGCAAATCTGTAAAATAAAGTAAGACTACGAGATTTTTCCAGTTTTCAAAACTCCATAGAAAAATGTGATGTACTAAGAGAGAATAAATAAATCATGGACTCCTTTAATAAAAATTTAATGTAAATTTGTCTATAAGTCATATTCTTAAGTGCTTTACATACAAGTCCTTTGACACATAGTCTAAGACTAAAATAAATGATTGCCTACTTTAATATGAATTGCCTCTAAGGAAATGTCTATAAGTCCCATAATTTGATGTCATAAAAAATCATGTATTTGCATGTAATGAATTTGTTACTTATACCCTGAAAAACTTTCTGCCAGAAAGAAAGACAGTCTCCCCCCAAAAATCTGTCCATGTAATGTCCATGAAGTTTGTAGACTAGTGGTGTTAAAACTAATATTCTGAAAGGAAACTGAAGTTAGAGGTCCAGAAAAAGCTATTATGCAGCTCTGAGATTTGCATATGCTATCTGCTTGGCTCATCAGAGGTGAATGATAGTTTCCACTGCACTTAGTTACAAGCCAATCTAGATGCAGTTATTTGCATAAACAATTCGATTGGTAAACATTGCTCTATACTACTGTGTTGAAAACTTTTGGGGAGAGACTGTTTTTCTGGTTTTATTTTTCAAACCATATATGGGTTATATTTCCTTTGTGAGATAACAGAAAATAGAAGACAAAGAAGAATGATATAAAAATGAAATTTGATCAAATAATAATACAATATGAAGTTGTATGGTTTATTTAATATTGTATGAATTGATTATTTAATATTTTTATTGGAATTCCTTTAAAGATAAAAAACTCATCAATGACCCCAGATCCATAATTCAACCACTAATGTTCAGAATGATTTTACGCCCTTTTCTATGTCTATATTTTTATAAAGCTACAGTGATTGTGTACTTGTAATTTTATACATTTTTTTTCACTTACCAGTAAGAGCATTTTCCATGTCGCTACACATTTCTCAAAGCAATGTGTGTTTAACTGAGTGCTTTGGCTGTCTAATAAAGAATATATTTGTTAAATGGCTCCTGAATAACTGACAAGTGTCAGACTTTGTTGAAGTTTGGATGTGAAATTGTTATGACCATGTTTGTGACTGCCTTGAGCCTACAGTCTAGAGAAAAATGGAATAAGGAAAACCACCAAGTACAGGATGATAAGTATGGGGAGGATGAATAGTTCAAAAAGAAGCATCTATATCAAGACAGAATGAGACAGGGTTTCTTTAAGAATGGGATATTGATCTAAATTTTTAAGAATGTAGGAGTTAGCTACATAAGGTCAATGTATGATAGAAACTTGGAGAGTAGTTCTTGGAAGAGAAAACTGCACAGTTGAAAATGTGGCATATTCCTGGAAGGATCAGATCAGCAAAAAATGAAAGGTGGGTGTGATAGCCAGGTGGGAAGTGAAGGAGGGCAGAGCAAATGGCACTGCCCAAGTTAGAACATGATCTTAAGAGAAAGTAGAAGCAAATTATAGGTTTTAAGGGGCTAATGGGCACAATGGTTTCTACTCCTTATGAAGGAGATGATTCGGGCAGTGAAGATTGATTTTTAAAAAGTTTGAAGGCAGAATACAAGGTAGGAGGTTCATACAGCAATCCAGGCTTGAGGTGATAACAGTTTCAAGAGATAGAGTGAAAAATGGGATGAATAAGAGAAGAGAAATTCTGGAAGAAAAATTAATGAGACTTGGTAAAACCTTGGTCACTGATTGGATATAGGAACTAATGGGAAGGAGAGTTCAAAATAAATCGCAGGTTGCCAGCTTGTAAAGGCGATGCCCTTATTTAAGGAGAGTAAATGTGAGGCAGTGTGGCTCACCTTTGAAAATACTGAGTTGCCTGTCTCATCCAAATGGAGGCGGACATATACGTTTCTATAATCTAGCAACAAGAATTGTGGTGGAGTTTGGAGGAACATCAGTGTATTGTTTTTGCAGTACCAAAAGGAAGGTGCTCAAGAGGGAAGAGCCATTAGATAAGGACGTGGAGTAATTTGAGGAACACTGGTATCTTATAAGAACCTGAGAATTTCATAAACATGAACATTCAACAACTATTTGAGAAGTTATGAACAAAGAGATAACAGGGAAACTAACAATCAAGTAGCATCAATGTAAAGAGCTTCAAAGCACAGTTTCCGCAGAAAAGTAGTCAAACATGTCAAATACTACAGGAAAGCAGTAGTAGACCATAGTTACTTTAATATGTTCAATCGGGTGGCTGCCATATTTCAGTGACATGAAGAGAAACTAAAAAAGCAGGAACACAGACAAATTCAGTATAGATTATTTTTTTCAAAAGCATAAATTGTGTCAGAAAGTGGTAAATTAGACATACATAGACTATAGGAACTTTTTTTTTTTTAAAGGCAGGGGCACTTGAGCATACTTATTTGCTGAAAAGGAAAAAACTAATAGAGAAAGAAATGTTAATGCTTTTTGCAAGAGCAAAGGACAGTTTCAAGAGATCAGTTCCACAGGGATGTGGAATGGCAGAGGGTCACACAGAGGCTGGTAGAAGTACCAGCTTTGGATGGAAAGTTTATCTTCCACAAGAGACAAGAGTGGTATGAAAGCAGGCAGTTTGTAAATGAGGTGACTTATTCTTAAATAAAAAAAAGAAAATACCAGAAGTTTGAGGTGAGGACGTTCATTCCTGAAAATTTTAAGTGAGATAAATATTTGTCTAAGGACTTAGAGGAAGCATTAAAGGAAAAGATTGACTTACATATCTGAAATTGATAATTTCATAAGAACAGTAAGGTATAAACAGTAAAATATAATTATATTTTCTTATGAAAACATAATTTCATAAGCAGCAGTAGGTC
Organism: Spermophilus citellus; assembly: GCF_964194105.1. NCBI lineage: Eukaryota > Metazoa > Chordata > Mammalia > Rodentia > Sciuridae > Spermophilus > Spermophilus citellus. The sequence continues at coordinate 92,077,094 of NC_138198.1, read as the reverse complement.
AGTTTCTCCAGTGACAGTTCAAATTTGAAAGAAAACTCTCATGGTTCTTTTGATTCAGAGCTTCAATTTTGTAGGTTGCAAGAGACCTCACTACAGACAAGAGACAAAAGTATACTTGAGACACAAAGTAATTGAAATAATATCATTGATCTCTAAAGACAGGAAGGAAAAGAAAAATACGGGAAAAGAAAAGCATTACAAAACTTGTAACCAGAAAGGGGAGGAAACATCCCTTCCAATTAGAGAGAATGTATAAAGACTAGGAAAACCTCAGTGTGCAAGACAGGAGCAGGAATAGTTAAGACAGTTGGGGGTTGGGGTGGGGTTGTGGCTCAGTGGAAGAGCACTTGCCTAGGCCTAGCATATGTGAGGCACTGGGTTCGATACCTGGCACCACATAATAAAATAAACAAAGGTATTGTGTCCATCTACAGCTAAAAATACATTTAAAAAAGACACAGTTCTCAATTTAAAACTGTTAATGTTTTAAATTGCCTGATGAAATATTGAAAGCAGTTTTCCTGATGAGCAGAGCAAATGAATTGCAAACTAACATAGTTTGAGGAAAAAAAAAAAATGAGGACCACCAGTGTAACTCCACATGATGTACAAACACAAGAATGGAAAGTCTTACTCCATGTATGAATGATATGCCAAAATATATTCTACTGTCATGCATAAGTAAAAGGAACAAGTAAAAAAAAATGAGTACCAGCAAAATGAAATAAGCTGGTTTAAAATTTCAAAAGTGGAACTTTTTTTGTGTGAGGCAAGAGCTTGGGGTGCACCAATGTATTTGGGCGGTTATGGAAGAGTGGGGTATGATCTTTGAGGAAGTTGAATAGCTCTGAAATAGAACATCTGATGGGACAACTCCATGGATGTTGAAATTATTAAAGATAATTACAGCATTTGAATTATAAAAAAGATGATGAACTGGCTGTGGAAGTCTTCTGCAAAAGTAGGAGAGTTACAATGGCCATAGCCAAAATGAAGGGCCAGCAGGTGTCAGAGCTAGGTGGCATGTTCTTTAAATGAAGTGAATAATAGGAGGCTGAAGGGAAGTTGTTTTGGAAAGAGCAAAAAAAAGGCAAAAGAAAAACAAAGGATGAACCACGCCCCTTATTTACAAGGGTGTCCTAAATGGAGATTCAATTTTCTGTTAACACAAAAATAATTAGGTTCTTCATGGAACATTCTCTCTATCAGAGAACAGGGATTCCTGAAAGAACAGACATTTTGGAGAGGAAGGCAGGTACAGCAGCAGGGTACCATTCTAAAGAGCATAAAAAGAGACTAGAGAACAGGAAGGACCACCTTAGGTGGGGGCAGTGAAGGGGGAGCATCACTGTGAGAGGCACTGACTTTTACTGTCCCTCATGGAACTCTGTAGCAAAGCACTTTCTGCCCATGCAGTAGCCTCCTTGGCAGGGCTTAAGGCCACAAAACTGTCGCTGTAGGTGGTTGAGACGCTTTGGTGGCCTCCGCTTGGGGTTTCACAGAGAACATTAGCAAAGCCCTCCTCTGCAAAGTTCAAAACCAGAGGAGGGTAGGTATTGTTTAGAGCCCTGTGAATTAAGAAATGCAATAATGGCTTTATCTGAAAGAAAAGATAAAAGGAGAGCTGAAAACTCATGGAAACACAGATAAGAGGTTGATTTTTTAATTTATTTATTTATTTGGGTGGTGCTAGGGATTGAACCCAGGGCCGTGTACATGCTAGGCAAGCACTCTACCAACTGAGCTATTTCCCTAGGCTAAGATGTTGATTTTAAAGTATAAAAGTTGGGACAAAAATAAATTTGAGACAAATTCTGTGTTAATGCTTGTATTCTCACTAGACATAAGCAAAGCAGGGAATGCAACAATAAAAAAACAGGATTTTTTGTTGTTTTGTTGTTAATGTACAGAAAAAAAAGGAGGAATAAAGTAATTCCTATTACTCTATATTTCTTAGGACAGGATAATGATAGTCCAAAAGAAGCATAAAGGGTTTTATTTAAAGAAAATAAATACTTATTCTTATTTAATTTGGGACAATCAAGAGTATGAAACTATAAAAATGGAATGATTATGACATTTGTGTCCCGTTCCTCACTTCCTCCCTCCCTCCTCTCCCCCTTCTCTTCCTTCCTTTTTTTCTTTCTTTTTTATTGGGGATTGAACTCAGGACCATTTTAGTACTGAGCTACATACCCTGTCCCCTTTGTGTTTCATCTGAGACAAATTCTCTCTACGTTGCTGAGACTAGCCTTGACTTCGAGATCCTCCTGACTCAGCCTCCTGCATAGATGGGATTACAGGCATGTATCACCACACCCAGAAAACTCCTTTTTAAAATAAAGGACATGTGTTCTCCCCTGCTGGTTCCTATGCAGGGCTTTAGCAGTGGCTAATACTGGGACTGTCCACAGTCGGTCTTAGTCTATCACAGTTCTTTCAGTGGTGATTCCAAACCTCCTCTGTTCCTCATTCCCACTCTGAAAAGCTTTTCTAAATCATATAAATATATTATTTAGAAGACCAAACCCTGGAGTCTAATGGGTCAATATGAAATCTCCTTTGTTGTGAGAAATTTGTCTAACTTTTCTGAGTCTGGAATCGTGACAGGGCAAAAATCAGGTGTGCTGCCACTTCATGGCCATCTCTTTTATTCTAGTCTTTTGATTCAGCTGTGAAACTTCAGCATAAAAGCAAAATAGTAAACAATGTGAGGAAAAAGTTCCAGATTAACCTAGTACACATACATGAGAGAGTTCTGTGTAGGATCAGGTGCTCTAATCAGTTTAAGACTTAAAGGAAGAATCACCATGGCAGAAACTTTAGCTAGAAATAGACAAAAGTGTGTCAGGACATGGAGGGAAATAACATCTTCATCTTTCAATAAAACTTTGGATCAGACAGAAGGAAGACTTAGAAACAACAGGAGTGAGAAAGCAGGGAAACTCTAACTTTAGAAATTGCTCTAACTTTAAGGGGAAATGCATAGCAAAGGTCCGTAGGGAGGACATCTGTAGCAGATGGTGTCTTCTCTTCATTTAGGACTTTATCCATTGCTATTTAAAGCCAAGGTCCCAGTAGTTTTGAAATTTTTGAGGAAAGACACAATAACATTGTTTGTGAAAAACCTACATAGTTTGTAGAAGAAAGAACATAGCAAGTAATTATAAGTTTATATAGAGCTGAATAATACTCTAAAATATTACAAAGATTTTATTTCAAACAAGTAGATCTGTACTAAATAACTATTAAGAAAACATTAAGTGGGGGCACAGTGGTACATGCCTGCAATCTCAGAGACTCCGAAGCCTGAGTCAGGAGGATCACAAGTTCAAGGCCAGTCTGGGCACGAAATGTGACCCTGCCTCAAAATTACAAATAATAAAAAGGGATTGGGGATGTAGCACTCCTGGTTCAATCCCTGCTGTCCCCCACCAAAAAAAAAAAAAAAAAAAAAAAGATTGATTTTGTGTTGTCTTTTCAGGAGATGGAAAAACCAAAGCTTACCTCAGTTAAGGAAATATTAAGCTAGGTAAATTCCTCTATAAGTGAAAGTAACAGAAGAATCATGTATCCTTCACTGAAAACTGCAAACAAAATCACCAACTTGGAAAGAACCAAAATATAAGCAATAAAGCAAAATGTGTTTTGTTGAATAGATTACCAGAAAGAATAAACTTTGGAACCCCCTTCCCAGAAGCTATAAATCTTCTGGAAGATACAAGTCTAAACCAAATGCACTTTTAAGGGTATGAAGATAATGAAATAAAATACTATCTGAAGTTTTGGTAGGATGGTAAGGCCATGTGACTTGTTCAAAGAAGTAGAATACCACTCGTAAGAAGTAGCATGTTTTTACATTTCAAAATAACATCAATAAGATGATAAACATATTTTTCATGATTGTTTACCATTTATTTAAAGCACCTAAATGTATTTTATATATTTTTATTGATTTTGCATTCATTTATATTTATTTAACTATATAAGTAAAAATATATTTTAAGATTATCTGAATAATGAATTTTTCAGGAACAAGATTTTTTTGTCATCTATCTACATAAATATGAACAGCTTAGAGGTCAAGAACAGGTATATTTAAAAAAAGGAATTATAAAAAAAGGAATTATATCAATATTATTTTTAAAACAATAAGCCTCTTCTGTATTAAGAGAGAATCATGGGATGGTGAACTTTTGGATATCAAAAATGAAATCAATAGTGTAGCAAACTGAACCCATTGCCGGGCATTATCCTAGACACTAGAGACACCAGAAACTGAGGGAACCTTGAGCCTGCCATAGAATTCCCTCCCCTCCACTCTGCTTAGAGACAGGTGGTTCTTCTGTGCACTTTTCCCAGGAGGTGTGAACGTTGTCCAGCATAACGAGATGCTGGGTCCTTGGCTTCCTCTACAATTAGCAGCACAGGCAGTTGTAGGTATTGTCAGGAGCTTGAACCCAAACTCTCTGTAGCAACAAACTCCTGACTGAAACAGACCTTGGTCAGAATGCCTATTCAGTAATTCTTTCTTTTAGATAATATAAAATCTCTTCATGAATTAAATCAGACCACCAGAAAGTTGCTCTTGACCATGTATTATCTCTTCTCTATAGAATTAATAACTTCAGGGTCATGTAATTAATGCCTCTGATGAAACTCATTGTTGTGTTCCTTTAATAGAGGAGATCATCCATTAAATTCACAGTATCCACTTTAGGACCAGAGCTTTCTGTCAGGTGTAAGTATCAGGAATAGTGTGAATAAGTATTTATCCTGCAGATTCTGTTGGTTTGATCCTTGGCGCACTGATTTGATTGGGTTTCCCTTCTAATAGTACCTGGTAGAAAACTTAGAGCTGGACTTGCATGTAGGAAGTAGATGAGTTCTCTTTTATACCGAAGGCTTGCTGATTGGTCTTTTCTTTCTTCCTCCCTCCCTCCTCTGTCCTTCCCCCCTTCCCTCCCTCCTTCTCCCTGCCCCTCTTTCTTTCTGTCTCCCTCAGCTAGTTTCAGTTCTGTTGTGTTTGTGCTGTAAATAGATTTGAATTCTGTCTCAGGATAGAATAGGAAATAGGGAAATAAGGAAAGAAAGACTCTACATTATACAAGATACCTCCATGCAAAAAGCCGAGAAGAAATCTTCCTCCAGTTACCTGATGGTTCAGTATAGATAAGTGATTCATATAAAAACAGTAATATAGAAGAGAACCAGTATTTTTTCCTAGGAAATAATATGCCATAAGATGAATGAAGTTATTGTAAGAGTGGTCAGAGTCATGCAGTGCGTTATAAATAAACTTAAGACATCAATTTAATTGGTTTCCTTGTCAAGTCAAGAAGCACAAAATTTGTTCTTTCCATTATGGAAAACTTGAGCTATGTTGAGCAGTTTCTATATATGATATAAAATTGATTTTAATTTTGTAACCATTTGCATACTTTATTCATTTCTACCAATTTATATTTATATAGTTCAAACTTCTATTTGTAATTTTGGTTTATTTGTTATAAAGATTATTTTTCTCTGGTACTGGGGGTTGAATTCATGGGGGGCTCTACCACTGAGCTACATCCCCACCCCTTTTCATTTTGTTATTTTTATTTTGAGAAAAGGGTCTCTCTAAGTTGCCCAGCCTGGCCTTGTATTTGTGCTACTTCTGGCTCAGCCTTCCTAGTACCTGGGATTATAGCTTCATTGTGTTTTTCTTTTATATAACACCCAAATATTTCCAGAGCTGAAGTTACAGATTTTAAATTGCATTTTCCAGAAGAATTATTTTATTTTTTATGTACTAAGATTAAAAAATGAAAAAGACCCCCAAAAGATATACACCCAGTTAAATCACAAGGGAACAAAAACATTTTTTTTTTGCTCAGGACTCTTACAGTCTTTCTTGTTAGCCTGCACCAATATTTCATAAACACGGACTTCATCCATATGATTCTGAATTATCTTGAGTGGATTGTGACTGAAGAAATGTTTCCTGGATTTCCTCACCTTCTGCAAAGTAGAGAAGCCACTTCATCAAACAAATGCCTGAGATGTATACCAAATGTGATAGCCATGAACCTGAATTTCATGGCTGGTATTTGTCTTGAAGAAAAGAGATCAGCTGGTGTATGTGGCTACAAAGATTGAGGAAGATCTTGCTTGCTGTTTAAAATTGATGATGAATGTTTTCTTTATGCAGTTATGCATAGAGAGGGTCCTTAAACTGAGCACCAGAATAACCATATCACAGTGAACAATTGAACTGAATGTGATAATACTGGCTTTTGCCCCCTCAAATAAAGTGATTACATTATTATGCATTCCCACACTTTGAGAGGGAGAGAACACTGTTCTGAAGCTTAAAATCTGACATGTGTAGCCAGGAAACAGCACAGTGCTATCAGCCTCTCAGATAAATATCATTTTTTTTCTAAGACTTTTAAGCCAATGTTTGGAATCTGACAGAAGAATACAGGAGCTGGTTATATTCAAGCATGCCTCTGTATTATATTTCAGTGCAATCCTGGATTTATTATTTCTGTCAACTTTCTAATTCTTGTTTTTGGGTAATAGACCAAGAATAGGTTGTTAGAGAATGACACTTGCAGTTAGTGACATGAGACTCAGGCCTTTGCCTTCTGGTTATGAAGCAGAATTCTTCCTAGTGACCCACGCGTTGTGTGCATCTACAGTCTTTAAGCATTTCCAACCAGCCAAATTTTTCTATTATCAAAAATCAGTTAACTGCATGATTTACTCAGGCTGATCTCACTAGCTTAAATATCCCAGTAAAATATATCCCTAAGAGGAATGAATTGTTAAATTAGCTGAAATTGCACTTTTGAGAAACTGAAACAGGTGTGATTTGAATGCACATTTTACTTAGGTTTTAATGCTTGATAGAGAAAGAAACTCGAATAGCTAAAAAAGAGGATGTTCTCTTTGCAAATTTAACTTAACCACAGTTTTAGATTCTTGGGTTCAATGGTCTGTTTTGATGCAGTCATTTAATTAGGATGCTTCTGTGTTTGGGGTGTTGCCCACTTTCTGTCTATGCAGGTTTAAGTCACTGTTTTACCCTCGATATGTAAGATCACCATACGCTTTAAATGCACTGAAGTGTCAAAAATCACTACTGGGGGCTGGGGATAGAGCTCAGTTGGTACAGTGCTTTTCTTATCTGCACAAGGCCCTGGGTTCAATCCCCATCACTATCCAAAATAATACAAAAACCAAAAATAAACAACAACAACAAAGCACAACTGGAGATAGGCTAAAAAAATTCAGATTTGAAAAATGTAGTATTTTAACTGGGCTTATTTTATATTCTGCTTTTATCAAAATATTTGAAGCATGAATAAATTCTGTCCACTCAAAAGGTTTACAAACTATGAGGAATCATTTGTAAGTAATAAGTGAACTCTGTGTTCTCACTTTTTATACCCTTGAGACATACTACTAGGTAAGTTGAGGTGACCGACACAGAATAGTGAATATTGCCAATCATTTCAGTCAATGTGACAGCTGTATTCCCACCTTACATTTCAGATGCTCTTGGTTATGGTGGTCTGTTTTCAACCTTGTGGATTTTTTCCAATATTTATTTATTTATATATTAAGTTATTTATTTTAATTCATTTCATATTATACATATAGTGCACAATTTTTCAAGTCACTAGTTGTACACAAAGTATTTTCACATCATTCATGTCTTCATACATGTACTTAGGGTAATGATGTCCATCTCATTCCATCATTTTTCTTACCCCCATGCCTCCTCCCTCCCCTTTGCCCTATTTAGAGTTCATTTAATCCTTCCATGCCCCTCCCCACATTATGAATCGGCATCCTTAAATCAGAGAAAACATTAGGCATCTGGTTTTTTGAGATTGGCTAACTTCACTTAGCATTATATTCTCCAACTCCATTTATTTACGTGCAAATGCCATGATTTTATTCTCTTTTTATTACTGAGTAAGATTCCATTGTGTGTAAAAGTTTCCCTATCCATCCATCTACTGAAGGGCATTTGGGTTGGTTCCACAATTTAGCTATTGTGAATTGTGCTGCTATAAACATTGATGTGGCTGTGTCCCTGTAGTATGTTGTTTTTATGACCTTTGGGTATAAACCAAGAAGAGGGATAGCTGGATCAAATGGTGGTTCCATTCCCAGCTTTCCATGGAATCTCCATACTGCTTTCCATATTGGCTGCACCAACTTGCAGTCCCACCAGCAATGTATGAGTATACCTTTCCCCTCTCCGCATCCTTGTCAACACTTATTGTTGTTTGAATTTTTGATTAGCTGCTCTTCTCATAGGAGTGAGATGAAATCTTAGTTTTGATTTGTGTTTTTCTAATTGCTAGAGATGTTGAACAGTTTTTCATATATTTGTTGATTGACTGTATATCCCCTTCTGAGAAGTGTCTGTTCAGTTCCTTGGCCCATTTATTGATTGTGGAGTTGTTTTTTTTTTTTTTTTTTGGTGTTAAGGTTTTTCCAATATTTATTTTTAATAACTATTTTTTTCTTTGACTTTATCTAAACACAGAAAATACTGAAAATTGTGTTTTCAGAACAATATTTTTAAATTGTTTAATTTCTGTTTGTTCAGTGTCTCTTGTTGTCTAGGCCAGCAGTTCTCAAAGAGTGGTCTACCAGCCCATGGGGTCCACAAGACCATTTCTAGGGAAGGGAGGGTTGGCAAAGATAAAAAATATTTTCAAATAATTGAAATATCTAATCAGCAAGATATAAACTGTTATTAAATAATAGTGAGATGTATGGTCTTTTTTCTGTGTTGATATTTGCACTCCTAGAGCAAAATCACTGGTGGGTAAATTTGCTGGTACCTTAGCAGGAACCACAGCAGCGGCACCCACAGTACTCATTGTCTTGCTCACTACCATGCCCATGCGTGGCCAGCTTTAATTAAGGATTTACTTGGTGTTGTAGTAAATATTAATTGTATTAAATTTCAACACTTGAGTACATGTCTTTTTAATATTCTTTGTGATGAAATGAGGAGGACACATAAAACACTTCTGCTGCACACCAAAGTAGGCAAGGGGCTGTCTGGCAAAACACTCCTTTGATATTTGGATTTGTGAATTGAATTAGTCACTTTTTCATAGAACATTATTTTTTACCTAAAAGAACAATTGAAAGGCAAGCTATAGTTATTCAGACTTAACTATTAGATATACAATTTATGGAAAGTGAACAGAATTACATCATTGCAAAGGATATAAAATCTATTTGTTGCCCATGAAAAAGAATTGACCTTCCAAATGAAAATTAGAATTTTGGAGAGGTTTTTTAATGCCATTGTGAGCTTTAGCTTTTTCAAGATGTGAAGAGCATGGTCAGGAGATAGGTATGGTAATAGCATTTTTTAAAATACTACATAGTAAATACTCAATATTTGGGGCTGGGGCTCAGTGGTAGACTATGTGCCTAGCATGTGCAAGGAAGGCCCTAGTTTCAATCTCCAGCACAAAACAAAAAAACAGAAAACAAATCAAACCACCCCCATATACAAACTGCTTATCTCATTGAACTAATATTTTCAAAATGACTGATGCATTTTTAATTTAACAGTATGAGCAGCTTATTGACATGATACCAGAGTCTAAACTGCAAATAATATTTAAAGAAATCACCACTAGCTGAGATCTAGTCCAGTATCAAAGAAAAAAATATCCATAATTCTCTGAAAAATATATGAAAATACCTCTCCTGTTTTCACCCACAGACCTGTTTGAGGCTGCAGATTTTCTCTAATTACTAGAACCAAAATATGTATACATATGTCAGTATATTCAATGTGAATGCATGCATGTGTTGTGTGAATATGTGAATATATTTAATGTAGAAATTCATAAGGGAATCCATGTCATTTTTTATTAAGCCAGATAATTAAAGAGATTTGAAAAAAATTTGAGGCAGCCATTCTTGTTACTAAATATTTCCTATGAAAGTTTTTTTTTCATAAATATTTTCATTATTGATTTTTTTATGAATTAATACATACTTTTAAACTTTTTAAATTTTCATTTCCAAACTGGTAAATAGTGGTAGATAAAACCCACATAATCAAAAGTGCTTTGAGTTCCTGAACAATTTTTACACTAGAAATAGATCCTGAGAAGAAGAAATTGGGGGAATGACTGCTCTAGACAAATTTTATTTCTGTAGGTTATCCAGTTTAGATCATAGATCTTTCTGTACATGATGGAAGAAAGGTTTTGATGATGAGGCAAAGAACAGCCATGCAATGGAGCAGAGCTGTAGCTCAGTAGTAGAGGGTGTGCCCAGTCAGTCCCAGTTACACATGTTCTGATATTCAGTTATGATTATTTCAAAGAGATTATCACACTTGACTTTCTACAAATGCAATTGTTTTGATGCAATAGGATTGGAAAAATAATTGCTGCATAGTTAACACACTTTAACATGACACAAGACTTCACTAACACTTGGTGAAACAAAGTTCTGACACCAAAGAAATATTTTGCTAATTTAGTACATTTTCAACCAAGTGATTAGTTTTGGCGGCCAAACTTTCATGAATAGTCAATATTTTTTATCATTCCTTATGTAAAATACAAATTATTTTAATATAAAACCACTATTCGCAATTTAATAGTCAAAATTCTTGAAAAAGAGTCGTGAATAACAATTGATTTATTGCATATGAAAACTGACCATCCTGAAATAATTGACATTTTCTCCTTTATCAAGTACTTGAGCTTTTTGTAAAAATGGATAATCAAAGCAATACTTGAATAAAAATAAATTCTGGTTACATCTTTTATGTTAAGATAGTGATTCTGATTCTCTATTTTCTATGTTGTTGTTATTGCTGTAGGAATAGTACAAAACATACATTTAAATTAAATCAATGTTCTAGGACTTAGACTATGTGTTTGGATCACAGGTGCTTTGGCTAACTGAGTGTTGGAGATATAAGTGTGTATATATTACATATGTATGTAATATATACATATTATACACACATATCTATATATAGTTATACAGCCACATAGGTACATACACATATACACATGCACATAGAACCATACATGTATATTTAAACATATACATCTTTATATGGATGTATGTATATATGTGTATATGTGTATGTATGTGTATGTATACATTTATATATTTAACCCTTGCCTTCTGAAAGCTGAGCATTCAAGTTTTATTGAAAATTATATTTAAGAATAATATATGACTCATCAAGAATAAAATGGACTTATCACTTAGATTGATAGTTACTATAGATCAGGTTTGACAAATTATTAAAGCAAATCCCTAGAAAATCTGAAGATAACTGAATGGTAATTTAGGATAATTCTAAACGTTTGTTTTCCTTTTGGTACTGGAGATTTAACCTAGCAGTACTTTATCACTGAGCCACATCCCCAGAACCTCTCCCCCACCTTTTAGAAAATTTTGAGTCAGGCTGTCCCTAAGTTGCTTCGGGCCTCATTAAATTGCTAAGGCTGGTTTTGAACTTGGGATCCTCCTGCCTCAGCCTCCTCAGCTAAGCTTCTATTTCTTAAAGATCAAGAATGATTTCTCCTCGCCCATGACGAGACAAAAATTTTGAGGCAATTCAAGTTGCAAGGAAGCTCACTGAGAACCTGAGGTTATAGCTACATCATAACATTAGGAAGGCGATCAGTAAAGGAGAGATCATGAACCTTATAAGAAAAATTTGGAAAACTATATGAAAGAGAATACACTTCTAATGTATTTCATAGAGCTAAATCCTAATAAATGGTGTCACCCATTTTCTGTACTTGTCCATGCTTGTTGTTTACATTAGACCTGGTGCTCTTATGGTAGCCCAAGTACAAGCACAACATGGAAATTTGGTATAGAAAATGGGTAAAACACTTTGTATGCTTTTAAGCATTAGGCTTTCCCTGTTTCAAAGGCTGTCCTTAGGAAAACCTTGCTTTCCCACGCATGGATTTGTTGATCACTTAACTCCACTGTTCTTTATTTCTGGAATTCCTTCTAGCTTCTCCCTATCCTCTGAAGCCTCTCAGTAGCCTACAGTTGGAATACTACTCTTTTAAATCATATATCTGACAAAGTTAAGCCAGTTAATATGTTTTCAGTTTTAGAAATTCTGTTTTGTGGATTTTTTTTTTAACTGAAGTAGGAAATGAAATAGTTCGTCCAAAGTTCTATATTTTAGGGAGATTATGAGAATTCTCTTTCTTTTATGGCATGTGGTAATATGGAAAAGGCAGAATTAGTGGGTGATTTGTGGAAGACATGACTTGACTCTTCAAGTGAATGGAAATTTAGAATTCTGGAGCTATGTGGAGAGGAAGCATTGTGGATACTTACAGAAGCTTAGAAGAAGCCATCTAAGACCTTTAATGCAACGATAGCTAAAGACTCATACTCCATAACAAAGAAAAATACTTGATCTAAGAACCTGAATTTGACTGGAACTAGATCCAGAAGAGGTACTTAGTTAGGATTTTGTTAAGGTCAAATGGTATTGACCTTTAACTAGGAAATAAATTCTGAGCCCAAATCAAAGTATCTTGCTTTCTTGATGAACAGGGTGTTAGGAGAAACACCCTGCATTCTGTGTGTAAAGCAGACCATCAAGAAAGAGAATATTAACCAAGGATTTAATTATGAAATTTATACTGAAGGCAAGACCGAGAATCAAATCTTATAAATATCAATTATAACATGTATGTTATATTTGTGATGGTTTGTAGTATAGGCAGATTTTAATTGTATTTGTGCAGATTGTTTTTCAGTGGGATCACTAAAAGTTTATAAATTTTGAGGAAGCTAAAAGGGGACATCTAGGAACACAAATTCAAGTGTTTATTTCAATTAAATAAATAAACATTAATACCTTGCATCTGCCAACTACTTTGCTAAGGGTTGAATAAGAACATGAGTAAGAAATTTTAATTCAACTAAAATTATATGCCAGGAATGAGTCTTCAGAAATAGATGTTCTGCTCCCAGCTATCTTGAATCATTGAAGCAAATATTCACTTCTATGGGGAAATGGGGGTGAATGGATTTCCTAAAAGGCTTTCCTCTCTTGAATCACTTCTTTGGGCACTACCTTTCTCTTTCAGGAACTTTAACCCATGCTAACTTTCAAAAGAGAGTTAAAGGCATTTGTTGTAATACATAGCCACTATCTTTCCTCTAATGATAGGAATATGGTTATTACTGAATCCACGTATCATCTATGCTGTTGAGAGTTTTTTTTCTTGGTTAGAATTTACTAACAGCCCCCAAAGATATTGTAGGTATTTAAAAGTCTGCTTATTCTTATCCTAGCTGGGTACTCTTTAAATAAAACCCTGTGCCTCAAAATTAGTACTAATGGTGGAAGACTAAATGATATTGGAAAGTCCTTAAAGATATCCATATCCTAATCACTGGAAACTATGGATATAATCTTACTTGACAAAAGGGGGCTGTGATTACCTTAAGGATTTTGAGATGGAAAGATTATTCTAGATTACATGGGTGGACCCTAAATATAATCACGAGTGTCCTCAGGAGAGAGAAGCTGAGACATTTGGTAACAGAAGCGAAGGGGCAACGGATAATGGAAAGGCAGATGTGATGTGGGGCCACCAGCCAGGGATATGATTTTTTCCCCCCAGGCTTCTAGATGGAACTAGTGATTTTAGTCCCATAGGATTTATTTGTGATTTCTGACCTTTGGGACTGGAAGTGAATACACTTGTATTGTTTCAAGCCAGAAGTTTTTGTTAATTGTTATAGTATTCGTGTGCTAATGCAGCTATAATGTTCAATAACATGGCATTAGGCAGTGATAAAGATTTTATACTTTTTGCCTTCCAGTAATGTCCTAGTGAACAATTAGATGACATGAGCTTCTTCAACAGCTAACACCTGGCAAATTATTTGTTACAATCAGTTTTTACACTTCTGTCCTTTATTACACAGACTGCAGAGTTCTTGTGGCCCACAAATGTGTAACTCTGACCCACTGTAAATGAGTCATATGACCCCTATCATTCCATGTTGCAGAACCCAAAGGTGAGTTACTGCTATTATGCATGCTAATCATTACAAATTGTCATATGACAATAGCTGTCCTCATTCAGTTTCAAAAAAGTAAATACTGTCAGGTTGATAGCCTGTAAACCTACTGCATTCAGATGATGTATTTTTCAATCACTAAACTATCTTTTAAATTGGAGACAAAGCTGGGGATTCCATAAGAATAAATTTTATTTTAGAACTTTTCTTCCAACTTCCTTTCTTAATTTTGACAAAAACTTGGAAAAACTTCTGGGATAGATATAACAGTGGAGAGAAAATTCACTAGTTTTAGCATTAAAAAAAACCATTGAAATTCCTACTTCTTTCGCTTGATAGTTATCCTTGATGAATCACATTCATCTTTGAAATAAAGAATTTGATGAAATGATTTTGAAAGTTTCCTTTAGATCCCACATTCTACAATTTTGAGAAATGTTTATTATAGTGATATTTAATATATGGGAATGATAATATTTGCTACTAAAATATCAATTGGTTTAATATTTTCACTTTCTTAAGTTATAATGTTTACTGTTTATGAAGATAGTCTTTTTTAAATTCTAAAATTAACCCATTTATGCTGCTATTTTATAATACATGACATTTGAATTTCAATTGACTTAGGTCATTTACGGAAATAAAGTATAAAATATCAAATTCACATTTAATGGCTAGTTTTGTATTACTATAGTTGGAAGGCAGACATTCACTGAGGAAATTCTGAAACTGTTGGCATTTCCATAGTTTTCTTAGACAAGAAGGAAAATATAACAGTAAGATCGCTCAGAACCTTAGAAGTCATGGAAATACAGTCATCTACTTTGGGAAAGATACACAATATTAGGGAAAAAAACAGTGATAAAAAGCAATTGAAACAGTTATTGAATTACAGAAAATATATCTGCTTATTTGACCTACTTGTAGGAAAGGGAAATAGACGAAGGCAATACTATTATCAGGAAGTAAATTTGTCTAGTATTTACAAAAGCTTCTCCAGAATTATTTGTTAGTTTAAAAGCAAACTCTCAGATACGTGAGCATCACAAATCCAGTAGAAAAAAGTGTCCTACCTATGTTTTATAAAGCCATAAGAGGCTCCAAATTACACTTGAAGAAGTAGCAATTTCTGTTGGCAGGATGCATGAAAAGTGTTAGCCTCATGGGAATCCATTTGTGACAACAGAGCAGAAAGCAGTCCCCTGCTCTGACAATAAAGAAAGTGACAGATAATATAGAAGTAATCAATCTGAAAGGTATAGAATATTTAAACCATGAAATGCCTAAAAAGCCATAAGCAAGATCTTTAAATCAATATAGGATGCTACTGCAATTCAGGGTAATGACTCAAGAATACGAATATCACATTGGTCCCAGAAAGGTTTTGCGTTAAGTCCAGAGCAAGGAGTTAAAATTGCTATGTCTGTGTATTAAAAAAAAAAAAAAGACAGCATTGTTGCATTGCTTTTATAAATGAGAAAAGGAATCGTGCTGATATTTTACAATATCAGAAGTGACTTCAATGACAATCATTTTCTAGCATTTTAACCTGCATTTAACATCCCAAACTATTTGATGAGAACAAAACCACTTTAGTCCATTAAAAGAGGAGTGTTATAGAAAGCATAGGACCTAATATGTTCTTTGGCCTGGTTTTTGTTAGTATTTTATTTAAAATATTCGTAGATGCAAAAAATGTGATTGCTTGGATCTAGGAAACTAAGAGGCAATAAATCACATTTTTTTAAATGTATAGACTAGAAAGTCAAAGGCAAAGTATTCCTTGATTCAATCTGGAAAATCAATCACAGAACTTAAACAGGTATCTGGGAGGAAAGAAATAATGCTACATTCTGGTGCTCTGTGGAACATCTTTTGATTCATCCAAGTACAATAAAATTGATCACGGTAAAAAGAGTAATTATAGACATGTTTAAGACCAAATAAGGTCTTATACATAATTATATTAGTGTTATTGATATGTAGACTTTCTGAATCCAATGTATAATGGATAGAATACTCCTAAGATACATACAGGGATAAGATAATCATAGTTTTTTTTTTCTATAATTAGATCATATGAACTATGGCTAGATGATTTTTTTTGCTACCAGGCTTTGCAGTTAGTGCAAGGAACTGGGAAATCATGTCCAGCTTCTTTCTTTCTTCAGTACATCTTTTAGGAATGACCACAAACACCTGTAGTGGAAATCTTCTCCATCCTGCCTACAATGCCAGCTTTTATCTAAACCTTTCAATTCTAATTATACCACCTTGAACAATTCAGTACATTCTTTTTTTGAGGGGGGGATAAGTGGGGGAGGGTATAGTAGGGGGCATAAATTATAGAGAAATAGAGGAAACAAGACTTATTAATAAAAAAACAGAAAAAAAAGAGGAAACAAACAAACAAACAAACAAAAAGAACTGGCTACAATGCTCTGGAACAGTCCCGCGGTAGAAAAGCAGAATTAAAATCACAAACAGGGCAGTTGACACTACTACTTCTTTACATGCCTATTAATTTTTCTATCTGAGAGATTTATTTTCCCTCTATGGATGATGTCTCCTCATATATTTCAGATTGTTTAAAAGAATCAGGGTTTCCTAGATGAACAGCCATCATGAGCATGCTCCATGTCCCTGATGGTAACCCTAAATGCTTGCTTTTTTTTTTTTTTAAACCAAAGATTTATCTTGAAACATTATGACCATTTTAAAATAAAACTTCCTTGTCTACAATAGAAATAGGCCCTGGTAAAATGCATTTTAAATGCCTCATTGTATGTACAACTAAGCATGAGTCATCACCTTTTCCAATCATTTAAACACTATGAAATCCCTCCCAGTACTTGGGGAATTTCATGCTTCTGAATCCATTCCACATCTGGGTGGACTTGTCTATGCTTCTGACCTTAATGCTCATGCTAGCTCTGTCCACTGGCTCCATCTCTTCATTTTTAATCCACAATAAAATCATCCGCTCCTCTGGCTCTTCTAAAAGAAGACAGTGATCAAGTATTTTCCACCAAATGTTTGTTAGAAACTTGCTTGAGATATCTAATATTTCTGAGAACCAGTCAAAAACATACTATGTGTCTGTAACTTTATTCTTTTCTCTTAATTTTTTTTCCTTTGAAACTAGACCACCAGAAGGTAATGCACCTGAAATTCTCTTGATTACTATCTACTTTCAATGTGATTGATTTCTACTCTTATTATTTCCTTCATGCTACTGATTTTGTGCTAAATTCCTCTTTGTTTTTCTTGAAGTGAAAATTTAGCTTGATGATTTTTACCTCTTTTTTTCTAATAAAAGTGTATAATGCTATGAAGTATAATCTAAGCATAGCTTTAGGTATATCATGCAAATTTTGATATTTCATCTGTTTTATTTTCATTCTAACCTAAATGTCGACATCCCTATTCAATATTAATGCTTGGGATATTTAGAAATTTGTTGCTTAATCTACAGATAGTTAAGGTTTTTCTGGATATTTTAGTATCATTGGTTTAAAATCATATCTATCATGATCAGAAAATATACATTCTACAAATTCATCTGATTTACTGAGGTTTATATTGTACTGTAATGCTGTAATAGTTTGGATCTGAAATATACCCCCAAGGCTCATATATTGAAGGGTTGGTCCCCAATGAAGCAGTGATCAGAGGTGGGGCTCTTGGGAAGTGATTGGATCATGAGGACTATGACCTCATTAGTGGATTGATCCATTGATATATTAACAACTTGAAGGCATTATTGGGGGGGGGGGGTAGAAACCATAGGAGGTGGAGCTTGGTTGGCGGAAGTAGGTCACAGAGGATGATCCCTGAGTATGTCCCTGCTCCTTCTGCCAGTCTCTCTGCCTCCTGTCTGCTCTGAGATGAGCAGTTAGTTTTATTCTGCCATGCCCTTTTGCCATGAGGTGGGGCCAGAAAGGATGAAGCCATGGAGTTGAAACCTCTAAAACCATGAGCCAACATAAATGTGTCCTTCTTTAAGTTGTTTTTCTCAGGTATTTTGTTCCAGCAACAAAATGCTGATTAACACAAATGTATTCTCTATTTAGTTAGAGGTTCTTTGTACAATTGAAAAGGTTGTGTATTTCACAATTGTTAGAACTAGCATCCTATATATCTCAGTGATGTTAAGGCATTGCTGTTAACTACAACTTCTCTAGATTTAGTGACTTTTTTTTGTCTAATTATTCTATTAATTACAGACAGAGAAGCATTAAAATATCCAACTATGATTTTAGTTTACCATTTTTTCCTTTGCTTCTATATTTTAAAGTTTTGTCATGTATTTTGAAGCTTTGTTAGAGACTCACACATATATACCAATCAATTGACCCTTATTATCTTCATGAAATGTCCTTTATCACTAATAATACTCTTTGTCTTAATGTAGATTTTGTCTGATATTAATATGACAGTACTGATTTCTCCACACTTATATCTGCATCCTTTTAGTTTGTCTCTGTATCTTTATAGTCAAAGTTCATCTCATATAGACAATATATATTTGCATTAGTATTTAGTAAACTCTATTTTTATTGCGTATATACTTCTTTTATATTACTCATAGTTCCATATGTTTAATATTACCCTCTACTTAAAGTTCCTATTTTTTCATTCATTACTTCCATCTTTTCTTTATTTCCCTGAATACAATATATTTATAACACCTGTTTTAAAGTTCTTCTCTGAGATTTCATCTTCCCAACCCAGGTCATTTTGTCATCTATTTCTATTGATTGACCTTTACCCTACACAACTACTTTGACCCGAGATGAGAACAGGATGATGGCACTTTCTCTCTTGCATATTTCAGCCTAGAAGTTTTAGACTTCATCAAACACTGGCCAGAAACAAACACATAGTTCCCAGCAAGGGGACTGTAAAATAGCCTGTGTGGGTTTTGGGGAGAGAAAACCACACATAGAGTGAGCAGCAATTGTCAATGTTGTGCTGTTGACCCTTCTGGTTACAAAATGTTTCTTTGCTTCCATTGTGGCACGTCCCCAGGAAGACAAACTGAAATTTCACCTCGTCACTAGCTCAAGTTCAAATTTCAAGGTTTCTGGACAGTATGCAGTGGTCTGTAGACTTGTAAGCTAAGAGCACAGATTATGGCATTTCCTTGGCTTTAGACACTCAAGAGTTTAATGGTGAAATGGGCTAGAATGAAATCAGCAAATGCATTCCAGAAAGAGAAGTCCAGCTGTTCTTGGTCTGTAGCAATTCTGAGACCTTAAAGTCTTACTAGGCCTCGGGGTAGATTAGCTTTTAGATAGGGCCTGATGTGCTCTCTGGAGGAATATCTTGCTCACTGTTCTTCCCGTTTCTAGAAGATTCTTCCAGTTTGGTCATGTCTGAAGTGGCTGTGGTGGAATATGCCTTTATCAGAGCTGCATACTTAATCTTTAAGTTAAGTCTTACCTGTGGAAAGTTGGAAGCCCAAGGACCCAGAAGGCTCAAGTAGTTCAAATAGATAACCACTCCATCCCCTCGAGGGATGCCCCCAAACCCAACAGACTTTCCTTGGTTTGTTTGTCAGGAGTCACACCAGTAATTCCATCGGAGCCATTCTTAAGTTACCATCCTTTGTTTTCATATGGCATACTCAGCTGTCACATTCCAGAGAGAACGTTTCTTTGGTTCCAGTTTTTCCCTGAGGCACTCTGGTTAGAGATGAGTTTTAAAATGTATATGCAGACCACCCTCTAAATCTGATCTTTGTCCTCAAGGCTACATTTTGATGGACCTCTGTCTCCCAAGTGCATTTTCAATTTTATCTCTTACTGTCAGGAGTCTTTGATTACATAATTTCCCCCAAATTAATGCTTTCATTCAGATATACTAAATATTCAATATTTAAGATATTGAATATTTGCCAGACACTGTTGGTAGCAACCAACCTATGCTCACTGCCTTCGGTTTTCCAAAATTTAGAGCTCTTTGCTCACAGGATTGGCATTAGGTGTTTTCACAGCAAACAGCACAATTGAATATCCATATCTGATACAGCTGTTGATCTTTAGTAGGTGATCATGATCTAAATCATCATCTTTTCAGCCTCCAGCAGACTACTCATCAAATACCACAAATTTTAAGTTTTTTGTTCTTGTTGTTTTAGGTGTGTTTTCAACAGCAGTTACCCACTTATCACATCAGTTTTTAGAATTACTCAGGATAAGTTAGGCTGCACTTCAGTAACAAATTTCCAAATCTCAGTGGCTCAAGTGTACTAATGAATATTTCTAGTTTACAGAAGTTCACTGGGTCTCTGCAATTCTATAGGGTGGTTCGTCTTCCCCTATGTTCATCACCTACTCAACAGAACTAGTCTCTTAGCCCTTCCTAATTGCAATGGGCAAGGAGATAGAAGGCTTCCCATAGGTATTTGGTAAGCAGTCAGTGTCTCCCACAAGTGCTATTATAATTCTGAAAAATGTGGACAGTCAATATGGTGTTTTTTGATGGTCTAGGTAGATTCAAAGTGTACCGAACACATTAAAGTATACTTAAAATTAAAAAGGACCATAATATTCTCAGCAAGAAGGCTATATTAATAAGGCATAAGTTAGGGAATTAGTGGAGATATTGCATACACATGAATGTTCCTGGAGCTCGGAAAATAGTGTTAGTTAAAACACTTTTTAAAATATACTTTTTTAAAACAGAAGGTGTTTGAGAATAAAAAAAGGTGTTATATTAGTTTGGAAGAAATAGAAATTTTAGGAATGGAATCATGAAAAATCTTTGATTGGTAGAAAGGAACCAGAGGGTAGAGACTATGACACAAACTAATTTAAACTAGTTTTTAAAACAATTGGTCCAACCCTTTTAAAAATATTTCAAATCAAGAATCATTATATGTTTGGAAATCAAGTTTAAGATTATCAGATATAAAACTGGCCAATTTTGTATGATTTGATATGAAGTATTCCCGCCGAAAGCTCATGTGTTAGAAACCTCATATCCAATGTCACAATGTTCAGAGGTGAAGTGATTAGATTATGAAAGGAGTAACCTCACCAATAAAATTGTCTCAGAAGCACTTCTAAGTAGATACTTTATATTGGGCTTTAATATAAGATCTTAGATTAATACCTCTGGAGGAAAGAATTCCCTGGTTAAAGAAATGTGTTTGAGGTTCCTGCCATTTGGTTCCAGGCTTTGTTCCCATGTTTAGGATCCTGGCTATAACTATAGGCAGGTAGAGCATGGCTTCAGGAAGTAGGTCACTAGGGGCATGGCCTTGGGGACTATGTCTTATCTCTCCCCCCCCCCCATGCTTCTGGGATGTGATGAGCTAAACAGCTTTTCTCCGATATACCCTTCCACTATGATGTTCTGCCTCAGCTTGGCCCCAGAGCAATAGAACCTCTGAAACCATAAGTCGAAATACACTTCCTCCTCTAAATTATTCTTGTGAAGTATTTTGGTCAGAGATAGTTAATCAAAGCTGACTAACACACTTGTCTATCAAAATAAGGAGTTCTTTGAACACTAGGCTAAAGAGTATGGGGGCCACACAGAAATAAAATAATGGGGTAATACTTTGGCACACGGCTTTTGGTAGCAGAATGCTTTCACTCACATCCTGAATTTTCCCTCTTCCAGTAATGGTAACTCAAGATTTTTTTGTATTATACATAAAATAATAAACAGTGCCTGGTTCTTAAGTTCTCAGTAAATTATTAATAGCCTTTGAAAGAAGTTCATGTAAGAAGTAATAAGGGATAGTGGTCTTGGTAGTGGGCCAGCAGTCAGTTCTTGATGCTGTTATTCTAGGACAAGCTTTCGATTTTTGTTGTGCTCACATGCTTTTTCCCCGAGTCTTTTCATAACGTTTCTTTAGATATTGCTTTTACTCTGATGACTTTCTGTTATTTAGGCAGTTTTAGACCTGATATGATTTTCCCCTAAACTATTTCAACAATTATTTCATCCCATCTTTTCCCCATTAGAAATTTGACAGCATAAGTAGAAGAAGGGCATAAGCAACTGAGATTATGGAGGGAATAAAGCATACAATTTGGTGGCTTTCATTATCATCACTTTGTTCTGCTTTTTCTGGACATACCAAGAGTGGAGTTGGAAAAGATAATTCATCTATTAAGTCCAGATACTTTTACTAACTCCATAAAATAATAATAATATCATTCTTGTTTTATAACTCCTGCCTATTAATCTACATGTGACCCATTAGAATGCCATATTAAAATATTGTGCCATTTAAGGATAAATCTTGGAAAGAGCAGGCATGTAAAATAGGACAAATTTAAGGAAAGCAAAATAAAATCACAAATGACATCTAGTGAAAAAACCTTGAAAGGGAATTGTCTTTAATTAGTTCACAGTTGGAGATTGTTCATACTGCTTATTTTAGTTAAGTCTTTCATTTGAGGAGAAACAAGCTATTTAACTTTCAGGATGCTTGCGGGTAGTTGGGGAGCAGCTTGAATCTCCTGTCTTATTGAATAAACCTCTGTCCTCAATATAGTATAACTTTGGTGGGGAAAATATTACCCACAAAATATGATAACCTATTGGGTATTGTTACACTGTAACAACAACAATGAAAAAACAAAGGTAATTTGGTAAACTAATCTCATAGCTTGGATAATGTGTGTGGGTCATCAATACTTCTTTTAATCAATAAAATTGTCTCAGAAGCACTTCTAAGTAGATACTTTCTATTGGGCTTTAATATAAGATCTTAGATTAATACCTTTGGAGGAAAGAATTCCCTGGTTAAAAAAATGTGTTTGAGGTTCCTGCCATTTGGTTCCAGGCTTTGTTCCCATGTTTAGGATCCTGGGTTGCTCAGCTGTGCAAGACCTGAAGCTCCCCAGGGAGCAGGTCTGGCTACTGAGCACCAGGAAATGGTATATCCAAGATGGTGGCCCAGAGGGAGGCAGCATTCTGTGTCACTCCATGACCTGAGACTCAAGAAGTGAGAATGCTTCTTTTCTGCCACTGTTATTCCTGCTTCCATACTGGAATCATGGCCACCGTGCCTTGCAGGGCTCCAGCCTTCAGCATCAGAGTAGGTCTCCCAACTACTGGGTGGCCAAGCAGGACCATTGGCATCAGCACCAGCGCAAAACTTTGGGCCACCCACCTGAGCAGAATTCCTGGACGCAGCTCTCACGCAGGACACCCTGCAGCAACTCATACACAGGATCTCCAGCTGCCACTCCTGTGTGGACCCCATCAACTAACCTGGGGCTTCTCCAGTTGCCTCCTCTTGGGACTCTGCAGCAACGGAGATAGTCTCCTACAAGCTGTAGCACCAGGGAATTGCACACAACCTCTGAAGACAGCCACAGCCACATGTTGCATGTCATAGACACAGTCTCTGAACTTATTATCCAACACCATTGCCCAATTTCCCCCCACCCAACTTGACAACCCATTGCTGAAGTTAATGCCTCCATCTTGGGTCACTTTTAACGCCATCTTTAGTTGGGGCAACTCCCAGTTTGGAACTCTGGCTGGACAGGTACCCTGTTTCCAACTAGCCCCCTCTCCCCAGCAGTGCTAACCTGGCACAGTGAATGCTCAATAACAACAACAAAAACAACAACAAAACAGCTCTCAGCAGGGCAGATGTAGAATGCACCCAAAGTTCCACACACAAGAGCCCCAGAGAGAAAGATCCCTTATTAGGAAGCAGTAAGGGAGAGGTTGAGTGTGATATAATTTAGAGACTAACAGGAACTGGGAGGTCTTTAGATGAGATAAGGAGATAGAACCAGGTGCTCACATAATAGGAGCAGGCCCCAAAAGAGATCTTTGAGGTGCAGTCTCCCTTCAGGGACTGGTGGGTGCCACACCCCACTTCCAGGTGCCCTCCACCCAGGAACAACCCTCTATCCTTGGTTACCTTCACTATCCTGAGGGCAGAGATACCAGCTAACAACAGACAACCCCACCTATTGGATGAGAAGGGAAGCAGGAAAGATATTGATCTCCAACTAAACAATCCCTCTTTCTACATTTGAGAT
This sequence comes from Spermophilus citellus, assembly GCF_964194105.1. Classification (NCBI taxonomy): domain Eukaryota; kingdom Metazoa; phylum Chordata; class Mammalia; order Rodentia; family Sciuridae; genus Spermophilus; species Spermophilus citellus. The sequence continues at coordinate 92,053,002 of NC_138198.1, read as the reverse complement.
GTTTTTTCCCTCTCTTTTCTCCTGTCCTCACATCCCCAACATATGTGAAACTAAGTACTTTGCATGAATTAGGATATTGAGGTCTGAGACAACTGAATAGTATATTACAGTGATGTTGTGTATCCTTTTTTTGTTGTTTTTCTCCAATTTTTACTATTTTAACATTTTTAATTTTTCTTAATATATGTTTTTATGTACTCTAGTATCTTCTCTCTTACTTGTCTACCCAAAATTACTTCCTCTCTATTCTCCTGCTACTAACCTTCTTCTTTAGATTTCTCTTTTACTCTTCCTAAGATATAATAACTCTATATCCTCACCTCCTTCCTCCTCAGCATATCTTTCTACATCTCACCCCCGGTTGTTTGTCCACCGTCATAAACTGTAAACCCTTTTACAAACCTACTGATTATATTGTAGATAATAATTGAACTCACCATTTCTATATATTGTAACTAAACTGTAAACATTTATAAGCAACATATGTTTCTAGGTGGTATATTGTTTATATTGGGGTCTGTTAACATTATCCTTCCTCTCAAAGGAGAGGTATTGGAATCCTACAGGGGCACTATAAGTCAATAGGGTAAAAATGGTAATGCCTTGGATCCACAGTGCTAGAAAGGAAGACACACAATCAACACGAAAAGACAAGGGAACAAAGTGCCCCCAAACAAATCAAGATACCACATTATTAAAATCCATGGCCAGCACAGCAGATTTAGAAGGAGATTAGGATATATATAATTAAAATGTTCTGTGAATTAAAGGATAATATAAGAAAGCAAATACAGGCAGCAAAAGATCATTTTGACAAAGAGCTACATAAACAAATACAAGAAGCAAAAGTTTACTTCAATAGGGAGATAGAGGTTCTAAAAAAAAGAACAGAAATCCTTGAAATGAAAGAAAGAATAACCAAATTAAAGGCTGAATAGAAAACATCACCAACAAATTAGACCACTTGGAAGACAGGATCTCAGACAATGAAGACAAAATATATAATCTTGAAAATAATGTAGAGCACAATGTGAAAATCATAAGAAACCATGAACAGAACATTCAAGAAATATTGGATAGCATAAAAAAACCAAATTTAAGAGTTCTTTGGATAGAGGAAGGTATAGAGTGCCAAACCAAAGGGATGAACAATCTATCCAATGAAATAATATCAGAAAATTTTCCAAACATGAAGAACAAATTGGAAAACCAAATTCAAGAGGCTTACAGGATGCCAAATGTACAAAATCACAACAGATCCATACCAAGGCACATTATAATGAAAATGCCTAACATACAGAATAAGGAGAGAATATTAAAAGCCCTAAGAGAAAGGAATCAGATTACATATTGGGGAAAACCAATTAGGTTTTGTGCATATTTTCAACCCAGACCATGAAAACTAGAAGAAGATCTTGGAACAACATATCAAGCTTTGAAAGAAAATGAATGCCAACCAAGAATCTTGTATCCAGCAAAATTAAGCTTTATATTTGATGATGAAATAAGAACATTACATGATAAAAAAAGTTTTAAAAAAAGAATTTATAGCTAGAAAACCTGCACTACAGAATATCCGTGGCAAAATGTTCTATAAAGAAGAAATGAAAATCAGCAGAGGGAGATATTACACTAAAGGAAAAACTAAGCAAAAGAAAAACCAAGTCAAGTCAAAAAAACAAAAATTGCTGGGAATACAAATCATGTTTCAATAATAACCCTGAATGTTAATGGCCTAAACTCACCAATCAAAAGACATAGGCTAGCTAATTGGATATTAAAAAAAAAAAAAGACCCAACAATATGCTGCCTCCAAGAGACTCATCTCAAGGGAAAAGACATCCTCAGACTGAAGGTGAAAAGTTGGGAAAAATCATACCACTCACATGGACTGTGTAAGCAAGAAGGGGTTTCCATCCTCGTATCAAATAAAGTAGACTTTAAAGTTAGTCAAAAGGGACAAAGAAGGATATTTCATACTGCTAAAGTAAACCATACACCAACAAGACATAACAACTATAAATACATGTGCCCTAAACAATGGAGCATCTATATTTATCAAACAAATTCTTCTCAAGTTCAAGAGTCAAATTGATCACAACACAATAATCCTGGGTGATTTTAACACACCTCTTTCATCACTAGATAGATCTTCAAAATCAAAGATGAACAAAGAAACTACAGAACTCAATAATATAATCAATAGCTTAGACTTACTGACATATATAGAATATTTCATCCTTCAACAAGCAAATACACTTTCTTCTCAGCAGTACATGGATCCTTCTCTAAAACAGACCATTTATTATGCCACAAAGCAACTCTTAACAAATACAAAAAATTAGAGATATTACCCTGCATTCTATTAGAGCACAATGGAGTGAAATTAGAAATCAATGACAAAATTAAAAAAAAAAAAAAACTACTCCAACACCTGGAGACTAAATAATATGCTACTGAATGAACAATGGGTTGCAAAAGACATCAAGGAGGAGATTAAAAAATTCTTAGAGGTAACTGAGAACACTGATACAACATATCAAAATCTCTGGGACACTATGAAAGCAGTTCTAAGAGTAAAGTTCCTTGCTTGGAGTTCATTCCTTCAAAGAAGAAAATGTCAACAAATAAATGACCTAACATTACATCTCAAAGCCCAAGAAAAAGAAGAACAAATCAACACTAAGAGTAGTAGAAGACAGGAAATAATTAAAATCAGAGCTGAAATCAATGAAGTTGAAACAAAAGAAACAATTTTAAAAATTGGCAAAACAAAAAGTTGGTTCTTAAAAAAATAAATAAAATTGATAAACCCTTAGCCATACTAACAAAGAGAAGGAGAGGGAAAACTCAAATTACTAACATATGTGGGAAAAAGGAAATATCACAACAGACACTACAGAAATGTAGAAGATAATTAGAAATTATTCTGAAAATTTGTACTCCCATAAAGTAGTAAATATCGAAGGCCTTGACAAATTTCTAGAGTCATATGATTTGCCTGAATTTAATCTGGATGATATACACAATTTAAACAGATCAATTTCAAGCAATAAAATAGATGCCATCAGAAGCCTAACAACCAAGAAAAGTCCAGAACCAGATGGAAATACAGCGGAGTTCTACATGGCTTATAAAGAAGAAGTAATACCTATACTCTTCAAATTATTTCATGAAATAGAAACAGAGGGAACACTTCCAAACTCACTCTATGAGGCCAGTTATCACCCTTAATCTAAAACCAGGCAGAGACACATCAAAGAAAGAAAAATTCAAACCAATAGTTCTAATGAACATAGATGTAAAAATTCTCAGTAAAATTCTGGCAAATCGAATACAAAAATATATCAAAAAGATAGGGCACCATGATCAAGTGGGGTTCACCCTAGGGAGGCAAGGTTGGTTGAACATATGGAAATCAATGGTATATAAATTCATCACATCAATAGACTTAAAGATAAGAACCATAAGATCATCTCAATAGATTCAGAAAAAGCATTTGACAGAATATAGCACCCATTCATGTTCAAAACACTAAAACACTAGGGATAACAGGAACATATCTCAACATCATAAAAGCTAAACCCCAGGCCAACATCATTCTAAATTGAGAAAAATCGAAAGCATTTCCTCTAAAAACTGGAACAAGATGGGGATGCCCTCTTTCACCACTTATATTTAACATACTTCTTGAAACACTGACCAGAGCTATTAGATGAAATAAATTAAAGAAATATGGATAGGACAAGAAGAACTCAAATTAGCACTATTTGTTGATGATATGATTCTAAACCTAGAAGACCCAAAAAAATTCCACAAGAAAACTTCTAGAACTAGTAAATGAATTCAGCAAAGTAGCAGGATACACAATCAATACCCATAAATCAAAGGCAATTCTGTATATCAATGACAAATCCTCTGAAAGGGGAATAAGGAAAACTACCCTATTTACAATAGCCTTAAAAAAATAAATAAAATACCTGGGAATCAACTTAACAAAAGAGGTGAAAGATCTATACAATGAAAAGTACAGCACACTAAAGAAAGAAATTAAAGAAGACCTTAGAAGATAGAAAGATTTATCTTGTTCTTGGATAGGCAGGATTAATACTGTCAAAATTACCATACTACCAAAAGTACTGAACAGATTTAATGCAATTCCAATCAAAATCTCAATGACATTCATCATAGAAATAAAAAAGCAGTCATGAAATCCATATGGAAAAATAAGAGACCCAGAATAGCTAAAGCAATCCTTAGCAAGAAGAGTGAAGCAGGTGGCATCACTACAGAGCAATAGTAACAAAAACAGCATGGTATTGGCACCAAATCAGACTGGTAGACCAATGGTACAGAATAGAGGACACAGAGACAAACCCACATAATTGCAGTTAACTTATGTTAGACAAAGGGCCAAAAACATACATTGGAGAGAAGATAGCCTCTTCAACAAATGGTGCTGGAAAAACTGGAAATCCGTATACAGCAAAATGAAATTAAAACCCTTGCTCTGACCATGCACAAAACTTAACTCAAAGTGAATCAAGGACCTAGGAATTAAACCAGAGACAATGTGCCTATTAGGAGAAAAAGTAGGCCCAAATCTCCATCATGTGGGATTAGGTCCCAACTTCCTTAATAAGACTCCTGTAGCACAAGAATAAAATCGGGAATCAATAAATGGGATAGATTCAAACTAAAAAGCTGCTTTTCAGCAAAAGAAACAATCAGTGAGGTGAATAGAGAGCCTACATCTTGGAGCAAATTTTTACTGCTTGCACATCAGGTAGAGCACTAATCTCTATGGTATATAAAGAACTCACAAAGCTAAACAAAACAAAACAAAACAAAATAACAGCCCAATCAATAAATGGGCCAAGGACCTGAACAGACACCTCTTAGAAGATGATATACAATCAATCAACAAATATATGAAAAATGTTCAATATCTCTATCAATTAGAGAAATGCAAATCAAAAGTACTCTAAGATTTCATCTCAATCCCGTCAGAATGGCAACTATCAAGAATACAAACAGCCGGATCCTAGAGCCTAAACATGGATGCTGGGGAACTTTGAACCCGGGGGGCTTAAACATGGACGTGCACCTGAGGCACTTCTGGATTCTACGGCCTAAACATGGATGTGCGCCTGAGGAACTTCCGAATCCGGGAACCTAAACATGGACGTGCACCTTTGAAACTTCTGGATCCAGATCCGGGGGCCTAAACATGGATGTCTGAGCAACTTCCGGATCTGGGAGCCTAAACATGGATGTGTGCCTGAAGAACTTCTAGTTGCTATGGCCTAAACATGGAGGACTGATGAATGTCCAGATCCGGGGGCTTAAACATGGACGTTCGCTTGAGGAACTTCCGCATCCGAGGGCCTAAACATGGATGCCTGAGGCATTTCCGGATCCTAGAGCCTAAACATGGATGCTGAGGAACTTCCGGATCCAGGGGCCTAAATAGGATGTGTGCCTCAGGAACTTCCGGATCCGGGAGCCTAAACATGGATGCCTGAGGCATTCCAGATCCTGGGGCCTAAACATGGACGCCTGAGGCACTTCCGGATCTGAGGGCCCAAAGATGGACGTGCACCTGAGGAACTTCTGGATCCGGGTGCCTAAACATGGATGTGTGCCTCAGGAACTTCCGGATCTGGGAGCCTAAACATAGATGTCTGAGGCATTCCAAATCCTGGGGCCTAAACATGGATGCCTGAGGCACTTCCGGATCCTAGAGCCTAAACATGGATGTTGGGGAACTTCCGGACCCAGGGGCTTAAACACGGACGTGCACCTGAGGAACCTCCAGATCCATGGGCCTAAATATGGACACCTGAGGAATTTCTGGATATGTGGGCCTAAACATGGTCACCTGAGGAACTTCCAGATTCTAGAGCCGAAACATGGATGTGCACCTGAGTCACTTCTGGATGCTACGGCCTAAACATGGATGTGCGCCCGAGGAACTTCCGGATCCAGGCACCTAAACATGGACATGTCCTTGGAACTTCTGGGTCCTTGTGCCTATAAAGGGCAAGGCGTGACTCTCAGAAGGGACGTGGTCCATGAAGGGGAGCTGAGTATGGGGCCTGTTTGGGGGTAGACTGAGCTGTTGCACCCTGAACTTGAATGTGACGGTGGCCTCATTTCCCGGCCTTCCCCTGGGTGTCACTTCCTCCCCTTCAAGGCAGTGCCCGGGAGGAAGTGAGACTAGGAGCAGGGGCCAGGCCCTGAGGAAGGACACAGTCTTTCTCCTCACTTAGTCAGGTGCCCAGCCTGGCTGGGGACGGGGACATCTTATGACACTAGCTGCCTCCTGCATCCCTGCCCCAGGACCTCAGGGACCACAGGCAGGGAGTCGTTGACATGATTCTCCCCTGGCCATTGACCCTCAGCCCCGGGGTCTTCCCAGGGAGAGCTCTGCCTCCCAGAGGGTCAGGGGGCCCCTGTGATCTGCTGCTCCTTACCCACTGTCATCCTGGGCAAGCACAGGTCAGGACACCAGACGCTACTGAGAGTGACATCTCCTGGATGGGTGGTTGGGACTTTGCCTCTGTCTCCAGTCCTCAGACACCAGATGATCCCCCCCAGAGACAGAAAATAACCCCACACTGCCCAAGACTTATTTTTAAGCTTTGGGTTCTGAAATTTTCCTGCTGCCACCTTCTTTGTGAAGCCAGTTTTTCAACAGAGACAATATTCCAGGGGCAGGGGGCAGGGGACAACAACATGGAGTCAATCAAACCAAGCGGACACATCTGGTCCTCCCAGAGAAATCTGGATTGGAGGGAGAACAGCCATTCTCAACTGGCGAAATAGTGAAGTTCCCTTGTCCTTATTTTGTGTAAGCAAAATAAACAATCTGATATTAACTCATCAGATTATTTTTTGATGAGTGCTTGGCTCATAGGAAAACTGATTCTGTTTTATGGAATGAAGTGTTACCTGATTTTAAAATTAAAAATGAAGCCAATTAGGATTGTTAAAAAAATAAAAATAAAAAATATAAAAGCTCTCATTATATATTCAGAGAGATAAGTGAAGACATCCAATGACTGAGGATGTAGTTCAGTGGTACAGTGCACACTCCACATGCACAGGGCCAAGGTTCAACTTCTTGCACTAAAAAGAAAAAAATTAAAAAGCAAATATTCCAAGCATGAAACAAAAATAATTTGCTATATGAAAAAGGGAACATTCAGAGAACAAAAAGTTCTTCAAAATTCAATAGATTATAATAGACATTAAAACTCCTACAGTAACCAATCTGGAAAGCAGTATGGAGATTCCTTGGAAAACTTGGAATGGAATCACCATTTGACCCAGCTATCCCTCTCCTCAGTCTATACCCAAAGGATTTAAAAACAGCATACTCCAGTGACGCAGCCACATCAATGTTTATAGCAGCACAACTCACAATAGCTAAATTGTGGAACCAATCTAGATGCCCCTCAATAGATGAATGGATAAAGAAACTGTGGTATATATACACAATGGAATATTACTCAGCATTAAAAAAAGAATAAAATCATGACATTTGCAGGTAAATGGATGGAGTTGGAGAATATTGTGCTAAGTGAAGTAAGCCAATCTCAAAAAACCAAAGGCCTAATGTTTTCTCTGATAAGTGGATGCTGATCCATAATGGGAGAAATGGAGGAAATTTGGATAGGGCAAAGGGGAGGGAGGGCAAGGGAGAGGGCATGGGGGTGGGAAAGATAGTGGAATGAGATGAACATCATTACCCTAGGTACATGCATGAAGACACGAATGGTGTGACTCTACTTTGTGTACAACCAGAGAAATGAAAAATTGTTTTCCATATATGTACTATGAATTGAAATGCATATCATGTATATCAAATTAGAATAAATAAATACATTTTAAAAAATAATACAAACAACAATAAGCATTGGCAAAGATGTGAGGAACAAGACACACTCATATATTGCTGGTGGGACTGTAACTGGTGCAGCCAATCTGGAAAGTTGTATGGAGATTCCTTAGAAAACTGGGAATAGAACCACCATTTGACCCAGCTATCCCTCTCCTCAGTCTATACCCAAAGGATTTAAAAACAGCATACTACAGGGACACAGCCACATCAATGTTTATAGCAGCACAATTCACAATAACTAAGCTGTGGAACCAACCTAGATGCCCCTCATTAGATGAATGGGTAAAGAAAATGTGGTATATATTCACAAAAGAATATTACTCAGCAATAAAAGAGAATAAAATCATGGCATTTGTGGGTAAATGGATGGAGTTAGAAAAGATAATGCTAAGTCAGCCAATCCCCAAAAACCCAATGCCAAATGTTTTCTCTGATATAATGTGGTTAATTCATAATGGGGTTGGGAGAGGGAGCATGGGAGGATTAGATGAGCTCTAGATAGGGCAATTGGGAGGTAGGGGAAGGGAGGAATTGGGGGGGGGTAAAAAAGATGGTGGAATGAGATAGTCATCATTACCCTAAGTACATGTATGAAGACATAAATGGTGTAAATATACTTTGTATACAACCAGATATATGAAAAATTGTCCTCTATATGTATAATATGAATTATATTCTGTTCTGTCATATATAACAAATTAGAATTAAAAATTTTAAATAAAAAAGATGTGTTTAAATTTTCTATGTAAAGATCATAAGGAATGGGAGAAACTGATATACTAATACTTTGCTTATTAAGTTTTATAAACAAATATGGCACATTCAGAAAAAGAATGACATTTTTACAATATTCAATAAAGCTGCTACTTTGCTGAAACCTGGATTTGTAATATATTTCTAAACACTGCTTCTTCTGTATTTCCTGTAAGTTCTAGGTATTCCTATATAACATATAATAATTTTGGAGAGCTCTATTTAATCTGGGAGTTGATGGCAGCAAAGGCATTTAACCTGAGTTGGCTCCAGTATGTCTGAAGCTGCACTGTGGAATGTTAGCTCTCTCTTCTCCATAACATTTATTTAATTACAGTCTATTCACAAAAAAAAGGTTTATTTTGGCTCACAATTTTATCTTTGTAAGTTGATTATTTTAGGTATTTGTCATAGTAACAGAAAGTTGCTAGCATAGATACTTTGATTTCTTAGTCTCAAATCTATCTATATTCTCAAAATTTACTTAAGACATACTGTTTGTTGGTGAAGACTATCTCACATAATACTCTGCACAATGCCAGCTTCCTACTTTGATTTTTAGTTAGGAATCTAATGTCCCTATTTGACTCTTTCAATGATTCTGTATGTCCTTCTCGAATCCCAATACTGTATCCTTCTCTTTATGTCTTGTTTTCTGTAATCTCTGGAGGAATATAGTAATATAATAGAAAAAATTTACTAGGCTTCAAGTAGTAAAAATATTACACTTTCATTCCAAATGTGGACCCTATGATATTTTATGTGTAACTCCCTCTAATACTCTCATCCAGGTGAGAAAATAAAGGAAAAAGAAGGTCTTCTATTGAGAAACATTGCTTTCACTGTTTTAGGAGGTTTGAATGTTAGCCAAAACTAAAATAAAATACACGATTAAATGTCTACTTTTTCACAGAAATGTTTAATCTCAATCTGTTTGTGCAATACCAAGTCTCGCTACATCTTGAAATCTTATGTGCTCTTCTTTCATTCTGTCATCAAATTCTTTCCCAGTGATTCATGAATTTGCCCCTTCCTTTCTCTTTCCCTCACCACCAAGAATAAGGTTCTCATAACCAACCCTTTAGCTAGACTTCTGAACTTAATTTCCAGCACTTCTTTTCCAACTGCTCATTCTGCATCAAACCCCAGAGTACTCTTCTGTCTTCCACATTTTATTCATGAAACCGCAGTGTTCAGAGTCTTATACTGACTGAGCATTGCCTACAAAGAAGGACAAATTACCTTTGAATGCAGTGGAGGGGCTTCCATGTTCAAGCTCAGGGTTTCCCAACCTTGGCACTCTTGACATTTGGGGCAAGATAAGCTTTTACTGTGGAAGTCTGTCCTTGGTGCCATATACCTCTACTCAGGAGCATCCGTCCAGTTGTGTCCATCAAAAATGTCTTCAGATAGTCCCTAAAATCCCTTGGGTGGGGAGGACAAAACCATTCCCAGGTGAAAGGCATCATTTTGCATCCACTTAACTTCTGTATTAGTTAGAATTATGATCCGTGTCACGTATTGAGACAAACTGAATAACTGTAGTTTAAAACACAGAAGGTATTTGTTTACTTGTACTGATAGGAGTTTATAGCTGAGAAGTTGCTGGGCCTTATGCTCAGTAATAGTAAGACATCTCTGAGATTCTCTTGGCATTTTCCCCTTCAGATTCAGTTATCATCTCCTCTTTGACATGAAATGGAGGAGGTTATGGAATAGGAAAGGGAAACTTGTATTTACCTCTCATTGACCAAAATGGTGTTTCGTGACCCACAATAATTTCAAGGGGACCTGGATCTATACTACATCCAGGAAAAGGAGGAGATGTGAAGGAGGTGAACCATAGAGTCTAACATGCATGAATATCACATCTTCCTCATATTGGGGACAAACAGTTTTAGAAGCTTAAAGCAAAATGCCCCAAATCTTATTGTTTAATAATGTGTATTTAAAAATAAATATTAACCACTTATTTCTTGCTCAATATTTTCAGTGTTCATAATCTGTTCAGCTGAATTTTAGTTTTATGTATACCCTGTTAAATTGCTAAGATGTCTTCTAGAATTCTGTCATGTTCTTAGACTTATATAAGTCAATTTTAAAAATTTGACCTACATATTTTACTTCTATGTAATATTGACACCTAATTAAGGAGCTTTCATTTTTATATAATTTCCATAGTATTTTTAATATAACTGAAGGAAAGTCGCCTGCAGAGTATTTATATCATTATCATATTAATTTAAGTTATTCTTTTAAATATATTCATTTACAAATGTACATTACATGGAAACAGACCAGTGAGAGAAAAATATTTATAAAACCCAAGTTAGTTTGTATAATACTAAGTATCAAATTTTATTTTATCCAAAAAATAGTGGCTACATATATTTCTAGAACATGAATTATTCATTCATATGTATAAGTGATCAACACATCTCCTGGAAATGAAGGGGAGATATAGTCTAAATCATATGCTAAATAAATAAAAAGTAAATAAATAAAACTTTATTTATTTAGCATATGATTTAGAGTAAATGATTTTTTTAACCTGGCTCATAATTTTATTTTTTTATTTTTAAAAATTTTAATTTGTTATATATGACAATAGAATACATTATAATTCATATTACACATATAGAGCACATTTTTTAATATCTCTGGTTGTACATAAAGTAGAGTCACATCCTTCGTGTCTTCATACATATACTTAGGGTAATGATGACCATCGCATTCCACCATCTTTCCTATCCCTATGTCCCCTGCCTTCCCCTCCTCTTTTCCTGCTTTGCCCTATGTAGACTTCATTTAATCCTCCCATTGCCCCCCACCGCTCACCCTGCCGCATATTATGAATCAGCATCCTTAAATCAGAGAAATCATTTGGAATTTGGTTTTGGGGGATTGGCTCATTTTAGAGTAAATAATTTTTTTTTGGTATGAAAACAAATGATGTGATTCTACATAAATTGTAGAGTTTGCATAAAGTTTGCTAAATTTGATTAATATCATTTATATATTTTGTTATGATAATAGAAGCAGATTAAGTGGAGACTAATCAGAATGACTTTATCAAAACCTTTTCAATATAGTATCTAAATACTCAATTTTTCACATATACATATATCCATAGGTACACGTGTCTGCTAAAACAAAGGTTTATCTGAGTATGTAAAGTACACATGCACATGTATAAGTTACCACATTCAGTAAATTACCCTTGAGGTTTTTCATTTTGTTTTACTGCCAATGTGATATAGGTACTTCTGTCAAACTTTTCATGTAATACTTCTTATTCTTATTAAAAGTAAAATAAATCCCCGAGTCTTTGTTAAGGCACAAAACTCAGGAGTGCTATTTTACTTAGCAAATTGAAAAGGATCTCTTTCTCACTTCTCATGCTGATGGGGATAACCATTAATAAGTAATTGATACCCAAAGAATTGAATAACTGATCTTTAGCCACTGACTATCTCCCAGAGGTTTAGAATACCAGCATAGCAGAGCATAGCACTCGTATGTCAGGGATTCATATCTAGCACCAATGTTTGGTGGATGTAAATGGCAATGCTTTTTGCCTTTCACATATATTTTCCCATTTTGAAACCAGGCTAGGCATGGTTATTTCTCTTTTATAGTTGTGCACCTTCAAATACCTACAGATAAGTGACTGGCACAAACAAAAGCAAGTGGCTGGAGAATAGGTTCTAACTATTCACCTCATACTCTTCTCATTATATTACTGAATTACAGAGACGTTCAAATCGTTCCTTATGTAGAGAAAGAGACTGGGACTGAAACGCAGGGGACCTGTGTTCTGGGCATGGCGCCCGTTAATTGCCCAAGTGATTTTGGCTTGTGATTCTTTCACCTTCTATTTGGCCAGTAGCTATATCTATGATGGCAACATTCTTAATTTAGCTTATGTATAAACAGGGATGTAGAAACTAAATCCACCTGATTTGCTATGGAAATTGGTTGTCTAAAGTAGAAACCACATATCCATTGAGGAGGAAGTCTAGTAAATTAGTTGATGCCTGGAAATAATTGCTTTTCCAGATGGGCTTATAATGGATTTATGAAGTATAAATAGAACATAAAACACAGTTACCTAGATTAAAGATGAAAAGGTTTTGAATCTTTGTATACATAGAGCAAACATCAGTTCATATTAGATGAGATTCTTTCCAAGGAATGGAATGATGAAATAAATGATGGAATTCACGTATTTATAATACAAATACATAAATGCTAAAACAGAGGTTTACATCAACTTTAACATTAATTCATTTAAGGCTAGTCTTCTTAAAACCTATTTTCTTATAAAATATTTTGTTTAACCTTAAACTACATTTTTTGAAAACAGTTTAAATTATACAAACCCAATATAATATTGGCTTTAAAATATGCTTACACATGATAATTACTGGCATAATAAATGCTCAGTGAATGTTGCTGAATGGACTGAGTGAATTAATGAAATCCATCCCATGGAGAAATAAACATTTTAATTTCTTTCATCATTTTTGTATTGGAACAGAAATAGAAATATTTCAAACTTCCAAATTAATCTTCTTTCTCTCAGGCTCTTGTTCTTACTCTCTTTTTTCTCATTTAAATTGGTCCCAAGCAAAAGCATGTTGCCTTAATTATGTCTGCTAAATTATATGCACATAGATTTGAGATCTGGGATATAGTCTCTGCTGCTGTAGCCTCCACACCTAAAAATTAGCTTGGCACATACTAGGTGCTTAAAAAATAATATGTGAACTATACATTAAATGGTCACTTGTTGAATTTTAAACATTGATCAAATTTTCTTCATTTGCCCCTTGGCTCTTCTACAATAAGCTTTCTTTAATAATAATTGTGTATCTTCAAGTTTATTGAGAGCTAGTTATTTCTTATAAAAATAGGAGACCACTAAAGAAAATGAATGAAATTACATATTACCAAACTTGAAATTTTTTGAGTGTCCTGTTTCCAAAATGAAGTCACACTTAACTTTAACAGTGAAATTAAATGACCCCAAGCCTTTTTCCTGTGGGCCACATACATATATGTTAATCTTCTTTCCATGGTGTTCCTCTGGGATCTTGCTAAATCAAACACCCCTTCCCCCAGAGGCTTACTACTCAGTTTAAGGGGTCACCTCTGGATGTTTTCACCCTGAAGAGGGAAAATCAAAATCTGATAGACAGCTCCAGTGCTTCTACTGCTTTATAGTATCATTGTGAGTAATAAACAGTCCTTCAGTTGAGGGCAGACATTTTCTGCTGTTATGTTGATAAAGGCAGCCACCATTACTTCTGGTTTGATAATCTGCTAATCTCACAAGAGTTTATCAAGGTGCACCAGGGAGACAGAGGACACATCCTCTTACTCTATAAGCCCAGTTATACTTGTTTCATACCACAGTAGGTCAAGGTTGTCCAGAGTTCAACTCTGTCTTCTCAGACTGTTGGTTTACATGCTGAACAGTCATCCTTCCAGTTCTAGATGCTCACAGTCCCAGAGAGACTGGGTCAGACTCTGCCTTGACTTTGATCTCCCACATAACAACTCCAACATGCTCAGATTTTCCTCCTCCTTGTGGTCAGTTTTAGGAATATGTACCAGTTTTATTTGCTCGATTTTTTTTTTTGGGGGGGGATTATTTGCGTAGACTGATATATAAATTTTATTGTTTGTCTATGAAATAGACAAATAAAATAAATCTCATCAGGTCATTGACTTTTTTTTCTGTGGACAAGGGTCTGAGTCTGTTACAAGAGGAGAACCATGGAAGCCTACTAGAGAAGATAAAGGGATCATCTTTCATACATGCAAATGTTATGGTCAGTGCCCTGCTTTTCCCATCAGCAAGCTAGATGACAACTCCAAAAATGATCAAAATTAGGTAAATTCAGCATATGAATCACGAAAAGTTCAAAACAGTTTTATTCAATAGCAATCAAAGCTATGTACCTGCCAAAAGAGACACTATATATCTGAACTTTATCCCACCAAAGAAATAGGCTAGGTCACTTACAGATGGTTATCACTTTGTGAATCTTACTTTCTTCTTTCAGTCTTTCAGCTGGACATATCTCCTTCTGTAGCGAAAATTATTTTGCATCAGCCAAACTCGTATTTTTTTTTTTTACATCTAGTACTAGATCACATACATTTTAATATGCTTTTCCCCTGATATTTAAAAAAATCAGGCAATCAGTTTTTAATTTATATTTTATGCTATATTATTTAATAATATAATTTTGCATGCCTTGAATTTATTCCTATGAAATTTTGCATATTTATTTGCCCACATCTTGACCACTGAATTTTTTCTAATGAAAAAATTTTAATTTACCATTACCTATGCAAGTTGCCCTTTCAAAGTTTAACTGAAATTGTGGCAAAAGAGGCTTTTCTTTACTATTAATCACAAAATTTGTGAATATGTTAAACAGTTTCCTTCCTTTTAACTTCAGTTTATATTTCTATATTTGGACAAAAGTGTTTGCTCCAATATTCAGTACTTTAGGAGCAACTGATAAAAATTCTAATGATAACAATGCATTTTAATTTTGATTTTTTTCCAAAATACTTTTCTTTGTTAAAATTACATTTTAACAGAATGACAATTCAGTTTGGAGTCTCATGAGATAATGGATTACAGCTTTGCAAATTATGAACTGAAGAAATGGAGAATATCTTTTGTTTATTTGTGAAAATTGGCACCTGTTCTCTGGCGTGCCACCACAAAGACAATAATTGCTCTGACTGTGCTGACATCTTCTCTTTTGCTACTGAAAGAGAAACATAGAAAAACTCAAATTTTCACATGTGCATTATACTGGGAAGAAGTTTTTATCCTAAGTGGTAAGGATACAATCTGACACTTATTAGCTGCTTAATAAATATTAGAGGGGAAAAAAGAAGAGAAGAAATAGAGGAAGAGAAAAAGAAAAAGGACATTTTGGTTGTTTCTATCATAGGATGTAAAAACAAATCTTGTTTCGAAAGCAGAGGCCATTTTCTTAAAACTCAGCTACAAAACCCCTTGTATGTGAATGGAATAAATTACATGTTTCAGTAGGTAGTAGCTAACATTTTGTAGCTACTATTAATTTTTTTTCAATTGCATTAAAATGTTCTGATCGTTATTAGAAAATTTCTCAAAACATTTGAGATAATTAAGTATTCAGGCTTGTAATCACTTTTAAAAACTGCCATTTGTAAATAGCACATGTTGAAAGAGGCCTGAGATCTAAGCAGACATTGGACATAATCTTTTGGTAGAGCCTTTTAAAAATTATTCTTTCAATTATGAACTCCCATAAAATATTTAAAAGATACTCCTTAAATGTTTTGTTAAAACCATACATGTAAGTAGAATGTAAAGAAATAGAATAGATTTACATGTTCTAAAAAGATTATTTCTAGAGACCTGGAAAGAATTATAAAATTTTTATTAAAATAATTATTATAAAATTATTGTTTATAACTTACCTCTCAGATGTAAACTTGGATCCACGTTTCAATAGTTTTGTACATGTTATTTATTTATTTTTGCTTCTTTTACAATTGCATGCAGCATTGATTGACATAAATATAAAAGGCATCTAACAGAAGCAAAATCATCACCACTTCTGTATGCAAAATGATTTTTCTCTTTTCCCACATCATATGAACTACTTTTGCAGAAGTGTGTCTCAAAAATTTGAAGCTGGTGACGGGATGCCATGTTTCCTTATTTAATGTCTGTTTATTTCGGTTCAAAGTAGAATAAATTACTGTTTTTTGATCATTGTAAGAAAGCTCAGAAATTTGACATAATCAAGGATATAGCATTGTAATCACTGTTCTTAAAACTACCATTTATAATTAGGTACTTATTGAAATAGATGGTAAAGGAAAGGACCCAATGCAGTGTGGCTTCTCTGAGCCAAAGTTAGGGATCCAAAGACTTGAGGAGGCATCTATAGGGCTCACCTGGGAAATATGGGCACATTATTAATAGACTCTGTAATCACTGAAATATATAAAATTTATATTATAGTAATAGATACTTCACATGCTTCTTGTAGAAATTTACTGATGAAAAATTTGGTGACATTTTCAATTAAAAGTAAGTTCAACCATACATCACAACATACCCATTCCTCAGGGGCATATTTACAATAATCAGATCTAAACTTTTGGTTCTTTCTATAAAACCCAGAAGGCACTGTCATTGGGCATAATCAAGTCTACTTATTTTCTCTTAAACCTAGCTTCATTCCTTAATTCCAACTAGACTCAGAAAAAAAATTAAAACTTAAAGATTCTTCTAAAAGGTTAATAATTTTCTAGACATTTGCTTCTGTGATGACATGAATTTTGTCTAAGTGTAAAATGCTTTTTCAGTTATTTTAAACTGATTTTCTCAATGGCATCTCAAAGTTCACATGAAATCATATCTGGGCTCTCTCTGAATTCCCCATAGTACCAAAACTCCTTTCTTTTTCTTTTCAATGCTTTTGAGATTTATTCATGTAACTCCCATTAGAGTTAATTGGAGTTACTAACATAAATTCCACTTGCTCCAAATGGAGAATAGGTTTCTTTAATGTTGTTTTTATTTTTTAATAAGGTTAGACTTAAAATAGAATCTTGTATACAATGGTCTCCTTTGCATTGGGAAATTGAAATGCCTTTAACAACTTTTAGGGTTAGGGAATTGAAATCGGTTGTAAAGTTTTCTTTCCTTTCTTAATTCCAGTACATTACTACATCATCATTACAAATTACAATTGGTAATGAAAGAAATAGGACAGTAAACTATAAAAGCATTTCTCCAGCAAACCACCACCATTTACATACAATTTGTGGTTTTATTTGTGGAATTACTGTGTTAATGGTGTGTTATTAACACTATTTAGAAAAATTGTGTTTGCTGTTCTTACCGATAAAGAGAAACAGATGCAACATACTGAGAGAAATGTATAGTTTTCCAATGGAGAGAAAAACTCACACTTTTTTTTAATGAGCGTTACTTTTAAATAAGAAAAAATAACTTTTAATTTATTTATCTTCTTAGACTTGATTATTAGAGATATTATTAAAACCAAGTCTTTAACAGAAAATGGGATATATGTTCAATTTGCTAAAATGAAAGACACTTTCAGAAATAGAATAATAAATAATGAACCATGACCTTTCTTTTCGAGAGCTCATGCCTTTTCTTAAATTCTAGTAAGACATACTTGGGGTCAAACACATTTTTGAAAAGTAATGTGTAACTCAAACATTTCAAATAGATACATGGTCAATTAACTTTATCTTAAATTTTTTTTTCTTTTTAAAATTTCAAGATATTTCTACAGGAAACAGTTTCACAGTTCCCATTCTATTCTTTTGTAATGGAATAGTTCAACAAAAGTTATCTTTGCTTTACTCATCTATAATTCCCCCAACATTGTTACAGAGACACTAAAAACCATTTCCACCATTGAGATATAGATAAGACCAGGCAGTTGTGAATATAGTCATTTTAACAATGGAACCCAAAGCAATTCCAAAAACGTGAGAAAAATGTCCTGGCTCCATGAGTAGTACAAATTAATAAGATTAGCTTTTCATTCTGTGGCAACCTTACAAAAAAAAAAAAAAAAGAAAAAGAAAAGGTGAAGAATTCTATAATATTCCTTCACCCCAAAGGAAGCACAGAATATATATAGAAATATACAAGGTTCTGAGGCATTATATATACAGGTTTGTCATAGCTAGGTCATTCTGGTCAATGAGGTTTTCCATGTTGTATGTTGTACTATTGTTCACAGTTAAAAAAAAAACAAAAACAAACAAACAAACACACACACACACACACACAAAAAAAAAAAACCCTGAAGCTCAGTGAGGCTAAGTAACTTCTACAGGTCTATACAATCAGTACAAGTTTACCAAGTTCATATTCATTACAATCATTAAACATAGCAAATATCTTCTTAATGCTTAAATTCTATAAGAGATGCATAATGTTGGTCGTTAGGTAAATTATTTCATATATCTGTGCCTTTTATTATTATTTTAAGGCATTATGTTCATAAATTTAAGATATTTATAGTTTCTTTAGAGATGGTATTTTTCTCCACTATTTTTCTTGATGGGATCATAACTGATAAGTATTCAAAGATTTTAAAATAGATTTTTTCCTAGTAGAATGGAATTATTTGCAAGAAATTATTTTAATATAATTTAGCTGTGCTGTATTATATGCGACTGACTTACTACTGGAATTACGTTGAGAACACCTATGGTAATCGATAGTTTAAATGACCTTTTAACTTTCTCTTGAATATTTTCAGATAGAAAATTAATCATCATGAATTCTATCATTAAAATGTCATTCAATAAAGCATCGATGAAATATTTTGAAAATATGGCTCCCATTATCTCAAAGCTCCACAGTCAACTCCCTTACATAATGGACAAATTTTAATTTTGTCTTGTTCCTACCAAAGGGCATAGCATGCTGAAGTGGAAAAAAGCAAACTGCCCTATTGTTAGTACCTCCTTTATTCTAGCTACATCAATATTGAATGAGTGTTTAAATACATTTACCTTCAAATTTACTGGTAGCCAAGGCAAAGGAAAATTTCGATGAATAACTCCTTTTTGTCTGATGGAAAGTAAAGTCACAGTTTATCTGTGGAACAGATTGAAAAGGATAAAAAGTATTATCTTGCCCAGGATACTACATGCCTGATATGAAGTCCTTTAAGAGGAAGAACAATTTCTGGAACAGTTCATCACAACAGATATGAACATGATCGGTGTTACCAGACACTCCTGGAATTTAGTCTTAAGTCTATCATATACTAGCTGAGTAACCTGGGGAAATTTACCTTTCTAATTTTCAGTTTCCTCATCTGTAAAATGGGTATAACAAGGCTATGTATTTCTGATTTTATTTTATTTTTGTACTAGGGATTGAACTCAGGGGCATGTGACCACTGAACCACATCTCCATCCCTATTTTTGTATTTTATTTAGAGACAGGGTCTCACTGAGTTGCTTAGCGCCTCACTGTTGCTGAAGTGGGCTTTGAACTTTCGACCCTCCTGTCTCAGGCTCCTGAGCCACCTGTATTACAGATGTGGACCACCAAACTGTGCCCAGTTTGTATTTGTGAATTTTTTAATAAGTATTAAATTAAAATGATTCAGCACAGGAGATAGCACATAAGTGTGCAATAAAATGGTGGCAATACTTTTTTAAAAATGTTTGCTCTTAAGAAAAAATCTAAAACTCTACATTTTCACAGTATATAAGAATTAAAATATTACAATGGCTAAAAGAGTATATTCTAAGAATCATAATCTGGTGTTTTTTTTTATTTTTTTTTAAAGAGAGAGTGAGAGAGGAGAGTGAGAGAGAGAGAGAGAGAATTTTTTTTTAATATTTATTTTTTAGTTCTCGGGGGACACAACATCTTTGTTGGTATGTGGTGCTTGAGGATCGAACCCGGGCTTCACGCATGCGAGGTGAGCGCGCTACC
The DNA here is from genome assembly GCF_964194105.1 of Spermophilus citellus. Classification (NCBI taxonomy): domain Eukaryota; kingdom Metazoa; phylum Chordata; class Mammalia; order Rodentia; family Sciuridae; genus Spermophilus; species Spermophilus citellus. Next base: position 92,032,819 of record NC_138198.1, on the reverse strand, counting down.
GCTTGAGCCACATCCCCAGCCAATCTGGTGTTTTTAAAAATATATTTTTTAGTTGTCAATGGATCTTCTTATTTTATTTATTTATTTATTTATTTATTTATTTATTTATTTATTTATATGTGGTGCTGAGGATCAAACCTAGGGCCTCACACATGCCAGGCAAGCACTCTACCATTGAGCCACAACCCTAATCCTGATAATCTGGTTTTAAAGGCATTTTAAATTACTTAATATCATCAATCTCACCAAAATTATTTTCACTTTTTCTTTTAATCAACAATCCTCATTTTTTAATAATGATTATATTTTTAAGTTTATAACTTATTTTTTCCATATTTTATTGGTACATTATTATTGCATATAATAGTGGGATTTTGTTGTTAAGTATTCATATGTGTACATGATAAAATATAATTTGATAAATATTATTCTCCAATGTTTCTCCCTTTCCTCCCATTTTGCCTCTCTTTGGTCCCTTTCCTCTACTGTTTCCCTCTGATTTTCATGAGATTAATTTTTCCTTTTGTTTTTTTTTTTCACCCCTAGCTTCTGACATGAAATAAAACATACAATCCTTTACTTTCCAAGTTTGACTTATTTTAACATGATACTCTCAAGTTCCATTTTCTTGCAGATGACACAATTTAATTCTTCTATATGACTGAATAAAATACCAATGTGTATATATGGCACATTTTCTTTATCTAGTCATCCACTGATGGACACTTAACCTGGTTCCATAATTTGTGAATTATGTGAATTGTGCTGCCATATACACATGGGTCTGCATGTATCTCTATAGTATGATTTTGCCCATAGTAGGGGGTCATATGGTGGTTCCATTCCTAGTCTTTTGAGGAATCTCCATACGGATTCCCATAGTGGTTATACTAATTTGCAATTCCACCAACAGTGTAAAAGTGTTCCTTCTCCACTACATTTTCTCCAGCATTTACTGTGGTGTGTATTCTTGACAACTGCCATTCTCACTGAAGTGAGAGAGGTGAAATTTCAATGTAGTTTTGATTTTCATTTCTCTAACTGCCAATCGTGAACATTTTTATTTCTTTATATATTTCTTGGCCATTTGTACTTCTTCTTTTGAGAAATGTCCAGTTCATTTTCCCATTTGTTGATTAGGTTATTTTTGTTCTGGGTAGTAAATTTTTTTAGTTCTTTATTTTTTCTGGATATTAATCCTATCATAAGAGTAGCTGGTAAATATTTTCTCCCATTCTATAGGTGTCTATCCATGAACATGGGAGGTATTTTTATCTTCTAGGGTCTTCTTCAATTTCTTTCTTTAGTGTCCTATAGCTTTTATCTCAGAGGTCTTTCACCTCTTTGATCAGATTTATTTCTAGGGTTTTTCTGTTTTGGGTTTTTTTTTAGGCTATTGTGATTATTTTCCTTATTTCTTTTCCAGCAAATTCATTATTGGGGTGTAGAAAAGCCCTTGATTTTTGTATGTTGATTTAGTATCCTATGTATATACAAGTACCTTAAAATTTAAGTCTATCTTGAGTGAAATTTAAAGTTAACTATTATACTATTAAAAGAATATTAAACATGAAAGTTTTTATCTGTGAGTTGTAAATTTGTATATTTAATCCAGAACTGAAATTCTTCATGTATTTGCAAATAGCTAAAATGCCTAAAAAAATTGGTTAAAAAAACTGTATTATGAAATGCACTAAATAATGGGTTTCCTATGAAAATCCTCCCTATTTCATTGTAAGGAAAGAAGTACAATGCAAAAACTGACTTCAAATTCCCAGAATTCATGGAAAAGGACTGAAATGTGTTATTTCAAATCAGTTTTGATCTCATCTATTAAAACTGTAGTAACTACCCATAAGAAAAGTATTATAGATCACATAGTAGTATATTTGCAGGAAATCAGTATATAGATCTATGGTCAAAATTGATGAAATTAAATCCAAATTCTTTACTATTTTATGCTGGAACATTATTATATGGAATTTTTCTAATGGGACCATATCCAAGTTGTAGCATTAACAGATGGGATCCTGTTGGGGTTCCACATTTTTAGTTATTTAGGACTTTAGTAAACAGTGATTTTATCCAGTATGTGATTGGAACAGATGTGATCTTATCAGGGTTCCACTTTTTTTCAAGGGCATAAAATTGCCATGATTTGCTGTACAGTGCTGGAGTTTACTTTTTTGTGGTTTTAGAACCAGAGTCCTTTTTAGCCAGAATTTGCCCTTGGGTTCTAAAACATCATAATAGGGAGTTAATGTTTTATTCTCTATTAATCCCATTAAATCCTTTTAATATTAGAGCATGTGTTGCTTTATAGCATTAACTAGTGTCTTGCACTCAACAGTATTTTCACAGTTTATGACACTGCTTAGGGCATTAACAAACAGCTGTTTGAATTAAATGAGCAGTTAAGGACCCTGTTCATTAACTCAAAAGTTTCATGTATTTTTAATTCCTTAAATCTAATGGTATCATCACCCTCCAAGAAATCTATCTTTGATTATAATTTGCTCTGGCCACTATTGGTTATGGGGGAAAGTATTATTGTTTTTGAATATGAGTTATATCAGGGGTGGGTATCTCTAATGAATCTTAACTATCTCATAACGGTTTCATTCTTATGGGATATAAAACTTTAAAAGTTGTGTACGGCAGTTGTGTTAAGATTTTCTCCAATTGTGGTTACTGATGACTTCATTTAGCTAATGTAAAGAGGCAGTTGGAACAGAATTATTTGCATTTGAAATGGCGCAATCAGAGGTTTGAGACTGACTCATTTACAAAAAAAAGAAAATTGTATTTGGACAGTGACAGATTATGTGATGCAGTCCCTGGTGCGGGGCAAAATGTTAGTCACTGATTTTCTCCAGACAGACAGATCATGCTTTCCAAAGGCTTCATTGGAGACTTTGCCTTCTATTCGATCACAGTTCTGGACATCTCAATTCAATAATTTGAAGGGAAGTAATTAAATAAAAGGGAAGTTTTAAATTCATGTGCCCAGGATTCTAAATAAGCTGCATAAGGACTGAATTCTTGTCTGATTTATTCTAATACCCTGGTGGCCTGATAATGCTCCCGGAAGTTCAGGCCTTTGTGGTTGGAAGATGCTAAGTATTTTTGACAAAAATAATTGATGCTTGAATAAGAAAATCTTACCTGTTGTATAAAACTTTTCTAGGCTTTCCATATATCATTATATAATTTGGGCCTTCAGTTCTTCCAATTTTCTCCTGAGGAGTGGGGACGGTGTCTCTTTGAGGGATGAATTCAGTTCATAGGCATTTAATAATTAATTAGAAAGCATTAAAATTACGCAGTAATGCATAATTTTACTATTTTAATAGCCATATTTACTTTTTCTCACTTAAAATGCCAAGGATCAGCAATTTCAAAGTGTAGACTTGTTGTTTATATATTAACTGAAAGGAATGCAATAATTAATAGGAATAGAGAAGTAGAAAAAATTTCTCTATTCAATACCAGAAACAGGATCCACATTCTTCCTATGTGGTTAAGAACAGTAAGGAGATTTGGATTCCAAATCCAAAAGTTTTTTTTTTTTTTTCTAAATCAGTCTGAATTGGTTTAATTTCATTAAACTGCCCTGTTTTATATAGGTTGGAGGCTTAGGGTACCTTTTAAAAATGTCCCATAGATCCTCCACTTTGCCTTAAGATATCTCTGGGCATCACCTTCTATACTCCAAGAGTAGAGTCCCAAGCTGAGGGTGGTTCAGTTAGAGCAGGTAGGATGGTCTGAGGTATCCACCACATCTGACAACTAAATCTGTAGAAGGCACCAGGGATTTACTTTTCCTGTTCCCTGTGAAAATCATAAAGTAATCAACTAAAATATCAAGGTATTATGGGACTTTGGCCTTTAAGAATAATATCTAGAAATGTAATCTCAACTCCAACAGATTTTAACTATACTGGAATCTTTAATTCTCTAATTCTTCTTAGATATGCTGTCATTGTTAGTGTTGCTATGAGATTGAGCTCTTTAACTCTCTAACTCTTCTTAGATATGTGTCATTGTTAGTGTTGCTATGAGATTGAGCTCCTCCACTTGTGTTTAAGGAGTTTGTAGAGAATCCATATATTCAGAAAATGAATGTTAGAAGGATTATTTTTAAAATAACTGAAGATTTCAACATATAGAGGTAAACAAATCTAAAAATAAAAGTAACCTTATTTTATGCACACACACATATATAATACATATTATATATTTAGTATATATACATATTAAATAATATACTACGTGCATTATACATGCATATATTAACATGTGTATATAGACATACAACATGTATAAGTACACATTATGTATATGTACCTATTAAATGTTTCATAAATATATTTTATATACACATAAATATATTCAGTATATATGCACATATATTGAATACATACTAAATATATTAAGTATATATTCTATGTATACATACAGCAAATATAAATATGTATACTATACACACACATAAATATTCTGATTTCCTCCCAGCACTATCTGGAATCCATGTATCTCCACAACTACAGTCCAGACCAAGTCAGCACCATCACTTGCTTGAACTAGCCTCCTAATTTGTTGTTACATCCACACCTGTCCACTATACATCTGGAGTTATTTACAAAGCAATTTGCATGAACTTAAGCCAAATGAAAACAAACAAAACCTGACTGGATCTTTGGTGCTAAGTATATTTTGAAGGCTTCCCTGGGCTCTTGAGATCATGGTATCTCAATTTCTTAATGCTTTCTGTTTGTTGACCAAGCCATTCATATTCCAGGCTACTGTCTGTCTTGTTGGCCGTACTCCAGGTACATTATGCTTCTTTTAGCAAATCATCTGTTTCAAGCTTGTGCCTGAGTGCTTTTGCACATGCGCTCCTTGTCCTGCACGCCTCTACCGTTTTAGGATTCTCGCTTCAGTGCCACATACTCAGAGAAAATCCTAGCCTCGCTGGATCTGAAACAGCTATGCTTACCCAGGTTGTTATTGCTCCCTTTACCTTTTCTCTATAACACTCACTGCAATGTCAGATATATAGTTAATTTATTCGAATATATCCGCCTCCCCCCCTCCCCGCCTCCCTTACAGGTAAGATCTGTTTTCTTCACCACTGGGATAACTAGCGCCTCAAAGAGGAATCACTCAATAAATATTTTCAAGTAAATGACCTTATATTTTTCTTTAACCTAAGGATATAAAACAACATTTTTAAGAAAAATGTTTTGTCCCACTTATTTTTCTTGATAAATAATTAGGTATTTATGAAGTAATCTAGAAAGTTTTAAGATTGTCACCAACATTCTTTTTAATATAGTTAAACTGTCTTTTGTCATCAATGAAATTACTGATGATTACACTATCTTCTGCTAAAGACCTAGTACTTATTAAAATTTTTGCTGAGTAGTTCTCTAATAGGTTTATTTATATACTTTAAATCTCCCTTGTATGAGTGACTCCTGTGTTTATTCTGAAATGTATTATATCCTAAAAAACCTAGGACAAAATGAAAAGATTTCAGAGAGTTTGAAGATTACAAAGGAAAGGTAGGATGAAAATTTGAAGCTTTCTAGTCTGGAAGTATCTCTCACCATTGTGCTAAGTGTTGCCAAGAGCAGGTGAAATAATCCTGGCAACAGGTACCTAGAGGTCAACAGCATCCAGGAAATGTATGCAGGTGGAGTGTGAGGCAGGGCTCCCACTGAGTAACCATATCTTAGAAATCTTCTCTTTCACAGATCCCTAGTCCAATACCAATGCTTACAGACACCCTCATTTCATTGTTTTACTTGTTTGCACAAAGATTTGGAAATATAAACATTTAGATATTTTGATGGAAAAAAAAAAACAGGAAATTCTGACACAGCCTTGTGTGGAAAAGCAAATAACAGATCAACTAGGTAACCTCCCATTTAAGACAAATTTTTCTTTTGCAAGTATTGTGAATTATCAAATGTTTTAGAAATATCCTTCAACACAATACTACTTTCAAAATGTTGAATTTAATTGAATGAGATAGAAAATAAAAATAGCTTATGTATCTAAGAAAAAAGAGAGGGGAAAGAGAAAATCTAAAAAGCAATTAACCTGAAGTTATAATTATTCACAAATGGTCTTTAAAAACGACTGCCAGAAATCAGAAAATAAATAATGTAGGAGCTCTTTGGGAAAGGCCGTATGGCACCAGCTATTTATTACTCCACAATCATAAGCAGTGTAGAGAACTCATCTTTCCATTCCCTTACACATCAAACCTGCGGAAAGAGATCCCAATGCCCCCAGAGTCAGGACCCACAGTCTTGGGCTGAAGGGTTCATCAGCAGCCGTGAGACTGACATTTGTTATCAATGAGATGCTGCTGAACTGTTGTTCCAAGGCTGTTGCTGTAAAACCATAGTGCATTGTAGTTTGTTGGAGGTTAGTAGCACTTGTTAATTTGATCAAGGCTGAAGTTTACGGAGGATAAAGTAAACAATGCAAACTGCAGACACCATCAGTTTCCTATGGGCAGTGAAGTGTGGTCTGTTCCATTTACACTTCACAACAACATCTGATGGGCTTTGTCAGTGCTGCACAGAGTAATTAAACCTGAAATCAATAGCAGGCATTTGTCATGTTTACAGCCGCTCTTTCTGCTGGGTTAAACTCATCAGTTTAGTGCCGTTCTGTTTTACTGCAGAGACACGCTCCATTATTTCTTCAGGTACAGTTGAGATATTCAGTTACATGCCCAATAGTTTGAATACGACATTAAGATTAAAAGGGACAGGCAAATGGACAGTTTTTGTAATTTATTTGCTGATTCCCTGTACCAGTGTTGGATTTCCATTTCCTTCAGTCTTTTTAGGAAACCCTTTGTGGTCTGAGATAATAGATTTCCTTAGCTCTCAAACTGGCAAAAAGTCTCATCTGGAATTTGATGGAATTGACACCCAACTATAACTATACACAAGGATCGCCCTCTTGATTTTATTTGAAGAGTAAAGAATGTCTGAAGTTCAAAATTGTTCCCTTATTTGAAGAAAATTGGTCTTTCCTATTTTTAATTAAGGAATTCTTTATAAAATTTTCTAGCCTGTCATTTTTAAACATCTCTACCATTCATTTTATTCCTTTTGAGAGTTTTTTCTTTTATTTTTAATCTTTTAAATGATATGATAGGATCGTGGTGATTTTTATAGCAAGGGAGTCTGCAGCTCAATGGTAAACTTGGATTTGACATACATATTTGAAGGGAAGTTGTAAAGCATGCCCTGTTGAGAGAGTGTCAGTCACTTAATGAAGGCCCTTGTTATCCTCATTTATGCAAATCATTTTAGTCTCAATATAGTACTACTTTGTCTTGGTACAGCCAGGCAAAAAGGATTGTTGTAAGAATGAATCTTATTGTTAATTAGTTGGTTATATATGAAGCCAATATTGCTTTTAAGTGTTTTGCATTCATGAAATATTTCAATATTTTAATTCGGCATTATCCCCCTTGAATGTATTTATGGAAATTATTTCCAAGTGGACTTATTGCATAATTTTATCCTAAGTTTGAAAAAGTCATAAAACTAATTTTGCTAAACTCACCTTACTCTCTAGAGAGTATAAAGCTAACTTATTATTTGGATTGGAAATGACTTAAATATGACAACTCAAGTTTCTATGGGTTAAATCATTCTAGAGAGAAATAGTCATTTAAATTAAGTGACATTCCAAATCCTTACAGGGATTCATATTTTTTGAAAACATAATAACGAAGAAAACTAATGTTATTGATTGCAGAAGTCTAACTTTTAGAGAGTATATACATTTTTTAAATATAGTAGTTAAAAATGGGATGTTTGATACCTTCTAAAACTGTGTAAACAAAGTTAGGAGTTATATATGTGTACATAGAGAGCAGAATCGAGTCTAGATATTTTGTCTTTAGGACATAGAATATCCTTGAGGCCCTGTTATCTCTATCTATCTATCTATCTATCTATCTATCTATCTATCATCTATCTATTTTTGTTAGTATTATCAGAAATCTCTGTCACCTTCATAGGATTCTGTACTATGTCATAATTCAATGGTTTTGAAATTATTCACTCCTCTCAAAAAATGGGATGAACTTGCTAAGACCTTTTGACCTCATAACTTTAAGAAATCAATGTATTTTCCCCACTATATTTGTTTAAATTTTTTGAGAAATATAATATTTTTCTGATGATTCTGTTATGAAAAATTTTGAGTGGTAATTAAAATTGCACACTGTAGCAATTACAAGGATAATAATTCCTGGAAATAATTATGATAATGATTTTTGTCCTAATAATCAAAATAAAATTTTAACATAAATTACAATAATTTTGCTTACTTGGACTATCTAAGTGTCAATAGTGATAAAAGCCAAATTATTCCTAAAGTGAGACTTAAAATCAAAATGGTACCATGTATATTTACAGCTAAAGTTTTATAAAACAGGATACTTATTTGGGGTCACAGAGCATCTGAATTTGCTGAATTCAAACTTGAACATATGTTCTTTATTTTTTGTGCTCCATTAGCCAAAAATGGAAGTTATTTTAACAGACCATGTCTAAGAGGAATTTAAGAGTGTGATAGATTGTTTGAAGGACTGTTGTGTAGAACATTGAGGCTCAACCTGAAAGAAGTTAGGGAGTCACTTTAAAACAATCTCAGAATAAAAATATAATTAGACTTGTTATATAGTCAAATAAATACCAGTCATTAATTGTTGTCACTCAGTGGATCCACTTAAATTCTCTAGGCCAATAACAGACTCTAAAAATGAGTCACCTCTGGGAATAGCATTTAGTGCTAGTTGCGTTGTTGATCATTTATATAGTCATGGCAGTTTGCTTTGAATTCCCTGGAGGAATAAGATCTCACATATGAGAGAATAGAAGGCTGTTTTTGTGTAACTTCTGAAAGAGAAATAGGACATTTAAAATATATATGCTTGTCTTTCCATAGGTAATCTCATTTTAATAACACAGCATCATGCATACTATAGAGGTTAAACAAATATGAAGTGCAATGAAAATCATGACAATTCTGCAACAATAATTTCAAAATTGGCATATATTTTATCTCCTTACAAGGTGAAGTATCAGTGTTTCTGTTCTCATATTCCAAATCCTGGGCAACAATTAATCAATCCAAAACATTCCTGAAAAGCCCACACTCATGCCACAGAGCTCCTCCAAGTTCAAGTCAACTTCCATTTCACTCATCTCCAGCAAGCATCTTAGCATGAGCAACACAGACATTCTTAGTCAAAATGGCAAAATGCATATTCAGATACTTTTTTCTTATCTGATGTCCACAACTCTGCAGATAGGTTCCCAAATATAGAAGAAATAAGTGAAGCACAAAGAAGTTAAGTGACTTGACTAGAGTTGATATTTTAGTGGTAATACCTAACCTCAAGCCTAGGTCTTCCAGTTCTGATTCTAATCATTGACATATTTATTACCTTACTATATTCTAAAAAAGCCTGTGGTTGATTTAAATTTTCATTGAACTTCAAACTCTCTTATTATAAAGGTCACCATGATGCAACTACATCATATTAAAAGATTAAGAAATATTTAAAAACTCAAAATAAATAAAAAGAAAGGTAGAGATTTTTTTAATGTCAAAAAATTTTTCAGAAGACCTCTTAATTAAGAATGGGAAAGACCAATTTCATTCAATTTAAGATGACACGTATGTGTGCCTGTGGTAGGCATAATTCTAATTTAGCCCCTATATTCATTGGGGTTCAAGAAGCAAAGCAAATTAGTAGGATATGGTTTTCTATTATCTATTTACATACACATACACATGTATATACATACATATACATGCTTGTGTTCATTTATTATAAAGAACTGGCTTACACCATTGTGGAAACTAGCTAAATAAGTATGAAATTTGTAGGACAGGCAATCAGAAAGGGAACATTGTGGGGAGGCTGAACTCAGGGGCACAAGCAGACACTGTTGGACACAGGTGGTATTTCTTCTCCATTGTCTCTGTACCTCTCTACTTTTTCTGTAAAGCTTCGGCACTGTTTTCAAGTCTTTCCAAATGATTAAATCAGATTCATCCAGGATTATCTAGAATAATTTCCTTTAAAGTGAATTAATCACATCTACAAAATTCCTTTACAGCAACACCTCCATTAGTATTTGAACAACTGGAATAAAGTATAATTAGACTTATTATATAATCAAATAAATACCAGCAAAGCTGGCATATCCAAAAAGCCATCACAGTCTACCCCTTGTCAACTGGGCACACATACGTGTCATCTTAAATTGAATGAAATTGGTCTTCCCCATTCTTAATTAAGAGGTCTTCTGAAAAATTTTTTGACATTAAAAAAATCTCTACCTTTCTTTTTATTTATTTTGAGTTTTTAAATATTTCTTAATCTTTTAATATGATGTAGTTGCATCATGGTGACCTTTATAATAAGAGAGTTTGAAGTTCAATGAAAATTTAAATCAAAACTAAATTATTTTTCCACCCAACATGATACAGCTGTTCTTAACCCAAAGAAGAGGATGATATTCCCTTTTCTACTGTGACATCCAATAATTTAAATACTGAGATAATGAGATTATCTATCTATAAATTGGTTAGAAGAAAAGGGAGAAAGTGAAAGTAATTTTTGTATTTTTATGGCAAAATAAGGAACAAATTCTTATAATTATGAAGTATTCATGTGTGCACCTGATAACATGGTTGCAGATGGGATTTACAGATGTCTTTTTTCACCACCCCTTTTATATTCCTTTTTCCCCTCAATAAGTATCACAGCTGGTCTTTGTTATTTGCCTGGGGTTGAACCAAATCTCCTAATCATCAGGAGTGAATATACATCACTCTTCAGGAATGAAGATTTGGGTCACGCCATCAGGTACAGAACCACAATTATCTGAGGTGCTTTATAGAAGGGAGGGTAAATCCTTATCCAGAGCGTCTATTCCATATAATGAAATAGTCTAGTAGGTGCCTGTATATCATGTTGAACCATCTATAAACCAGGTCTGAGATATTTTATTCTTCAGTCAACTTGGGGTAAGGAATACCCTGTAAGACCAGAGGCAAATTTTAAGAGAGAAGAAATTCTACCTTTCTACCCGTGGACAACTGTTTTAGCTCATGTTTCTGTTCATGCTCATGGTTTCCAGCTTTCTTGCAATTGCCTCTTCCTGACTATGGATTTTGATCTGCCTAGCAAGCACCCACCAATTGTGTAAGCTAATTACTTGTGATAGATGATAGGTAGGTAGATGATGTCTATATCTGTCTATCTAAAGTTACACATCATTCAACAATGGGATTTGTTCTTAGAAATGCATCAATATGTGATTTTATCATTGTGTAAACATCATAGTATATATGTGAACCAACCTAGAAGTTGGTTTCTTTTTTTTTTTTAATCAAATTGTCTCTTGTTGCAATCATGAAGCATGGTAAATTTAAGATGTGAGAGGCTATTTCTGGTGTAACACAGCATGCTCTTTGATAGTAAATACTTTTTGTATGTGGAAGGAGTATACTCAAATAATGATTTAAAACTATGGTATATTAAATACAAAAAACCAGTAACAAATTATCATTATAAAGTATTATATAATCTACATAATTATTTGTGCTATACTTTCATGTAGTAGGTTTGTTTACAGCACCATCAGCATAAGCATGAGTAACGGATTGCACTGTGACAGGACAGCTCTTGTTTATCACTAGGCAGTAGGAATTTTTGAGCTTTATTTTAATTTTATGGGACCGCCATAGTATATGCATTCTGAGGTTGATCAAAATGTTGTTATTATATCCATAATTATATATCTTACTGGTCCCTCTTCCCTGATTGAACCCAAGATTCCCACCACCTGGTATACACACACCTTCTCCCAACCATTCAATTAACACTAGCCTAGTTGCTGCTGTGAAGGGATTTTGCACATGTAATTAAAGTCCCAAATCAGTAAATTTTTAGGAAAAGGAGATTGTTCCTGGTGAGTCTGACCTAATTAAGTCAGCTTTAAAAGGGTGATTCAAAGTGTGGGAAGGGTTTTGACAAGAGGTTCTCTGCTGCTGGCTTGAAGCAGTGGGCTACATGCTGGGGACCTGAGTGCATATCTAGAAGTGGAGAGCAGCAATGCCTATCTGACAGCTAGCCCCAAACAAACACCTCAGACATATAGCCACAAGAAAACAAGCTCTGCCGACAATCTGAGGGAGCCAGGAAGTTGAAAATAGCTCTGGTGGAGTCTTTGAATGAGAACTCTGTCCTGCAGACATCTTGCAAGTCAAACACTGAACAGAGATACAGAGATACAGCAGGGCCATGCCCAGACTTCTGACCAACAGAAATGTGAGATGATAAATGAATGTTGTTTCAATCAGCTAAATTTGTGGTGATTTGGTACGCAGCAATTCCACATGAATTCAGAGCCACTCTCTTACGGATTCTAAATTTCACGTGTACAAGATGAATTTAGTTCATCCCGAGTTAAGCTTTTAGATTAGTCTTTGGAACCTTGATTTTTGGCTCCAAAACAGATGCCTCTGGCAGCATCAGGCTGGAGTAGGTTTGTCTACCACATTATGACCAGAATCTTCCACATTCCCAGAAGCCCCTGGGGTAGCTTGCAGTTCAGGAAGGTAAAATCACTTCTGTAGGAGCTCATCTTTGTAGACACCCTTGGCGTGGGAATCTGTGGGGTAGATCTAGGTTAATGACTCACAGATCCTCATAATCACAGCGATGACTAATCTAAATGTGACAATCCCTCAAAGAGTAACTATCAGAAAACATTAGGAAATTTCTGCAGTAATATTTTCTCTTTAAAAGCTTCCATTTGACAGGAATTTAGTCAAAATAAACTCACTAAGTATAAAAATTCATCTACTCTGCAATACAGTCATCATTTATGCTGTGATTACTTGGAATGTACTTATCCTAAAAAGCAACTGTGAGCAGATTCCTTTCAGAGGAAATTCTGATGCAGCACCGCCAGTGCCTTGAAAGTGTATAAAGGTTGCAGGAAAACACCTGGGGTTCATAATGAGGTGGGAACTGACCGTCAGCAAAGGAGTACTGACACGAGGGAGACAGCCAAAGTACACAGAACCTTGTAGGGACACGTACGGAGAGAAAACACAAGCCCTGTCCAGTGGTGACCGAAAGTTTGCAGACTATATGGTTGAGGAAAAATTCAAGGTTTTTTTGATGTTTTTCACAGAACATTCTGGCAATCAAATGTTTGAGCCATAAAGAGGCATTCCAACTTGGTATCACCATTGATTCTAATGGTGAAAAAAGGTGCTGAGAATTGGCTTTTTTTTTCAAAGGCTTCCCTTACAACAAACTTCATAAACAAAAGGCATGGTATATTTCCATAAAGCAAGTTAGGCAAAATATTAAAAACTATATTGAAAGATGATACAATTACACTGATATTTGTAAACCTCAGTGCTTTTGTGGACATAAGCATAATGTTTGATATAAGTAAGGGATTTTAGGGACTGGGGTAAATTGGAAAGATGCTACCCTAAGAGCATTTAAGTTAATTAAAAAAAAAATTTTTAAACCAACTGTAGCCATGTTCTATTTAGTCCACATGTTGTCAAGTCTGTGATTCAAAATTTGATAGAATGTAGTTGAACATAAAAAAATAGTTATTTGGGTGCAGCCAATTTGGAAAGCAGTATGGAGATTTCTTGGAAAGCTGGGAATGGAACCACCATTTGACCCAGCTATTCCCCTTCTCGGTCTATTCCCTAAAGACCTAACAAGAGCATGCTACAGGGACACTGCTACAACGATGTTCATAGCAGCACAATTCACGATAGCAAGATTGTGGAATCAACCTAGAAGCCCTTCAATAGATGAATGGATTAAAAAAATGTGGCATTTATACACAATGGAGTATTTCTCTGCAATAAGAAATGACAAAATCATAGAATTTGGAGGGAAATGGATGGCATTAGAGCAGATTATGCTAAGTGAAGCTAGCCAATCCTTAAAAAACAAATGTCAAATGTCTTCTTTGATATAAGGGGAGTAACCAAGGACAGGGTAGAGATGAAGAGCTGGAGAAGAAGAATAACATTAAACAGGGATGATAGGCGGGAGGGAAAGTGAGAGTTAAGGGAAATTGCATGGAATTGGAAGGTGAGCCTCAGGGTTATACACAATTACATATAAGAGGAAAGGAGGAGTAGGAGAAAAATTATATAAGTGGAAGAAACGATTTATAGTAGAGGGGATGGAGAGAGAGAAGAGGAGGGGAGGGGAGGGGAGGGGAGGGGGGACAGTGGAGAATGGGATAGACAGCAGAATACATCAGTCACTAGAAAGGCAATTTGTAAATCAATGGAAATGTAACTGATGTGACACAGCAATCTGTATACGGGGTAAAAATGGGAGTTCATAACCCACTTGAATCAATCTGTGAAATATGGTATATTAAGAACTATGTAATGTTTTGAACAACCAACAATAAAATAATTTAAAAAAAATAGTTATTTGCTTTGTATTCTGCTTCTTCATTTTCTGAATCTTCTTTAATTTAGGGACAGATCAATAAGTATTAAATGTTATTAATCACTAGTGATTGGTTAACAAGTTTTTAGTGATTATTACCCATTTTTAACATTTCAGAGTTTGCTCTGTGCAATCTCAGCCTATTGCAGTGTTCTCCTTCTCACCTACAGGGCCCTTATCCCTACACCCCTAAAATTTCCTTGCTCTGTGTTCTTGGACTAACTCGTGGAGATCTGGGCCACCAGGGTGCCTCCTGGACAGTGTTCCCAGGGCAGATGCTGGCTGTGCTGCAGATGTTTCCTGACAGCTGGCCTCTTTCTCCCACTTCCTTCTCATGCCACCTTGTAAAACAGAGAAAGGATCTTCTCGCCTTTCCTCATGCAGATTTTTGTCTATTTGGTCTGAGAGTCAATTCCCAAGGAGCTGTCTTAGACCATTATTTGCTACTCTCAGTTTTCTGTCAATCTCCCATGACACTCACAATTTCATGAGAACTCTAGATACAGAATGTGGAAACAACTAAATATCATGTGCATTAAAATCGACTCTGTTTTATGGCAAATGGACTAACAATGCAGTTTAAACATTTTGAACTTCTCATATTCTGATGTTTACATTGACCTTTGATCAATGGCCTGGGAAGAATTTGAAACCAATACCATTAAAGAGAAACATTCCTCAAGCAAGCCCTGGATTTTAGGTGATATATATCACCTAATTTATATATAAAATATAAATATATTTTCTATAGCTTACCAAGTAGTGTCTCTTGTGTGTAGCCCAATAGTCTTTCAAATAGTATGTCTGTGCCAGATGTTTCTGAGGGAGTAAAACATATAATGTACCTAATTTTGCAAAATTACACAATAGGTAGACATTTCTTTCTCACCCCAGCTGGTGATCAGATTATGCCCCGAAGCTTGGAGATTTATAGCCCTTGTAATTTTACCCTAAACAGAGTAATTGCAGATGCTCTTCTATTGCTATTATTTTAATTAGTGATGAAGACTTTGCCAAGATGTTGAATCTTGAGATAGTGAATTTCATTTGGGTGAGATCTAGTTAGGTAGTTGTGACCATTTCGAGATAGCTGGTATGCTCAGAAATTATTTACTTTGGAGCTGATATTTATTTAGGAATTTTATTCTAGTTTATTCTAAAATTATTAAGGAATATCATAACATAGACAAGTCATTAGTCTCTTTCCACCAAAATCACAGTCCAACAAAAGTAATATTTACTTCAAAGAAAAATATCTTTCAATATATCTAGTGCTAAATTGATTTTTAATATTTTTCACTAAATAATTCAACGTACACAAAAGCACAAAATAATTTTCTTAAATTTTCTATGTTCAAGAAAACTAAATTATAACTTACTTTATTGTGATTTTCCCCATAGCAGATTTTTAATATTGAATGAGCATGTGTTTTCCTTTATCTTTGGATATTCCATGAGGGATTAAAAATAAATGCTTAGGTAGAACTGAGTTTTAAGGAATTTTCATATAAGAATAGGTCTTTTATTTAAGACCATTGCTTTATTTAGGAAAAAAAAAAGTACGAAAATACCCTTAGTTTTTTATGAGTAAAAATTTCCAGTATTTGCCATAGTCAACTTTGGCTCACAAAATCATTTCGCTTATAGGTGTGAGTCTTAATCAGCATGGATTTCCTTTGATTTTCATGTTTTCCCTCTGTAGAAAATGCAGGAATTTTCCCATCATCTTCTGTTTGTCCTGGCTATAAGTAAGCGTGGTAGGGTATAGAATAATCACCAAAACCAGTGGAGCGATAATAATAGGGAAGATATTTGGAGGCCAAGTGCTGATCTTGCTCCCCCCATTCCTATGATGATCCCGACATTAAAGCTAACTGGCTATGAAAGCTAACAAAGTGAAACTCAGTGGAGAGCCAGGGCGGCTCTCCTCTGTGCATGCAGGCTCTTGTACTGCTGAGCTCTTCGCTTTACCTTTCGGCCGGGGGGAGAAGATAGTCTATCCTTGGAACCCCATCAGCAGGCTATCTAATAAAGGAAAAGGAGTGAGTTGCTGAAAAACAAAGGAGAAAGAAAAGTCCAGAAAGTATTTTGCAATTAACTTTAAGGACATCTAACTTTTGAATATGATTAGCAAGTAGGCTTAAACTGGAAATGATCATCTAGCAACTATTTTGAATTTTACCATTACTAAATTTAATACCACTCTTAGGGAGCAAAAGGTTGGAAATAAGAAATTTAACAGGTGACATTATCTAACAAAATGGGGCAGAGAATTTTGTTAGTCTGTCTTCCCTGTGGGGAATAGTCTGAAGAAAGACGGAGGCTGTGCGTATACTGTGTGTTTTGAGCTTGCTTAGGCCAGGGAGTTAATTTTAGAAAACTATGTGTAGACTAAAATCACGTAGAAACTGTGATATTTTTCTTATCAAAATATAAAGATGCTAGGCTCATAATATAACTTCGGTGTTAATTTATGATATCTAGGGTGAATTTGTGAAGTCAGAACAAATATCTTGATTATTTAATATGACAGTTTGGGAAAGTCTCATTGATTTGAAACTTTCTCACTTGTCAGCTTTGACAATTTGGATGGTTTCTGTGGGAGCAGATATCAGCATATAAAACTTGTTTTAATTTTCAAGAAAAATAAAACTATTAGGGAGAAAGTTTCAAGTTGGACATTTCATTATTAAGTAGAACTTTAATGAACAATGCAATAAAAATTGACCACTTACATTTCTCACTAATTCTCCTTGATACTTTACTATGCCTTTTCACTTCTACTCAGTCATTTTATCTTTATAAACAACATGTGAGGCATCTGGAGCTGATTTGATTATTTTTATGAATAGAGAATAGCAGTTATGCAGCTAGTACACAGAAGAACTTGAGACCTGTTAGTACCAATATATCTGACTGCTGGCTTCATATTAACTGTGTTGCAGTATATGAGAATTTTTTTTTTATACTCCATGGAGGAAAATAGAATGTGAAAACATAACCAACATCAGTCAAATTTGGCTAGTGGAATTTTTGATTACTCAAAACTAAAGCAAACAATTTCTGGCCTTAAAAAATTGTCAACAAATACAACAATTTATCACATTAACAGTAAAAGGTAGAGAAGGCTCAAATAATGATATTCATAGATACAGAAAAGTTTTAGTGAAATTCACCAAGCATTTGTGATAATTTTGAGCAAATTACAAATAGGATAAAAACTTGTTTAACATGATAAATTATGATTCTAAAAGCAGTCATAATAAAACTCAATTGTATTTCTAAATAGTAGTCATAAATAATTAGGAAATAACAATTTAAAAATAGATACTATTTATAATATAACATAATAACTAAACATCAAATGTCTAGGTGTATATCTAATGAGAAATGTACAAATCTTTTCTGCAGAAAACTATAAAATTTTTCTAAGAAAAGTGATTTTTCTAGTAAATGGAATAATCTATCAAACTTATGAGCTGGAAATTCAGAATTTTAAAGATGTGAATTTTCCCCAAATTTATTTATATGTGTAATGGAAATCTAATTGAAATTTCAATCAGAATTTTCGGAAGATTTATGCATTTATTCTAAAGTGTATAAGGAAATGCAAAGGACCAAAATGTTGTGAAGAAAGCCTTAAAGAAGGATAAAGTTGACTTTCAGACTAATGTTACCAGGTGTCTAGACTTACTGTAAGGCCACAGTATAAGAAAGTGTAATATGGTCACAGAGATAAGAAAACAATCATACAGAATAGAGACTCCAGAACTGGACCCAGAATGTAAACATGACTTCTTCATTAACAGGAAGATGCTACCAAAATATAGTATAAAAGGATACTGCATAATACATGGCACTGAATTAATAAATGGTACATGATCAGTTGAATATCTAAAAAAAAATTGGAAAAGAACCTGGACTTTCTACTTTATGATATAAATAAAAATCAATTCCACTTATATTATAGATGTAAATGTTAAAGTTATATAAAGTTTTTGGAGAAAACCACATAAGAACATCTGATGTCTCTTGTAATTGCCAGAGATACTTTGTACAAGTTACAAACACCAACCATGAAAAAACAAGTAGTTCATAAACTGTGTTTTCCAAATTAAGAACTCCTTTTCCTCAACAGACACCATTAAAGAGTAAAAAGACAAGTCCCATCTTAGGAGAAAACACTTACGATACATGTATCTAACAAAGCAGTGTCACCCATGATAAATAAGTAATCCTTAACAAAACAACAAAGGCAGGCAAGCTGATTAAGAAAAGTGACAAAAAGCTTGACAATAACTTCACAGAAGAGCTATCCAAATGGCCAATAAGCATATAGAAATGCACTCAACATAATAATCAAGGAAATGCAAAATTAAACTACGATACTGTGACTACACTCTTACCTAAATGGCTAAAATTTCAAAGTGTAGGTAAAAAGGAACAGCAACAGGAACCCTCAGACACCTCAGGTGGGAGGGTAAATTGGTGTAACCATTTTTAAATATTCAAACATAGCTGAAAATATTGCATATATGATTTTACTTCCTGATGTCAGGATTTAGAGCACCTGTACACCAAAATATGTTAGTGTTGTATCCAAAATGTTATTAGCAGCTTTATTTGTAATAGCTCCTGAATTAATTCAATAGTACATAAATTATGGTTTACTCTTATAATGGAATAAAAATAGAGAGATGATAATGAACTGCTGCCACACTAAAATATAAGGATGAATCTACCAGAATGAATCTTGAACAAAAGATGCGAGACTCAAGAAAGTACATACGGTGGAATTATATTTATATGAGTATAAAAATAATCAAAATTTCAGTGTTTGGGAGTGTGGCTAATTATTGACAGGGAGTGAAGGTAGGGGAATTTCCTCAGGGTGATGGTATATTTTCTTCTAGACTCTCATGTTGATGGTAGTTACGTAGGAATATTCATTCATAAAATGTTATCTATTCCAATAGCTAAGTATGTATACTGAACCTCAATTTTTAAAAGTTTGAAAAAGTCTAGTGGTAATAACAGAGATTTTAATGAATAGAAAACAGATCTGCCATCTTTTATAAAGGATCTATATCAAATGCAAATGTTGTTCATTTGTTTAATAATAAAAAGTAATAAAGGTGAGTTTTAAATACATATTCTGGATTTGAAAGAGCATAGTACAATATCTTTAATCATTTTGTCATGCAGAGATTTAAGCCACTGTGACAAGTTTACTTTCCTTGTATTATATACATACAGAAAAATCAGTATAGTTATTTAAAAATTCTAGCAATCTGTCTATATGTATATTTGTAATAGTTGGCTAATATTCTTGAAGTTTATAAAATCATTTGCCCAACAATTTCTTAGCCTGTTCAAAAGCTGTAGTATAGTGCTGTGTCAATCTTATACACTTGGAAGAGGGGCACGCTGGACCCTATTGCCACTATCATGAAGAGCCAGCACATTACTGGGCTTTACCACACTGGCAGAAGTCAGTTTAGCGTAGTCACTGAGAGAAAGCAAGACCTTGATAACTAGCGGGATATCTTGCACATTAGCTGTGTTCTATTTTGTTTCTGATTTTTCTAATTTCCCTGGCACGAATAACATTTCTATCAAACATTTTTGTTTATTTTCAACTTCTAGGTTGAATTCAAACCCAGAATCTTTCAAACTGTACACTTTTGTTTCAACACTACTTGCAAGGTCAGCTAATCAGTCAGTCATTTAAAAGGTATGAACTGGAGAGACTTGTACCAGCAGAATAGCCAGTTCATCTTATATTCAAGTTTATATTTTACTCATGATGGAGAAACATAAACCTCAAAATTTTCTAATTTCATAGTAGACCTTAAAATGTAGTCAATAATTCATCAAGTGAATGAATAATTTATTTCAAGGAGGGATGATGATTTAATCTATGTTACAGTTATAAACAAATTTAGTTAGGAGATCATGGCATAGTCTATATCATGTTAGAATTGATTTTTTTAGTGATTATTGACATGCTACAAGTCACTTCACATATCATTAGAAAACAAATGTTATATGCAAAATAAATGAATGCATAACTGAATAATTTTAAAGATTTTTTTTCTAATACTTGTTGCAAAAAGTCTGCAACATTGGTTGGTTTGGTTTGTTTCTACCATTAAGCTGTCAGGGTCTATGCAATATTTAATTAAATTTTATATTTCTACTACCTAACATAATACCTGAGTCACCATATTAGTTTTGTACTGCTAGCATGATAAATACCACAAATTTAGATGCCAAAACCATATGAAGTTATCTCTTGACTCTGTAGGTCAGAAGTCTAACAAAGGTCATTTCCTGCTTCTAGAGAGCATCTACATTATTGTTGTTGTTGTTGTTGTTGTTGTTATTATTATTATTATTATTATTATTATTATTATTATTATTTTGGCTTGAAGTTTTCTTCTTCCATCTTTAACACCAGGAAAGGGAGATAATGGGTCTCAGGTCCATTTCACACTTCAAATTTTTCTTGCTTCTTGCTTCTTGCTTCACATTTCTCTGAACTTCAGACAGGTAAGAAAGATTCTCCATTGTTAAAAATCTGTATGATTAGCTAGTCCTGCTCAGATAATCTAGAAGAAACTGTAAGCTTAATCATATTGCAAAGTCCCCTTAGCTTCATACAATAGCATATTCACTGGTTCCAGGGATGAAGGCTCTAACAGTTATGCACAATTTGTGAAGGACTCACCTGATACAGTTGCTTGGAAGAAATGGGGGCTACCTAAAATGCAGATAGCATGTGTGAGTATTAAAATTCAAAATTGAGCTCATTGGTCTCTTGCTTTGAATGGTGACACATTTTAGACCCTGATTGCATGTGAAGAGGTTGAGAGCTATGCATAAGCGAATGACTACATTAAGATCAAAGAAAGGTTGAAACTGGGTGATAGTAAATGTTTCTGGAGTAGATGTAGCATGTAATTCCAGGTTTGCACTTCCTTCCTTTCTTTTCTTGGAAGAGTTAAAAGAAACATTTTATAAGGGAGAAAAGTAGACTGACATCAGCAGAGATTTAGGGGTAGGGAATGGCACTTCTTGGGACCTTGGACAAAGAAGGAATTCTGTGAAACTTAGTAACATCACCTTTCTCTTGCATAGAGAAAGTAGGGTATAAAGCATACTTCCATTTAGAGTTAGGCCACTTCTCCATATTTAGGTCATTGAAAAATGCAATAAATTAATTATTTCTTGGTTCAAAAATATTTGGGATAAGGTAATTTGCATACTGCTTTTTGTGGTCTCATTTGCAATTCTCACTTTGCTGAGAGCATTTATATCCATCTGCAACTGTAAAGATCCTCTGAGTTTAAAAATAATCAACTATATTCATTTCATGTGAAATTCTCACTACTTTTTTTGAAATGCTAATCTCCTGCGTTCTAAGAACCCAGCTTAGCAAGGTGTGTAAAGGTAGCAAAGCAGGTAGTTTAGATTTCTGTCAGTCTTCCAAGAAAAACCTACAAGTAAACTGGAATACAACACAGAGAGATTATACAGTAACATGCTTTTGCAAACTAGGATTTAAAGACCTGGAAACCTTATTATTTTTTTTCAGCTGAAATGTAAATGGATAAATTCCTATGTTTTTATGTTCATGAATTGTGAAATGTTTCTCAACAGAATACATTTTTAAAAATACACACATAAAATTGCATTCCTGAATAGTCCTCTGAAAAGTCACTCATTTAAGAAAACTTGGCTAAAGTAGATACTTTTTTTTTTTTTAAAGAGAGAGTGAGAGAGGAGAGAGAGAGAGAGAATTTTTAATATTTATTTTTTAGTTCTCGGCGGACACAACATCTTTGTTGGTATGTGGTGCTGAGGATCGAACCCGGGCCGCACGCATGCCAGGCGAGCGCGCTACCGCTTGAGCCACATCCCCAGCCCAAAAGTAGATACTTTTAAAACTAAAAATTATTTCTGTTTAGTAAACCCATTTCCTCTGTACATGTACTTCTGGCTTCAAGAAGTCAGGAATATGCCTGTAATCCCAGTAGCTTGAGAGGCTGAGGCAGGAAGATCGTGAGTTCAAAGCCAGCCTCAGCAATGGCGAGGTGCTAAACAATTCAGTGAGACCCTGTCTCTAAATAAAATATAAAATAGGGCTGGGGATGTGGCTCAGTGTTCAAGTGTTTGAGTTCAATCCCTGATACCCCCCAAAAAAATGAAGTCAGGAGTATTAGGTAGCTACTCTCATCTATTAAATTGAATGCCATTTACTCAGGATCTACTATGTACCTGGGCACAAGGACAAAAGTTAATGTGGCACAAACAGTTCACAGAAGTAGGGAAATTAATACAAAGTGATTAACTGTAATAAAATATAGTGATTACAGTACAGAGATGCGTACAGCACAGTCTTGAAGTATGAGTGCCTTACCTAATGACTGTTTTATTAAAAAATTTGAAAATGTCAGTTTCATCACATACAAATACACATGCACAGTATTTACTACCAACCAATTAAACAAATGTATTCTTCTAAATGCCACTTATATTCTTGTGCTTTCTTGCTAGGTTGAAATGTCATATTGATACACAAGGATAAAATCTCCATCCTCTGTTACCACCACTATCCAAATTAGTGCATGGCCGACACCAAAAAGAAAACACCCATGGAGTGAATGGCACAATCTACATCTCACCATTCTCCTCTGTTATCTTAGATTTTCATGAAGCATTTTAAGTTGTAGGGGAAAAAAAGAGCAATCATCCAATATTTCCTATTTTAAATTCTTTTGACACACTTCTATTTCCAAACCACAACGTCAGAAGAAAAATGTGGAAAGAATAGAGGGCTAAGGAAGGGAAGGTGGTGTCTTCAGGAGGGAAGAGTGGTAATATTCAGTTGAGATGGCTGAATGGTTCGAACCTGACAATAGAGGGGAGAAAATGGTAGAAAAGCGGAAACAGGAAAGGGAAACAAATGAGAAACTGAAGAAACAGGAAGAGGAAACGCAGACATAGAAACCACCATGAATTTGGTAACTAGCTGTGCTGATAGATTTCTTTTTGCCTTCATTTGTTCTACCTGTGGCTAGTAGATAGAATAAATCCTATGGTTGGGGTCCCTGAGGACATATCATTGCAGAGCTGTATTTCCAGAGTTGTTGGATATTTGACTTACCTTATTTTAAGCATGTGTGTGAGTGTGTGTGTGTTTAAATTCCTGGAGCAACCTGGAATATGTAGTTATTTATCCACTTAACCATTTTAAGAAAGAGTGCCCTTATTCGCCATATAGACTTATATATCCTCAAAATATTAACCCTTATTTTCTCCCTTCTGAATTTTTAATTCTAATTGCTTGTTGGTTCTTTATGTGTTGAATTATGAAATATCTATCATTCTGTTTCCATTTTCTCCACTCAGTGCTACATTTTAAAGATGGCTCAGTGTTGCAATAATGTTCATCTACTCCATTTCTTCTAATCACTTGGTGCAGTGTTTCATGGTGGGTGATTACTACATTTTACTTCACCATTCTGCAAATGAATGAACACCTATGTTGCCTGCAAAATTAAACCTCAGCTTGGCAAAATAAAGTTAATTCAGAACTCTGAAAATAGAAGTTGCAGAGTAGAAAAATGAGCACCTCTCTTGTTTTTCTGGAATGAACCATCTACATGAAACCTACTTAACTAAAGAAGGCAGGGGTGGGGTAGGTGCATTTGCATATGATTGTTAGTATCTTAACCATTCTGACAACTCTCTGCAAAGTATTGAATCCATTTCAAGAATACCTAAAAGCTCATGAACAACATCTCATTATTTTTTTTTGGGCGGGGGGCATCTTTGAAGTTATTATTGGTTGGTCATATCTCCTTAGTATTTGCTATACTGGTACAAAAAAATAAAGATAATGCTTTCCAGCAGTCTTCCTCGTGTTATGGGGACAGGGTGGGGGGAAGAAAAAGGCTTTAGTATGACCCAAATAAATCTTGAATAAGAGGTCTAAGTTGAAACTTTGTTGTGTAACACACTAATAATTTAACTAGATTCTAGAACTGGGGTAAGGCAATTTTTTTTCTGTAAAGAGTTAGATAGTAAATATTTTAGGCTTTGGGATTTTTTTTTTCATACTAGGATTAAGTTATTTTGGAGAGTGAACACATCCCAAAATGAGTATCACTTGAAAATTACCTTAGATATTTAAATCATACTTAAACTTGAGCTACATTGAAAAGTTCAGAATGCACCCCAATGTGAACAACAACATCAGGTGTGTAGAGATGCTCATGGTCTCTTCTTTCTAGTAAATCTACTTAAAAATTTTTTCCCTGAAGGACTTATACCAAATTGTTAATGTGAACTTTGGAGATAAAATTGACAGTGTTTGGAAAGAGGAGCTGAAATTCTCTTCTTCATGTACCTCTTTGGTATTCTGCATATAAGATAATCAGCATGTAATATTTTATAACACATGGATTTTTTTACAAAATATTTAAATTCTGGTATAACATGAATGTGACAATTAACTATCTTAAATTTTTTGAAATAATCATTTCCTACAAATAAGTGGTTGGATCAGGGTACCTGACCACATCAATCGCAAGTTGAAAAATATCAAGTATTTTAAGTTTTCAAATATTGTCCATTGTGTCATAATATATATATGTACACCAGGAACCACTTAGGCCAGTTTTTCTCTCCTTCGTAATGAAGTTTCTGGGTATTGTTCTTCCAGTTTCTGCATTTATGTAGTACATTATTACTTTATGATAAAGTTAGTTGATAATTCCTTAACTCTTTTTGCTGATGACCTTTTAAAGCTGCATAATTAGAATAAGTTGTGGTTATTGTATTGGAATCTGTATCCCATGGGCCAACAAGGCAGCACATTAATTCTCTGCATCACCCACTCCCTGTGCAGTGCCATCAGCACAAAGATATTATTCTTTGTAATTACATAAAGAAAGGGTCTATTTAGTGTTAACTGACCTTTCTGTGACTGATCAGCCTTTTCCACCAGTGAAGTAGAAATGTATATCATTAAAATGTGAGTAAATAGGAAACCTTTCTGAATCTCAAACTATTCAAATCGGGAGGTGCACATGAGAAGGAAATGGTTTTCAGGCTTTCAGCTGGTATCATTAAAAGACTAAAACACTTAAAAATATCAAGTATAGATGATTTGAAATATAATTAAATTAGAAAAATGCATGGAAATACTCAACAAGGGAATAATGTATAGACATGTCGCTGTTTCACAGTTTCAAAAAATATCAGAGGAAAACATGGTTAAACCTAAGCATATGTTCAGGATTAAAATGTTAAGTTTATTTTATAAGTTAAAATAAAGTTAAAGAAATCATTACTGTTACTATTAGATACTGAGGATGCACCATGTTTTAGAGATAGAATATTCTAAGACATACTTTATGCAAATCATATACTTTAAAATGAAAAAAAATCATTAGGGATATGGTTTAGGTGACACTAGTTTTGCTCTTTTTCTTATTACATAATTTTTTTTTCTGTAATTAGCTATACCAAAATGTTTGATTATAAAATTATAAAATAAAGATGAACCAAAAAGTAATCTAATAGCTAATATAAGGGACACTTTAATCTAGAGTTTTCCTAAAGTTGTCGTAGGAGGCATATGATAGTCATCCTGCAGGTGAATGTTCCCTTTTTTTAAGCACACACTCATTTTAATATTTAATAGACATCTATATTTCTAGGCCAAGTTTTCCCTGCTGAGACCACATTCAGAGCTCTGTATGTGAAACATCTTCAGAAACCTGCTCAAAAGCTTACTCTTCCTTCAAACTTTGCTCATCACTTTGACTGGAACTGATCTGGAACTCATGGAACTACTCTCGCTTTCCCACTGGCTTTTGTCCTTCGTAGTGCATAGTGTATTCTGATATGGTCAACTTTGTCAGTGCCTCAATTCCCTTAGCTGACTGCAAACTCCTCCTGCCCTGAAGCTGTGCTTCCCCCACCCCCACCATGTGGTATCCGTTCTTCCTGGTCAGAGACAAAAATAATGAGCAAAAAGGGTTAATACAAGGTATTCATAAATTTCCAAAGACCCTCTTCTGAGTTCTGAAAGGCAATGACATAGAGTCCATTAGAAAATTCTGCACATAAATCAGAACAGTAGCTACACCTGCAATCCAGCCAGGGAACTAAGATAAGGAGTTCTGTGCGTGCTTACATATGGGTGCTGGTGCTGGAGCAGTTAAAGACAGTATTCCTCTGGGCTCTGGCAGGGACTGGTTTCCTGATCAGATGGCTTGGGGTAGGCTTTCATCAAGCAGTGTCAGAAAAAGTGCTCCTTGGCCTCCATAGTATCCCCCAGTGTTGTGCATATACCAGTTGCTCAGTAAGAATTTTTGAATTAATGAGTGAATAGGAAGTGTTTTGTCAAATGTGATGATACTCAGAGATTGAGGCATGTAACAACCTTGATGCAGAGGACTGATTTGTTCATTTACAAATCAAGGATGTTCTTTCAACACTAATTATCGGAGAACTTGAGTTGGACAAGAGACTTGTTTCTATGGCAGCACAGACAAGGAAGTGGGTCCTGGGAGAGTTAGAACAGTTATTTGCTCCTCTGAGGCTTCAGGGTATCGACACATATCATTCTTACAGACTTGCTCCTTTGGAACACTGGGAGAACTCTTGCTTTTGATAGTAATTGGCATATAGTTTTTAAGGGAGCAGCAATGTGATAAAGCCTGTATGCACACAGTAGGTGATGCATTTGATGAAGTATATGTATCTGCCATATTGTTAGAGAATTAGCCTGTATTTTGAATATTTTGTGTTCCTCATACTAATGCCCACGAATTGAGGGGGCTGCTCTTGAAACAAGTGCTCACAAAGAGACTTGGAGACCCCCTGTCTCTATTCTAAAATCTCACTTGCATGCACTGTGAATCGGTCTTAGTACCAACGCTTGCTTTAATGACATCAGACTTCATTGCATGCAAGACTACCAGTACAATGCTCCAGGCTGGCAGAGCTGTGCCAAAGGCGTATGTGAGGACTGTGGGGATTTAATGGTATGGGATCAATAGTGTGAGCATGTGCATAGGATGAATGCCACTGAAACATCGGCCCTGGGAATTGAGCATTAGTTACAATGTTAGTTACAAGGAATACTAAATGTGCAGGTACTTTTCTTTGTCTACACCATCATACTTTCAAGTCAAGATATAGCAGAATATACCATCTGCCAAAGTTTAACTCACAAGTTAGGTAGTAATCAACAGACGGTCAAACAACAATCTAATAATCCTAAAGGGAACAAGAAAACATTTGACTCTTAACTCCTCCAAATTTCCTCAAATACATACAGGCTCATGCAGTAAGGCAGTTCTGATCCCTGAACAGTAAAATGACTGTTCTAAGATTCGAGTCATGGATTATTTCTTCTATGAAGGCTTTTCCGTTCCTGCTTCCCCACCCTATAGAATCGATTCCAATGCACCTCAGATAGATTTATGTACACTTCTCCCTCCCCCTTCTTTGGCCTGTAATCCCCGGCGAACAAGATCATATCTTATCCATTTTAATCCCCACACTAGCTGTAGAGCTAGACCCATAGAGGAAACTTACTAAGGGTTTGCTAAACACATGGTTGAATGAACAAATAAATAAATGAATGAAAAGCTAGATGTGGGGATGCTCTGGAGTAAAATTAATCAATAAATACTAGCAATACAACTTTTGTTTTCTGGACGTTCTGGCAGGAAGTCAATTCTTTCCAGCCATGGGACTGAAGCAAGTGTGGGGCAGTTTGTATAAGAATACAGACGTGGCATTAACAGCCAGCAGAGCCCTGGCCAGAGGCAAGAAAGCAAGGAGCTAGCTGTAGTAAACTATTAATAACCAAGAATCAGGAGATGACAGACAGATCATCAGAAATGATCAGCAGAGATAGCAGCAGATAATTACATCAAGACCCGAGAGTTAGAACTGCATCAGACAATGACAACTCTCTTAAAACACATAATTGAAAGAAGTACCTGGCCCCTTTGGTGAAATGGCTGCAGATGCCTATATTAAGAATAACTGAAAGCATAGATGACATGTTACCCCAACTTTAATCATGGGCACCATGATAATTTTATTAACAGTAAAGTACTATAGACAGCTCTGTGGATGTTCTGCATATATATGAACAGTGCAGATATTTTAATCATAAACACTTCTCTAGAATGTTTGAATCAAGAGTTTTTTCCTTATAATTATTTTTTAGCTGCTAGTTCTTCTTAAATTAAAAAAACAAAAGTGCAAATAGTGTTAGTATCTTCTCAGGGTAAATGATCCTGGCTGAACCTCCACCTGTCTCAATGGTAATATTACTGTGCTGCATTCAACCACAGTGCAGAGTTCTATAGGCCTCCACTTGGAAGGTCCGTGAACTTGGCCTTGCCAATGAATACATCATGCCTAATCAAAACCTGGAATAAGGAATAATGTAGATCAAAAAACTCAAGAGACTTAAAATATATAATCAATATGCCCTCATGGACTGACAGTG
Source organism: Spermophilus citellus (assembly GCF_964194105.1). NCBI lineage: Eukaryota > Metazoa > Chordata > Mammalia > Rodentia > Sciuridae > Spermophilus > Spermophilus citellus. Next base: position 92,003,711 of record NC_138198.1, on the reverse strand, counting down.
AAGACTAGCTTCCAAGAGGCCAAAGTTCTAATTTCCTTTAACAGCCCATTTTATTTATGTCTACAACCTATGTGTTATTCGGATTATTATTAAAAAGTTGCTTAATGGAACTGGACTCAAAGCAAGGCAATTCAATTATTTAGTTTGATTGATTGATGTCATTAGGCTTTATGAAGACAGCCTTGTATAATGTTTCAGAATGCTGGCTCGTGTATGTCAAATAGTTAAGAGCCAATCTGCTTGGATGCAAAGCTAAGCTCCTCCACTTAATAGCTGTGCAATCTTACACAAGATACCTGGTGTTTCAGTTGTTATCATCATATAACAAACACCTCAAAACTTCATTGTATAAAATGGCTACTCATGATACTCATGATTCTGTGTGTCAGAAATTTGAACATGGTACATTCGGGATGGATTGCCTTTATTTCACATTTTCTGGACCATCATCTGGAGAACTTGAAGACTAGGGTCTGGACTCCTCTTTAGATGATTCGTTCAGTCACAATGGATGCTGTTGGCCAAGACTTGTGCTGGGGAATCCTTACTGGCTCATCTGCTTCCTGGCCCCTCCCTGGGGCATGGGCTCCTAACAACATGGTGGTTGGATCCAAGGGTGAATGGTGCCAAAGAGAGGGCCAGTCAGAAACTATACTTTTTGATAAACTAGCCCAAAAGGCACAGCATCATTTCTATCATAGTTGATAGAACTATGTTGCAGAGGTCACATGTCTACCAGAGGTCCAGGGAAGGAGAAAAAGTCTTCACCTTTTTAGAGAAAGTGACAAAGTTTTGGAAAATCATGTGGAACTGAAAATATTGCTTTGGATATTTTTGGAAAATCCAATTCACCTCACCTAATTTCTTTTGCCTTGTCTTCCCTGACTATAAAATAGGGATAGTAACATTTCATATAATTGCTATCAGAATAAATTCAGTAATACTGCTTTCTTAGAGTAATTTTTGGCTATAGTAAGCACTCCTTAATGGTAACTGCTACTCTGATTCTAATTCTTATTATCATTTTCTTATTGTCTTATATCATACCTCCAGTTAGAATGAAGATTTTCTATCCTAGATAGTGTTTTTTTTTTTCTCACTAAGGTGACTGTGTCAGTCTTAGTTCTTTTCCATTAAGTGTGGAATCCATGAGTTAACATTCAAGTTTGGCCTCCTTTTGAAGTTCTTGGCTAAGTACCACAAGGTGAAATATACAATATGCTTCATATTTTTGTCCCAAAGAACCCAGTTCTCTGATGGAAATTTCTTATTTCCCACTTACCAGCGAAGTGAAGCAGAGAGAAAAAAGAAAACAGTGGGAAAACAGAGGAAATGTCTGAGGTGAAATCCAGAGCTTAAAGAACAAGAAAAGTCAAGTGAAAAAAAAATAATAGAGAAACACTATGTGGATATTTTAAGTCTCAGTCTGGCCTCTTTTTCCAGCCCTTTTACTGACAGGGAAGGAAGTCAACTATTTCTTTAGCAATGGTTCTTCAACCCTTTGATATCAGAGGCTGAGCATGTATCCCAAAAGTGCTAGTTATAGTTTTCAGGGCTTCATATACCTTGTGAAAATCACTGAGGTACTGCAAATAAATAACTGGTTAAGCCTGGATGCTGTGGTATATTGTTAGAGTAATTTTCAGTTCATGAACATACTGTGTGAATTATCTTTAGTTTTTAAGATCTTTATTTCTCAGTAGTGTAGCATCAAATAGTGTCAATAACTGTGTTCATTATAATAGGTGATTTTTAAAAATTATTAATAGGCTATTTCATTGATGGTGGCAAATGTGTGGTTTAAACATGCAAAATATATGCATGTCCTAACTGGTATGTATAATCATTCATTCCCTAACTTGCTGAAAAGCCAAACACCTACTTACTGCAGCTGTGCTCTGTGTGATGCATTTTAGGGGTGAGCAAAATGATGGTCTCGGCACTCATGGGACTCACAATCTAGCTTTTGTTCATCTCTATATAAACTTAATTTTTATTTCCTAATAAAATAGGGGGATAAGAAATTGTCACATCCACTAAACACTGAGGTTTAACAAATGACTTGAGATAATAGAGAACAAATCCACATCAAGCTAAATATTTTCCTAACTAAATTCTAAATGATATGGAAACTATTGAGAGAGATTTGGCATGCCTGTTTTCTTTATCAAGATATATTCTAAGGACTGAGGTTGTGGCTCAGTGGTAGAGCATTTGCCTTAGCACATGTGAAGCATTGGGTTTGCTCCTCAGCACCACATTAAAAAAAAAAAAAAAGAATAAATAAAGTTATTTTTTAAAAAAGACATATTCCAAATATCTTAACATCATTAATAACATGAGTTGAATAAATAGCAATAAATTTAGCTTTGAGAAAGTGCTATATTTATTTAGAATTTTTTGGATAAATTTAATAAGTATGGAAAACAAAAAGTATAACAGATTCAGAATTTTATCATCTAATTAGTATTTGTGTAACTTTTACATGAAAATCTCTTCCATAAGAACAAACTCCTTGAGGCACATTATTGTGTCTGAGAATCTTGCATACAGTTGTTACTAAATTAAAATCATATTCAAAGCTTTTATTATTTAAAAGTAACTGAACAAATTAATGAATGAATAAATAAACAAAATGAAATTGTAAATCAACTCAATGCAGTTATTTTAACTTACAGAGATTGTAATCAAAGTTTTCATTAATACTTTTAGATCCAAAAATATACTTTTCAAATTCATATTCAACCAAGACCTTAATGTGAAAGATTTAAGTTTTTTTTATTTTTAAATGTTACATATTTTTATTCTTTTTAGATATATATGACAGTAGAATGTATTTTGACATATTATACATACATACATAGAGTATAACTTATTCTAATTAGGATCTCATTCTTGTGGTTGAACATGATGTGGAGTTACACTGGTTGTTTGTTTATATGTGAAAAAAGAAAATTATGTCTGATTCATTCTACTGTCTTTCCTATTCCCATCCTTCCTCCCTTCCCTTCACTTCCCTTTGTCTAATCCAATGAACTTCTATTCCCCACCCCTGTTGTGTGCTAGCATCCACATATCAGAGAGAACTTGAAAGATTTTACTAATAAATTCAGCTGGGTTTGATGAATTTAAAGACTTAAAAATCATCTTATTCTCTTATTATTCTTTGTTTTTGTTTTTATTTGTTATATTCCTGACCTACACTTTTGTGCCCATTGTTAATTACCGGTTACTGCTGTCCTTTTACAAGTTGTTCAACTTCAAAAGTGGTGGCATTATTTCCCCCAGACATACTTCCACCAATAATTATCATTCCTTTTTTGTTTCATTTGCATGTTATAATACTAATGGTTAAAATTACACAAGTCAGATTTATGAGATGAAACCATAGTAAAATATAGAAAAAACACTTGCAATGTCAGCTAAATACTATGATTTAAAATTTTAAAAACTTCATTGCATCTTTGAAGGTCACTGACTTTCAGGAATAGGTAGTGAATTGGTAAATCCTTCTATATGTTCATTACTGGGGAATGATAATATAAAATATTGTGACTGATACAGCAGTGTTTTGATGATATATTGGCAATTGGCATAACCACATAATTTAATATCATGGAGTCTGCTCTAATTATAGCATATAAAGTGGTAGGAATTGATGTCATTCAGAAATTTAAATATATGCATTTGGAAATAAAACTGCATATTGCATAGTGAGTAAGGCATAACTGAACAAATAATTCCTCATTAAATTTCACTAAATATGATAAATGACAATTCTCCAACTTTTACAACACTCTTTTCAAATTGAATGTTTATAGTAGCCATCTAGGACTTGAAAGAAAGGTAACTGAGAAACAAGATATGAACTGTCTTTATGTTAAATGCAACAAACCAGCCCATAACTCGAAATGAGTCCCACTTCCACCTCCAGGTGAACATTATCAGTGTGTTATTGTTTCAATATGAGTTGTCCTTCAAAAGTTCATGTGTAAGAAAATGCAAAAATGTTTCAAGGTGAAATGATTTGATTATGAGAGCTTTAACCTAATCTGTGAATTAATCCTCTGATATGAACTAACTGAGTGGTAACTAAAGGCAGGTAAGGTATGGCTTGAGGAAGAAGATCATGGGGACTATGTTTTGGGGATTTATATTTTGTCCCTGGTAAGTAGAGTTTTCTCTCTGCTTCCTGGTTGCTATGTCCTGAGCAGCTTCCCTCTGCTATGCTCTTCTGCCATGATGTTCTGCCCACCCTGGTTCCAGAGGTATGGAGTTGAACCTCTGATATCATGAGCCAAAATAAACTTTTCCTCCTCAAAGTTGTTCACAGCAATGCAAAAGCTGACTCAGTGTTTCAAGTCAGTAACTTGAGGATTAGATTTCAATATTAGTGTTATGGTATAAAAATGTTATCCAGCCATTTTTTAAAAAGTGCCTCCACCAAAGGAATATTTTCATAGAATATATCCTCCTAACAAAAGATAATTCTATATAATTTTAGACTAGTTTACTAGATAGGTTTTAAAGTTCTAAATTATTGTGCCAGAATTAGGACAAGGGCATATTAAATGATTCTCAGTTCATCATTTTGTCTTTTTGAAGAACACCTATGACATAGTATTAATCTCTGGGGATCAATATGGATACAGGCTTTCATGAGAAATATGTTTACTGACCTTAATAAATCTTCAAGTGTGTAAATACAGAAATATTTGTAAGGCAATTTTCTGCTAAATTAGATTTTTCCTATGTACATTCTTATACCACATATATTTTTTAACAACTTATACTAAAGGTTTGATGTGATGGCAATTTTCACAAAGAAACATTTCTAATTGCTTCATAAGAGTTATTTTTGTATCTAGTAATTTAATCATCATTATCGTTATCATGATTTATATGCATTTATGGGTTTTAAAAACTTTTTTGCTGCTATGAATAGTATTGTAATGAGTAAATATTTTAAAAATTTAGAAGAGAATCCCATAAGAGGTACGCCTGAATTAACAGGTTTGAAAATATTCAAGTTTGTTAATACATTTTGTATTTTTTAAAGAAAATTTTCTGTGCAAGAAATATAAGGAGTCATCAACTAAACTGAATTCATGCATCTATCATAAAATTACAGATTGTCCCTTAGTTTGCTTTTGGGTAATGATGCAAAATTATTTTCTAAAGTGTTTGCATTAGGTTTGACAAATATTTATTTTGTCATGGAGGGTGGTATAAAGTTCTCAACTTCTCACAAAGTCATATATATAAAACCATTTACATAGCTAAAATATATTAATAATAAATAGTGGCTCTGGGTACTTCTAAATGTTGACTTCCCCATGCTTTAATTCTTTCCTCCTGTTTTGAATGTTTTTTATGAGTGCCAGCACTCTAAACCTCTTAGGGGTCAAATTCTAAGCAAAGTGTCTTCTAGTGGTTTGAGCACAGGTCAGAGGAAAGGAAAAGGGGCTGGGAAATTGGAAAACAACTACTGGGATTCTGAAAAGACCCTCCCAAGATACTCCTTCCAGGAGGAGTGATGGAGGGAAGCCCAGGGAGCAAAAGGTGGACAAACTCTGATGAATCATATATCAATGCTAAAAAATTAATCTGCATTGAGAAAGGAAATTATTAAATTGAAAATGGGTATAGATATCAGGGGAAACAATTTTTTGGTTATTTTGTTACTTTTCTATACCATATATTAGAACACTTTTAAGTAATTCTAAAGATGGAAAACAAAATAAACAAACAAATGGTCTTAATTTTATCTTCTAGAAATTGCAAGATAATTCCCTGGAAGAAAATCTACGTTTAGCTCAAGAATATCAAAAACTACTGGAAATTTTCTTAGTCGAAAAGGACAAATTCTTCAATATATATAGCAGAAAGCTATCAATTGATGCTTCTGTTAGAGATAAGAAAGAGGTATTTAAAAAATTTTTTATCACTTATTTGACATATTTGTTACAGAAAGTAAAAATTGGTCAGTTTGGGGTCTTCATTGTTATGGTGGTCCTATGCCACAAAAAATAGCATTTTTTATTTGTAAAGTTTTATTTTATATTTATATCAAAACTTGAAATAGAATTTTGAAAGAATACTTGAGGCATGAAAAACTTAGTTTCTACTCCACCATCCTATACTAATTTGCTTTTAGTTGCTGTGACCATGAATCCCAAATTCTTTTTTATTTTTTGGACTTATATATGTTATCAAAGTCTTCAAATTTTAATTCTAATTGTAGGTGACTTTCCATGATTGGCCTCTAAGTCCTCCTTTTGATATATGTTTACTTGATAAAAGGATTAACTAGAAACTTTGGGGGAAAAAAGCTGACTCTCTCTGATAGCTATTGCTGGGAATTATAAATATTCTAAAAATTTGTGAAACCTCTGTCATGGTGACAGCAGGAGAGTAAAACAGCTGCATTGTACAAGTGTTAATATATAGCTACTTCCTCCATGGTCTTCAGTTACTTAGTGGCAAGATATAGTTATTTTCTTTCAATCTTTGCCCCCAGAATTTGAATTTAAAAAAAAAAGAGGCATGATTTTTTGAAAAAATAATTTACCTATGTACAACAACCAGTACACTGTGTCTTTTCCTCTGTGGGTATTGCCCATGCTGCTGCACTATAAATTATAGTTTAGAATTCTGGTGCTACACCTACCTCTTATTCTTGTGAATACTGGGAAAGCAGAAGGATGAAATTTGAACATAGACTCCCCCATCATGAACTCAGTGATTTTGGTGAGTTACTGAACCTTTCCAACCTCAGTTTTCTCATGTGTAAAAATTTACCTAAACAAGCAATTGTTCAGGAATTAAAAAAAAAAAAATGACACCCATAGTAAGTTAGTTGGAAAATAAAAGGATGCTGTGTGGCTATAAGTGACTGTGGCATTCATCTGGTATGCTGCTTGTAGCTGCTTGTAAACTCCCCCCTGTTTCTCATCCATCTGCTCAGATGAGAGTCAAAGCTTCTGGCCTATACATGGGGAAAAAAGGGTGTATTTTTTCTCTTACAAATTTGTGTTGAAACAGTAGGAGATGAAGGTAGATCAAGAAGTAAATGTGTTCAGAAAAGAATGAAGAAAACAACTCTCTGTCCAAATCTTATTGTCCTCAAACTATGGTGCAGGTTTCAAAGAAAAAGTATCTCTGCATCCATGGGGAATATATCCAGTCATTTCAAGCATTTAACATTATTATTGCAGTTAAACACATTCTATGCATTTCTAGTCATTGGGGAAGAAAAATGATCAATTTCTACCTCTTATTTTCTTCTCTAATCAAGGGGAAGACAAAAACAAATTGTATGAACTTTTGTTTCTAGTTTACATAGAATCCTTTGGTGGCCAATGACAAACATATTAGATTTCTGAATAAATAGTGAAGAGTCATGCCTTTTCCTGGCATTCTATTGCCATAGTTAGGACAAAATTGTCATGACCACATTTTCTTTTTTTTAAATTAAAGCAAATCTTGACAAGGAATGAGACCTTGGCATGAGCAGACAATGGAGGATGTTAGGAGATCGGGTTTATGTTTGTGATCCCTCAGACGAATCCCTTTCAGCACACCTGTTTCAGGGAAACTTTCAAAGATTTATTTGGACTTCCAATCATTTTTCATTTCCATACTTCAGCGATGGAGGTCATTAAGTGCAGGCTGCCCTTGTCAGTGTCATGTAGGATCAATTTGCTGCAATGGACAGAGAGGCCTTATTGATGCTGTTAAATCTGTCAGTGAGAAATCGTATGTCATTAGCGTCTAATGCACTGCTTACAGGACGGAATTTGGCCATCAAAAAGGAGAAAACCCTTTAATATTTTCGTCCATTTTTTTTTTTTTTGATATTGCAGCATTTCCTGTGGATGTAGGTTTAGTCCTCTGGCCAGTTTATTTTAGGGGTACACAAAAGCATCGTTCAACCACTGATTCCCTTGTTGAATTCCTTTGTCAGATAAAATGGATCTTTGTGAATTTTGTGTGCATCTTTCCTGTTTTACATTGATTTCATTGCTTCCTAACCCAAATCCTTCTTTTTTGTGATAAATAATTATGTTGTAATTATTGTACTTCTGAGGGAATATTTCTCTCTCTACAAAAATCACACATTTCTATACTTCTTTGTATTATTAGGCTAAGAGTAGCAAGGAAAGCCTGATGGAAGAGTAAAACAAATTAAAAGTAATGTCCCTTTCCTTACTACACTTCTACATGCAGATGTTTCAAATGTGAGAATGCTATAATATTATTCTCGGTGATAGTATTGTGTTTGCTTTATTTGTGTGTTTCTTGATACTATCCTGTACTTTTAAAATTTGCAGCAATTGATATTTTCCCCTTAAAAATCAGAAACAGGCAAAAGCAATTATGTAAAACTCTTATTTGCCCTGTTCATGGGTAACGATAGAAGAGAATCCAATCTGAAACTTCTCAAATGTCAAAATTACAAATAACACCAGAAATGAATGAAGGAAAGAATCTGAAAAACAGGTTTTACTTCTGTATGAATATAGACATTTTTATTATTTTAATAAGGTGCTTTAAAATATATTTTCTATATTTTCCTTTAAAAATATCCATGAATATTTTGATGAAATCATCATGTATGTGTTTGAAATGCCACCTGAAATTCTTCAGCCCGCAAAGAAAGATAAGTTAAGCCAGCATGCAAATGTCGATGTGGTTTGTTGGCTGAAAACCAGATCTCTTTCCAAACTGGTTAAAAACATTTTAAATTTTTTTCATAAACCACTTATAGAGTTTAACTCTTGCATACTTCAAATCCCAGTGCTTTTAAATTAAGGGAATAAAAATGATCACAGAGTCAGCCAGCATTTTATAAGCATGTATGTGGACCAGATATTTATAGTGTAAAATTTACAAACATTGTTCCCTTCAATAATCCTGAAAAAAATTATTATTGTTATTATCATCCTCATCCCCTATATAAGATGTGTAACTGAGATTGAGTGTCTCATGAGATCATCCAAACAGAGGGAGATTGCACTGGGAATGCAACTCAAATTTTTCTTACATCCAAGCCATTTCCTAATTCTAATACTACCTCTTTACCGTAACATTAATTAAACATTCCGATACATGTCTCATCATATTTTATAAAACTTTTCAGAATCCACATAAATTATACAATATGTATAATTTATCCAGTGTCCATCTGAAAAATGATTGTTTGATCCACTAATTATTTCCCCAGTTATACCTCATTGGCGCCACTTTTTTCAGTGACAGTTTTCAGAAGAAAGGACAATCTATTTAAGAAGAAATTTGATTCACACAGGGATTTTATATAGGTTTCATAACTCTCAAATGTAAAACCTATGAACTAGAAGCATCGTTAGAAATGTTGCCTTCTGATGCCCTCTCTCGTCACTTCTATTCAACATAGTCCTTGAAACTCTAGCCAGAACAATTAGACAGGAGAAAGAAATTAAAAGGATGAGAATAGGAAAAGAAGAGCTCAAACTATCTCTGTTTGCCAACAACATGATTCTATATTTAGAAGACCCAAAAACTATACCAGAAAACTTCTAGAACTCATAAATTAATTCAGCAAATAGCAGGCTATAAAATTAACAACCATAAATCAATTGCATTCCTATACATCTGTGATGAATGAACTGAAAGATAAATTAGGAAAACTATTTCATTCACAGTAGCCTTGAAAAAAAATGGGAATGAATATAACAAAAGAGGTGAAAGATCTCTACAGAGAAAACTATAGAACACTAAAGAAGGAAATTGAAGAAGACCTTAGAATATTGAAAGATCTCCCATGTTTTTTGGATAGTCAGAATTAATATTGTCAAAATGGTCATATAGCCAAAAGTGCCTTACAAATTTAATGCAATTCCTAATAAAATTCTACTGATGTTCTTCATAGAAATAGAAAAGGTTGTCATGAGATCAATTTGAAAAAACAAGAGGCCCAGAATAGCCTTAGCAATCCTCACCAGGAAAAGAGAAGCAGGAGGCATCACAATATCAGACCTTAAATTATACTACAGAGCTATAGTAGCAAAAACAGTGTGGTATTGGTACCACAGACATAAAGACCAATGATGCAGAATAGAAGACATAGAGGCAAACCCACATAAAATACAGTTATCTCATACTAAACAAAGACACAATAACATATATTGGAGAAGAGATAGCCTCTTCAACAAATGCTGCTTCAAAAACTGGAAATCCATATGTAGCAAAATGCAATTAGATCCCTCTTTCTCACCCTACACAAAACTCAAAGTAGATCAAAGACCTAGGCATTAGACCAGAGAACCTGTACCTACTGGAATAAGTGGGTCCAAATCTCCATTATATCAGCTTAGGAACTGATTTCCTCAACAAGACTCCTAAAGTGTAAGAAGTAAAATCAAGAATCAATAAATGGGATGGTATCAAACTAAAAAGCTTCTTCACTGCAAAGGAAACAATAAAGAACATGAAGAGAGATCCTACAGAATGAGAGAAAAATCTTTTGCCACCTGCACCTCAAATAGAGCATTAATCTCTAGGATATCTAAAGAACTCAAAAAATGTAACATCACAAAAAGAAATAACCCAAATCAATAAATAGGCAAAGGAACTGAGCAGACACTTCACAGAAGAATTACAAATGGTTAATAAATATATGAAAAATGTTCAACATCACTAGCAATTAGAGAAATGCAAATTAAAACTATACTGAGATTCCACCTTACTGAAATCAGAATTGCAATTATTAAGAATACAAGTAACAACAAATGTAAGTGAGGATGTGGGGGAAAAGGTACACTCTGACATTGCTGGTGAGACTGCAAAGTAGTGCAGCTATTCTGGAAAGCAGTATGGGAACCACCATTTGACCCAGTTATCCCACTCCTTGGCATATACCGAAAGGACTTAAAATCAGCATACTACAGTGATATGGCCACATCAATGTTTATAGCAGCTCAATTCACGATAGCTCAACTATGGAACCAACCTAGTGCCCTTCAGCACATGAATGGGTAAAGAAACTGTGGTAGATATACACAATGGAATATTTGCCAGCCATAAAGAATGAAATTATGGCATTTGCCAGTAAATGGATAGAACTGTAGACTGTTATGTTAAAGGAAGGAAATAATCCCATCTCAACAAACCAAAGTCCGAATATTCTCTCTGATATGCAGATGCTAACACACATTAAGAGGAGTGGGGAGGGAGGTTCAGTGGATTAGACAAAGGGAAATGAAGGAAAAGGAGGGAGGGTGGAAGGGAATAGGAAAGACAGTAGAATGAATTGGACATAACTTTAGTGTGTTCATAAATGAATACACAACCAGTGTAACTCCACATTGTGTACAACAACGAGATGTTATACTCCATGTATAATATGCCAAAATACACTCTACTGTCATGTCTATTTAAAAGGATCACATTTTAAAAAGAAATGTTGCCTTCCTTTATAAAAAACAACTTTATGGTTGAGGAACTTGGGAAGGAGCAGAGTACCTTGGTGATTTACCACATATACAGTTAAGTGGAAGTAAAGTTAGTCTAGGACAGAGTTGTTTTAACTAAGTTTCAAATACTTTCTCCATCAGACTATAGATGGACATGTGCTATGATTTTTTTTTTTGATAGTGTGAGTGAACACATAGCTGGATGTAATCAGAGTAACTGTCATGGGTGTGCTTGGGTAGGAACATCATCATTAAGTGATGTGGGCTTGTGAAGGAATCACACAGGGACATGAGTCTGAGGACTGTCTGTAGTGAAGTGTGCCAGGCTCTGGGGGGACACTTCCTGGCATCACAGAATTCGGACATTATACATTTATTTATTTATTTATTCACTGAGTTATTTAAAATAAATTATTAATCACCTATTACACTGCATAGGAATGTGCCACCTCATCTCAGACTCCATGTGGAAGCTGTCACCCCACAGTCCAGGGGATCCCTTCCTAGAATATAGCATGAAAGCAGAGCTCTGAAGCATTGTCTCTTCACCCCACCCAGGAAAGAACAATTTTGTTATTTAATCTATGACATGGCTAGTTATCGGTGACGAGTCCTGCTTCCTCACATGTTGAAGTAGAATATTAGAGAAGCATGCTGAGGCAAGCATATAAAGCAGGGTTTATTAAAAAAAGATGCAATACAGACTTCTCTCAGGAGGGAGAAGGGGTCCAAAGCTGGCATCCTGGATTCCAAGAAGTGAGAGTGTCCTGCCTCATTGATACATCATAGATTTTCTTTGTTCTCTTGCTTTCTTCTTTGTTCTCTTGCTTTCTTCTCCCTTATCTATCTCCTTCCTGCTTTAGTAACTAGACCCAGGAGATGCTTTGTGGGATGGCTAAAAGGTGAGAAACAGGTGGGCTGGAGGGGCCAAGGTGGAGTGATCTGGGCAGGAAGGGGGCCCAGGTTGCATTAATTAACAATTTTACAACTCCCTGTAGGAGGAGACAATCCCTGGGACAGGTTACCTTAGCAATAGATTGGAGCAGGGTCAGGGTATCCTGATAAAGAGTGGAGGAAGGGCTGTGAAGGCATTAACATTTAATTCCCAGACCCAAACTGGCCTCCAATCTCTCCATCCGACCAGCATCACCTATCTATACTAACTGCTGGTCTTTAATTCTGGCTTCATCTACACTGCCTGATCTTATTGGGTGAAATTTCCACCTTAAACTCTTAAAAACTCCTATCTATAAATTGACTTAGCTTTTTTCTTACCTCTTTCATCAGTTTTCCAACATGATTTCTTCCAACACTCACTTTAAATTGATTTGGTGAGGAGTTAGTCTATTCTAGCAATAAACAAAATTATTTTCCTAGAGAAATATGAAAGTTGTTTTATTTCTCCTTTTTTTGTGTTTCCTATTATCTTGCATATATTAAAATTGTGCTTTCGGTGGTGATTTCTGTAGACTTGTTTCAGTATATGTAGACAAAAATTCATTCCTTTTCTACAAAATATACTTTAATAGTTCTTGCCTAAAACAGCTATTTGAAAACCCTGTCAGAATCTCTGTTTCTTAGAAGACAGGCCTGTGTGTGCACATATATACTGCTTTGCTCTCTGTTTCTTAAAACATACACACCCACGCACACTCATACACATTTTTTTTTCTAAAGCAATTCCCATACTTCATACACGAGAAGGTTCCATTAAATTCCTATTGTCCTCTTTCTCAGAAGAGCTCTTCAAGGAGCTTTTATGTCTCAGGAGCCACACAAGGCAGACAGCTGATGGTCTATTGTTTGATCATAATGACTCTCCTTTCCATTGTCCACACATTCTGAGGGCAACCCTGAGAACTTGGAGTTTATTCCTGGCTAGTACTTTAGAGAAGTAAACTTGGCTTAAATCAAACCAATTCCTCAGTGCAGCACCAGTTTGAAGTGAATTGCAGATTTATGGATCTTTTATACAACTTTGAAAGGATGTTCTGGTGGAGTTGCTTAGCATTGAACAAATTTTTGATGTTAGAAACATCTTAACAGTGATTTATGGAATATGATGATGATACATCATCGGTATACTAAAGACATTCAAGGAAAAGAATTTATATATGTGTGTGTTTCATATATATATATATATTTTATATACACGATATATATACATACTATATATATACATATATATATCTTGTGGTCCTCCACAAAGGGTTATTTTGTCCCCCAAGAGAGACCTAGATATCTGACAACATTTGTAGGCATTTTTTGTTGCTCCTAGCATCTTGGGGCTACAGACCAGGATGCTACTAAACATCCTAAAATGCATAGGATAGCTCACTCTGATGTGCCTGTGCACACATCCCAAGACTCTCCAGCCCCAAATGTTAACAAAGCTGAGATTAAGATGCTCTGATACACACACACTCTCTGAGATAACATATATTTCATAAATAGGTAATATAAATGTAATATGAAACACTGCAAACTATACCATATCTATATCCTTAACAATTTAAACTGTAATTCCATATTAAAAATTCTGAGAAATTACATTTTAAGAAAATTTGTCAGCTCTTCTAATTTTAAATTTCGTTTTGTCCCTGCGAACTTTTCTTATTAGGAAATGTATTTACAACTCATTAGCATAGTATTTATTAGATTAAACATTGGAAAATATATTCTATGTAGACTAGGAGTAAATTTCAGGTCACAAATTGCACTTTCATAAAATTCTGCTGATTTCTTGTATTATCTGTAAAGCCTAGAAAAACTAGAAATATTTTCTAACGGATAGGTTATGTTCTTTTGACTCCATTTGTAATCAGATGTTGAACTTTTAAAAGAATTCCACAGTAAACTCTGAAATGAAATAATATTGTTTTTATTATTCAAAATCCATTTTTAAAATCCAATGAAACAAATATTCAGTGCACACAACTCCTGTGATACATATTTTCTACTTATACTTGCCTGATGCTTGTATATTATAACTGCTTTTGTAATCATCTTTCCCCAAATCTACAAAGATCTATCTTATGAGCAATAAGTATTAATATGGAAATGCATATTTAAATACTAAATATTTTGTTTAGTCATTATTTTTCCTTTAGAATTTAATTCTTATTGAAGATGGGGTAGAGTACCCATGGACAACCCTCTGCACTTCTGAAAGCATGAAATATTAATGTCTTCCCAGAGGGACTGTTTTAAGAAACATATATAGCAATAGTTAACATTTATAAAGCATATACTATGTCTAGTTGCTTTCTTAGCTATTTATATATTTTTATTTACTTTCCTCTACTACTTTATACATTTTAAATATAAACCACTTAGAACAGTTTTTCACAAAGTATATATTCTGCATGTAGAACATAGGGCTGCTAGTATTCATATTATGCTTTAGATAAATATATGCCCCTCATTTCTTGTATCAAATCTTGATGTGGCTATATGATAATAAAATGACCTTTTAGACCATGATAGATATTAAACAGTTGATGTAACCTAAGAATATGGGATGAATTATGAGATGAGAGGATAGAGTGACATAATCATAAGCATCAAGTAAAACAGATAGGTGTAAAAAAATGAACTATGGTAAATACCAAAAGGCCAGGTAAATATGACAGGGGGGCAAGGAATAGAATTCATTTATATGCACATATATTTGACCAGGCATGAAAGATAAAGTTAGCAATGATAAAAGGACTAAATGGGGCATATTTTCACGACATGGAGTGCTATTCTAACCCATTTAAAAGATCACTTCTCTAACAAAACAATGGAAAAAGTCTTCAAATAGGTATTGCTTCTGTCTTGTCTTTATTGACTATTAAAAGAAATAGAAAGCAGTTTATTAATGAAAGGGAGGAAAACATCCATAATAACCAAAGAAATATGAATTAAAACAACACAATAGCATGTATTCATCCAGTCTATTAGCAAAAGGTATTTCAATTATAAAACCTATTTTGGGGAAGAACTAAAATTTGCAGTTTTCCTGGTGGTGATACTCAATTTGAAATGGTCTCTATGGAGAAAAATTTGATGATATATAGTAAGAATCTTAATATTTACATACTCTTTTCTCTAGGGAATATTATAAAATGTGCACCAAGAGTGTTTTCAACAAAGATATGATTGTGGAATAGGCAGTACAGGTTAATATGGAGCTGCAGTACCGTGGTTTGAATCCTGCTCTGCTTCTTAATACGTGTGATTTAAGCAAGTCATTTACCTCTCTGAGCCTATGGTTTCTTATCTATAAAATAAGTATAATAGTACCTGCTTCATACAATTCCACTAACAACTGAATTAACACATGTAAAGATCTCAGAAAAACAATTGGACATAGTGTTGCATATATTTTAATTATATTTTTATGTTATTCAATGAGATTATGCAACATATTTGACCGATTGGTTAGTGTATATATATAAAGAAAGGATGAGGCTCAAAATTGGTGTTAATTTCCCTATTTGTATACCAGTTGTGACATAATCTCTACCATGACAATGAAATCATTATAGGAATGAACTTGATTACCTTTTATTAAGAAAGATTTTATGAAGTCCAGATATATTGTAAAATTGTCACTTTTTGTGAATCATTACTGACTTTACTAAGACAACAGAATAGCTCAGTGAAATAATTTTTTAACAACAAACATATAAACAATGCAATGATTAAAAAGATTTAGTTATTGTTTGTCTCTGGGAGGACAATTCAGTTTTAGCTCACTGGGATGATTATTTGTATTTTCTAAGCATTCTTACCTGGTGAGTGTCTCTAATAACATAGTAAGTCCCACAATCACTTTAGTTGTACTCAGCTAACTAAAATTTTATCTGTCTCCAAATTACGAGAAAATGTATTTCACATAAAGTGAAATGTGCTCTAATTATCCATATTCTGTGTATATCTGCATTAACGTGATTCTCCTATTAACGAAGAAGCTACTTGATTTTTGAAGGTTCCTTAACTCTTTTGCTAGGAACTAGTTATATTTTCCTCTGTTTTCTTAAAAGACATCATGGGTAAACTAACATTATCTCAAATATAAATGTATATGTATATTACATATATTATATATAAATTATAAATATATATGCAATTTAGCTACATATTCTAACTTTTTAAGATTTTGTTTATAGTGGTACAAAAAATATTGTGATTAGATAGACATTAAAAATCTTTTCCCTTTGTAAATTGAAGGGTGACCGTCAGAGCTTTCCTAACAGAGCAATCCTGAATATGACAAATATTATTTGTAAAATCATATTATTTATAAAATCTTATACTGTTACACATAGTAAATACTGATTAAACCAACCACATAAACTTAGTCGACACCTTACCTGAGAAAAAGAATGATAATGCAGTGAATAATATGGTGTTCAGAATTTTGTGAGATTCTACCAGATATTAAATCATTTTACAATTAATTCCTTTGAGCAGAGAGTCAGCATTTCCATAGACTTTTAAGGGAATTTTCTCATTTTAAAGATATATGCAATATACTCATAGCATATAGAGAAAAGTATATAAAACAAAGCTACTATCTGTATGGTGTACATAGAAAAAGAACAAAAATGTTATCTGTAAAAGCAGAAAAGAATTTGGCTTGCTTGACTTTTTGTATCAAGCATGCTACAGCAATCTTTTGATTCTAATATGAAACTATAGTAAGGATCATTGCACTAATGCATGAGGATTTGTGATAATGTTGCAGAAATTTTACTGTCAAAACTGAACTGCAGTGTAATGACTTTTGTTATCATGGTTTCTAATAACTATTCAGCTTGAATTGACCCTACATATGTTTTGCTGCAATAATATGTCAGTAACTCAGAAAGCAAAAAAGGAAATAAAAATCCAGTCAACATAATATTACATATGACTTCATGATAACCTTTGCTATTAATATTGTTAAAACAATTATAAATACTATAGGTTTCCATGGAAATAAAAGCTTAGATACGTTGCGACAGTCCTAGCCAAATAACTCCACAAAGTACTCTAACATTCTCCCTCTCACCCTGGGCTCTGGGTACTAACTGGTCTCTTAGTACTGCTTCAGTGTCTGCTCTCTGCTATAAGGAGTCTCTGACATACTTCCCTTCTTCTTTGAATGGATTAGGTTATTTTTCTTGTTTTGAGCAATCTTTTTTTCTTCCTATATTTTTAAATTTCTCCCTGTTCATTGCAGCATATTTTCATTTCAACACCTTTTCCTTGCAATAAATAAGAGAAAATAAGTAAGAATGATTACTCTACTCTGTGGCAGTTACCATGCTAGACATTGCATAGACATGTACTTTATTGCAAATATTCAACCAATTATAAATAACACTATTGTTTTTATTACTTAATTTATAAAGTTCTATGAAACAACTGGGAATATTTCTTAAAAAAAAAAAAAACCCTAAGGTGTTGTCTATGTTATTTTGCTAGGCAGCTATAGCAAAGTACTGTAGACAGGGTGGTTTAAAGAACAGAACATTATTGTCTCACAAGTCTGGAGGTTAGATCCAGGTATCTGTCAGCAGTGTTGATTTGTTCTAAGGGCTTTGATGGGAAGATCTGTTCGGGACCATCTCCTTGGTTCGCAGATGGCTGTCTTCCTTTTGTTGTTATGTTGTCCTACACACATATGTCTGTACAGATTTCTTCCTTTTAAGGATATCCAGCATATCAAATGAGACTCTCTGCTCATTTTAACCTAATGACCTCTATGAAGACTCTATTTCCAAATACACTTCTATTCTGAGCTTCAGAGGTGAGATTTCAACACATGTACTTGACGTGGAGGGGGAAACAGTTTAGCCCATAGCAGGTACTTTGTTGTACCTTTTGGCCACTCTACTTATAAGTGGGAACTACTGCTGAGTGTCACACCCTGGCCTGTGGACTTTCTGATACTCCACGGCTTCTCTTTCGTGCCTTTTCATGACGCTGCCTAGCCTATCAGCCAAATACTGTGTATCGTTGTTTCTCTTTAGGTGCAAAAGTATTTCAGTTATATATAATTTAATAATTTTTCTTATTCCTGTGATATTGGGCATGTGTATGGTTAAGTAATTGAGCCCAGTGTTACACAGGAAGTGGCAGACTATGTTTCTGAGAAGTGATCAGAGATCCAAGTAGAAAAAAATACCTTTCCCAAACAAGGGACTTTAACATTCCCCTTCCTTTGCCTCAGACCACAGCACATGTATTTGCTAAAGGAGATTATATATATATATATATAAAATATACATATATATTTATATATACACGCATATATATGTATATATACATATATATTTATACACACACGCATATATATGTATATATGTATACATGTATAAATATATGTATGCATATATGTATATACATAATATATATATATATATATATTTTGTAGAAGAAACATTTTATGTTAATCATGTTCAAAAGGTATATCTTTAAGAATCAGGTGAGGTAGATGCATGGATTTACAGGGATTATTCTTGTATTGTCTTGCATATCAAGTCAACAATAAAATCTCATACAATACTGCGATTTGTACCTGTTCCTAGGTTTATTTATCTTTCCAAATGAGAATATCTTGATCACATAGAGACTGCAACAGAGACCAGTATAAAGACCTAAGGTATATATGTAAAAAGAGGGGGAGAGGGAGAGAACAGCAGCTGCACCCACGGCTAGCGTTTGGCAGGGTTAGGCATACGCCGCCCCACCCCCATCCCCGTGCCCCACGTATAGCAGTACTGATGAGGTTAACCAAAGATGTTTCAAAGGGTGCCGTGAAGGAATACTATAAAAATTATTATAATGATCAAGGCTGAAAGCAAATATATCACATAAATAGGAGAAATTCTGCAAAGCACAGTTCAGATTTTCAAGAAAGTTACTTGATAATAAAAAACTGCCATTTATAAAAGAACACTAATATGTGATGATATGCAAAGGGAGGAACTGTGGTAACCCCCTTCTCCAATGTCCTCTTACAGTGGGAGCATACGGGCTCAAGTAAGGGCCTGTACTATGAATCCCCTTTCATGCTTGAAGACCCAGCTTCTTTTTTGTTTTGTTTTGTTTTTGGTTTTTGTTTATTTGGTACCAGGGATTGAACCCAGGGGTGCCTAACCACCGAGCCATATCCCCATTCCTTTTTGTATTTTTATTTTGAGACAGGGTCACACTGAGTTGCTTAAAGTTTCTGAGGCTGATTTTGAACTCACGATCCTTCTGTCTCAGCCTCCTGAGCTGCTGGGATGACAAGTGGGCACCACCAAACCCAGCTGAAGATCCAGATTCTTAAGTCTCAGATACATAGTGAGACCCTGTCTCAAAATAAATTTTTAAAAAGGATTAGGAATATAGTTCATTGATAGGGCACTCCTGAGTTCAATCCCAGGTACCTCAAAAAAAAAAAAAAAATCTGTTAACTTGAATGAAATCTTTTGTACCTGGAGATGTCAAGATTGGAGGTTTCTGCCATGGGAGTCCTTGTTGAAATCCTGCAGCCAGAGGCAGTGGCACCACATGCCTATATGAGAGGGCAGCGTGGGACCACACCCACCAGGTAAAAAGACAGGGGATCTTCGGGCTTTTCTCTAGTGATTCGTCACCAAGGATAAAAACAAAAACAAAACAAAACAAAAGCATCCATTTAGAAGAAAGATAGTACCACACTAATTTCACACTTAACATCCACAGTGTTTTAGGACAGAAGATAGAAAAATATCTACATTTAAAGCACCCAAGAATGTTGCTTCCATTCCAAGTTATTGTTTATGCGATAAAAACAGAAAGGTACTTTTGAATGAAAAAAACAACAAATACAAGTTGAGTAACAAGTTTTAAAATTCCAGATGGCCAATACACATAGGTAAAATGTCTCTACCTCCCTAAAAATTATAAACAAATGAAATGCAGGTATATGTCTTCAATTATTTTTTTTTTGAAAGATCAGTAAGACTGATTAGTGATAGTAGGGGAGCATGTAGGAAAAGAGCTCTTTGTGGAAGATCAGAACTCTCCTGTCCCTCACCAAGTTCATCTACCAACTCCACAGCTATTTTTCCTCTTGATAAAATTCAAGTATTTCCTCTCCTAACTGAGAAGGGCATCTTCACTGTGCTCTGGATTCTGTCCTCTTTCACTTTCTCATAGTCCTCATCCACATATCTTTCTGTATCCCCATTTTCCCTTTCCCCTGTCTTTTTCCTACCATCATACATCACAGAAATGTGATACAGTATTTACTATCTCAAAACCCTTCTTTGAATCCATGTTCCCTAGATCACTTAATTGAGGGGGGAGGGCAGGGGTACCAAGATTGAACCCAGGAGCACTTAAACACTGAGCCACATCCCCAGCCCATTTTTATATTTTATTTAAGTGAGTTGCTTAAGGCCTCACTAAGTTGCTTAGGCTGGCTCTGAACTTGCCATCCTCCTGCCTCAGCCTCCCAAGCTGCTGGGATTACAGCTGTGCATCACCACACCTGGCTCACTTAATTTAAAAACAAACAAACAAACAAACAAACTTTGGACCCAGTTGTTTGCATTGCAAGCTTCATTACATCACTTCCCATTCTGTTCTTTGAAGTACCAGTTGTCAATGACTTCCATGATGTCAAATTCAACAGCATATATATGACCTGTTCTTCATCCATAGCTTAACAATTTTTGATCACTATTCTTCTTCTTCTTCTTTTTCTTTTTCAGCTTAGATGAAGAAAGATTTATTTTGGCTCATGGTTTCAGAGGTTTCAGTCCACAGCATCATTCCCCTTCTTCAAGTACTTTTCTCTTGGCCATGGCACCATTGTTTCCAAGTTTTCCTCCCATCTCACCAGACACTCTCTATTAGTCTTAGCAACTCTTGCTCCTCTTACCTTCCAGATGTTGGGGTATTCCAGTGCTCAGAGGTGGAATCCCTTCACTTTTTAAAATTTATATTCCTCTCTTAAGGTGGATGCCTTAATATGGATGAATCCCACAAATACCCCTATAATCTCAGTGACTCAGGTGGCTAAAGCAGGAGAATTGCAAGTTCAAGGCCAGCCTCAGCAACTTAGTGAGGCCCTAAGCAATTTAGAGTCTGATAATAAAAATGGGATGGATGTTTCTCAGTGGCTAAGCACTCCTGAGTTCAATCTGCAGCACAAAAATAATAATAATAATACAATAAACAACAGAAGACACAGAAAAATACATACTACATACTGTGTGATTTTTTTTTTTTTTTTTTGGTCAACATAAACAGGGAAAACTAATCCATGGTGTTAGAAGTTAGGAGATTAGCTACCTGAAGCAGAAACTAGAGGGGAATCTAGGAGGCTTTAGGAATGAAGATAATGTTTTTCCTCTTGACCTGTGTTCATGTAGTTGGTCCTCCATATCCATGAATTCTGCATCTATGAGATTCAACAACAACAATAAAAAAGATTGCATTTTTAAAAAATTTTTATTGTTGGTTGTTCAAAACATTACATAGTTCTTGACATATAATATTTCACACTTTGATTCAAATGGGTTATGAACTCCCATTTTTACCCCGTATACAGATTGCAGCATCACATCGGTTACACATCCATTGTTTTACAAATTGCCATACTAGTGTCTGTTGTATTCTGCTGCCTTTCCTATCTTCTACTATCCCCCCTCCCCTCCCCTCCCCTCCCCTCCTATCTTCTCTCTCTACCCCCTCTACTGTAATTCATTTCTCCCCCTTGTTTTTCCCCCCTTCCCCCTCACTTCCTCTTGTATGTAATTTTGTATAACCATGAGGGTCTCCTTCCATTTCCATGCAATTTGCCTTCTCTCTCCCTTTCCCTCCCACCTCTCGTCCCTGTTTAATGTTAATCTTCTTCTCATGCTCTTCCTCCCTACTCTGTTCTTAGTTACTCTCCTTATATCAAAGAAGACATTTGAACACGGACATAGTTTTTTTGTTATTGTTCCCTGAACAATTCAGTATAACCGCTATTTACATAGCAATTTTATTGCATTACATATGATAAGTAATTTAGAGATGATGTAATAAGAGGATGTAAATACGTCATATGCCAACACTGCCATTTTGTAAGAGGGACTTAAGCTTCCTTAGATTTTGGTATCTGTGGGGTGGGAAAGAATGGAAGCAATCCTCACATATATTTTACCTAAAAGCAAGTGATTAACTTGCTTAGTTAATGGTGACTAACTAAAACAAGTAAAGGCAAAATAATATTTTTCAAGTCCTTACATGCCATTCTCTTTTTAAGAATTTTCTGTAGAATATCAGCAATTTTCACAATAGCATTGCATTGTTGATTACTATTCTGTTAAGAAAAAATTATCCTAGATATATATTCTGTATTTATATTATATTCACCATTTTAATTTTTGTCTTCTACTTATACTAAGTAGATATATAATTATCTAGAAAATTGATGAGCATGCTCTTAATTACTTGATGCAGATCATCTAATTGCGGTTGATTAGATGGTCCCCATGACCAGTGTCTGGGAACTACATCAAAATATTAGTGCAACTGAAATTGAAAGCTTCAATTGTCCTTTGGTTGAACATTCAAGCATGTGGTGCATCCATCCACCTAAAAATAATGTGTCTGAGGTCATATATCCACAAGTTTGTCAATGAAAATGTGACAAAGAGCAGATTCCAAGACCTTCTGAAAACAAGATGGATTATCACTATCATTTCCCCCTGTCTCGGTGGCCTGCAGTGCTATCACAGGACAGGATTTAATGGGTCTGGCATGATTTGCTATTCAGAAAACCATGTTGGTATTTCATAATACCCATGCTTTTCCAGGTGATTAAAATTTGATTGATTACATCTGGTATCTTCCCAGATAACCAAGTAACCAAGTCAGATTCCTTTTGCCTCTTTAAAAATAGATAAATACTTTGCCTCTTTTCAAATTATTTTCATCATTAGCAAAAAAATCCTTATAATAGGACAGAAGGTTTTTTGTTTGTTTTTTTTTTAATAAAAAAAACTTTTATATATGAGGTTTATATAGACTTTATATATTTTTTCTCTTGATTTTAATACAGATGATTTTTCTATTCTTGTGATTTTTTATACAGACAGCTCCTTTTGTTTATTTAGTGTCCACATGGCGGACTCATTTTTCTTCTGTGCCCACCCTTCTTAGCTAGCTCAGTTGATCAACAGTTTCCAATTACTCTCTCCTGAAACAAAGTTCAGAGAGAACTCCAGCTTGTTTTCTACTCACTATATAAACTTCCCTGTTCAATAATTCACTGTAGTTAAACTAACATCAATGGAGCACATACTATTTTTTTCTTCCCCGTCTTTTAGAATAATTGTTTATTTTCTAATCCATTCCTTAATTGATCTGAAGATTTATTTCCATATTTACGGTTCTCTGTTGGTAATAACTTCTGTTCTATCTTTGTAAAGTATGTCTATGCATTTGTCCCTATTTTGCTTTGCTTTTATCTTTATTCAGCAAATTAATTTAAATTTGAAGCACTTTCCCTTTGTCTTTAATACCATAAACATTTCTGAGTTTAACCAGTTTTGTCTCTGGCCTTCCATTATATAGCTAAGATTACATTTCTTACTTGTTTTTTTTCAAGGATCCTAACAAAGCTAAGTATGTACATTTCTGAAGGCTTTTGTTTAATTAGCTTGCTTCAACTGAGAGCATCTATTGTGCTAAGGAGGAAGATAAGATAAAAAGATAAGGTTGGCATCCATGCATAAGGTACCTAGCAAAGGACTTAAAAAAAATCATTCTGTACCTTTTAATCAATTTCACCAATTGATATGCTTTAAGACTTACATCAAACATCATTTCCTCAACTATTTAATTGCAACAGAAATCAGAGCAAGCTAAATCCAGTTACCTTTACATTAAAAATGTGTTTCCATAGTGACCAAAAATCTTTAAGTCAGGTCTCTGATTGCTCGTTCACGAGATAATGGGGTAACCCCAGCCCATATCTAATTTGTAATCCAAGATTTCCACTAATTAAATCCATAATATACTGCTATCATTCTCTGTAGATATGTACCTTTTTAAAATCTTAAATATCTAAAGAGCATCATGTCAAAAATATTAATGATCTACAATTTACGAATCATCTAAACCATAAATTTTATTTGGATATTTGTTTGAATATCTATGTATCATCTAGGAATTTAAGTAAAATAAAACCACTTTGTGAAGATGTGGCAGAACTCTGTTTTCCCATCCTAACCCTTTTACCTTATCACCAGTGTAATCTGTGCTGAGATTTGTTGCTAGCATTTAGATTTTTTCTTTTATTTCAATTAGTTTTTTTATTTGTTTTAATTAGTTATACATGACAGTAGAATGCATTTATGCACTTTGATATATCATACATAAATAGGGTATAATTTATCATTTTTCTGAGTGTACATGTTGTAGAATCAATTGGTCCTGCAGTCACATATATACATAAAGTAATAATGTCTGTTTCACCCTTATGGAAAGCAGTATGGAGATCCCCAGAAAACTTGGAATGGAACCACCATTTGACCCAGCTATCCCAGTCCTCCGTTTATGCCCAAAACACTTAAAATCAGCATACTACAGTAATACAGCCATGTCAATGTTTATAGCAGCTCAATTCACAATAGCTAAACTATGGAACCAACCTAGGTGTCCTTCCATAGATGAATGGATAAAGAAAATGTGGTATATGTACTCAATGGATGCTCAGTTTTAAAGAAGAGTGAAGTTATGGCATTTTCCAATAAACGTATAGAGTTAGAGAATATCATGTTAAGTGAAATAAGCCAGTCCCCCAAAACTGAAGACTGAATATTTTCTCTAACATGCAGGTGCTAGCATTTAGCTTTAAAGAGTGTCCTTATGGAGGTGGAATGAATGATTAAATAGAGTGTATCTTAAAGCATATTCAAAACATTTTCAAAATGCCACAAATAGGTTTTCAGATTCCTTCCCTTTTTTCCAAAACCAAAGTAAGTGATCAACTAGTGTATTTAGACTTATAAACTTAAAAACTTCTAGATTATTTATTGCTTGTTTCAGAAAATTAAAACTTGGCCATGTTGTTATTTCCTTTTCCTTTGTTTATATTTAATGGGAAAATGATTACTGTATTTTACCATAATGAATAAACAGTTATTACATTAACCCTTTTACATATTGTCTTAATGTCCACATTTTAGCAAAAAAAGCTATTCAGTGGGGCTGGGATTGTGGCTCAGTGACAGAGTGCTTGCTTTGCATTTATGAGGCACTAGGGTTTGATCCTCAGCACCACATAAAAGTAAGTAAATAAAATAAAGGCATTGTGTCCATCTACAACTAAAAAAGTTTAAAAAAAACTATTCAGGAATCTGTCTACTTTGGATTTTAAAGGAAATGGTTGAAAATGTTGGAAATAATGTCATGGAACTGGATTATATATAAGAATAAAATTTAAAATGTAAAAATTACAGAAACTTGAGTTTCCTTATAAGTAACTCACCCAGACTTCCCTGAGAAGTAGATAGCTAGGCTATGAGAGAAACACCTTTTAGAGAAAAGTATACATAAGTCTAGCCCAAAATAAGAGGGAGCATTGAATCAACATGAAGCTGCAAATATCTATTAGACAGAAGGAGGTGCAAGTTGGATGATAGAGAAGCATTGATGAAAGACCTAGGGAGTTATAAGGCAAATCCAGAAGGATCTTACATGCTAGGGCTAATAGCTTCAGATTTTATTTGCCAGGCAATGAAAAGCCACTGAAACCTTTTGAGTCTGACTATGGCATGATAAAACTTAGGTTTCAAAAAAAAAAATCATCCCTGACATAATATACAGTTGGACCTGCATAAGTTGGACTGGAGGCATAAAGTCTCCTTTGGAAATAGCGAAGTACTACTACAGGTTAAAGGTGATGACATGTTATTCTGGAACAAAGGCAATGATTAAGGAAAATGAAGAATAGAAAGTGGGAAAAGAATATTTAGGAAGTAACAACTAAAGGATTTCATAACTTGGAAGTAAGAAGGAAGATAGAAATATGAGTCTTGCATTTACTCACCAAAGTTTTTACAACATTTTTTTTTTTTTTTTTTTTTTGCATTTGAGACCTTGTTCTACTCTCCAGAGGCATGAAAATGTCCTCAGCTTGGGTGACTGTGTAAATCACAGAGCCCCTTAGTCGAATCAGTCATACAATTTAATGATGGGCATCATATAGAAGGTCTGTGTTCCTGTTTGGATGTGCTGGGTTTGAGAAAGTGATGACTAATGAAGTGGAGTGAGCGGCTGTCAATACCAAACTGGAATGCAGGGGAAATGGGTAAGATAGGGCTATAGACCTGGAAGTCTTGGGTTGTATTTCTTTGATTTTGCTTTTGAATTATTTTTATAGGAATTATAAATATTTTATGATGAAATTTGAATAGATTATCTTCTAAGTATTATACATGCATTTATCAAATTTTATCTTCAAAACTGTGTGAGATAGGAATTATTATTATTATTATTATTATTATTATGGCATAATACCCATTGTGCAAATGCATTAAAGGAAGAACAGGAAGACAAAATACTTAATTTAGCTCTCTCTATATATCTTTATGCTTAAATCTATTTCCAAATTATTAAACTGTAAGATAGTTCAAAGATGTAAGAATTTACAAACCACCATCATTTTAGTTTTCACAAATTCCCTGGCATCTTAACACCTCCATTTCAATGATCAAAGCCTTGGGACATCCTTTGAGTATTATATGTCAGTATTCTCAAGAGATTAGATTTGCGATTTTTTTTTTTTGTTGTTGTTGTTGTTTAAGTACAATCTTTTCATGGATAGCCCTTGCCCATCTCCCTTCTGAAGGGGCTAGCTTAGCAACCCATGGATCAATCAGGAGATTTACTGTTTATATTCTCTAGCATTTTGGCTTTTGATGGTCATCCGCACTAAATATCTCTCATATAGACCACAGCATTAAGGATTCAAAGTTGCATTTCCACTTGATATTCTTGCTTCTTGGGCTTGGCATAATGTTTTCAAGGTTCATGCATGCCACACTTTAGTACTTCATTCCTTTCTTTGCTCTATAATATTCTATTATATGGATAGATCGCATTTTGTTTACCCATTTTTAGCTGATAAAATTTGACTTGTTTCTACTTTTTTGGCTCCTCTGAATAATGGTGCTATCAACCTTCATGTTTTGTGTAGATATGGTTTTTATTTCTGTGGGTTACATACCTAGGGGTGGAATTAATAGGTTGGGTTTTAAGGAAACCCTATTTTTAACCTTTTCACAAACTTCTTTTTTCCAAAGTGACAATACTATTTTACAATTATATCAGAAATGTTGTTGTGCTCCAGTTTCTTCACGTCCTTGTCTATACTTGATATTGTCTTTCCCTTATTTAAAAAAATTTTTTTTAGTTATCAATGGGCCTTTATTTAATTAATTTACTTATATGTGATGCTGAGGATCAAACCTAGGGCCTCACACATGCCAGATAAGCATTCTACTACTCAGCTACAACTCCAGCCCCCTTTCTCTTATCTTAAGCTTTCTAATGAGTGGGAAGTGCTAGCCCATTCTGGATTTCGTTTGCATTCCCTCGTGACTATTGATCAAACAATCTTTGTGATATGATGTTGAGTTCACAATTTTTGCTGTCCACATGTAGCATTCTATTTCTGTTCTGTTTTTTTTTTTTTCACTATTTTATTTTAAGTACTGGTTAGGTCATTCTAAATTAAATCATAACCCTAAAATGAGTTGCAATCCACAGTTTGGAAAATCCTGAACTGGATATTCATCAAGATATTTCCAGACTTAACACAACAGTGTTTTATATGGAATTATCATTCTAAATACTTCATAAACTCTGTTTCACTTAGTATTTATAACAACCCTTTAAAGCAGGCAAAAATAGCCCCATTTTATAGGTGTAAACTCAAATAATTCTGCCTCTAAGGCACATGTTGTTATGTGCTTCATTTAAATAAAGTTTAAGTGTGTTCTACTGATCCTTTCAAATTTATGAAATCATGCTGTAGCCCCTCAAGTAAGTCATTTAAATATTCTTGACTCCTGAATTTTACCATATTACTGAATTAATATTGTCTTTGAATCTCCTTGCTTAATTATTTAGTTAGCTTAAAATTTCATTTTTCCTGTCTATACTGTTAATATGTGCTTATTATGGAAATTATTTTTAAAAAAGCATTATAAATATTGCAATACCAACATCAAAGGCAACATTTTTAGCTTTAGGTGATATACATTTCCAATCTCTCTTTAACAAAACAGGATTTATCCTACACATAATGGTCTATAAACTAGAAAAGTATATTCACAATACTCAATTAAGCATATATTATTTTACTTTATTTTGAGTTTATGCTCCATTGATATTTGGTCTCACTTGATTACTAAATATACACCCTCTTAGGCCTGCCTCTATTTTTTTCAAATTAGGATGAAATAAGATTGTCCAACTTCTGAATATTCTGAGTACCTCAATCTATGCCAGTTTACTCTCAAGATACCCTAATCTCACTTTTATTATTTATCTCTGTATCTATTTTCTCCAATTCTGTCTAGTTTTTTGATTTCTCTCTTCTTTAAGCAAGGGGCCTACTATAAAAACCATTTCTAACAGGGACAACTTGATACCTCTTTCACATTTAGCAATATTTTTTCATCAATATGTGTTGGTAACAATACAGATAATGGGAGTCCAACATGGCAGCGGGCGCAAAGAGATCAAGTCTCTGACCTCTTCAGCTTTGCAGGCATAGGGAGTCATACACAACCTAAATCTGTTTGCTCAGGATCACTAGGAAATGCTGAGCTGACGTGGATCTGGGGCGAACAGTCTGGGCCTCTCAGAACACACACTGAGCCCGGATCGGCTGAATTCAAGCTCCCGTTCCCCTGCTTCCCGCAGACAAACAGCTGTGACTCAGCACTAATCCATCCGGCTGAAACAAATGGTCAGCCCTTCTCATCCTACGGAGGTAAATGCCTACCGAGCCTTCATAGGTAGTGGCCACAGGTTTGAAACGGGGCTTGGGAGAGACAGTAAGGACCCACCCGTTGCATTGGTCACCCGGCAAAAGGAAATAAACTGTCGCCATTTGCAAGAGATACCACCATGGCAGAGAACTGACGTCATCAGACTGCGGCGGAGGAGATAACTTCATTGAAACCTGCGGCTACAGGTGTGTAATTCCCTAGCCTTCCCTCTCCACACATTGGGGAAACCTTAAGGGCCCCTCCCAGCTCTCCTGTAAGGGCCCCTCCCAGCTCTCCCGTGAGCACAATAGCCAGACCGAAGGAATCAGAGGTGGCGTGGGACCCGCGGCGCGGAACTACCGCTCCCACCAGTGCTGATAGCTGAGGTCTCTTGCACCAGCTACCGGGGGCGTGGCTACCGGAGGGCAAGTAAAATTCGCTGAGGATTCTCAGCCCCAAGCTCTACAAACTTAGGGTCTGAGGGAATGACAAACTGGAAGAGTGTGCCCAGTTGTTCATGAAAACAGGGCTCCCGGGAGCAGCAGACCTGGCGTGTAGCCAGTATTGTGGTGAGCGGCACCCATGAGAGGGGCCTGGCTAGAGGAAAAGTGGGAAGTGACTAGACACAAGAGGAGGCCCTAGGCACTCAGGATTGGAGACTCGCCCAGTCTGGGAGGAGCTGCTGCACAGTGATTGGTTCCTGCTTATTGACAGGAGAAACTTGGCCTGGTGGGCACAGCGCCACCTACTGGAAGAGAAGTTAATCAAACTCTAAGACTGAATATATTAGTTTTTTTTTCTTTTTTTTCTTTTCTCTTTTTTTTGATTTGGGTTTTTCTTTCATTTTCATTTTTCTTTCTTGTTGTTTTATAAAATTTTTTTTTACAATTTTTTTCTTCTAATTTTAATTTTAATTATTTTTTTAATTTTTTTTCTTTTTTTATTTCCTATTTTTTTTCTTCTTTTGTCTTTTCATTTTCTTTGCAATTATCTTATCCCCCCCTTCCTTGAATTCTACCTGCTTACTCTCATTCTCTTTAGTGACTTCTTCCCTTCCCTTCTAATACCTTTCCTCCCAAGCATCTAATAAATTTATAGGAGTAAACAGTAACTCAGCAGTCAAACAGAACAAGAAGTAACATGAGCAGCTTCAAAAAGCAAGGAAGAAAAGGAGTACAAACAATGCAGGACAGCCTAAATATTCAGGAGGACCTAGAGTCATCAGAAAAATGGTCATATAAAGAACTCAAGGAACACCTTAGACAGATGGAATGGAACCGTAAAGAGGATACAAGAGAGCAAATTCAAGCAGCGAAAGAACACATTGAGAATGAATTACATAAACAGATAAAAGAAGAAGTTAAGCATCTTTATCAGGAGATAGAGATTATAAAAAATAATCAAACAATAATTCTAGAAATGAAGGAAATGAAAAACCAAATTAAAAACTCAATTGAGAGTATCACTAACAGAGTGGAGCAAGTAGAAGCCAGAACGTCAGATAATGAAGACAAAATATATCATCTTGAAAACAGTCTAGCCTCGGCTGGGGATGTGGCTCAAGCAGTAGCGTGCTCGCCTGGCATGCGTGCGACCCGGGTTCGATCCTCAGCACCAACAAAGATGTTGTGTCCGCCGAGAACTAAAAAATAAATATTAAAAATTCTCTCTCTCTCTCTCTCTCTCTCTCTCTAAAAAAAAAAAAAAAGAAAACAGTCTAGCCAACTCAGAAAGGCTGGTAAAAAATCACGAGAAATACATCCAAGAGTTATGGGATAACATAAAAAAACCAAACTTACGAGTCATCGGGATAGAAGAAGGTACAGAGATTCAAACCAAGGGAATGAGTAACCTGCTGAATGAAATAATTAGAGAAAACTTTCCAGAAATAAAAAAGGAAACAGATATACAAATTGAAGATGCATACAGGACACCGAGCACACAAAATCACAGTAGACCAATGCCAAGACACATTGTTATGAAGATATCCAATATACAGAACAAAGAGAAAACATTAAAAGCTACAAGAGAAAGGAGACAGATTACATTCAGGGGTAAACCAATAAGGTTAACAATGGATTTTTCATCACAGACACTGAAAGCAAGAAGGACATGGAACAATGTATTTCAAACACTGAAAGACAATGGATGCCAACCAAGAATTCTGTATCCAGCAAAATTAAGCTTCAGGTATGACAACGAAATAAAAATCTTTCATGATAAACAAAAGTTAAAAGAATTTGCAGCCAGAAAACCAGCATTGCAAAGCATTTTGAGCAAAACACTACATGAGGAAGAAATGAAAAACAATAACCAAAACCATCAGTAGGAAGTGCCTCAGTAAAGACAGAGGGCGAGGGGAAAGATAATCATGGGGAAACAAACTAAATTTTTTTAAAAAAGGATAAATAATCAAACATGGCTGGAAGTACAAACCATATATCAATAGTAACTCTGAATGTTAATGGCTTAAACTCTCCAATAAAGTGACATAGGCTGGTATCATGGATTAAAAAAACAAATCCAACAATATGCTGCCTCCAGGAGACACATTTGATTAGAAAAGACATACACAGGCTGAAGGTGAAAGGATGGGAAAAAATATACCACGCACACGGTCCTCGTAAGCAAGCAGGGGTGGCCATCCTCATATCGAATAAAATCGACTTCAAGACTAAGTTAATCAAAAGGGATAAAGAAGGACATTATATACTGTTAAAAGGAACCATTCACCAACAAGACATAACAATTATCAATATTTATGCACCAAATAATGGTGCTGCGACATTCATAAAACAAATTCTCCTCAAGTTCAAGAATCAAATAGACCACAACACAATAATTATGGGTGACTTCAACACACCTCTCTCACCATTGGACAGATCCTCCAAACAAAAGTTGAATAAAGAAACTATAGAACTCAATATCACAATCAATAACCTAGACTTAACTGACATATATAGAATATATCAACCATCATCAAATGGATATACTTTTTTCTCAGCAGCACATGGAGCCTTCTCAAAAATAGACCATATATTATGCCATAGGGCAACCCTCAGTAAATATAAAGGGGTGGAGATAATACCTTGCATTTTATCTGATCATAATGGAATGAAACTGGAAATCAATGATAAAAGAAGGAAGGAAAATTCCTACATCACATGGAAAATGAACAATATGTTACTGAATGATCAATGGGTTACAGAAGACATAGAGGAGGAAATCAAAAAATTCTTAGATATAAATGAAAATACTGACACAACATATCGGAATCTATGGGACACAATGAAAGCAGTTTTAAGAGGGAAATTCATTGCCTGGAGGTCATTCCTCAAAAAAAGGAAAAACCAACAAATAAATGAGCTCACACTTCATCTCAAAGCCCTAGAAAAGGAAGAGCAAAACAACAGCAAATGTAGCAGAAGGCAAGAAATAATTAAAATCAGAGCGGAAATCAATGAAATTGAAACAAAAGAAACTATTTAAAAAATTAACAAAACTAAAAGTTGGTTCTTCGAAAAAATAAATAATATCGACAGACCCTTAGCCATGCTAACGAAGAGAAGAAGAGAGAGAACTCAAATTACTAACATACGGGATGAAAAAGGGAATATCACAACAGATGCTACAGAAATACAGAAGACAATTAGAAATTATTTTGAAAACCTATATTCCAATAAAATAGAAGATAGTGAAGACATCGATAAATTTCTTAAGTCATATGATTTGCCCAGACTGAGTCAGGAGGATACACGCAATTTGAACAGACCAATATCAATGGATGAAATTGAAGAAGCCATCAAAAGACTACCAACCAAGAAAAGCCCAGGACTGGATGGGTATACATCGGAGTTTTACAAAACCTTTAAAGAAGAATTAATACCAATACTTTTCAAGTTATTTCAGGAAATAGGAAAAGAGGGAGCTCTTCCAAATTGATTCTATGAGGCCAACATCACCCTGATTCCAAGACCAGACAAAGACACCTCAAAGAAAGAAAACTACAGACCAATATCTCTGATGAACCTAGATGCAAAAATCCTCAATAAAATTCTGGCAAATCAGATACAAAGGCACATCAAAAACATTGTGCACCGTGATCAAGTGGGATTCATCCCTGGGATGCAAGGATGGTTCAATATACGGAAATCAATAAATGTTATTCACCACATCAATAGACTTAAAGATAAGAACCATATGATCATCTCGATAGATGCAGAGAAAGCATTCGACAAAGTACAGCATCCCTTTATGTTCAAACATTAGAAAAACTAGGGATAACAGGAACTTACCTTGACATTGTAAAAGCTATCTATGCTAAGCCTCAGGCTAGCATCATTCTGAATGTACAAAAGTTAAAGGCATTCCCTCTAAAATCTGGAACAAGACAGGGATGCCCTCTATCACCACTTCTATTCAATATAGTTCTCGAAACACTAGCCAGAGCAATTAGACAGACAAAAGAAATTAAAGGCATAAAAATAGGAAAACAAGAACTTAAATTATCACTATTTGCAGATGACATGATTCTATACCTAGAAGACCCAAAAGGGTCTACAAAGAAACTATTAGAACTAATAAATGAATTCAGCAAAGTGGCTGGATATAAAATCAACACGCATAAATTAAAGGCATTTCTGTATATCAGCGACAAAACTTCTGAAACGGAAATGAGGAAAAACACTCCATTCACAATATCTTCAAAGAAAATAAGATACTTGGGAATCAACCTAACAAAAGAGGTAAAAGATTTATACAATGAAAACTACAGAACCCTAGAGAGAGAAGTAGAAGAAGATCTTAGAAGATGGAAAAATATGCTCTGTTCATGGATAGGCAGAACTAACATCATCAAAATGGCGATATTACCAAAAGTTCTTTATTGGTTTAATGCAATGCCAATCAAAATCCCAACGGCACTTCTTGTAGAAATAGAGAAAGCAATCATGAAATTCATATGGAAAAATAAAAGACCCAGAATAGCAAAAGCAATTCTAAACAGGAAGTGTGAATCAGGCAGTATAGCGATACCAGATTTCAAACTATATTACAGAGCAATAGTGACAAAAACAGCATGGTACTGGTACCAAAATAGGCAGGTGGACCAATGGTATAGAATAGAGGACACAGAGACTAATCCACGAAGTTACAACTATATTATATTTGATAAAGGGGCTAAAAGCATGCAAAGGAAGAAGGATAGCATCTTCAACAAATGGTGTTGGGAAAACTGGAAATCCATATGCAACAAAATGAAACTGTATCCCTTTCTCTCACCGTGCACAAAAGTTAACTCAAAATGGATCAAGGAGCTTGATATCAAATCAGAGACTCTGCGTCTGATAGAAGAAAAAGTTGGCTCCAATCTACATATTGTGGGGTCGGGCTCCAAATTCCTTAATAGGACACCCATAGCACAAGAGTTAATAACAAGAATCAACAAATGGGACTTACTTAAACTAAAAAGTTTTTTCTCAGCAAGAGAAACAATAAGAGAGGTAAATAGGGAGCCTACATCCTGGGAACAAATTTTTACTCCTCACACTTCAGATAGAGCCCTAATATCCAGAGTATACAAAGAACTCAAAAAATTAGTAAATAAGATAACAAATAACCCAATCAACAAATGGGCCAAGGACCTGAACAGACACTTCTCAGAGGAGGATATACAATCAATCAACAAATACATGAAAAAATGCTCACCATCTCTAGCAGTCAGAGAAATGCAAATCAAAACCACCCTAAGATACCATCTCACTCCAGTAAGATTGGCAGCCACTATGAAGTCAAACAACAACAAGTGCTGGCGAGGATGTGGAGAAAAGGGTACTCTTGTACATTGCTGGTGGGACTGTAAATTGGTGCGGCCAATTTGGAAAGCAGTTTGGAGATTCCTGGGAAAGATGGGAATGGAACCACCATTTGACCCTGCTATTGCCCTTCTCGGACTATTCCCTGAAGACCTTAAAAGAGCATGCTACAGGGATACTGCCACATTGATGTTCATAGCAGCACAATTCACAATAGCTAGACTGTGGAACCAACCCAGATGCCCTTCAATAGATGAATGGATAAAAAAAATGTGGCATCTATACACAATGGAGTACTATGCAGCAATAAAAAATGACAAAATCATGGAATTTGCAGGGAAATGGATGGCACTAGAGCAGATTATGCTTAGTAAAGCTAGCCAATCCCTAAAAAACAAATACCAAATGTCTTCTTTGATATAATGAGAGCAACTATGAACAGAGCAGGGAGGAAGAGCAGGAAGAAAAGATTAACATTAAACAGAGACATGAGATGGGAGGGAAAGGGAGAGAAAAGGGAAATTGCATGGAAATGAAGGGAGACCCTCATTGCTATACAAAATTACATATAAGAGGTTGTGAGGGGAATGGGAAAATAAACAAGGAGAGAAATGAATTACAGTAGATGGGTAGAGAGAGAAGATGGGAGGGGAGGGGAGGGGGGATAGTAGGGGATAGGAAAGGTAGCAGAATACAACAATTACTAATAGGGCATTATGTAAAATTGTGGATGTGTAACCGATGTGATTCTGCAATCTGCATTTGGGGTAAAATTGGGGGTTCATAACCCACTTCAATCTAATGTATGAAATATGATATGTCAAGAGCTTTGTAATTTTGTGAACAACCAATAAAAAAAAAACAATACAGATAATGGTCCAATGCCAATTTGTGATTGGTAACTACATTTGATGACCTTCTCAGAGTAAAACTGATCAAAAAGTTTGTAATATTAGAGAGAAGGGCGTTAGCATCAAGACAGTTTGCAATAATTCTTAAAAGCTAATAAAACCCATTGCTTCATTTTGTGGATTAAAGATCCTCAAAAGTAGCAATGACTACTTTTTTTTTTTTGGTACTGGGTATTGAACCCAGGGGTATATTACTACTGAGCCCCCAGCCTTTTAAAAACAACTTAAAAAAAATATATATATATATATTAATTTTGAGGCAAGGTTGCCAAGTTGCTTAGGGCCTCTCTAAGTTACTGAGGCTGCCTTGAACTTGCAGTCTTCCTGAGTCAGCCTCCAGAATCACTGGGATTATAGGCATTCAACACCATGCCTGGCAGCAATTATGTTTAATCTGACCACTCCCCCAGCCTGGATTTTTACAGATCCCTCTCTTAAAGAAAAGAGAAATCTGGAAAGTAGACAAAATTGGAGAGAGAATCAAAATTCACATGGAGATAACTAATAAAAGTGAGGAGATAGGGAAGTCTTGAAAGGAAAACAACAGATTCAGGGACTTAAAATATTAAGAATTTGACTTAAGAAATTTATCAATGTCTTCACTATCTTCTATTTTATTGGAATATAGGTTTTCAAAATAATTTCTAATTGTCTTCTGTATGTCTTTAGTATCTGTTGTGATATTGCCTTTTTCATCCCGTATGTTAGTAATTTGAGTTCTCGCTCTTCTTCTCTTCGTTAGCATGGCTAAAGGTCTGTGGATCTTATTTATTTTTTCGAAGAACCAACTTTTAGTTTTGTTAATTTTTTTTCAATAGTTTCTATGACAAAATCATGGAATTTGCAGGGAAATGGATGGCAGTAGAGCAGATTATGCTTAGTGAAGCTAGCCAATCCCTAAAAAACAAATACCAAATGTCTTCTTTGATATAATGAGAGCAACTATGAACAGAGCAGGGAGGAAGAGCAGGAAGAAAAGATTAACTTTAAACAGAGACATGAGATGGGAGGGAAAGGGAGAGAAAAGGGAAATTGCATGGAAATGGAGGGAGACCCTCGTTGCTATACAAAATTACATATAAGAGGTTGTGAGGGGAATGGGAAAATAAACAAGGAGAGAAATGAATTACAGTAGATGGGGTAGAGAGAGAAGATGTGAGGGAAGGGGAGGGGGGATAGTAGGGGATAGGAAAGGTAGCAGAATACAACAATTACTAATAGGGCATTATGTAAAATTGTGGATGTGTAACCGACGTGATTCTGCAATCTGTATTTGGGGTAAAATTGGGAGTTCATAACCCACTTCAATCTAATGTATGAAATATGATATGTCAAGAGCTTTGTAATGTTGTGAACAACCAATAAAAATAAATAAAAATAAAAAAATAAAAATACAAAAAAAAGAATTTGGACATACTAATTTGATTCAAACTTGGGAAGATTATATCAGTTGATGATGGGAAACTCTTCCCTTCACCCAGATGAAGGCAGAAGCCAGATAGTATTAGAGCTGACCTTTCAGTTACATGCAGTGAGTAAGTAGCTCAGGAACATGTGGCCACAGCAGTAATTTCTTCTATTTCTGCAAAAACCCATTGAGTTATTTTAATAAACTCTCTGTAGTAGGTTCCCATTAGTTGGTGGCAGGGTAGTTCAAGATGGCTAGGAGATGTTGTCCTTTCCTCATGGAAGGAAAGCCCTGTTGTGTGGGTAGAGGCTTTTAATGGTAAAACTAGAGAACATTCACAAAGAATAGAAGTGGAAGATCAGATCCAATCTTATGCAGATCAATCACTCTATAAAAAGTAATGCACTGATTGTCATACTTATCTGACTTGAATACATAGCTCATGGGAATATTCAATGTAAAGTGGACTCAGTTCAAGACAGTTCATCCCAGCCTAAAAGGTTAAAGTAGGTAATAAAAATGGTAAGGGATGTATTTTCACTGAAATAGAAAATGTGAATATACTACATATAAAGAACAAGGAAAATCATCAGGTGCCCTGATGTGAGTGGATCCACTTCTAAAGGAGACATTGTGGAATAATATTTTAAGTTGTAGAATACTAATAGCTTACTGAAATTATATTCCAACTTAAAATGTTATTAGTACATTTTAAAGATTTTGTATAGTTGTTATTTACAGTGGGCAAAATATTTTTCTAAAGAAAGAACATAATTTTAAAACAAAAAAACTTTCAGAAGGGCTGGGGATGTGGCTCAAGCGGTAGCGCGCTCGCCTGGCATGCGTGCGGCCCGGGTTCGATCCTCAGCACCACATACCAACAAAGATGTTGTGTCCGCCGAGAACTAAAAAATAAATATTAAAAATTCTCTCTCTCTCTCTCTCTCTCTCTCTCTCTCTCTCTCTCTCTCTCTCTCCTCTCTCACTCTCTTTAAAAAAAAAAAAAGAAAAAAAAACTTTCAGAAAATAGTATCCAAATAAATTTAAATCTTAAATAACATTTCAAATTATAACTTGAGACATGCATTTTGTACTTTGCTACTTTCATCACACTTTTGTGTAATTACATTGTTCATTTGTGTATTTTTGACTATAATCTCTGAAGGCAGAAACCCCTGTCTCTACTGACAAATATTGTCAGTAAATGTTGACTGGATTTAAGAATTTCCTTTGAGTGTTATTTTACCCCCATGGAAACAATCATTTGGAAGCAAATGCCCTTCTTACAAGACATGCAAATGCGTGTATTCTTAATTCATTGATTCATAAAGAATATTCAGTGTAAAGATTCATTTTAAAGAATTACCAATGTTGGGTTATTGTTTGAATCCATTGCTCCAAGTGTGGAGTCCTCAACTATTTGAATCTGTATAATAAATGTGTCCCATAAGTGAAATAATAAGTTCTTCTTCACTATTATCTTGGTGACATTAGACCTTTCCACAGGTTTCAGGGACTGGTTTGGGATAATGGAACAAATCCAGGGGGAAAGCCATCACAGTACGTAGACTGTGTAAATGGATTGTCTTGTGGATCGAAGCCTGTGATTTTCAGGCTGATGTCCAGACACCAGATGGCTTTAAAATCCTTTCATCCAGAACACTAGCAGCCTGCTTCAGTCACATTGCTCTTGCTGATATTCGTAGAGCATCTATTTGGTCCCCAGTGAGCATGCTCATTATTCTATTAGGCAGATATTGTTCTGAAGCTAGATGCATGACTCCTAGGCTGTGTTGCAATCATTGGCATAAAACACTACTTGCCCACTCTCAGGGTGAAAAGTTTCTATGTATGCATCTTCTAGGGAAGGACTTTAAGGCCACCTTCTCATTGAAGATGAAGAAAAGAAATGCCTTACTACTCTCAGGAATTGCAAAACTCTCTTATCAGCAGTACCCTCCACCCTCCATCAATAATAGGCAGCTCTACTTGAGAAGAAGTCATAAGACCCTGCTCCTCAAAAGGCAGATGAAATAATGAGCTTATGAAGGGCTATCACAGAAACTTCCTTCTCAATTTCAAAGCCACCCAAGCTAGCCTTACAGAGTCAGAAACAATTTTATGAGAGCTATTTATTCTAAGAATTCCAAATTTCCCTTAAACTTGATATGATATGTTTTTATACTCTTCTGGGCTTTTGTTTTCTCTCAATCAATATGAACAGGAATTTTTCTGCTTAATAGTGGTATGGCTGGACTCTGAATGATGTTTGAATACTAATCCATACAAGTTATAGAAACAACAAAAAGAACCTCTCTTCCCATGTTTAAACAGCTTTAGTTGCAAACTCTCTGCAGGAAATATTATTATCATAGAACTCAAAGTTAAATTTGTAACCTTGTTACTCTCTTAATGTGCAATAGTCCTGAATTTACCTAAGTTGACAAAGAAATGAAATTTTGGAGCTTTTGTCTGACATGCATGCTGTTTATGATCTTAGGGATTCTATCTATTTTCAGCATTAAATTCATAGTATAAGCAAAAAGTCAAACTTTGTTTACTAATTTTATACTTATCTGTTCTTTTAATATCCTGTCTTGGTTCTCTAGTTATAACATAGATGAACCTAAAGTTTGCTAGAAACATTTGCCATTAGCTTCTTCTAAAAAAAAATTAAATTTGAGGATAATCCTACCTCCAGAGCTTATTCTGTTCCTGGCCATTGACTGTGACAGTGGCAGGCTCATCTGAAAGCACCGGAGCATCCCATCTAAAAGCATAAAACATATTACATTTCATGAAAAAGCTAATTCAGATTGTTTAATTCTGGTAATATTGCCTCTGTCACCTTCAAAATCAAAATGTTCTTTCCTGTTATTATAAGGAAAACAACCAAATTGCTAAAAAACCCATTTGAATACACAGCTGCCTTATGTTGCATACTAATTTGATTAAAAACACTCGTGCCTCACCAGCATTTTTACATAAAACACATTGGTGAATTTAACAAAGACTGTTTTAAAAATATATCTGATGAGGTTTTCATGACCAGCATCTGAGGCACTGACCATTGGCCCCCCTGGACTGAGCAAAAACCTCTTTGGCTGTCTTGGAAGGCATGAAACAATTGTCGAGCTATATTTGTTTGCTCACTGCTTTGGGCACTGAGCCAACCTCATTGCAAATAACTGCATTAGTCAAGTGTATCCAAATTATTACAACACAGCGTCCATCCCAGTTATTGCTGTTGAAGCATTCTCAGAATCTTCATGTCACTAGAAAACATTTATTTGAAGGGTGAGTGTCACCTAAATTCAGGTCCACTTGGATTTATAGAAAAGTGAGAAGGCTCCTTTTTTCAAGTGGTATTATTTTTCCTTTCTCTCTGAGAAGGAGCATTTGGAGTGCTTATTCTTATGATCTTATTAAGTCAAAAGAGTTTTCTAACCCTCATCAGGATGTCTACCTTCCTGCCTTTTTTCTCCCTATAATTTCTTCATTTCTTTCTTGAGAGGATTTTATCCAATGTTAATATTTACCAATGTCTACTTTGTATCTCATAATGAATATGAGGAGTAAAAGCATTGGTAATCAGGAAAAAGCAAGCTACTATAGTCTATGCAGTTAAATAGACTGAGCTTTTAGGAATCTTATTCCTTTTCTTCTAGGTTAGCCACAAACAAGGTTAGAATAGAGAAAAAGATTCTTTATTGATGACCATTCTGGTAAATTTATATATCAATGAGCATATTCTCCAAATGCCTCATTACTCTCTAACAGTGAGATGTGTTATTTCAGAAGACACAGCATCTCCTTAATCTACAAGGTTGCTAAGTAGATTTTATAAAAACTTTTATCCAACGTCAACCATCTTGACTTACTCAGGCTCCAGGTTGACTGTAGGGTTGGGGTTGACTGTTCATGTATTCAATTCATGGAGTACCGATCCACTCTCTACACATTCCAGGTCACCCAGTGTCTTAAATTGGTTCTTAGAATCTTAGATTAATAATGAAATTGGAACTGTGATCTACCATTCTTAGAAACTTTGATAATGACATTATCAAAGTTATGAAAATCATAATGACTGCCTGTGTCTTTCAAGATGATTCTGAAGACTAATGAAAAAAATATTTTAAAATAAAATGTGGATGTGTAACTGATGTGATTCTGAAATCTGTATTTGGGGTAAAAATGGGAGTTCATAACCCACTTGAATCTAATGTATGAAATATGATATGTCAAGAGCTTTGTAATGTTTTGAACAACCAATTAAAAAAAGGAGAGAAGGAAAAAAAAAGAAAATAATTTGAAACTTGAAGTTCCTATTGTAAATCTAGTGTTCATGATCATTTT
Source organism: Spermophilus citellus (assembly GCF_964194105.1). NCBI lineage: Eukaryota > Metazoa > Chordata > Mammalia > Rodentia > Sciuridae > Spermophilus > Spermophilus citellus. The sequence goes on along the minus strand of NC_138198.1, from coordinate 91,961,765 downwards.
GCTATTTGACTTACAAAAGTAAGCACACCTTGGAAAATATAACAAATTTATGAGAAAATGCATTCAGCTATATTTCTTTGAAAAACTACAAAGAACAAAAGTTATTTTCCCATAGAAATTTGATTTATTAATGAATTGAATACATAATTTAATCTCAGCTTTTTGTATATTTAAAAAAATGCTCCTGGAAAATGATTCCATTGAGAACCAGAATTAGGAGTTCTCTGTTTTTTTCTGTTAATATCCTTTAGTAAAAAGTAGTGCATGAGCTGGGGTTGTGGCTCAGAGGTAGAGTGCTTGCCTACCATGCATGAGACACTGGTTCGATCCTCAACACCACATAAAAATAAAATAAAGATATTGTGTCCACCTATAAATAAAAAATAAATATATAAAATAGTACTGCACCTTTGTTTTAGTTAAGAATACTAAGCTTGGCTCTGAACGATATTTATCAAGTATTCACCTTGTAAAATACTCTGAGATTTCTAGCCTTTTGGATTAAATGCCAAACACTTGGAAAATGGCTAAGTTAAACATACAACAATTGTAAAACCAAACATAAAAATGACTATTTCAAATGATAAGTTCTAAATTAACAAGTATTATGGAAATTATCTTGATGTAAAGTGATAAAATTTTATAGATAACAAGTAAAAATAGTTGAACATATGTGAATATATAATTATATGCAAGTTTTAAATAATGTTAAATAAGATACATGTGTGTTTATATTTGTGTTTGGTACATGTGTATATTTGATAGAAAATGCAAATTTTAAGTAAAAATTGTAATTGAGTTATAGGGTGTTATTTCTGATTTATTTACATCTTTATACTTTCTCCTATTTTTTCAATATTTGCCATAACATTGTATGATTTTATAAATTAAAAACACAATCTGTTATTTTTAAATAAAAATTTTTATTGTAAAGTTATGAAAAAAGTCAATACACTTTGTTTGAAGTAGATGAATTATTCAATTGTAAAATTTGCATTTAACCAATCCTCTACTCTTTTGGGTCTCAGTTTTATACTAAATTAAGTTTTTGGTAAGACATTACTCAAATAATCATCTTGTTATCAGTTTACAACCCATTGCCATTCCAATGTCATTAAAATTTTAAATTTAATGTCTAAAGATGACACGATAGTGTCTTAATTTACCTGGTTCTTTTCCTGTGGTGTCATGGAGATGGGATAAGTCATTTTCTAAGTGAGGTTTAGGACTTCTAGTGCCAAAACTGTTTCTAGAAAATTCTCAGATATGGCACCATAAGATACAGTTTGAATTACTGAAGAACTGAGTCAGAATGTTTGAGTACATTGTATTAGTTTCCTAGGGGTGCTGTAATAAAATATCTCAAACTGGATGGCTTGTGAAATAAAAGAAAAATAGATTATCTCTTAATTTTGGAGACTGGAAGTCCAAAATTAAGGTGTCAGTGAATGCATGTTCTCTATGAAGGGACTAGAGAAGGATCCATTGCAGGCCTCTCTCTTACCTTCTAGCACCTTAAGGCATTTAGGGCTCAGAGAGCCCTGTATCTATTTACATCATCTTCCCTCTGTGCATGTCTGTCTCTGTGTCCAAACCCCCGCCCCCATGACCTAAGTTTAACTTGATCACTTTTAATTGCAAGGAAGGACACATCATTAGGTACTCAGCATTAGGACTTCAACATGTATTCTGGGGGTACAGAATTCAACTGCTAATGTGATCTATCATTTAGCTTGGGAGGCTGAGGCAGGAGTATAGTGAGCTCAAAGCCAACCTCAGTAAAAGCAAGGCACTAAGCAACTCAGTAAGACTCTGGCTCTAAATAAAATAAAAAATAGGGCTGGGGATGTGGCTCAGAGGTCGAGTACCTCAGGGAACCCCCCCCCCCAAAAAAAAAGAAAGAAAAGAAAAGAAACTTTGACCTTCAACGTGGATCATTTGTATTTGGAAGCATAAAAGTTACTTTTCCATAAAAAACAAAGCTAATATTTTAAACACATGTGTTTTAGAGAACAAAACACTTGACTTAGAGCATCCTCCAAGAAGTGTAATCACCAAAACACAGCAAACCCCAGCTCCTCATGAGGCCTTCACAATAGAGACTTAAGGAAAGTTAAGGGTTTAAGGATTCTTTCTGAGCTCTGTGCCCTTTGCTGTGCGGTGTATAACTCTGTAGAAAGATTTTTGAACTTACAAGGGGACATGAAGATCAGGGCATTTTAGGTTGGAAGTACCTCTTTTCATTTCACAGATGAAGAAGCACTTGAAGGCCCTAAGCAATATTTGGCCAGAAAAAAAGAACTCGCTGGCAGATGGATTAAGCAGACAAAGTTTCATCCATAAAGAATATTTTATGCCTCAAAATATACAAAATTAGAGGCATCAATTGGGAAACCGGAAGTTTCTTACTTAACAAACTTAGTAAGTAAAATGCAGCTACATTCTAGAAATGAAGCCCCCAAAATATAGGCTACCACTTTATTCATATATTATTAGTTAATGGTTAAAACCCTGAGATCCAGAAGATTGTAGAAGGGAAGGAATGAACTTGGAGAAACCAGGACAATTAATATCTGCCCTGGGACATCGTGAGCCTGGGGTTTGAATTTGCTTTTTCTTTATTGTGCTGTTTGTATTTTTTTTTTTTTTGGTCTCAATTCTGTGCTCTGATTATTTAGCTGACTGAAGCAGCTAAAGTAGAAGTTGTGACATCTTTGCTTTTACAGTTGATTTTTTTAAAGTGACATAAAGGCAAAGTCAGTTGCACGTACCATTATGGAAAGCTTAGAAAATAATTATATGTGTTGCTTGGCACTGCTGAAAATATCTCCATACAAAAGACAGCACAGTACCATTTCTAATGCAGTATTTTTACCATATGTAATAAGTGTCAAAGCTGAGTTAAAGTGAGAAGTCATGTACTTTGTGAGTCAGTCACATATTAACTGTATGAGGTATTTCTATATTTCTATACTTATGGTTTTACTTGAGTAATAAAAGTTTAAATTATCTTTGGATGAGTATGTGAAAGAGCTGTTCAGTAGCGAACATAGATTGTTTCATTTTTCATTGAAGTATGGTTGGGAGCATAACAAAGTTGATAGTACTTTAATTTTTTTCTTCTAAAGTATTTAAAATGTTCTAGATCAGTATTTAGATTTTGAAATGACAATATTCTGTTTTGCTTATAGTTACCTTTGTTTTTCATTTGGAATAAGTATACATTATCCTTATTTTATATTTAAACAGGATATAAAAAGCCATTTTTCTCAGTCCATCCAAAATATGTTTGGGTTTATCAACACCCAGAATTTAAAAATGGTTTTAGAAGTGGGTGGGGGATCAGCTTTATGATCAAGTCATAGCTATGTCAAATGTTAGTTATGTGTTGCTGGACAAGCTGTCAAAGGTTTCCAGGTGCGGGGAGAAGGAATCTTAAGGTTTTTAGATTTAGATGCTAGTATAAGATATTGAAATATAAAAAGAAATCACCAATTTCTTTGACAATACGCTAAAAAAATCAATCCTAATTCCTCCTGATTCATATTCTCTTAAATGTGCATACATTTATTTCACATTCCTAAAGGCTAAGATCTTCTACCGTCCAACTCAATATTGAAAGCCTTTTATTGGGAGACCTGTCAGTGTCTCAGCTGCCTCTGTGATGCTTCTCTGTAAGTTAGTCATGCGTGCATTTTCATTAAAGGAAATGAGAACACTCTAATATTTTAACTCCATATAAATATAATAGAATGACTCAATGGCAATACCTCAGAATTCATACAGATGAAAGCCAAAGCAGTTCAGATTAAACTTTTGGCATACATTTTAATGAGTGTTAGAATCTAATATTCTTATTTTAGAAACAAATCTGAAGGCATCATTTGCCTCCTCAAGGACTTTGCACAGGACCAGGCAAAGCTGAGAGTCAATAACTCTAAATTGTTAGATAGAAAATATTAATTGAGCAAATACTATATGCTCAGAATTCTGTTCAACACCAGAAACTCAGTGTGAATAAAAAAGATAAAATCTACATTATGAGGCATAACTTATCTCTTATTGATCATTTACTGTGATATTCAGACCATGATGTCTTTCATTAAGGAATCTGGCCATATATAAATAAAATTAAATTATGGAAATACCTGATTAAAGTGTTACTGCCATTTAAAAAATGATAATATTTAGACTTAATTTTTCCAACTAATATATTTGGCTAAAAGCAGTAATTTCTGCTCAAATTCCAAACTTCCAACTATTATCCCAAAAGTTTGTATTGCTTTCCTCTAGTATACTGTTACAGGTCTAATTATAAATCAAATTAAACTCAATATAATGGTGAGAAATTGAGGGAGAGAATAAAATGTGGTAAATAAGTTCAAGGTATAAAATTTGATTTTTTAAAAAACACAAATACATAATTCCTAGAAAATTTAATATCAGTGAAATACTATAATTTTTTTTAAATCTGATTCTGAAGTGTAGGCTTACTACTCAAAACACTATTAGTCTGGATGGGTACAGTGGTATACACCTGTTATCTCAGTAACTTGGGAGGTTGAGGCAGGAGGATTGCAAATTTAAGGCCATCCTCAGCAAATTAGTGAGACCCTGTGCAACTTAGCAAGACCCTTTCTCGAAATAAAAAAATAAAAATGGATGGACATATAGCTCAGTGCCTCTGGGTTCAATCCCCAGTACCAAACCAAACCAAACCAAACGAAAACATGTATTATATTAGTCTATAATAATTCTTGGTAGAATTTAGTCTCTGTATAATGTGAATATGATAATAGTTGCTTATATATTTGTATTTTTTCAGTTAGTTCACTGAAATAGAAAACAGAAGACATCTTTTGATGACTTGATCTTCCTTTAGATATATGCTTCAATGCTAACAATTGTATACCATGCTTTTTTTCCTAAATATTGTTTTAGTTATAGTTGGACATCCAATATCTTTATTTATTTTTATGTGGTGCTAAGGATCAAACCCAATCCCTCACACATGCGAGGTAAACGCTTTACCACTGAGCTACAGTCCCAGCCCTGTATACCATGTTTTTAAAAAGATTAATGCTACAGTTTGGATTAAGTCATCCAAGGAGACCCATGTGTGACATGCTTGCAGCCTGTGCTGCTCCTGGAAGGTGGTGCAACCTCTAAGAGGTGGAGCACAGTAGGAGGTCTGAGATCAAGGATGTTAAGGCAACTATGGGATGCTGGTTTCTTTCTCTCTCTCCTTTGCTTTCTGGCTGTCACCAGGTGAGCAGCTTTGTCTGCTACACATTCTTACCATGAGGATCTGCCTCACCACAGGACCAAGAGGACCAAGTGGCTGTGTGCTGAAACCTCTGAAACTGTGATCCCAAATGAGCCTTTCTTCCTTGATATTTTGTCATAGAAATGGAAAGCTGACAAACACAGTTGACTTCGATATACATATTTATAAGGTGATTGTAGTAATCAACATTGCAATATTCATTCAGCATTTTCTCTAAATGGAATTTGTATGTTTTAGAAACTAGGCAATCAGCTCTTGGAATTCTATAACAAATTACTTGGATTCTTCAAAGCACATAGCATTTTCATATCCTTTTTCCTTACCCTTACCTTGTTTTTTTATTTAGATCTACAGTCCCCTATAATCAACGCTCAGTACTACTTCCTTTGTCATATTACTAAGTTGGCTCATGGATGGAAGATGTCTATTCACTGGTTTGTTCCTCAGGAAGGGCTAAACGTGCTATATTCCCAGTTTCTTCGTGTATATTTTAGATAATAGAAGAGTGGTTTGGCTGGATAACTCCTTGGCTTTTTTGTACACAGGATAATTTTATTTATCTACAATTACAATCTAACTTAGTTAAAATACATCTAGAAGGTAAACACTCTGGGTCTATCTATTCTCTCCCAAGTAGGTACAGTGCAATTTTCCAATGTGTCCATCCTGGTATTTTATTTCAGATGGTCATAGTTTTACATTTCATTTATGTTGCATTGATTTGGCTTTTACCTTTAAAGATTCCAATTATACATATATTCTGTTTTCTTTGTCTTCTTTAGCACGTTTCTTTTGGTCTTTTTGACCTCTTTACTTTAGGCTCTCCTTATTTATGTCCTGTTTGTCTTTATAATTTTATCCCTTTTGTAACTTACTAGCTATTTCTCAGATTTTTTATCCCATTCTTCAATATTTATACCTGAATTTCATTGGATCACATTTTACATATTCCTGTTGTTTGTTCTTTTCTGTTTTGAGTGTTCATATATCAGTTCATTTAATGATATTTCACTTAAATTGAAGTAATGTTTTCGATTTTTCTCAGATTGGTAATCTTGAAATAATAGGATTGGTAATCTTCTTTCTCTGCCAGATTTCTTTTCCTATTTTTCTTCTTATAGTAACTTGTGGTTTGAGTGAAGGTAATTTTTGTGTTATTTTATCCTAAACCAGCAATAGTGGGTGATCCTGTGGGATGGATAGATTGAAAAAAGTGATTGGTATCTCTCTTAACTTTATAAACTAATTGCTCCCTATTCTAAAGAAAAAGGGAACTTTTTAAATGCTAATAATAATTTTTAAAGAATCAATGCCTCCATTTTAAATATGTTGTAAGAATATTTGATACTATTTTGTTCCTGTAGGATCACTGTTCTTCTGTGTCCTTCTAATCACCAAGGGATGCATCAGACTTACAAAGATCTGTCTCATCCTGAAATAATGCCTTTCCAAAATTGCTACCTCAAGTTCCATGTAATAGCTGATACTTGAACCCTCCAACTTAATAGGTGTTACTTGAACCCTCAAGTCCCAAGCCTTGTGAAAGAGTCAGACATAAGAATGGGCCTTCTCCTCTGAGGAAAAACCCTTGTTGGTGACCCTTGTTAGAGCACCAGAAGGAGTTGAATGCTCTCCTCTATATGGTCACTGTCCAGTGATTCACTCTAGTGTGTGCTCCAGAGCTGGACCTGCTGGTCTTTGGAAACATGGTTCCCTATTGTCATGTCAAATACATTTTTCAGTCTGTCTCCTAATTACACTGTAAGCATGGGCTGCGTATGATTTGTCTGCTCATCTTTTTGATGTGTGGATGTGTGGAAGGGTTGAAATTAAGGTGACCCCTGTTATGCTGTCATTATTTCGTTTCCCACTGTCTTTCTTTACCCTAATTAAAAAGGTTTTCTTACTCATCTTTTGTAATTCTCCATAACACTTCTTAGCTCATTAACTGTTTTTTGCTGATTAGGTTTTTATATGAAGACCTATATATTCTATTTCTAGATGGTCCTGTGTTTTTATTTTATCTCTTTGCTCATTCTTGATATTATCCTTTTGGCTGGTTATCTTTGTGAAAGTTGAATTTTTAAAATAGTTTATACATGGCTTTCCTACATTTTGCCTCATGCAATTTACACATATGAGCTTTGGGCTATCTAAGTATGCTGTTGTCTTTACTTGTCTTCTTGTGTACTCAGTGATCCATGATTGCTTAAACTCTATTGGTGGTGGGAGTCCTTTGGTATATGTGAAGGATTAGGGAAGTCTCCCTTCAAATAGAAGGTGCTGTTTCTTTTGGGAGGCAGAGGTGCATATGAGTCCCAATGTCCCGTTCTCTACTATTTGTATTTGAGTCCATTTTCAGATGTGACCTTTTTCCTTTAAAAAAAAAAAAGAAAAAAAATCCCTCCCTTCCCCACTGCCCATGATTCAGACCTGAGGAAAAGCCCAGTTTCTGGGTGCTCTGGACTTGCTCTAAAGTTTTTTAAGGGTAGGGGAAGAAATCCTTTGAGATCTTAATTACCTCCTGGGTGATGATTTTTTTTTTTTTTGTTATGGCTGGGGATTGAACCCAGGGTCTGTACATACAAGGCAAGCACTCTACCAACTGAGCCATATCCTTAGCCCCTTAGGCAGACAATCTCTTAGAATTTCCTGGCAGGTAGTGATTCAGAAGCATAATTCCAAATTGCTCCTCTTAAAAATATATGAACTATCAATATGAAAGGTGAAAATCAAGTGAGGCAAAGACCAATATTTGAAAGATACAAGAAAATTAAAGGTATAGGATCACATGTTAAATTTTTAGGATATAACCTCCTCTTTGCTATCCAATTCAAGCTTCCCTTATAAACTTGTACACTTTTGAGATATTATCAGATATTTAATTTGTATTTTTCCAATCTACACTTACTTTTATTTGATTCTACATACTCTAAACAGTGTTGAATCTCTAGCATTTTAGAGTTGGTCATAAAAATAAAACTTTTAGAAACAAATGTTTATAATCTTTCACTATGGTAATACCTGTAGGAATTTGGAATGATCGTGCCTTTCTTTTGTGATCAAATCTAATTTCTGCATAGTTGGCAATCAAATTAAAGTACCACTGGCTCCCCAATAAACAGAAAAGTAAGAAAAGTTCAAATTATTATGTATATAGTATAAATCCCTATATTTAAAGGTTGCATTCCAACAGAAAGAATTTCTAATATGGAAATAATGCTTTTTCCTCCTGCTTAAATTCCTATTCTACTTTAAATAATTACCCTGAGTCTTTCAAAAATGAGTGATGTTTCTCTCTTTTACAAATGATAATTTATGGTTTCATAAATGGCTCAGCCTAGATTTCCTGTTGAGAATTTTTAACTCCAATTTCACTTAAGACCCCCAAAATGCAGGAAACAAAGCTAAAAAAATAGGTAAATACCATGCCATTTTTGCTACTACAGCTCTTTAGTATAATTTAAGTTCTGGTATTGTGATGCCTCCTGCTTCTCTTTTCTCACTAAAGATTGCTTTGGCAGTCTTTATTCTGGTTCTCTTATTTTTCCAAATGAATTTCATGAGTGTTTTTTCTATTTCTATGAAGAACATCATTGGAATTTTAATTGGAATTGTATTAAACCTGTATAGCACTTTTGGTAGTATGCCCATTTTGACAATATTAATTCTGCCTGTTCAAGAGCATAGGAGATCTTTCCATCTTCTAAGCTTCTTCAGTTTCTTTCTTTAGTGTTCTATAGTTTTCATTGTAAAGTTCTTTCACCTCTTTTATTAGATTGATTCCTAAATATTTTTTGAGGGCTATTATGAATGGGATAATTTTCCTAATTTCTCCTTTAGTAAATTCATCACTAATGTATAGGAATGCAATGTGATTTATGGGTGTTATATTTATATCCTGCTACTTTGCTGAATTCATTTATGAGTTCTAGAAGTTTTCTGGTGAAATTTTTTGGGTCTTCTAAATACAGAATCCAGAGAGATAGGTTGAGTTCTTCTTTTCCTACTTGTATTTCTTTAATTTCTTTCTGCTAATAATTGTTCTTCCTAGAGTTTCAAGGAGAATGTTGAATAAGAGTGGAGAAAGAGGGCATTCTTGTCTTGTTCCAGTTTGTATGTATATGTAGCAAAATGAAATTAAACTCACCCTGCACAAAACTTAACCCAAAGTGAATAATGATTCAGGCATTAGACCAGAGAACGTGTACCTACTAGAAGAAAAAGTAGGTCCAAATCTCCATCATGTCAGATTAGGCCCTGAATAACTGCAATATTTCTAAGTTAGCTTTTTGAATTTTATGGGAATAATTATAGAAAGAATATTGCTGAGAAATATATTAATATACCATTTGTGTTTTCAAGAGATTAAATAAAAATATATACTCATTCCAATAATCAATATTATATATGAATCCACTACTATCAGCCTCATTCAAAAAGCAATACAAGCTTTTGCTACATAAAATAAGAAATTATTTTGATTAATCATGACCCACATGTCAATCAGGAACTTGCAAGGCCTTTCAGTAGTGTCTGATGGTCACAGATGCAGGTTAAAATGCTGTGTGTCATTGTACTGACATCCTCTTGGTTCCTGAAGAATTATTTCTTCCTCATTCACCTTGACCACTCCAGTATTATTCTTAGTCTTCTTCACAGACTCTTCTTCTTCCATTCAAACATAAATATCAGCAATTTCAAGTCCTTGGAATTGACATCCTAAATAAGTGTTTAGTGTATTCCCTCTCTTAGTCATCATGATTATCATTGTCTTATTTATACACTTGTGATTTTTTTCATCTGAATGACCTGGACAGCTTCCAGTTTTGTCTCCAAATGTCTAGTCTCTTTCCTTTTTTTTTTTTTTCTCCCCAAACCCTTTTCTTTGCAGCTATGCAAAACCCTTCAATAGCTCTTTAAAATCCATACACTCTCAACAATCTGAGCCCTGCCAGATTCTCATCCTTGATTTGAACCATGGTCACCCATCTTTATGCTTTCCATTCCAGAGTTATTTTGAATAACGCTGTATTTTCCTTTGTATACCAGGCTGTCTCCTACCTTAGACTTCTGATCGGATCTTTCCCAATCAGTTGTCTATACTCCCACTCAACCTTGATCCTCATTAACAATATTATCTCCTTCAAAAAGCTTTTCTTGGCTCCTTCTCTTCCTATAAAACACACACACACACACACACGCACGCACGCACGCGCGCGCGCGCGCGCGCACACACACACACACACACAGAGCCTCTGGGGCTCTTATAGCTATGTGTTATGTAGGTATTGATTTTCTTAAGGTAACACCATGTTGGCCGCATTTTATACTCTGAGATCAGCATCAGGTCTGGCAAATAACTGATATATAGTAAATAACTAATGGCTATATTAATAAAAAAAAGATTTTTAAATAAAGCAAAAAGGGAACTGCAAGTCGTTTTTCAACAAAATATATTTTCTTTATGTTAATTTACATGTAATCTACATATTACTACTTCTAATAAATGTCAATTATATAAAAATCATGAAAAACACTCTCTGTTTCCTTTTGAGATACTTGAATAGTTTAGGCCAATTCTACTGTATTTGTCATTCTTGTGCCTGTTTCAAATTGGAGTGAAGTTCAGTGACTTGGGAAATAATTACAAAATACCACATAACTGTTTATTCAAGAAGTAGATCTCTAGGGAATGTAAAGATTCTCAAAATCTCCATTCTTGCTGTAGTGCTGCTACAAAAGGAAGTTCAGAGAACCTTTGAAATTTTAAAATTTTTAATCCACCTACAAAAATGTCAGAACATACACTTTTTCAAAGCCCTGCATTTATTTTTCCTTCAAATTCTGGCTCAAGCCTAATTCTTTTTCAAAATATCAAATTGAAAATGACTGTATATGCACAATCATCTGTATGCATTGGGTAATGATTACACAATCAAATTAATAACATATATATCAATAACTACGATGCTCATTAAATTCCAGAACTTCTTCATCTTAGAACTTAAATTTATACCCTTTTTTGACCAATTTCTTCAATTTCTCCCACCCCTCAGCCCCTAATAACCACCTTTCATCTCTCTGCATCTGAGTTCAATTTTTTTTTTTGGTTCCACATATAAGTGAAATCTTATAGCATTTGCCTCTCTGTGTCTGGCTGATTTTATTTCATATTTCTTCAAGATCCACTCATGCTCTTACAATGGCAGGATTTACTTCATTTTTATGGTTGAAAAAATAACAAAACTAAATGTGTATAGATAACATGTGAATACATAAAACTAATAGAATATATAAGTGTACATATGAATATGTATACATATATATCACATTTTCTTTTTCCACTCATTATTTTTAAAATTTTTTTAAATTTTAATTATATATGACAATAGACTGTATTTTGACATATATTACATATATAAAGTATAACTTCCTATTTTTGTGGTTTTACATGATGTGGAGTTACATTGGTTGTGTATTCATACATGAATATAGGAGAGTTAATGATTCATTCTGCTGTCTTTCCTATTCCCATTCTTCCCCCAGTTCCCTTCATTCTCCTTTGTCTAATCCAATGAACTTCTATTCTTCCCTCCCCTTGCTGGCTTATTGTGAGTCAGCATCCACATAGCATAGAGAACATTTGGTCTTTGGTTTTTGGGGATTGGCTTATTTCACTTTGCATGATAGTTCCATTCATTTACCAGCAAATGTCATAATTTCATTCTTCCATTGTGTATATATACCACATTTTCTTCATCTATTCAACTGTTTCAGATTGATTCCATAGCTTAGCTATTGTGAATTGGTTGCTATGAACATTGATGTGGCCACGTCACCATACTGTGCTGATTTTAAGTCCTTTGGGTATATGCCGAGGAGTGGGATAACTGGGTCAAATGGTGGAAATAATAGATTAAAGCATAGGTTAATGACGTAGAGAATAGGAAAATAACAGGAAAAAAGTGAAATCAAAAGTTGGGTTCCAGAAGAGACCAACCAAATCAAGAAAACTTTAACTAGATCAAGTGATTAAAAAAAGAGAGAAGAGTTATTACTAAAATAAAGAGAAAAGGATAGGGCATTACTATAAAGCTTGGAAAAATTTAAGGAACTCTAGAGTTGTATTAATTGAATGCCCAAAACAGTAGATAACTTAGATAAAAGAAGTGTATTCCTTGAAAGGCACAACCTAGCAAAACTAACCCAAGAAAAACAGAAAATCTGAAAATATTTATTACAAGTAATTATATTGACTGAGTAATAAAAAAAAAACTATCACAAAGAAAAGCCCAAGCCAAGATGACTTCACCAGTTAATTCTACCATAAGTTTAAAGATGAATTAACATTGTTTCTTCAGAAATTCATCCCAAAAAAAAGAAAAAAAAGAAATTCATCCCAAAATTAGAGGAGCAGAGGATACTTTCTAATGCATTCTATGAGAAAACATTGTTTGATAATAAAACAAGAAAACCACAGACCACTAAGCTTTAAAAAGTTAGCTTTAAAATTCTTTAGCAAAACACTTGCAAACTAAATCCAACAATATGTAAAGGAATTATACATTGTGATCAAATGAGATTTATCTTAAAAGTTCAAAGTTAGTTGAAGATCTGGATATAAATGAGTATAATACATTACATCAATAGAATAAAGGATGAAACCAATATGATCGTCTCAGTAGACACAATAAAAGCATTTGATGAAAGCAAATTCCATTTCACAAAAATATTCAGTGAACTAAAATAGAAGAGAAACTTCTAACCTGATAAAAAGCATCTTTAAAAAATCTATAACTTAGGAATGAAAGACTAATCATTTTATCCCTGGGATCAGAAATGAGAATATGATGTCTATTTTCACTTCTTTTATTTTCAACATTGTACTACAACTATAAACTAGGATAGTTAGACAAGAAATTAAAATAAAAAGCATTCACATTTGAAACTATATTTGCAGATGATGTGATTTTATATAGAGAACCATACGGAATCCACTAAAAATTTATAATTAGTAAACAAGTTCAGCAGGGTGCAAGATCAATTAGTACAAATAATTGTATCTTTAAACAAAAATTAATTGTATTTTAATACTCTATCAATAAATATCTGAAAATGAAATCGAGATCATAACCCCCTCAGTATAGCATCAAAGAAAATAAAATTCTAAGTAATCATTTAAAAATAAATCTAAAATTAATATTCTTAAGTCAACATAAGGTAAATAACACCTAAGAAATAAATACAAAAACATTCCATATTCATGGATAAGTTGTTGTGGACATTGTTAAATTGGATCCCTAAATTGATCTACAAATTCAACCAAACCCATTAAAAAACCCTAGTTAGTTTTTAGTTACCACCCCCAGGAATTGACAAGCTCATATGAAAATACAAGGGATCCAGAATATATGTTTAAAGAGAGAGTCAGATTGAGAGGAAGGGAGTTAAGTAAGAAGAGAGAGATAGTTGAAGAATTCACTTTCTGATTTTAAAACTCACCCCAAACTAGACAGTCAAGACTTTGTGATACTGGCATAAGGATGAACAAATAGATCAATGGAATTGAATTTAGAGTCTGTAAATAAACAGTTTACATTCATGGTCAACTGATTGTCAACAATACTGCCAAGACAATTCAATACAGAAAGACAGTTGTTCATTTTTTTAAAACAAGTAGTACTGAGACAACTGTATATCCACATAAAAAATTTCTTCCTCAAATTACATGCAAAGTAACTCAAAATTAATTGTAAACCTAAGTATAAGATGTAAAACTAAAACTCTTAAAAAATGTAGGAATAAAACATTATGATCTGGAGTAGACAAATGTTTCCTAGATATGACACCAAAAGTACATCTGCAAGAGAAAGTAGAGCCAAGTTGGACTTCTTCAAAATTATAAATTTTATGTCTAAATGAAAGACAAGAAAGAGACAACACATAGAATGGAAGAAAACTTTTGAAAATAATTTATCTAATAAGGGACTATTAACCAGAATGCAAGGCACTTATAAGTAACAATAAAAGGACAACCCAACTAAAAGTGGGAAAAGAACTTGAGTAGACATTTCTCCAAAGAATATATGAAAATATACAATAAGCACATGGAATGTTAAAACTTCCCCAATTTGATAAATAATACCTACAGAAATCCTTCAATTAACATCATGCTTAAGTTGGGGAAACTAGAAGTTTATATAAAGATGTTCTTTCTCACCACTAATTTTCAACATATTAGATGACTAGTTAATATAACAAAAATATGTACATGTTAGGAAGAAAGAAATAACGCTGTCTTAATTTGCAAATAACATTACTATATACATAGAAAATATAAAAGAATCTACAAAGACATACTTGGAAATAATAAGTATAACAAGGTTGCATAATACAAGGTATATGCAAAAGTCAACCACTGTTCTATAAACCAGCAATGAATAGATAGAATTTGAAAATTAAAAACATAATACCATTACATAAACATCAAAAGACATCTCAGTATAAATCTAACAAGTATGTGTAAGATGTGAGGAAAACTCTGAAGAAAAAAAATCAAAAAAATAAATAAATGGAGAGATATTCCATGTTCATGAATTGGAAGACACAATATTGTTAAGATGTCACTTGTTCTCAACTTGATCTGTAAATTCATTGTAATCCCAACTCTCAATCACAATCAGAATGCTAGCAATATATGTTGTGGATACAAACAAACTGATTCTGAAGGTTATGAGGAGAGGTCAAAAACTTAGAATAATTGACATGAGAACAAAGTTGGAAGACTAACACTACCTAATATCAAGACTTTTTGTAAAGTTACAGTAATCAAGACAATGTGGTATTAGTGGAAAAAAATAGACAAATAAATCAATGGAACACTATAGAGAGCCCATAAATGACCCACATAGGGGTAGTTAGCTGAACTTTTACAAAACAGCAAAGGCAATACAACGGAGAAAAGAGTATTTTCAACAAATGGAAAGGCATGCAAAAAAAATCAATCTAGGCATAAACATTACACCTCTTCACAAAAATTATTTCAAAACTATCAAATTCTTAGAAGATACCAGAAGAAGTCCTATATAACCTTGGGTATGGAGATTGCTTTTTAGATACAACACCAAAGTCATAATCCATAAAAAGTCTGATAAACTGGACTTTATTTAAATTGGAAACATCTGTCCTGTGAAAGATACTGTCAAGAGAATAAGGAGATAAGCTACAGACATAGGAGAAACTATTTGCAAAAGACACACCTGACAAAGGACTGTTACCCCACATATACAAAGATGTCTCAACACTCAACAATATGAATATAAACAGAATTAAAAATGGGCCCGAAATCTTAACAAACATCTCACCAAAGCAGATATCCAGAGGGCAAATAATCCTATGAAAAGATGTTCAACGTCATATGTTGTCAGGGAAAGGCCAATTAAAACAAGGAGACAGCACTACAAAATATCTATTATTAGTATGGCCCAAATCTAGAACACTGACAATGTTAGATGTGGGTAAGGATATATAATAACAGGTACTCTCATTCCTTACTGGTGAAATGCAGAGGTATAATCACTCTGGAAAGCAATTAATCATTTTCTTAGAAAACTAAACATATTCTTCCCGTATGATCCAGCAATCATACTCCTTGGCATTTACCCCCCCAAAGTTAAGAACATATCCAACATAAATTTGCGTACAGATGTTTGCAGCCTTATTCATAATTGCCAAAACTTAGAGGGAATCAAGATGCCATTAAATAGGTGAATGTATAAATAAATGGCAACATAGCTACACAATGGAATATTATTCAGCACTAAAAAGAAATGAACTATCAAGCCGTGAAAAGACTTGGAGTATCCATAAATACACGCTACTAAGTAAAACAAACCAATATGAAAACATCACACTGCATTATTCTAAATATATGACATCTCGCAAAAGCAAAGCTGTGAAGACAGTAAAAAACTGTCAGTGGTTTCCAAGGGTTGAGGGGAAAGCTGTGGAGTGATGAACAGGTAATGAACAGAAGATTGTGAGGAGATTGAAAGTATATGATACTAAAATGGTGGACATATGTGCTAGATTTTTGCCAAAATACAAGTTTAGTGGACATTTGGCAAAAATGCAAGTATTATCCCCTCTGTTCCAAGTAAACTAGCAAGAGCTGCCCCCTCCAGTCATCATGAAAAGATAGCAACACCCAGTTAAGTACCCCTTTCCAGATCAATACTTAACACTTTCCTTTAAATAAAGATTTAGACCCATAGAAAATTTTAAAGCAGTGAAAATACTCTATGTGACACTATTAAGATGGATACATGTCATTCTGCATTCATCCAAATTCATAGAATTCATAGTATCAAAAGCGAACCTTAATGTGGACTGTTGGACTCTGGGTGATTTTGATGTGTTCATCATCATGTAGGCTCATGAATTTTAACAAATGTGCCACTCTAATGGGGGGTGTTGATATTAGGGGAGGCTATGCGTGTGTGGGAAATCTCTTGTACCTTCTTTTCAATTTTGCTATGACTTTTAAGTGCTCTAAAAAAGGACTTTAAAAAAAAAACACAAAATGTTACTCAATATCATTAACCATCAGAAAAAAAAATGATAATCAAAACCATACTGAGATACTCTTCATAACCCCTAATAGCGTGCATGGACACACGTAATTATTGGCAAAGAAGTGGAAAACTTGGAGGCTTTTAGACATTCCTGGTTGGAACATAAGATGATACAGCCACTGTGGAAAGCAGTTCAGTCCAGATCAAGTTGCAGTTTTTTAAAGAAGTTATCCATTTCATTGAAAATTTGAAATTTATTATGAATTTATTTATAATAGCTCATTACTTTTTTACAATATTCTTATTACTTTTTTTACATTGGATTCATAGCCACCTTTTCTATCCTTGATGGTTTGGCGTTCTTTTGCTTGTTTGTCTTGAAGAGTTGCCTAGTTTGTTTTGCTTTATTAATCTCTTTCAAGAATAAACATTTGGCTTTGCTGACATTCTCTTTTGTAATATGTTTTTAATATCTATTTCTATTCCTAGCTTTATTTTCTTTCTTCTATCTTTTTGAGATTAGTTTTGTTATTCTTTCACTTCATTCTTTAAATAGAAATTTAGAATACTGATTCTCCAACTTCGAAGCTCTGAATTTGCCTAAGAATGATTTGACTGTATAGTATAAGTTTAGATTTCATGTGTTTTCATTAACATTCATTTCTACATGTTTTCCGATTTAATTTGAGATTTCTTTTCTGACTAGAATTTTTAGTGTGTCTTTGTTTTGGAAATCTGTTACTTATCTTTAAAATATTTGCATATCATTATTCTAGTTATCTTTCTGTTGATGATTTCTGGCTTTATTTCATTGAGATCAGAGAACAAACTGATTTCCTTCAGTCTTTGGAATTTGGTCAGATTCTTTTAATATCTACTACATGATCAGTTTTGCTTAATGTATTTGATGATATGTTATTGGGTGCCTACTTAATTAGAATTGGTATATCTTCCTAGTATACTTAACTGAAATAAAATATGTATTTAATCTCTATTGAAATTTTTAAAAATAAAATTAAATTTGATCTTATTTTGATACCCACATAATTTTGTTGACATTTTATGATACAATTGGCCCTCCACATTTGCATCTTCAATTAACTGTGAAATCAAAAATATTCAAAAGGGAAATTTGCATCTATACTTAACATGTACAGATGTTTCATCTTGCTATCATTCCCTAAACAATACAGTTAACAACTGTTTACATAGCATTTATAATATATGGGGTATTATAGTAATCTAGACATGATTTAAAGTATTTTGGAGGATGTACATATATTATATGTAAATACCATGCCACTGTATATAAGGGACTTTAGCACCCACTGATTTTGATACCTATGTGGAACATGGTAGTATGAGCAACCTGACATCAATCCCCTGCAGATACCAAGGAACAACTGTGTAGTCTAGGAAACTCAAGAAGTAATGAACGCATATGATATCAACCTATGTTTTGCTTATCATATTCTTTTACTTCTTCCTAATCTTCTAAGATTCTCTCTTTTAATCTTTTCCTTTCTGTGGGTGTCAGCACATGGGTAATGTTGATTTTAGGCTCAGCCCTCCTTAGTACAAACCAAAGAGCAGAAGAGAGGAAAGGGTCTACAGCAAAAAGCAAATGACCAATACAATATGCCCATATCTCTTTTTCTATATGAATAGCAGGAAGACATACCAAGGAACAATTAAGCAGTAATACGTTTCTTTGATTTTTATGTGTTTTTGTAATATATTTGTATCCCAAGCTTTCCAAATTGACCATGTTTTAATTTTAAAATTAAAAGAGAATTATATAACTTTGACTTTTAGAATATTTATATAAATAAAATATTTATTTTTCATACACACACACACATACACATATATACACATTGTGTGTATGTGTGTGTGAATAGAGAAAGAAGACCTAGTTGAGCAGGCTGGGAGAAAGTCACTATTAAAAGACCAGAAAAATACAAGGAAATCATGTTTATCAAAATAATAAAGTAGAGGAAAATTAGGATAGCAATGGACACTTGAAAGCTTCAAATGTGAAGTGCCAAGGTCATGAGGAATTTTCATGAGAGCCACTGAGGTTGTGGGAGGTTAAGTCAGAACTGAGGTGTACTTTGAATTTTGGATTAAAAAGGAAAACACCAATGATCAATAAAGAAGTTTTGATTATTTTTTAAAAAAATAGGTATAGTCTTAAAATATTTATACATAGAGTCAAAAGTGGCAGTAGCGAAGAGACCAAAAATGTACAAAAAAAGTTGCAGAGAAAGATTTGAAACATGTGAAACAATCCTGTCACTTGAGAATTGCTAGCTGTACAGAAGGTCCACCTCCATGAATGTGTGCAAGATTTCCAAGTGTTTCAAGTGATCCTTCTGCCAGTGTCACTCTTTCCTCTTTAGCAGTGCCCAATTCTGAGTTGTATTCTTCATTATGTCACTTCAATTAGTAAACCTATGAATTGAACATATTGAATAATTGTTGCTGTTTCTGAGCCTCCAGGTGGCAGTGGCTTTATTATAGTGGCTTTTGTGACACCAGCAGTCTTGGAATCCTTTGTGAGAAATGATCAAATCATTCCTACATTGCTTGTTTTGCAGTAGATCCTCAAAACATATATTTTTAATTCCCATTTCTTTATACATGCATGCATGGATCATATCCCATTTCTTCTTATGATATGCATAGTATGCTGAGGTCGCTTGACACTGAGAGACACAACATTTCAAAACAGTAGTAGTTTATTCTGCGGTTTCATGAATATACCTAGTAAAGGCAACCCTAAATGCCTTGAAATAGGTTAACTTAGAGATGTTTTAAACTAGGAAATTGGAAAAATCGTTGTTGGTCACTCTGTGGGTAGAAATGAGTTGGGTTTAATTTTACAGCTATACCACAACAGTGTTCTAATAGTGGAGAAATTTAGTATGTGACTCCAATGTTAAATATTGTCTGATTTATAAAATTGGAAACATTCCCAACAGTTAAGATCCCATTGTGTTCAATGATTACTTAAAAGAAATTAGATTCACCATATACATGCACAATCATTTTAGATTTTAAAAACAAGAGCAAAATTGAAGCATGGATGTTATTAACACAAACCTTTTCTGTACATAAAGGGTGTGCATTATTAGTAATTCACAAGTAATACTACCTTAGTGAACTAGAAAAGTAATGTATGAATTTCAATAATTTCTACATATTGGCTAGATTATTTTTACAAAATCCCTTGTTATCAGTGAATGCTATAAACAATGTTTCTGTTTCCTTATATCACTATAAGTTTTTTAATAGAAGGTAATATAACTTCCAGGAACAGTGAATTGGAAACATAAATATCAACTATGAGATCTTTCAGTTAAGAGCATCAGGAAATTAACAGGTTTTAGAATTCTCAGGTACCTAGTCACCAGTTGATGGTGTTCAGATGTAATTATGGACTAATATTTACCCTCAAATTATGTTATTAAAAGGGTCTTCATGACTTCTGATGTAACTCAGAAGAGTTAGAAACATGTCTTTTGGTTTTATATGCTTTATAACACCAGGGAGCTTAAATCAGCCTTGAATCTCAGTTTCCTTATTGTAATATAGGAAGAATGATACTTCATAGAGTTACTGAGATACTTACTTAAAATGATACAAATAAGGCACCTGTCACAGCATCTGACAGCATAGATACTCAATATTTTTTCACTTATTAATTAATGTTAGGAAATATGCCTTGTGTAAAAGTTGAGAAGCAGTACATCTCCTGTTAAGGGGACCCAATTGTAAGGTTGGTTGTGCTCCAATTACAAGCTCATCAGAAAACTAAATTAGTGACTGTGTATGACTTAAAGAATGTATGACAAGAAAAGAGAAAGCCGTTCTTTAATTGAGTTCAATATATGGCAGCCTGACATGATGTTACCAGATCAGAAAAATGCATATAAAAATCTTAACAATGGGTCTTTTAATGATCCATTTGCTACATAGATTAACTATACTGTATTCCTGCCTTTTATTGGCTTAAATCTACACACACTACTAACCCTCTGCTATGTCAGCTTCTGTCCACTCATTCACATACTCATTTACTCAGGAAATAAAAATATACGTGGTAAATGCCTATGTCCAAGCAAGATGGATGGTACCTCCCTCAACTCATTTGAGTAGACGAAAACAGATAATTAAATAAATAATAACAAAGTATTGAAAATTCCTATCATGACAGTTTCTTAAGGATTCTCTGAAGGTCCTATATATGTATGAACAAGATACTTTATTGGCATTAAAATATAAAACCAAGAATGTGGTATCATAGCACCTCTAGTTACTTATTTTGCAGACATGGAATTTTAATAACTTTCTTGAGATATAGTTCACATAACATAAAATTCACTTAAAGAGTATGATTCTATGTTTTTATGTATTGGCAGAGCTGTGCAACAATAACCATTAATTTTGAACCTGTCATCACTCCAAAAAGAAACCCGGTACTCATTAACAGTGGTACCACCTTCTCTCCTATGTCTAGTCTCTGTAATTATCAATGTATTTTATGTCTCTGTGGATTTTTTTATTTTGAACCCATGGGGACAATCTGGGCAGATATTCCAGGATATTCGTAAATGGAATCAACCACACGTAGCTTTGGTAACTTATTTCTTTCATCAAGAATAATGTTTTTAGGGTTCATTAATAGTCTAGCAGTCCTTTATCCTTTTGATTACTGAATACTATTTCATGGTATAAATATAAAACGTTGTATTTATTTGTCACTTGATAGGCATTTGTGCTCTTCCCCTTTAGGATATTTAAAATATTGCTGCTAAGAACATTTGTGTATGAATTTATGTATGGTTATATTTTTCATTTCTGTTGGTTATACATCTAGGAGTAGTATTGCTGGGTCACATAGTAACTGTATGTTTTTCATTTTAAGGAGCTTTGAGAAAAACCTAAGTGGCTGTATCATTTTATAAACTCAGAAACGATGTATGAAAGTTCTTTCTCAACATCCTCATCAGCATATTTTATTTTGTTTGTCACTATTTGGTAACTATAATAGTGAAGGTGAAGTGTTATTCCCTTTTGCTTTAATTTCTCAAATGAATATGTAAGTGTCTCATGTGCTTATTACCAATTTATACATTTTGTTTGGAGAGACATCTAGATTCAAATCCTTTGCCCATGCTTAAGTTGGGTTATTTGCATTCTTATTGCTTTGTAAGAGTTCCTCATATATTCTAGCCACAAGTTCTGTCATCAGATACCTGCTTTTCAAGTAGTTACTCCAAATCTGTTCGTTGTCTTTCCAGTATCTTAATTATCTTTTGAACATTTTTTTTTTAATTTTGAGGAAGCTGAGATATTTTCCTTTTGTGGTTCCTGCTTTTGATGTTGTATCTTAAGAAATCTTTGACTTATCCAAAGTCATATAGATTTTCTTCCAAGGGTATGGTGGTTCTAACTCTCATATTTAGTTCTGTTTTTTGAGTCATTTTCCTTTTCATGACTGAAGATGATATATGAACTTCATTCTTTTGTATATTCATATCCAGTTATTCCAACATTTGTTGATCAAACTATTTTTCCCCCATGGAATTTGTTCTGGCACTTTGGACTAATGTCAATTGACCATTTATGTAAGGTTTTTTTTAAAGAAAAAAAACTTAGTTCTGTTCTATTCTTCTGTGTATCTGTCCTTACATCAGTATGACACTCTCTTGATTACTATAACTTTGTACTGACTTTTGAAATCAAGACATATGAGTCTTCCAGTTCTGTGCTTTTTCAAGATTGCTTTGGTTCTTCTAAATCCTATGCATTTCCATGTGAATTTTATGGTCAGTTTATTGGTCCCTTACAAAAAAATAGATAGCATGACATTTTAACAAAGACTGTGTTTAACCTATAGATTAACTTGGAAGTTTTAGTGTCTTAACAATATTAAGTTTTCTGATTCATGAACATGAGATGTCTTTCCCCTTACCAGTCTTCTTGAAGTACTTTCAACAGTGATCATATATTTAGAGTACACATTTTGCATATTACTTGTGAAATTTACTTCAAATTATATCATTATTCTTTTTCAGATTATTTTATTTGAATTTTTCTTAATAGCATTTTGGATTGTTCATTGACAATATATAAAAACATGATTGATTTTGGTTTATAGATCCTGTATTCTTCAACTTTACAGAACTTTTTCATTGGTTCTAATGTTTTTTTTTTACATATTTCTTATGTATGAGAGCATGTCATTTGACATGTGAAAATAGGAACAGTTCTAATTTATTTCTTTACAGACAAAATTCCCCCCTATTTTTTTCTAGCCTAATTTCCACATGTAAAACTGACAGTATACTGTTAAATGTATGCATAGACATCCTGATCTTTTTACTGACCATAAGAGGTAATGTTCATTCATTCTTCAAGTTAAATGATGTGTGTGTGTGTGTGTGTGTGTGTGTGTGTGTGTGTGTGAGAGAGAGAGAGAGAGAGAGAGAGAGATGATCTTTACTAAATGAAGAATGTTACTGTCTGTTCTCATTGTACCGAGTGATTTTTTTTTTCAAATAAGGAATGTTGGTTATGTCAAATGATTTTCCTACATCTTTCCTGCTCCTAGAGTTATTCTAAATGTTTTGTGTCTTTTTGTTGTTGTTTCTCTGTTCTATTAATACATCCTTTTCATAATAGATATTTTCTAGTATGTTGTTTTAATTCCTTTGTTTTTTCTTTAATATATTTAGGTTATTATCTTTATTGCCACCCTGGAGATTACAATTAATATTTTGTGCATTGCAGTGTAAGTCAGAAACTAGTTGTTGTGATATATACTTTATTTCGATAGTATGGACAAACTTCACTCCAATAAAACTTGCTCTTCTTCCCCGTTTGGTGCTTGTTGTCATAAAAATGACATTTCTCTGCATTGTAAGTTCATCAATGCAACAATATTTATTTATGTAGATGTCTTTTAAATTCATGAAGTTACAACAAAAATACATTTTATGTCAATTTGTATTTATGTAGTTACTTTTACTGATTTTTTGTTTCTTAGTTTAGATTTGAATTATTGTGTATATTCTTTCATTTCAGTCTGAAGATTAATCTTCAGAGTAAGTCTATAAGCAAAAAAAATCCATTTTTAATCTTGGAATACCCTCACTTTCTCATTTTTGAAGGACAGATTTACTGGACACAAAATTTTTCGTTGACAGTCTTCTTTTGAGCTTTGTATATGTCATCTTTCTGACCTCCAGGATTTCTTATGAAAAACTGTCAGTATTTTTGATGATCCCTTATATGTGACAAGTCACTTTTCTCACCTTTTAAAAAGTCCCTCTCTTCATTTTTGTTTGTCAGAAAATTGACTATGATGTGTTCAAGTATGGAAATTTGAGTTTATCCTGTTTGAAGTTTGCCAAGCCTCTTGGAAATGCAGATTCAGGTTTTTCCAAAATTTGGAAATCTTTTCCAAGCTTTCTTCAAATAGTCCTTCTACTCATTTCTGACTCTGTTTTTATTCTGTGGCTCCTATGACCCAGGCATTGATATGTTTCCCACAACTCTCGGGGGGCTCTGTTCATTTTCTTCATTCTTTTTTTATATCTGTTATTCAGACTGGATAATCTCAATGTGCCTATTTTCATATTTATTGATTCTGCCAGCTCAGATTTGTTGTTGAACCCTTCTAGAGAATTTTTCATTTCAGTCATTGTGCTTTCAACTGCAAAATTTTTATCTGGTTTTTCTAATTTCTAATTTCTTATTGATATTCTCTAGTTACACATCATTCTCACACTTTTGCTTAATTTAAAAAATTGGATTATTTTTTGTTTGAATGAATTTCATGAACACTTTTTCTATTTCTATGAATAATGTCATTGAGATTTTAATAGGTACTGCATTAAATCTGTGTAGTGCTTTTTATAATATGGCCATTTTGACAATATTAATTCTACCTATCCAAGAACATGGGAGCTCTTTCCATCTTCTAAGGTCTTCAATTTTGGAAAGAATATTAATAAGAGCCTTCATGAGAAGACTGGCAGGATCCAGACCCAGCAAAGCATTTCAGATTCCTAAAGGAATATGTCCATGAGATAAAGGACCCATGTTAGCTACTGATGAGAAACCATGAAGTAGGAGGAAGAAATACTAGAAATCTGCAGTTGGGAAATTCATTCCGTTTTTCAAAAAGAAAAGAAACTAAAGCTTGTTAGCAGTGAAACTAAACCTTAGAAAGTATTTCAGATTGGTTTATTTAGGAGATTTCTGGTGAAAACACATGAAAGAAAAATCTCTTCTCTAAAATGTAAAATGGATTCACAAAAAGAAATTTATGCCAAATTTTGCCTTAGTTCCTTACACATTTACTCTAGTTGTCTTTCAGAGCCTTTGTTGATTTTTGCAAAGTGTAGAACTATCTCATGGTGTTTTGTGGGCAGAACAGTAATGTAATCATAATCAAAGAAAACTGATGAATGGTTTTAATGTCATCTTTGATATTCCCATTGGACTGCTACTAGACTCGGCCACTTTTGTCTTCTATCTGCTAAAGGCATTGTTAGAAAAGGTGTAGCTTTCATTATGATGGGGAAATTTGTCAGATGAAAGAAAATAGATAAAAAAAATCTTGATCATAGACAAAAACCGAGACAATGAAATTTAAAAGAAGACAACAGAAACCTTGTGCGTTTAGATCCCAAGGTTCTATTGTGTAGAGCCAGAAGGTAGTTCCTCTCCTTTTAAACTGATGTTAGAAAAAGAATTTTTGAGAAACCACTCTAAAACAAACCACTGCATGGACTGAACTAATAGATTTTATGATTTCTGGGTTCTCTTTCCATGTGAAGATTGTGTAATTATATGCAAGAACTTTTTATTTGAGGAAAGGTTGAAACATTTTAATAACTGACAAATCATGGGCAGGTAAAATATATTGAATCCTAATATCCCTAGATGATGCATTTATTTTTACCTACTTCATTCGCTGCAATGATTCTTCCTTTCTCCTGGTGATTGATATCAGTAAGACCTGAAATTAGATGAGAGTATCACCCTTGAAACAATTAGTATGCATGTAGCAACAGATTTCAGATCACTTCTTCAATGCTAGTGTGCAAAAACCTGTGCTAAAAATAAAATACAGAAAGAGAATGTAATGTTGTCTTGCAGAAACAACTTTTAAGTATTCAAATTGAACCTTCACTATCTTAAATTGTAGCTGTATGATTTCACCTAATGAAAGAAACTAAATGAATCCATGCTAATGCATTATTGGTATGTGCAAAACAAGAAGAACAAATCACACAAATTTTCCCACTTAATTATTGTGATAGAAATTCATTGTCATATTATTGACCTATTTGGTCATGCCCAAGTTAATCATGTCTGAACCTTTCCCAGTGGGAAATAAGCTTGTTCACTTCCTGTCTTGTAAGAATATCAACTAAAACTCAGTCACAGATGCCTATAAGCCTGATCACTAAAGCCCACCGTAACCATCATCTCCAACAGAGAGACTGTAGTCTGCAGTGAGCCCTGGAGACTTGGTGTCAGAAACTCATCACTTCCTGTGTCCCCTTCTCCCCCCATTCTGTTCAATCATTTGCCACATTAAATTAAACCCAACTCTGCCAAAGCCCTCCCTGCTTTCCCCTTGCAAGAATCTGTTTTGAAATACTGAAACAGAGTTTACGTGCAGTAACAGACTAGTAAGCCAGCAACTTTGGTCGCTTATTAAAGTCAAGCATGTGTCTTTGTTTCATGTTGCTAATGATGTGGAACCGTAGAGGCCCGAGTATATTTCGCCTGGACGGTGTGGGAGCGAATGCTGAGAGCTCATTACTCGGCTCCCCATTGGAATCCTGCAGGCTTCCGCTCATTGAGGAGACTGTGGGGGCTTTGACAGAATTATTATACTGAATATTTTTAGACTCATTAACTATATCACCAAGGCAAAACATCTCTTCCTCAGATGCAAATGGCTGCAGCTACTGTAGCTTTGCTTTAGTTATTGCAGAAAAAAGGATGAAGCTTGAAAACAACTTAAGGAAAAGACTTTTCATGCCTGAATGTTTGATTTTGCAACTTACATTGGGACTATGTGTGGCTGTTTTGCCACATTTGAGCCACTCATATTCAAGTGCTACTTATAAAGATAAACACATTAATTTCCCCATATTAGGCAATAGTCAAAATCTTTTTTTAATTTTCTGTGGGCCCTAAACCACATTTCTGGATGAGGCTTTGGCGATTATGCTTTGAGCTGAGGGTTATGATATTCATTTCTGAGATTATAGAGTAACTTTTGGTGCCTGACCTAAATCTAAACTGAGAATGACTATGTAGTTAAAATAATAATTTGGGGGAATAGCTATTCTCTAATTCAGGGATTGTAACATATGCTACTTGGCATGAAAGATGACACACCGTCTTAGATCATTACAATACCTTAACACTGCAGTCTGATTTAAGGTTGAAGAGCAAGAAAGGAATTTTAACCTACTTCCAAATTGTCTTGCTCTTGTGGAACTCAGTTCAACTTTAATGTTACTTTATTGAGGCTTTTTGTGATTTAATTTGGGCTTAAGAAACCCTTAAGGAAAAAAAATATGCCTACCTTAAAATTAATTCTTTAAAGCAAAGAACAGAGAACGACATTTACAGTGCCTTTTGCTATGAAACCAAAGTTGGAGTGTAGAGAATTTTATATTTCCAAGAATAAATTAAGGCTGGGCACTTTGAGGGAGAGCTTTTAATTTCTCATATGCTGTTATATACAATTGTGCCCCAAATTTGCCACTCAGGCACCTAAGCTTAGATGTTTTCTCTGGGCATTTAAACATTAAGATGCATCTGAAATATTTTATACTTTAATGAAAAAAATTGTTGTTTGTGCACTAATATTCAGTGCCTTGGAAGAAACACCCTTTGATTTTGGTTGTGGTTCATTTCCCACACTACAGTGCTTTGACAATGGTGACAGTGACTTCATACATCAAGAATTTCGCCTGCTTTCCATGACCGCCAGGGAATCTGAGGGGAATACTTTACATCTGAAACATGTTTTCCTTTGGGAGTCTGCCATTAGAATAACAGGTCTGATCAGTAGCCCATTATGAAATAGAACTTCTACAATGGAAGCTGGAGAGGAGAAGAAAAAAATACCTAAAAAAGCAATCACAAAATAATAAAACCACTAAAAAGCTGAATTTTACATGCATATTAAACGTGTACTTTACCTTTAGAATTCCATTATTAATTCATAAAACTTCTTACAACCCTATTTTCTTCTAATAGGAAGAGGAGAACAACATTAGGTAGTGTATAGTAGGAACTGTTTAATTTGGATGATTAGAAGACTGTGATAATGTGGTCGGTGACGTGGAATGAATTGTTCTGTGGGAGAGTTCAGTTCACCTGGAGTCTGAGAGAAATAACTTGACATTCCTGAAAATGATTCTAAGAATGGACATGAGATAGAGTCTACACATCAATTCCTGAGTGTCTTCATACTCCTTACAAATAAGCAATTAAAATATAAATATTACTACAATGAATCTGAAGCACTATTATTATCTATTGCAAAATGTATGGGAAATATACTGGGTAGAATGCACTCTTTTAATTGTCCTAGGGAGGGAGACAGCAAACAAGATACAATATATAGTCCATTAAGAGAGAACTCAAGAATGGGGATAGGAAATATGTTGGGGGAAAAAGTGGAGTTCTAGATGGAGTGTGAAGAGAAATATATTAGATAAAAGTATTATTTTTAATAAACATATGAAGGAATTGGGAACATTAATCATGTGGATATTTGGACAAAGAGTATCACCGTAATACCTTATACACAAAGTCACCAAGAACTTATCTGAAATAATAGAAAAATCAAAGATCAGTGTACAGGAGGGGAAAAGAAGAGGAAGACAGAGGTAATGAGAATCATATTGTTTAAAGTCTCATGAGCCTTTGACTTGCATTGGAGTGAGATAAAAAAACCACTAAGAGTTTTGAGCGGAGAAATGACAAAACCTAAATGACAATTTAACTGGATCATGTTGTCTGCTGGGTTCAAGGGTCTAAAATAGAAGCGAGGAGACTATTAGTAGCTATCCAGACAAGAGGCTATCGCGGTCACTTGGATCATGATGGTGCCCGTGGCAGGAGTGAGAAGTGGTCAGACTCTGGATGTGTGTTAAAGATAGAGCCTGTGGGATTTTCTGATGATCAGATGAGTGGAGTAAGAAAAATGCAGGATTACAGAGTGACACCAGGATGACTTGCTTGGGCGACCAGCACAGCAAAGTTTCTTTTAACTGACATGAGGAAGGCTGCCTAAAAGGCAGGGTAGGGGAAAATATCAGGAGCTCAATTTTGAACACATAATGTTTAAAATGCACTTGAGAAATGAATACATGGTGTTAAGAATTACTATTTCACACATATAGAATGTTCATCCACATTACTTCACACATGCATAATGTTAATAATTATTAAACTGAAGGAAATAATCTCAAGGTAGAGAAGAAGGCACTGGTGACCTTGAAAAGAGCAGTTTTAGCAAAATACAAGGATGAAAAAAATGTGATTGAAATAGATTCAAGAGAAAATGGAAGGAAAATCATGGAGACATAAGAGGAAATACCTTATTCAAGAATTTTGTGGGGGGGGGAGGAGATGGGGTTACCAGGGATTGAACTCGGGGGCACTTGACCATTGATCCACATCCCCAGCCCTATTTTGTATTTTATTTAGAGACAGGGTCTCACTGAGTTGTTTAGTGTCTCGCTGTTGCTGAGGCTGGCTTTGAACTCAAGATCCTCCTGCCTCAGCCTCCTGAGCTGCTGGGATCATAGATGTGGGCTACAGCACTAGGTGTCCATTCAAGAATTTGGCTGTAAACCTAAGGGGAAAAGTAAGGAAGCAGTAGAGATTCAACTGTGATGACTGTGAGAGTAGTTTTCTTTTTTTCTGAAATATTTGTATGCTAATGCAAATGGACAGTAAAGATAAGGAGAAACTGTTGTAGTAGGAGAGTTAGGGAAGAAAGGAAGAATGGCTGAGACATTCTTAAGCAGGTGAGAGGGCATGGGATCGACTGCACAAGTAGAAGCACTGGCCTTTCCTAGGAACACCCATGGAAATGGGAGAGAAGGTGGAGGCTACTCACAGACAAAGATGGATACTAGAAGTTTGTGGAAAATGTTTTCAATATCTTTCAGTGATCTAGAACTCAAGTTCCTTGGGAAGGAGCATGGAGGTTTGAGAGGAGAAAATATAAATAGTAGTCTAAGAGAGGAGAAGACTTCCATCACACAAAAAAAAAAATGGTCTATTTTCCTATGTCATAAAAGTTTTACTGAAGTTTAGTGACCATAAATTTAAACCGAGACTGGTTATCATAGTTGTGTATTTTTCTCCAAGTACAATTGAGTGAGAAAAATATAGCCTCGGAACAGCCAGAGAGTAGAGTCAGGGGAAGAGACCACTATTCAAATATATCTGTAACAAAGGCAAATATCATTACATACCAGTTAAAAGAACTCTGTGAAATAAAACAACAAACCAAGCAGTTTAGTAGGTAGATGGACAGATGGAAAAATAATAAGAGTTATGTGGGAAATATTAGATTTAGTGACAAACTAACAGGGTAAAGATTAGGGACTGACTTTCCAAATCTCAAATACTGAAGTACAGCTGTGATTGATTTGAGACTGGTAAAAAAATGATTCAGTGTGGCTACTTATTTTGGGCTTGAGGCTAAAACAAAAAGGAAACTGTCTTCTACATTCTTTTATGAACTTGAAAAATAGGAACATTTTTCCTCCATTTAAATTAACTAAGTTGGCATTGAGTGAGTCAAGTAGGTAAAGTGAGAAAAACACCATGTGCTGAGAGTATATGCAAGAGAATCCTTATAATGATTGACAATCATGATGATGAGGTCAAAGGATTTAATATACCAATGCATTTGAAGGACTCTTAGTTTGGGTACCAGAGATGATAAACTGGCAAGGTAATAGGTGCAGTTAAGAGACTGGGATATTTGAAATTAAGATAATGAATATTATTATTAAAAGCTATAAGGTTGTCTGTTTGACCTAGAAAAGAAGCTTGAATAAACTGGAGGACAAGTTTAAGGGATCAAGAAACTGAGAATTTGGGAAATTAGAAGTATCTGCATAGACTTTTGAAACAGAAAGAAAGAGATAGTGATTGAGCAAGTGGTCCTGGTGTGAAAGATGCAAGAAAGAAAAGAAAAGAAAAGAAAAGAAAAGAAAAGGAAGGAAGGAAGGAAGGAAGGAAGGAAGGAAGGAAGGAAGGAAAGAAGGAAGGAAGGAAGGAAGAGCTTTTATGAGAACTACAGGAAAAACAGTGTCATAAGGGAGAACCAGGTTTCAGCTAGAGCCGGAACTGAAAAGAGAAATTCACAGATGAGTTTGGTAAAACACATTCTCTTTTTACCTTTGTTGACAGTGACCAGCACAGTGAATGCCTGGAAAATATAATCATGACAGCAATTTTATCCTTATTAAATCTGTCCATAAATGTCAGAATGGCATGCATGTTTTCATTAAATATCTGTTATTTATTTTTTTGGTGGTTCTCTTTCTAAGGGCACACCCAAGACCAGGTTAAAAAGATTTAATCTCTAACCCTGTTAGGCGCTTTCTGTTGTTGTGACAAGAAACCTCAGAAAATATAAGGAAGAAAGATTTATTTTGGCTCAGAGTTTCAGAGTTTTCTGTCACTGGGCCCTTTTGCTTTTGGGTCTGTGATAAAGGAGTGCATCCTGGTAGAAGCACATAGTGGAGGAAGCTTGTTCTCCTCCTGGCAGCAGGAAAGCAAAGAGAGAGAGGAAGAGCCCAAGGTCAAAGCCATCTTCAAGGGCACAGTGCTGCCATGACCTAACTTCCTAAAAGTTCCGCTGCCTCCCAGTGATGACACGGGCTGGTAACCATACCTACAACACTTGGCCTTTGGGGGATATTTAATGTCCAAACCATAACACCCACAGATATCCTTAAATCACTTCCTCATCAGACCCAACCAAGTCAACAGATAAAATGGTGTGCTGGTGCCACTGATGAATAGACTTCAAGTTAGGATCCCTGACCCTCAGTTCTCAAGTGGAGTGACATAACTAAGATCCAGAGTAGACAATTAATTCCTCTTTCATTCATAATTGTAAAAAGAGAAATTAATACATAGCTACCCAGAAAATGAACAGGAGTCCAATTCCAAATTATTTGTCACCATTTCAATGTTTATAGTTGCACAATGTTTGTATCTTATTTTTCCTTTATATGGCATTAAAAAGGAGTGCAAATTTCAAAGGAGTAGTCACTGATGAAAAGTTCAGCCTTTGTTTAGATTTAGTTATGCTGTAGCCAATCCATTGACCTGAGTAGGGAGAGTAGGGATGCAACAGTCACTATTAAGCCTGATTTTTTGTGTATACCAGGGTTTCTTAGGACTTCTCTTTCCCTGGGCCCAGAGGTACCACCACTTCTCATCTTGCCAGTAATAGGAGCACCAATGTCATCTGAGTCACTAGATGACAGGTTCTTATTTTCTTGATCTTGAGTACCAGAGCTCTTGGACAGGGAAGTGGTGATGGTGAAACTAGCTGCAGAACCTACCAATGAATATGTGAACTTTCGCTTGAAATTTCCATTTACAAGATGTCACCTGTTGAAAACAAATATTGAACCAGTATTTTCAGTAAGAGGGGCAAATGGTAACTCAAGAGCCACAAGTAAGAAAGTGAATATGAATTTATACTTTGTTGCATATATTGTGAAGCTCTGACCTGAGTACTCCAAGAACAACTGTTATCACTGTGACTTTTTGTGCTGAGATGTGACAGTCACCATCCTTGTTTGGGGTAGGAAATGAAAACAAAACACAACAAAATAAGACAAACCTTTATACATTTCGTGAGTGTGAGGTATTCACAGAGCTTCTATGTAGAAAGTGTGCTTCTCTGCAAGTATAGTTTGTAGTAGCTTTTGTACTAGTGTTGGTTCAATTTTCTGTTGCTGTGTAAGAAATTGTTGCAACTTTAGCAATTTAACTTACATTTATTATGTCACAGTTTTCATAGATCAGAAGTGCCACCAGTGGTTAACAGGGTCCGGTGGTCAGCATCTCACAAGACCATAGTTATCAGCCAAAGCTGTGTTTCTACCTAGAGCTCAGGGTCATCATCCAAGGTCATATATTGATGGCAGAATTCATTCTTTATTTCTGGCTATCAGCCAGAGCCCACTTTGGGTTTCTAGGGGCCACATGGTTCCTTGCTATGCTTAGCCTTTCTATTAGTCCTCTCTCAGCATGGCACTTACTTCTCCAATGTCAGGAGGAGGCTTGCTTCTTCCTGCCTCCTAAGACAGTCTTGCATATATAACCTAACATAACCACAGAGTAACACCTCATCTCCTTTGCCCTATTCCACTGGCTAGAAGCAAGTCGGAGCTTCTGCCCAATCTCAAGGGGAGGGGATTCTACAAGGTTTAGTTCAATGGGGATCATCTTAGAATTCTGCTTGCCACAATAATATAGAGAGTATGTGTTGAGATAATGCATCTAGGACCATTACTTAATAGAAAGCACACGCTAAATGTAAACTGTTATGACTGCTAGTGTTTATGTAATATTTAAACTCTAAGCAAATAGTGGTAGCTTTAAGGTGAAATTCAGAACAAATCATCAAATTGGGAATTGGGAATTGTCATTATGGCCATCAAACCACATTTATTAGACATTCATTTGTACACTCCTCTCCAATGGATTGTGACCTTGGAGGTAAATTAGCTTACCCAATGCAATGAAGCATTAGGAATGCTTCCTTCTTCAAATAGTATCTCTTAATAAACACTCTGAGAAGCAAAATCAAACCAAAGCAAATTAATCTTAAATAAGTTAAGATATCTCAGCCTGTTATAAAAGCTGAACTATAATCAGCTGTTTTATCTTAAAGGACTTGGTTTTAAAATATTCTGTTAATGTTCTCAACCAGTTGAATCTCATAGGTTCTTACTTATGATAACTGGTACTTATATTGTAAATTAAACTCATACAAAAAGAAGAATGTGCTTATTGATTCCTCCTTTGTTTAAAACATATAGCTTTCCATTAAAGGAAATATTTAAGTCTTCATGTAAATCCAAGTGAAAGCTATCATAATCAATTGGAAAACTGGAAGATTTATACTTGCTACTAGACTTCCAATCTACTTCCAGTCCTTCCAGATTTTCACTACTGGGAGGAGTTTCATGGTAAAATATCATTATTCTCTTTTTAATGCATAAAATTAGAACTATAGCACAAGTGGCATAAATTTATTTTGAATATTACAGGAATGATTGAGATGATTGATTTTTTTCCTCATCAAATTCTTGCATCAGAATTTCTAATATTTGGAACAACTGTATTTCCCTTCCTCACATACCTGCCTGTATTAGTATTCTCCAAAGAAAGAGCCAATATAATAGAGATATAAAGAGGTAGAAGAGATTTTATTTTAAGGAATCACATATTTTGATGATGTCAAATCTAAAATCTTTAGAGTAGACAAGAAGGCTGGGGGTTCAAGGAAGAGTTGCAGCTTGAACCCAAGGCTGTCTGCCAGCAGAATTCTCTCTTTCTTGGGAGGGGGGGATATCAGTCTTTTTCTCTTAGAATCATCACCTGATTAACTGAGGCCCACTCACATTGGAAGACAAACTGCTGTACACAGATTCTATTGATTTAATTGTTAATCCTATCTAAAACATTTTCTCAAATATGCCTAGATCCCTGTGTAAGCAAATATCTGGACCTAGCCATGACCTAGCCAAGATGACACATAAAAATCAGCTACCACACCCGCCTTTCCCACTCCCCCCGTTCCCTCACAAAGAGTAGAGATTGTGCTAGAACCACTGATAAAATTGTACATGAGTTCCCAGGGATTAAAACATAAATTCAAATTGAAAAGAGAAGTGGTTGATGTGATGCCTATATTATAAACTGGAATAAAGGGAAGGTGAACTCTGTAATTTCATTGTCATTTTATATTTCTTTGGTATATATGTAGCATTGGACAGTCTATGACTTTAACATTCAGGTTAGTTCATCTCTAATGTGTTCCTGCTGTTCACCCATTTATTCTATGGAAGTATTATTCTTTTTTTCTTATTGATTTGTATGATCTCTTTATAGCACATAGCTACTATTTTGCTTCATATATTTTCTAGATTTTGTTTTTTATTTAGCATTTTAAATTTTGCTTGAAGTCAAATGCATATGGATTTTTCTTTATGATTTATTCCATTGTTTTTTGCTTTAGATAATACTTGCCTATCCCATGATCAATTAAAAATCCCATCTGGATTTTCTTCTGGTTCCTACAGTTTAATTGTTTCTGTTTAACTCTTTAATTCATATTTTACCAGTTTAAAATCATATTATACTTGCAGTTTTATATCCAACTTTATTCATATAACATTATATATTGAGCATATTCCCATAAAACCAGATATTCTATGGTGAATGATATGAGCTGAGAATATAATTTATATTTTTCCAAATTTCCAGTGTTTTCAATATCATTAATTTTGTTCTGATTCCTTAATTTACAATGATTTCTTGCATACTATTCCTTAATTAAGTGAGCTTGATTAAGATTACTTAATATCTCTGTGCTTAAGTTTCTTTATAAATAATATTAGGAATATTTATGGTATTACACTCAAGTGTATTGAAAGGATGAGACTGGGAACCTTATATTTCAATGAAATTTCATAACTTGATCATTGTAGATTTTATAGAATGTTGTTGTCCTCAGTGCTATTTCCAAGATTTTATTTTTCTAATATTGTGCGGTTTTCATCATCTTTCACATTCTTATGATTGGGAGTTTTTTTCCTATTGTCTTTACTTAAACCAAGTCTGCTGTGAAGGAAAGCCCATCAATATTTTTATCAATTTATCACATATCTGATAATGTAACTGAATTCTGCTTTTAAATTTGAATTTATCCTTTATTTGCACAAATTCTCTAGATCATGTTAACTTCACAATGATACACAAGGGTACTTGACTACATACTATAGGGTTTTCTCTACTATTCTAAAGAAACTTAAAGAACTGTGATGCTTATTTGGCTGTAATTAACCTTCTTGATGTGATAATGTAATTGATTTATACTAAAAAAAAATCTATGTGATACACCATACTTTTGTAGGATGGGATGAATCTAAAAGTCCTTTTACATTTTATGTTTTTTGTTTGTTTTCCTCCAAAGAGAAATAGCAGTTTATATTCTTCAGAAGAAATATGGCCAGAAGCATTTATTAATCCAACTAATATATTAACTCAGAAATACAAGCAGTTTTGTTATTTCTTTAAAGTGCTACAGCACACAATTGTTTATTTTGAATATTTCTGGTCCTCATTTAGGCCTCTGTTATACTTTTATTTAATAAATCTGATATAAATCAGTTGGCGATTCATTTTCTATGTTGCAATTTTATTTCCTAATGCACCTTTTTACAAAAAGACTAGAAAGAAAACTATATCAATTTAATACATAAAATCATATTTTCAAATTGCTTTCTGAGGCATCACATTCAGGACAAAATAACTCTGTACACTTAAATAACAATTGCTTTTCTGCAAAAAAGGAGAAATCTATGAAAAGACACAACTTCTATGGTTAAACTACGATTCTTAGCGGCAGAGTTATTTTCATTATGAGCCATAAGTTCCCCTTTCCCTTGATAAGGGTACTAGTAGGCTTTGTGTGGCTGTGATGGAAATACCTGACGAGAACAACTTGGGAGAGGAAACGTTTATTTGGGGTTCACAGATTCTGATGTCTTATTCCATGGTCAGCAGATGCCATTGCTCTGAGCCTGAGGTGAGGGACAACATCATGGTGAAAGGCAGCAAAGGAAAGCTGTCAGCCCACAGCTTCCAGGAAGCAAAGAGAGAATGTGAGAAGCTAGGGACAAAATATATAATCCCCAAGGCACAGCCCCAGTGATCCACTTCCTGTAGCCACACCCCACCTGCCTACAGTTATCACCCAGTAATTCATTCAAATGATTAATTCATCAAATGGATTAACCCACTGCTTACATGATAGCTCTCATAATCCAAACATTTCACCTCCTACATCAACACAGGAGCTTTGGGGGACATCTCATATCCCAAGTATAACAATAAGCATTCTCACTGTTTGAAATGCAGCACTACAGGTAGATTAATAAATCTACCTCATTGCCTTTACACCATGGCTAGTCCAACACAGCTCCTAGGAACAGGAGTGCAGTCATTGCCAACTCTCATTTGAAGTTGTTAGCATAACTTAGCAACTGTCATCAAATCACAAACAAAATGCTAAATATTTCAAATAAGCCACTAAGCTAACAAAAACCCTATACCTATTGGCATGAAATCATTATTTCATATCATGGAAATACTACAAAATATCCTAATCCTGAAACCGAATATCCATTCTTACTTTTCTCCCATCCACATTCATGGCCCACATGGATAATATCACCGCTGAGCTACCTTTGCTTTATACAAGCTAATCCTCCACAACCTTCCAAACACAGTGATCTAGGTGGCCACAATTAATTAATTAAAATTGATACCTGAGACAAAACCTATTTTAGTACTTACTAACTCAGAAGTTCTATTGACCAGAGCAATAAGCTTAATGATTATTCTAGGTTAACTCAAGTTTTAGAAACTTTCCTGTTCAATTTTATACAAATGAAACACTGTCTATCAACTTCTATTTTCCATTTGAGTTTCATTCAGAAAACTGCAGATTCATTATTACTGCAAAGAGTATTATCTTCATTCCCAAGGCCAAGTAGAATTTGGGATTGTGGATATGGGTCTAAATTTATATATTGCTTTCCCAGAGAAGGAGCTCAGAAAATAGTTAAAAATGGATTTTTCCAAGTGATATAAATTTGCAGGATGGATCCCTTATCCTTTAAATTTTTAGCACTTTGACTTTCATCTCTGTATTATCTTGGGTTTCCTTCTACATTCATAGCACCTTTTGTGAAATAGTTCATAAGGTAATTTGAAGAACAAAAACAAAGCAGTGACAATAAGTTTGGAGGAAAAGAATGGAATCCAAACATATTCAGGAGTTAGAAATTAAAATATTTAGTAAACATTTAGATGGGGATGCATGAAGACAGAAGAAAGACTTGTGGGTAACTCTGAGGTTACTCAGGGTCACTCTGTATAATACAGTACAAGATGCCACCAGTTACCAAAGAGCTGATGAAACTAGACAGATTCAGGGGAGAAGAAGCAGAATTGTACTGTGTGTAGCCCTCCCTGGTCAGAGCCACAAGGACTGTAACTACAAGCTGAAGTTCCACCCCCTGCATCAAGTTCAGTACCTCTACTTTCTAATTCTACCTTTTTTTCCTCCCAATTTCCCTTTTCTTTTTGCTTTAGTCAGACTCTGTTGTTAACTGAGGCCCAGAAAGATTTACTAATTCCTGTAGGCCAGCTTTCGATTCTCATTTTCCCTTCTTATTCGAATGACCTTTGTTTCTCCCCAACATAAAAGATTCCTCTCCTTTCTACAGAGGTCATGCTGAGGTCCACCTCTTCATGAAGGCCATCAAGGACCAAGGCAACTATAGGGAGGTCAATCCACGTTGCCTCTAGCTCTTCTGTAAGACTTAGTTGATATTTCACAAATACTACTTTATATTGCTGGTTGCATATTCATGTGCCTGACGTGCCTGGCCTTTGCAGGTTCTACTCTGTTGGAAATGCCCAGGGTTATGTCTCACAAAGTGTTATGTATTCCATGCCTCCTACTATAATACAGCTTTTCTTTTTCAGGCAATAGCTGTTCAGTCAATGTTATTTAAGGATAAGAAAAGATGACATCTCTTGAAATTAGATGGGAAATTTTATTGTCTATCAACTTTCACTCTGTACCTTTTTCAAAGAGCTTCCTTAGAACTACATATGCTTCACCATGCTAGAAATATTGGAGGCCTCAGTGTCATAAAGCAAAGTAAAGTTATTCTGCAGTTATGGATGTCAGAAGTCCAACATCAATGGGATAAAGCTAAAGTATAGACAGGACAAGTTCCTTCCAGAAGCTCAAAGGGATATGTTTCCTTACCTTGTCCAGTTTCCAAAAACTGGGCGGGCCCTTCCCTCACAATGACATCAGGATGTCATCCTGTCTTCTCCATGGACTTTGCTTCTGTCTTCATGTAGCCATACCTGCCTTTGACACTTCTGACTTGCTCTTCTCAAGACCCTTGTCATTTCATCAGGCTCACCTGGATAGTCCAGGATAATCTCCTCATCTCAACAGCTTCAACTGAATCCCATCTGCAAAGCCCCTTTTCCAGTATAAGGTACTATGTTGTCAGGTTTTGGGGATTAAACTATGGACATTTTAGGGAAGGGGGCCATTATTTAAACTGTCATGATATGCTATCTCTGACTCTCATGAACAAATGTTATTCTGTCTCCACTATGGTGTTAAACAATAACACTGCAACTGGGAACGAAATAGATCTTGAGCTCAATATGCTCTGGATTTACTGCCAAAACTTGCATGTTATTAGGATTGACAACTTAATGTTATGCATGCTTTATTAGAAATAATATCATTCCTTTATGGGAGCATGGAAGAGGAAGACCTTTCTTTCTGCCTGGGACAGGGAGATACCTCAGGAAAGGATTCTCCATAGAGTAGTGATCTCCGTTGCGATACAGGACCATGTTGTACAGAGTTAACCTGCAGTGTTGGTTCAACAGACATAATAGCTAATAAAATTTTACAATGTACAATTTGTTGTAATTGAAGTGAAAAGAACCCAGCTTTCTTGACACTCATTAAAAGACTTATATTTATTAATTAAGTCATTCAAATAATATTTGTTGAGGACTTTCCACGCTTGTGGCCCTGAACCAAGTACAAGGAACACAAAGAGAAATATCCCATGTTAGGTCCTCAAGGACCTAATGTTGTGGCAGAGAGAGCAAAACATACAACCACCTGCAGCACACCTGAAATAAAGGAGTGCTCATCTTTGCATGATAGAACATCACATTCAAAGGGACATCCATAAATTTCTGTTTCATACCTTTTTAAAAGGAAAGGTAATAGTATCCTGTCCCTTCCCATCTTTTACATACTTCTTCCCTATTCCTTACAAGTCTCTTTGATTTTTTTCACAATGTATACAATATTTTCTCTAAGCCTTTAAAATTCTTGTGGCTATCACCTTATGAATTATTTTTTTATTTTTCTGGCTCACTTTGAATGGATCCTTTGAACATCCATGAGCCATAATGTAGGAATGGCCTTGAATGGTTTGGTGTGTCAGCTTCCTGGTTTAAAATTTGACTTGAAACTTGTGTTTAGGAAAATTCAAAAAGTTTATCCCATTTTATAATGTATTTCAGAAACAGTGAAATCTTATTGATTTGATAATCCCGCATATCATGTAATGAGCAGAACGAGCTGTCAGAAGAACAAAGGAGAGACTAGATCTCCACAAAGCTCATTTACTGAAGGAAAAAAAAAACAATTGTTTGACTTGACACATTGTTAGAGTACTTATGCTAACATGACAGAAAATATAATAAAATTTGCTCAGCTATTACACTTTCATTTATTCCAAAAAACCATGAGTAAGTGTCTCCATGTTGAATTTACAGCATGTGTAGCCACTGTTGTGGTATAATTGGAGGAAAGATCTAGAAGTTCCCATTATTTCTAAACCACCAACACTATTCAGGAACTTAAATTCCCTCATTAGCCACCCTAAGATACCATCTCACTCCAGTAAGATTGGCAGCCACCATGAAGTCAAACAACAACAAGTGCTGGCGAGGATATGGAGAAAAGGGTACACTTGTACATTGCTGGTGGGACTGCAAATTGGTGCGGCCAATTTGGAAAGCAGTTTGGAGATTCCTGGGAAAGATGGGAATGGAACCACCATTTGACCCTGCTATTGCCCTTCTTGGACTATTCCCTGAAGACCTTAAAAGAGCATGCTACAGGGATACTGCCACATCGATGTTCATAGCAGCACAATTCACAATAGCTAGACTGTGGAAGCAACCCAGATGCCCTTCAATAGATGATTGGATAAAAAAAATGTGGCATCTATACACAATGGAGTACTATGCAGCAATAAAAAATGCAAAATCATGGAATTTGCAGGGAAATGGATGGCACTAGAGCAGATTATGCTTAGTGAAGCTAGCCAATCCCTAAAAAACAAATACCAAATGTCTTCTTTGATATAATGAGAGCAACTATGATCAGAGCAGGGAGGAAGAGCAGGAAGAAAAGATTAACATTAAACAGAGACATGAGATGGGAGGGAAAGGGAGAGAAAAGGGAAATTGCATGGAAATGAAGGGAGACCCTCATTGCTATACAAAATTACATATAAGAGGTTTGAGGGGAATGGGAAAATAAACAAGGAGAGAAATGAATTACAGTAGATGGGGTAGAGAGAGAAGATGGGAGGGGAGGGGAGGGGGGATAGTAGGGGATAGAATAGGTA
This sequence comes from Spermophilus citellus, assembly GCF_964194105.1. NCBI lineage: Eukaryota > Metazoa > Chordata > Mammalia > Rodentia > Sciuridae > Spermophilus > Spermophilus citellus. Next base: position 91,920,324 of record NC_138198.1, on the reverse strand, counting down.
GCAGAATACAACAATTACTAATAGGGCATTATGTAAAATTGTGGATGTGTAACCGACGTGATTCTGCAATCTGCATTTGGGGTAAAATTGGGGGTTCATAACCCACTTCAATCTAATGTATGAAATATGATATGTCAAGAGCTTTGTAATGTTGTGAACAACCAATAAAAAAAAAGAAAAAATTCCCTCATTAGATTTATTCCCTCAGGTAAAGCAATGGTAGATGTCCTTTTTAAGTACCTGGAGTAATTGACACAATTCTTCAGGAAGACTGATACATAAAATAGAAGTTGGCTCATAAGGACTACTTAAGACACATAAAGATGTGTCTCAGGGTAGAAACTCAGGAATAGGACCAAACAGAAAAGGTTTTGCCGGGGATGTGGAGCAGAAGACTTAGCTCTAAGAACAAGGGCTTTGAAGAAGCAGCTGGGAAACAGCCAGGGGACAGTATGAAGTCACAGTGGCTATTGCTATTTTGATTAGAAATGTGAAAAAGAAGAGAATAAACAGTAGTTAAAACTTTCTTATTTACAGCTTTGAAACAAAATGTCTCTCTAGCTTACACCAACTAAATTAACTGTTTACTCATCAAATATTTATCAAAGATAATGATTAAGCATATGAAATATGAAGTCAGGCTGATATGAATTTTAGTTCTAGTTTTACCATCAGAGAGCAAGTTATTTCTTCTTGCTAAGAATCCTTTGTCTAACCCGTAAGATAAAAATAATGTAAATATCCTGAACAGTACTTGACATAATCAAAAGTACTCATCAAATTATAATGATAGTAAATATCGTATGAGTATTTTAATTATCATGTAAAGAATATAATTTCTCAGGCTGGGGTTGTGGCTCAGTGGTAGAGTACTCGCCTAGCACATGAAAGGCCCTAGGTTAGATCCACAGCACCACATAAAAATAAATAAAGGTATTGTGTCCAACTAAAACTAAAAAATAAATTTAAAAAAGAAGATAATTTCTCATAATGTAATGGATTTTAAAAAATACCTCATTGTGTTATCAACTTGTATTTTTAGTTACAAGTATGTTATTTGTGTTTTCCCTTATGGATTCATGTCTTGTGTTCATTATACCATTGGACTTTCTTTTTTCTTTGTGCCACAGATGGAACCCAGGGCCACTTAACCATTGAACCAAATCCCCAGCCCTTTTTATTTTTTATTTTAAGATAGGGTCTCACTAAGTTGCTTGGGGTCTCGCTACTAGCTTCAAATTTGCAATTCTCATGCATCAGCCTCCCAAATTACTGGGGTCACAGACATGTACCACCACATCCAGCACCTACCATTGGACCTTTTTTTAATATATATATTTTTGGTTGTTGATGGACTTTTATTTTATTTATTCACATGTGGTGCTGAGAATCAAACCCAGTGCCTCACATAGGCCAGGCAAGTGCGCTTCCACTGAGCTACAACTCCAGCGCCTACCATTGGAATTTTAAAAAACATTTTAATTTTATCTTTTTATATAGTTATTATATATGTGTATATAAATAATAACTATATAAAAACTATATATGTTCTACCTGTATATATATATGATCTACTTGTGGGTCTAGATGCTAGTATTTTGTTGGTTGTGTATGCAGCAAATATTTTCTCCCAACTATAGGTTACCATTTTCATTTTTAGGGTGCTTGATGAAAAAAGTCTGGAGAAACAAAATTTTAAAATCTCTTCCTTTATGCATATAAAGATATATTCTTGTAACTTCACTATCAGTATTCATTTTTTGTCTCATTCAGTGTCTTAAGTTTTCTAATCTTTACCATGTTAATCCTATTCAACTTATTAAAAACCCATTTGTTTCAAATCACCTTATAATTTTATTTGGAAAAACCATTTGTAGTTATAGTTTTTAATAATCAATAAAATTTTAATTGATTTCTGAACAGCAACTTTTTATATAGCCACTGGCAAAAAAATGTCTCAGTATTTTTTTTTATCACTTAACAGTAAATTCTTTTGCATTATTATATAAATAACTGATAACAGTTCTTTACTTTGATATATGTGCATCTTTCCAAACATATGTGTTTTTCCTTACTCACTACATTGTTTAGCTTCTCAAGTACAGTGTTTTATAACAAGAGTAGACAAACCACAGCTCTGTGGCCAAATTGGCTGGCACATACTTTGGTAATGCCCATGATATAAGAAAAGTTTCATTTATATTATTTGATAGTTGGAAAGAAAATCAAAGGAAGAAAATATTTCTTGCTGTGAAAATTATATCACATTCAAATTCTATACATTAAGTTTTATTGTAACACAACTGCACTTCTTTATGTTTATATTTTCTAAGGCTGCATTGAGTTGTTTGCAGAGTTGTGTGGCTCTCACTGAAGACTTGGCCGACAAAGACTAAATATTTATTGTTTAGCTCTTTCCAGAAAATTGCTGTCAATCCTCTCACAAATAAGATACGTTTTGTTGGTGGTTTTGTCACAAATAGGTCTTGAATATTTTTCAAATGTGTTTTCTCCATCCAGTAAGATGATAATATGGTTTGTTCCTTTTTTAAGTTACTGCGGTAGATAAAATGTATGTTTAGATTTTGTAATAAGTCTTACATTTCAAGGAGAAACACAACCCAGTCGTGATTAATTTTGGTTGCTTATACATGGCCGTGTCCATTTTACAAACATCTACCAGTAGTTTTACACATAAATTGTTCTCAAAAAGGATAGCATTCTATTTTTCCTTTCTCCTATTGTACCTATCTGATATTGAGTTTTCATGTTATGCTTAACTTGTTGAATGAGTTGGTATATAAACTCTTCATATTTTCTGGAACTATCTACTAAAACCTGAAAACCTCTTGGATAAATCCTTAGAACCGAGTGTTTTCTGCATGGAAGTAATTTTAACTACTAAAAGCAATTTCTTTAATAATTAAGAATTTATTGCATAAGATTATCTCAATGGTTTTAATCGCTGATACTCATCAAAGTTGTCAATGTTTTTGTTCAGATGTTATTAATTTTTAGTTCCTACTTTGTTGTGTTTAAACTGGTATATGTTGTGGTATACACTCTTCTAACTATCATCTTCCATGCTTGACATTCATTAAATTACCATTCAGTGTTAGGTATTTAAAATTTATTATGATTTATTTTAATTAATGTGTTATTTAGAACTTTATCCATACATTTTTAAAGATACATATTTTTATTTTTTTGTTTTATTTTTTGCCTTGTAATTTAATTGCTTTCTTGTTGACAATGTGGTTTCTACCGTGTCAGTGCTCTCAAATATAATACTTATTCTTTGATCTCATAAAATGTTGTGTTTTATGTTTTACCTTATGTTTCCAGTTCTAATGTTTTATAGGTGCTTCAGAAGACAGTGTAATTTATAATTTGGAGCACATGTGTATGTATGTGTGTGTATGTGTGAACATGCACCCATAAGTATATATGCATATTTGCTAGCTCATGTTTATTAAGGCCGTCCATCCTCACCATTATTGATTTGCCAAAATTGATGGCTATGTTGAAATCTCTCAAATGTTGATGTATTAGTTGATTTATAGTCTTAGTGTATTATTGCCAATTTTTTAGTTGCATACAAGTGTTGAATATACGTTTCTGATTAAAAACAAACTATTTTTACCTTCATGCATATATATAAATACAGATTATTGCTCTAAGAATGCTATTTGTCTTAAGCCTCTTTTGTCTGATGTATCCAAGATTTCATTTTGCTGGTATCTGCTTAATAAGTTGTTTTGGTTATTTACTTTTAGACTTTTGTAGCTTTAGACATTAATGCATTTCTTGTCAAGTTTATGTAGGCACAATTTTCTAAACCCAATCTATTTTAATTGATTGTAATCCATATATGGTTATTGCAATCAATTATATATTTGTACATCTATTATGTAACTTTTTATTTTTAATTGCTCTGATTTTTCCTTTGCTTCTTTTTTTCCTTATATGCCTTTTTAATTGAAATTTATTTTGTTTATTTTTTCTTATTCTTATTACATTATTTCTATCATTTTGTATGACATTTTATTTTTATCATTAAACTTCTAATATAACCATAGATACTTTTCTTAAAACATGATTATTATTTTATTTAGAACTGTGCATTTTTTAATTTAAAATACGAGTTAAAGATTTTGCTTCCCAGCCATACATATTATTGCTATAAAACAGTTATTTTCTTCATTATATCCTTAAATTAGGTATAATTTTTATTGGGATTTCTATTTTATTATTATTTTATATAGACAGTGTTTAACTTTACATGTTTAACTTTTCATTGTTCCTCACCATTCCTTCTTGCAACTTAGAGCTTCTCTCTGGAATTATTTTTATTCTCCCTGAATTGTATCCATTCTCAGAGGTACATCAGCAATAAACTCTCAGTTTCAGCTTACTTAAAATACCTCTTCATTGCCCTTGTTCTGAAACAATACTTTCCCTGAGTCTATAAATAAATGCTGCCATGGATTTTCAGAAATTCAAATATGTCATTCCACCATCATACAGCATGTAATTCCTTTTTTATTTCCTTAAACATTTTGTGTGTAGTTATTTCATTTTGTTTGTAATCACTGAAGTCCTGCAGGGCTATGCCTGGCAGTTTTTGTTTATCTGAATCTCATTGTTTCCACTGTATTTATTCAGTAATCTTTGATTGAGAGCTTATTGATCTCACATCCCAAGTTGAACTGCTTTCTTCCAGAGAAAATGAACACTGGATTTTCCTGGAAGGCAAAGGGAAAACCAAAAACTTAGGTACCCTGAGCTGCAATCTAGCAATCTAGGTTTAGTCAGCGAGACCAAGTGCGGACAGCACCCACCACCCTGGTGCTGGTGATCTCATAGTGCTCAAACTTCACTCCCAGCCCCTGGGCTGTACCCTTGGGGATTTCCTGGATGTGATTCCAACCCTTCAGTGCAATAAAAGTATTTGCATGAAAAATTTAGTTGTTTTGAAATTAAAGCTCCCTTCAGAGTATCCAGTGGACTCTTTTCATTTATTTTCTGTGAGTTCTCAAAATGTATGGAATAAATTAAGAAAGAAAAAAATACTGCCCAAAGAAAGCCCTGTCTAAAATTCTGTGACCCTAAATGTTGCAGAAAACAGGCTAAAAATGGAAAATGAGCTTGAAATGTAAAAAACAAGTCCCTTATATTGAATAAAAGTTCCTGGGACACAGTTACCCAGGTTTAATCATGCCAGTGGTTTCTTAAGTTCTACTCACTCAGTCCAAAAGGCACTCACGACAGTACATTATATTCAGTAGTAAATTTTCAATATTGGTTCTAGGTCAATGTACAACAGTGATAAGTTCTTTTTTAACTAGTATTTTTATACCTCTAAAATATTCAAGGTGAATTATTATGCACACATGAAAATGGAGATCAAAGGAACAATGAAACATGAATTTTTTTTGCACTGACTCAGGGCCTCAAATTTATACATGATTTGTTTAACTTCAGAAACCGTCAGAGGATTGAGAACATGTAGATTTAGACTTTTATTTTGGGGAATACTGAAAGAAACAGAGATGCTATTCATGGCATGAAATTTGTTAATTTTTATAAGCAGAACATCTACTACTCCAAAGACTAAGGAAAATTCATCTTGAGTGTTACTCTTATGCTTCTTTCTTACAAGGAAAAAAAATTTGTCCAGGCACATGACATGCCTTTTTGCTGTTATCATCAAATTAAGAGGATATTTAGTTAGTTTGCATTATGAAAATTTGCTAGACTGTTCACTCATTCAGGTTAGATGAGAGGGCTTAATGTTTAGGTGGTGTTCCTGGGCTATGAACAAGAATTTTATAGACACAAGGTCAACCATAAATTGACCAGGGCAGATCTTCCAGGACAGGTACTGTTATATCTTAACATTTGACGAATTATGCACTTACTTCTATCTTCTTGGTTTGGGGAAGTCACTTTCATTCTGGCTGTCTATGACTTTGTGCTAGTTCTTAACGTTTGAGTCACTTTGTGCAATAACTCAAATGTTGCCTTCATTTGGCCTAATTTTATGTTTTGAAATCTTATTCCTTGATGTTTTTGTTTTGGTTTGTTTTTCCTCTTTCTTGATGTTTTCCAAACCATCTGAGAATTCCCACCACTTCCTTTGGAAAGCCATGTTCTCTATTAAGGGTCTGTTACATTATGTGCTATTAATTCAGTTTAGCTTAATGATATTAATGACTGCTTTGTTGACTCTAACGTTACTTCCTAGTTGAAAATGCCTTACCTAAAAAATTGACACCAATTTTTAATTTTGTCTATGTAAATACCCACACAGAGAAACATATACATATGCTCTAAGTGTGTGTAGTTCAAAATGATGTTGTGACATATGCACACCTTGTGAAGTTATTACCTGAGCCAAGGAAATTGATATCTACATCATCTCACATGGTTACCTATGTGTGTGTATGTGTGTTAAAATTATCTAAAATACACACATTAAAAATGTGCCACTGATATTTTAAACAGGATGATGTCATGAAAGGCCCATGTCAGAGAAAAAAAAGTTTTAATAATTTATTGAAAAATTAAAAAAATAAAATTTCTGTCTTATGGTAAAAATGGGTAAGTCACTTTTCAAAGTCAGCAGAATAGTTTCTTCAAAGCCTTCTTTCTTTCAAGAAAATTTCTAAATCTTTGATGGGCAATCCTTTCCTGAGGTTCTGTGGTTGGATTCTATTCATCTTTATTAATCAAATTTTTAATATTTATTTTTTATGTGCCTGCAAACCATATTGAAGATAGAAACTAGCTGACTCACTGGATCTTTGGTACTTAACAGTCTCTCAATAAAAGTTTTCTTTATCAATAAATGATAATAGCGACATTGGCTTCTACCTAGCAATGTAAATATAAATAGCATTATGGGAGTGAGATGATATTTTCATGATGTTAAGTAAAATTAAAATGTAGCTCATTATCAATTGAGAAACAAGTGCCTTAGAGAAGATATACGCGTACACATGGTAGGAATTCATTCATTTAGACAGCATTCATTTGAAATTTGTAGCCATTGAATAAAGACTGGGAAACTATATCTGCTCCATGAGGAATCATTTGTTAAGTAAACAACATAAATTTAGAAAAAGACTGGGTTAAGCTACTTTGGGAAACCAGCTATATTTTAGAGCATAAAATTCTTCAATTCTTTGTATGTTTAATTCATTGCTATTGAAAAATGATTTTAACCTGTTCATTACTCTCCTTTTGCTAGAGCTTCTACTTACAAGCAGTAATCATGGCTCCTTGAAATTTCAAAAGCATTTCCATGTCTACAAAAATATTGCATAACCCAATGTTCACTATTAAGGCCTTGTCTTCTCTTTTGGTCTCAGTTGATATATCACAGGCTCTCATGGTACTCAATTCTCACTACTATTAGAAAAGATAGCATGTTGTCCTTAATTATTTGTAACATACAGTCATAATTTTATATAATTAATAAAAGAAGCCAGCATGCTAACTTTTCTAACTGTGATAGGAATCCAGGGTCAGGAGGGAGTGGAGGATCAAATAGAACAATACCTACAGCTAAAATTGATGGAACCTACTGAATGAATAGACAATGAAAGATGAGGATAAGGATGGTGCATATAGCTCCAGGGTTTTTGGCTAGGATGACAGTGAATGATGGCTCTCATTCTAAATCACAGGACAACAAGAAGAGAAAGTAGGTTGGATGAGACCTAATGGATTCATCTTTGAGCTTTGATGAGGTCTCACTGGGTAGATAGGGAAAAGTCTCCAGTAGATAATGATAAAGACCACTCAGGCCTAACGGTGTTTTCATTGCAGATAAGAGTCTGGGAGACATCATTGTTTTACTAGTAGTTTGAGTTATGGAAGTGTATAAGGTCACTCATGGAGAGCATGGTAAGAAGAGAATTAAAGGCCGATCCTTAGGAATTGCTGATATTTAGTAGTTAATAGAGAAAAACCAGTAAATAAGACTGAAAAGGGAGCATAGAACAATAGTGGGAAACCAAGGACACAGCAAAGAAGGAAAGACTTTCAAAAATCAGTAGGTTGGGCTGGGGATGTGGCTCAAGTGGTAGCGCGCTCGCCTGGCATGTGTGCGGCCCGGGTTCGATCCTCAGCACCACATACCAACAAAGATGTTGTGTCCACCGAGAACTAAAAAATAAATATTAAAAATTCTCTCTCTCTCTCTCTCTCTCTCTCTCTCTCTCTCTCTCTCTCTCTCTCTCTCTCTTTAAAAAAAATCAGTAGGTATAAATCATGATACGCTACAGGTGATCTTTCTGTAGAGCCATTTCATTAGAAGGGTAGGAAATGTCTGAGTAGAAAGAACTAATGAAAGAGAGAAGAAAAAAAAAGATATTTTCAGTTTCCAATGTCTTACTGACAATTTTGTTTAGTCTCATTATACTATCATGTTTCTTACATGGGACAATCAGTTTCAAGTGACACTAAATCCAAACTCACAAATTATACGAGTACTACTACCATCAGAAACTTTTAGTGTATGGCAGACATCTGTAGTTTCCTAATAGTTAATATTACTTCATTCATATTAATCATTGGCACCAATGTTCTTTAATGATGCTTTGTGTATACTGGGATTCAGATCATAATGTTTCCTGAAAGAGTGGCATTATGGTTTGGATCTGAGGTGTCTCCCAAAAGCTCATATGTTAGACAATTGCAAGAATTTCCAGAGGTGAAAATGATTAGGTTGTGAAAGCCTTTACCTACTCAGTGGATTAATCCAATGACCATGGGTTAAGTAGGTGATAAACGTAGGCAAGGAAGTGTGGTTGGAAGAAGTGGGTCACTGGAGGCATGCCTTTGGGGTTTATATTTTGCCCCTGAGTAGATCTCTCTGCTTCCTTGTTGTTATGTCCTGAGCATGTTCTTCTGCCAAACCCTTCTATCTTTATGTTCTGCCTCAACTTGAGACCAGGACAATGGAGTTGGCCATCTGTGAACTGAGACCTCTAAAACCATGAGCCCCAAGTAAACTCCTCTTCTATGTTGTTCTTGTCAGGTCTTTTGGTCCCAGCAACAAAAAAACTGACTAGAACAGGTGGCATTCATGACTAATACATAAGACATTAACTTATTATTAATATTTTTTACTATAATTACTGTTTGTATCCTGGATTCAATTATTTTACTCTGGTTCAAGCCAACAAATGGGTTGGTAAATTTTAGCAACCATTCCATTTGCACTATTCTGCATAATGTCGTCTTCTTGCACTCCTTCTAGCCCTAGACCAATTCTAGGTCAGCAATAAAAAGTTAAGGCCAGAAAAACAAAGGCTTTGCATTCTAGATACAGTTCAGGCTTTTCTGATGCTTCATGTCTTATAACGATAATCTAGTTCCTTTCTGAGCCCGTATTCTTCCACATTGTTTAATTGTGTCTCGGATTTTCTTCTCTCCTACAGCTGAAATTCCAGAAGTAGTTTAAAACAAATAATCTAAGAAGCATTTTTGTTTACCTATATCTAGAAAATTTTAAATTCTGGGGTTATTTTTAATGAAATTTGATATTCTTAAAGTAGAAATATATGCTGCTTCTTACAAATTCAAAATAAGCTAGCAAGCAGTATAATTATTTTTGATTTAATGTTTTTATTGTAAATTAATTTTAGGTAAATGTGATTATTAAAGTATCCCTTAATTTATTTGCACTGACACAAGTGGATCTCGAAGACTATAAAGATATACTGTCGATAAATCATGAAAAATAATTATTCACCCACAACACAGAAATGAATAGCAAAAGAGAATTTATTTGGCCATGTTTAAAATCAAGAGATTTAATTACTTTCGGGCAAATGATTGACAAGCAGACAAGTAAATGGATATCTTAAAAATATGTTTATCTCTAAAACATAGTGTCAGTGTAAACTTTCATATTTTAGTCTCTTTGTAAGCCCACTTTCAACTGTTTTTTGAACAATTATTCATTTGAGCAATGTTAGGTTTTTATTGTGAGGATAATTTTTATAATGTTCTTGGGATTTTGAGTGTGAAATTTAGTAATATAAGTAAAATATCTAAATAATTGTCTTCACTTTTTTTTGCTCAAACATCTATTGGGATGTAGTAATTTCATTCCAGAATTAAATAGCTATGAAACCTAGAAGGCTGTGAGTTTTGCTGCTTATTATTACTATTAAACATGTAGCAATATTAGATTAGCCATATGTTAATGCCATAGTATGCATTATAGTTATAAAGTATGCAAAATAAAATCACTTGTGTGTTCACATAAAGGGATAGACCTGATCATAAACTTTTCAGTACAAAACTTAGCAGCATCTCTTATGAATCAGTTTTCTTTCTGTCATGTCATCAGAGGTTCAAATAGAGAATTTTGAAATATATTATACTTGACATAGTTTAAATAATAGAGTAGCTTTTTATTAATTTCCTTAGAGACCCATTCCAGATTTGGGAATGCATGTGAGTTTTGTTTGCACTTATAAGTATACCTCCACGTTCGATAAAGGACCTTTCCCGAAACGAGCTACGTGATCTTTTAGCACCAGTCTGTGAAAGAAAATTGATAATAAAGAAATACCTCATTACTTTTGAGATTTTTATATTGTATATATGCAGCTTGGTAACTGAGTCCTATAAAAAGATGAGTATTAACTGAATTTGGTATATCTGTCATTGCCCCCTTGCCAAAAATCTGTGGAATAGTTTGTAATTGCCATTGTTTGGGTTATTACAAAAACCAGAACTGATAAGGCTTAGCTGTTTGCCTAGTGTGCTGCACTTCACATCACTCTGGTGAATTAAAATTGCATTCACATATCTTTGCTTATCAGGTTTATTTATCTGTCAGGGATTGAGAAAGGCAGTATGCTCTCAGTATGTGAAACCTTTTAATAAGCGGGTTGGAATTGTTATATATATATATATATATATATAATCTATCTGTCTTCTAGCTAAAATTTATTTCTAGAGGAAAATAATGGTTTTTTTTTCAAAATGATCTTTGTCATATTTTGTCAAAGCTTTAAATAAAGCACAAATGTAAAACTGCAGGAAATAGCATGTTTTCTTTTCCTTTGTCAAATATATGTAATTCTTAGATCCAAATCTACAATAGGACTGTTTGCTTGACTGTGTTTATAGATAGACAGTACAAATAGACTGCATTAAAGTTTTAATTTTCTCCCAAAGTAAATACTCTTTATAATATTTCAACTCTTAGGCTGCAGGTTTCTCACCTATAAAGCTCCCAAGCTCCCTAACAGGCATATCTGATGAACTTTCGAATTTTCAGTTACCCGTGATGTGTTAATCCATGCATATATATGGATCTTTCAAAAATCCTGTGACCACTAAAAATAGTCATTGTCACAGACCACACAGACCCACTCCTATTCTGATGCTACTACACCAGGAGGTAATTTTGGTTTCGTAGATTTTAATTTGGGGGTTCAGATTTTAGGGTCACAGACAAATTGAGAGGAATGTTCAGAAATTTCCAATGTACCCTTGTGTCCACCCTCAACCGTATACACATATGCACAGCCTCTCACATTATTAGCCTCCCACACCAAAGTAGTACATTTGTTAAAATTAACAAATCTACATTGACACATCACACTCACTCAAAGTCCATGGTTTACTATAGGGCTCACTCTTGTATATTCTATGGGCTTGGACAAATGTATAATGACATGTATCCATCACTGTGTGTTCATACAGATATTTATACGGTCATAAAAATCCTATATGCTCTCATAATTCATCCTAGGAAGTGATTTGGGAATTTGGAATTATTCTACACCTCTTGTATTTGTCCAACATCTTGCATTAATAAAGTGTATTTATTATGGTAATTCTGTTGATTTCCTATTTCAATTTTGTGGCTAATGGATTTTTCATGTTATATGCAAAAAAAAATTGTGTTCTTTTCAACCACCATCCACTTTTATTTAATTAAATTTTTTTTCATTCAAAAAACTATAAATCTGGTATTATTGAGAACCTGTCCTAGATAGTCAAATCTTGAACAATTATATATTGTCATCAGTCCCGTGGTGGGCAAATAATTTTTCATTGGCAAAGTCCTTTGAGTGCTGATCGTGAACTACCTTCTCTGCTGGTTACTATGAACTTTGTATTCTAAGGGCCTTCTGTGTTTTCAGTATTGACTGGTCTTTTGTTTTCCACAAAAACAATTTATAGTTCATTTTCAGATAACTATACATATGGTATTTGTATTTTAATTAAAAAGACTGTTGTTATGTCTGATTCTTATAAGCAGAAATTCATTATAAGGACACTTCTCATTTCCTTGAAATGTTCCCTTTCTGTTTTTCCAGGGTTCTTAAATTACAAGAGCCAGTTAAATTATGTGCTTTGGGGAGTTAATTTTTGGCACCATATGTCTCTAAAAATGATTTAATTTTATCTAAAGTATGTTTCCAATGATATTTATGTTCTGTAATGCACAGAGACAATTTAAGAAATTTTAAAAGAAAAAACACACTAGTCTATTATTATTTCAACACAACAGCATACATACAATGTGTGGATAAGCTTAAAATTTTGTTATTTAGATTAATATATTCTTCATAGAGCTCTGTGGTTGCCTTTTGAAACTATGAAATTCAGATTCCCATGAAAACATTTTATGTATGTTAATCTTTAATTCTGTATGAAGTAATTTATGAAAGTACTACTCAGTAACTGTATTAATTGTGTGTGTGTGTGTGTGTGTGTGTGTATGGAGGGGTAGATAGATATACCAAAAATATTAGACAATTTATTAAGCATCCAGAAATAGTAATTCTTTCCTTATTGTAAACTTAGTTAACATTTTGAACATTTATTGTAGGTAAAAATCACATTTATTGCATACATAACAAACATCTTGTACAAAGAAGCCTGTGTTTATATGTTAGCAGATGGTCAAGTGTAATGGAACACTCTTTTAAAAACTAGATTACAATAAATTCTCTAAAAGAAAATAACCTCAAGCCACAAAATGGTGTGGGTGCCTTTTTGCAGAGGCCAGCTTGATTTAGGTTTTTCATGTTTTAATAAAAACACTAAATGTGCAGTAGGCTAGAGTATGTATGAATTATAAGTATATATGTGTATGATAAATTTCCTGTACCTTCATAATTTTGGTGAATCTGGACATTTGCTCTGTATATTAAAACATGTTTAGATGCACTGAACACCTCTCTCAGATGCTTCCAAATATTTCCATTCTTTTTCCAACAAGTTAACCACTCATCTTCCATAAGTGTTTCTCATTCCATTTTCATTTTAATACAATTTTTATGTAGTCATCAAGTTAAAATATAAAGTACTTTTTCAGTTTTTATTTCTATAGATGTAATACTATATGTAATACTTGCAATTTTAGTGTATCATTTTAAATATACTACAATGTAGTTTATCATGACTCCAGAGACAAGATTGTTTGTAAATCACAAGATTGTAAATTTTCACTATTGTAAGAGCTGCTGTAAATTAACATTATTTCATATGTTTCCTTTAGAACATAGTGGAAAGGTTTTCTAAAGTAGTCTTTCTCATACTTCAGCACATATTAGAATCTACTCGAGATTTTGTTAAAATTCATTGCTGCGCCCTAGAGTTTCTGGTTTGGTAGATATGAATGACACTATCTCTGACAAGTTCTGAAGTGGTACTGAACCTGATGGTTTGGGAACCACACTGAGACAACTGCTGATCCAAGGTGTATAGACCCAGCTTAGTTGCTGGATCAAAGGGACAGCACATTTTCAATATAAATGGCAAATTGCACTCAAAAGTCTGTGTCACACTGTATGCAAATTTGAACATATGAATTTAATTTTCTTCTATATCTTTACTAATATTTCTGGTGGACAGACTTTTAAAAAATATTAGCCAATCTGATAAATATGAGGTACTCTTCTATTACAGTTAACATGTTTTCAAATATTTAAAAAATGGTTCTTTTTTTGTGAATTGCCTGTTTCCATAATTCGACCATTTTTCTGGTGTGTTGATTGTATTTTTCTTGTTGATTTGTAAGGGCTCTTTATATGTTAAAGAAATTCTTGCCAGAACTTCATTGGTAGTATTTTCTCTAAATCTGTGGTTTGTTTCTGTGTTCTAATTTAACTATTGTTAAGTTTTTGATAAGATTAACTTAGTTCCATTAGAATTTAATATTTTATTTAAAAATTCTTCCCTTCCTCAAGATCATAAAATTACTTTCTTATATTTTCTACCCAAATTTTAAAAGATGAACTTTCTTTATTTTAATCCATCCCGCTTTTATGTTGGTATATATTATGAGCTAAGGATCTCACTTTATTTTATTTTGCATAGAGATAATTACACCATCCTTTCTACACTGATTTGTGATGCTATCTCTGTCATATATCAAATATCTATATTTTATGTACATGCATCTGTTACTCAGCTGTCTTTTATGTTCAAATGCTCTATTTATGCATTTCAATGCTGATATTACTCTTAGTTCCTACAGCTTCAAGATGTTTTATATATTACATAGCAAATTCTTTGAGCTTGTTCTCCTATTTCACAATAGTCTTAGCTATCCACAGTCCTTTGTTCTTCTCTATGAATTTTAGATCAACTTCCATGAAACGTGATGAGACTGTAGACAACTGTGTACAAAGTCACATGTCCATGACACTCTTTTCTCACACATAAAAGCATTATACCTACATTTTTTCATTCCTTATTTTATACATTTCAAAATATATTCATAACTCTGTGCAAATTCCTGCACATTTTTAAATAATTTAAACCTAGCTACCTTACTTTACATTTTTTTTGCTGCCTTACATTTTATTTTTTGGTTATGAATGGAATTTTTCCTGTAACAATTCAAAATTTGTTATGCTGACTTCTAAAAGTGTTGGGTTTTTTTTACAATTTTTTTATTGCAGTATTAGGAATTGAACCCAGGGCCTCATGCATGTACTACTGAGCTATACCTCCATCTCAAAATGGTGTGTGTGTATGTTTTAATACTGATCTTATGTGCAGAAAAATTTCTACACTCTCATTACCTCCAATTGTTAATTTATAGATCCTCTTGAATTTTCCATAAGCACATTCATCCTAACTCTTATACCTATACATTTTTATTATATTTTCTTATTTCTTTGACCAACATCTGTAGTAAAATATTTAAGAGCAATATTGATTCCTAATATCCTCACTTTATTTTCCCTGTGTAAGAATATTTTTTAACTATCTGTAATAAAATATTTGGTGGAAATTTTTGATTTATGCTATTTACCAGGTTAAACCTGGTCTGTTCTATCTGTTTAGTAAGTCCCCCCCACTCCATGGGTAATATGTGTATTTATTTATTTATTTATTTTTATTGATTTAAAAAAATAAATGACAGCAGAATGCATTACAATTCTTATTACACATATACAGTACAATTTTTCATATCTCTGGTTGTTTATGAAGTATGTTGACATCAATTTGTGTCTTCATACATGTAACTTTGGATAATGATGTCCATCACATTCCACCATTCTTGCTAATCCCCTGCCCCCTCCCTTTCCCTCACACCCCTCTACCCTATCTAGAGTTCATCTGTTCCTCCCATACTCGCCCTCCTTACCCCACTATGAGTCAGCCTCCTTATATCAGAAAAAACATTTGGCGTTTGTTTTTATCTGTTTAGTATGTTTTAAGAAATATTTATCTAGTGATCACTGTCTGCAGATATGTGACATTTGGGCTTTAACCATAACCACTTGTCTAAAATAGTTGTTGTCATAACCAACTATTAGATCTTGCATCCTGTCTATCATCTTCAGTATTTTATACTGTTTGTTGGTTTTGAATATCTATTGTCTCTGATGTGTGTGTGTGTGTGTGTGAGAGAGAGAGAGAGAGAGAGAGAGAGAGAGAGAGAGAGAGAGAGACTTACTAGGCACTGGTTGTTGTCTTAAAGAAGGCCTTCAATTCTTCCCTTTCTTGGTTCTTCCTTTTCAAGGTTATTAGTTGTAGATTTCTTTCCCCAAAACTCAGGTTTTTTATTGACCTTTTTTCTTTTTCATTTGGTCCTCAAAGAAATTCTCTACTTAAGTGACTTTCATTAATCCTCACAGATGGATAAATTTAAGGTCTTGGTGGCTCCCCTAAGCTAGAATGCAGGCTACTGAACATAGACTTAGGGCACAAAGATGCTGTTCATCGTTTAAGTTGGCTTTCTTTGTTTACACAGGTTAAAGACCTCCCACTTGTAAAAATTTCCTGCACTTTAAGGAATCCCTCTAAAGCATGCCTATTAGATGACTTTTATTGTATGTGTGGCTACTATCATATTAATTTTTTATTTTCTCATGATCTACATTCAAAGAGTAGTTCCACGTATCCTAGAGTCCTGTGATAGGGAAGTGAGTCTACTGAGAGCTAAGCTAGGCCTAGGTAATCACAGCCTTGAACTAAAAAATAAAATAAAATAAAGTAGTATTTTGCTGTGAGGAACTATTTTATGAGATATCCAATTCCACTCAGTGAGGTTAAAAGAGTTCATCCTACAGTCACTCTCTTGAAATCTATTATTTCTGGCTGAAACCTATGAACTTTTATTGTCTTGCTAGTCTATTATCCAATTTTTGAACAGAGTGGGTCCCTACTTACTTTTGTCTTGAGCATTCTGTCACAACAATCTCCAAGCATAATGTATGTGGATAAAGTTTTGTCATATATTTCTTGCTGATATCTGACCGGGGTAGACAGGCATTCATTTTGCATTAAAATCTGTTTTTAAGGATGCTCTGTGGCTCAGGATATACAGGCCTTTTGCTTCTGAATGTCTTCATGACTACTCTTAATCTAGAGGTGACTGCTAAAAATCAGAGGGAGACAGAGGAAAGCCACTGTAAACTCAGATTGATGTGTGTGATATCATAATTAAGAATTTGAACTTTAAGTTAGAAGAATATAAACTAAAGGTGGTTAAACTCTTCAAAATACAGATTTCTCCACTGCAAACTGGGTTTGTTTTTATTTTTATTTTTTTTAAAAAGAATCGATGTCAGTAAATTCAACAAATTCACAGTGAATACAATCAACCTATGAACTGTGCTATGTAAATGAATCACATTGAGTAGAACTGAAAAAGTTGACTGGAGCTCGAACGTCGGAATTCCTTCCCAGCGGAATCCACGTTAGCAGTCATACTTCAACAACACAAAGGAGAGACATCAGAGTAATACAGAAACAAAACAAATCTATAGAGGAGAGCAGAAACACGACAATCAAAAAGAGCTGGAAAGTAACGTGGACAACATGAGAAAACAAGGGAAAAAAGGATTACAAACAATGCAAGACTACTCAATTCTACAGGAGGACATAGAAACTTCAGAAACAGGTATAGGGAAAGAACTCAAGGCATACCTAACTCGAATGGAAAGGAATATTAGAGAAGACATGAGACAGCAAGTCCAAGAAATAAAAATATATTTTGAAAATGAATTAAACAAACAAATTCAAATGGCAAAGAACGAGCTCTACCAGGAGATAGAGATATTAAAAAAAAATCAAACAATAATCCTAGAATTACAGGAAACTATAAACCAAATTAAAAACTCAAACGAGAATATTACAAATAGACTTGATCAAGTAGAAGTCAGAACATCAGATAATGAAGACAAGGTTTATCAACTTGAAAAGAATATAGTCAACACAGAAAAGATGCTTAATTCCCACGAGCAATCTATTCAAGAGATATGGGATGTCATAAAAAAACCAAATCTGAGAGTCATAGGGATAGAAGAAGGCACAGAGATTCAAACCAAAGGAATGGACAGCATATTAAATGAAATAATTCTAGAAAACTTCCCAGAGATGAAAGATGGAATGGATTGCCAAATCCTGGAAGCCTACAGGACCCCAAACATTCAAAACCATAATAGACCAACCCCAAGACATATAATTATGAAGATAGCCAACGTACAGAACAAGGAGAGAATATTAAAAGCTACGAGAGAAAAGAGGCAGATTACTTTCAGGGGTAAACGAATTAGGTTAACGACAGATTTCTCATCACAAACTTTGAAAGCGAGAAGATCCTGGAATAACGTATTTCAAACGCTGAAAAATAATGGATTCCAACCAAGAATACTATATCCAGCAAAATTGAGCTTCAAATTTGACAATGAAATTAAAATCTTTCATGATAAACAAAAGCTAAAAGAATTTGCAGCAAGAAAACCAGCTCTGCAAAGCATTTTGAACAAAACACTACAAGAAGAGGATGTGAAAAATAGTGCCCAAAACTAACAGCAGGAAGTATCTCAGTAAAGTGGGAGGAAAATAACCAAAAAGCAAAACTAACCAAACTAAAATAAATAAATAAAGAAGCATGACTGGAAATACAAATCATATCTCAATTGTAACCTTAAATGTTAATGGCCTAAACTCACCAATCAAGAGACATAGGCTAGTAAACTGGATCAAAAAAACAAATCCAACAATATGCTGCCTTCAGGAGACTCATATGATAGGAAAAGACATACACAGGCTGAAGGTAAAAGGTTGGGAAAAATCATACCACTCACATGGCCCTCGGAAGCAAGCAGGAGTGGCCATACTCATATCGAATAAAATCAACTTCAAACCTAAGTTAATCAAGAAGGACAAAGAAGGTCACTATATACTGTTAAAAGGAACCATCCACCAACAAGACATAACAATCATCAATTTGTATGCACCCAACAATGGAGCTGCAACGTTCATAAAACAAACTCTCCTCAAGTTCAAGAGTCAAATAGACCACAACACAATAATTATGGGTGACTTCAACACACCGCTCTCGCCATTAGACAGATCCTCTAGACAAAAACTGAATAAAGAAACTATAAAACTCAACAGCACAATCAATAATCTAGACTTAACCGACATATATAGAATATATCAACCATCATCAAGTGGATACACGTTCTTCTCAGCAGCACATGGATCCTACTCAAAGATAGACCATATATTATGCCATAAGACAACTCTTAGTAAATATAAAGGCGTGGAGATGATACCATGCACCATATCTGACCATAATGGAATGAAATTGGAAATCAATGATTAAAGAAGGAAGGAAAAATCCTACATCACATGGAAAATGAACAATATGTTATTGAATGATCAATGGGTTATAGAAGACATAAAGGAGGAGATGAAAAAATTCTTAGAGTCAAATGATAACACAGACACAACATACCGGAATTTATGGGACACAATGAAAGCAGTTTTAAGAGGGAAATTCATTTCTTGGAGTTCTTACCTCAAAAAAAGAAAAAACCAACAAATAAATGAACTCACACAACACCTCAAAAATCTAGAAAAGGAAGAGCAAAACAACAGCAAATGTAGTAGAAGACAAGAAATAATTAAAATTAGAGCAGAAATCAATGAAATTGAAACAAAAGAAACCATTGAAAAAATAGATAAAACTAAAAGTTTGTTCTTTGAAAAAATAAATAAGATAGACAAGCCCTTAGCCACGCTAACGAAAAGAAGAAGAGAGAGAACTCAAATTACTAACATACGGGATGAAAAAGGCAATATCACAACAGACACTACAGAAATACAGAAGATAATTAGAAAGTATTTTGAAACCCTATATTCCAATAAAATAGAAGATAACGAAGATATCGATAAATTTCTTAAGGCATATGAATTGCCCAGATTGAGACAGGAAGACACACACAATTTAAACAGACGAATAACAAAAGAAGAAATAGAAGAAGCCATCAAAAGACTACCAACTAAGAAAAGCCCTGGACCAGATGGGTATACAGCGGAGTTCTACAAAACCTTCAAAGAAGAATTAATACCAATACTTTTCAAGCTATTTCAAGAAATAGAAAAAGAAGGAGCTCTTCCAAATTCATTCTATGAGGCCAACATCACTTTGATCCCAAAACCAGACAAAGATACTTCAAAGAAAGAAAACTACAGACCAATATCTCTAATGAACTTGGATGCAAAAATTCTCAATAAAATTCTGGCGAATCGAATACAAAAACATATCAGAAAACTTGTGCACCATGATCAAGTAGGATTCATTCCTGGGATGCAAGGATGGTTCAATATACGGAAATCAATAAATGCTATCCACCACATCAATAGACTTAAAGACAAGAACCACATGATCATCTCGATGGATGCAGAAAAAGCATTTGACAAAGTACAGCATCCCTTTATGTTCAAAACACTAGAAAAACTAGGGATAACAGGAACTTACCTCAACATTGTAAAAGCTATCTATGCTAAGCCTCAGGCTAGCATCATTCTGAATGGAGAAAAATTGAAGGCATTCCCTCTAAAATCTGGAACAAGACAGGGATGCCCTCTATCACCACTTCTATTCAATTTAGTTCTCGAAGTACTAGCCAGAGCAATTAGACAGACAAAAGAAAT
Source organism: Spermophilus citellus (assembly GCF_964194105.1). Lineage (NCBI taxonomy): Eukaryota > Metazoa > Chordata > Mammalia > Rodentia > Sciuridae > Spermophilus > Spermophilus citellus. The sequence continues at coordinate 91,899,876 of NC_138198.1, read as the reverse complement.
TAAAGGCATAAAAATAGGAAAAGAAGAAATTAAACTATCGCTATTTGCAGATGACATGATAATATACTTAACAGACCCAAAAGAGTCTACAAAGAAGCTGCTAGAGTTAATAAATGAATTCAGCAAAGTGGCAGGTTATAAAATCAACACGCATAAATCAAAGGCATTCCTATATATCAGCAACAAAACTTCTGAAATGGAAATAAGGAAAACCACTCCATTCACAATATCCTCAAAGAAAATAAGATACTTGGGTATCAACCTAACAAAAGAGGTGAAAGATTTATACAATGAAAACTACAGAACCCTAAAGAGAGAGATAGAAGAAGATCTCAGAAGATGGAAAAATGTACCCTGTTCATGGATAGGCAGAACTAACATCATCAAAATGGCGATATTACCCAAAGTTCTCTATAGGTTTAATGCGATGCCAATCAAAATACCAACGGCATTTCTTGTAGAAATAGACAAAGCAATCATGAAATTCATATGGAAAAACAAAAGACCCAGAATAGCAAAAGCAATTTTAAGCAGGAAGTGTGAATCTGGAGGTATAGCGATACCAGAGGTCAAACTGTACTACAAAGCAATAGTAACAAAAACAGCATGGTACTGGTACCAAAACAGGCGGGTGGACCAATGGTACAGAATAGAAGACACAGAGACTAATCCACAATGTTACAACTATCTTATATTTGATAAAGGGGCTAAAAGCATGCAATGGAGGAAGGATAGCATCTTCAACAAATGGTGCTGGGAAAATTGGAAATCCATATGCAACAAAATGAAATTGAATCCCTTTCTCTCGCCATCCACAAAAATTAACTCAAAATGGATCAGGGAGCTAGATATCAAATCAGGGACACTGCGTCTGATAGAAGAAAAAGTTGGCTACGATCTACAAATTGTGGGGTCGGGCTCCAAATTCCTTAATAGGACACCCATAGCCCAAGAGTTAACAACCAGAATAAACAAATGGGACTTACTTAAACTAAAAAGTTTTTTCTCAGCAAGAGAAACAATAAAAGAGGTAAATAGAGAGCCTACATCCTGGGAACAAATCTTTACCCCCCACACCTCCGATAGAGCCCTAATATCCAGAATGTACAAAGAACTCAAAAAATTAAACAATAAGATAACAAATAACCCAATTAACAAATGGGCCAAGGACCTCAACAGACACTTCTCAGAGGAGGACATACAATCAATAAACAAGTTCATGAAAAAATGCTCACCATCTCTAGCAATCAGAGAAATGCAAATCAAAACCACCCTAAGATACCATCTCACTCCAGTAAGATTGGCAGCCATTATGAAGTCAAACAACAACAAGTGTTGGCGGGGATGTGGGGAAAAAGGTACACTTGTACACTGCTGGTGGGGCTGCAAAATGGTGAGGCCAATTTGGAAAGCAGTATGGAGATTCCTGGGAAAGCTGGGAATGGAACCACCATTTGACCCAGCTATTGCACTTCTCGGACTATTCCCTGAGGACCTTAAAAGAGCGCACTATAGGGATACGGCTGCATCAATGATTATAGCGGCACAATTCACAATAGCTAGACTGTGGAACCAACCTAGATGCCCTTCAATAGATGAATGGATAAAAAAAATGTGGCATCTATACACAATGGAATATTATGCAGCACTAAGAAATGACAAAATCATAGAATTTGCAGGGAAATGGATGGCATTAGAGCAGATTATGCTAAGTGAAGCTAGCCAAGCCCTAAAAAACAAAAGCCAAATGTCTGCTTTGATATAAAGAGAACAACTAAGAACAGAACAGGAAGGAAGAGCATGTGGAAAAGACTACAGTAAACAAAGACGAATGGGGGGAGAGAAACGGAGAGAGAAGGGAAAGCATATGGAAATGGTAGGAGACCTTCAAGGATACATAAAATTATAAGAGGCTATGAGGGGCAAGGGGGAGGGAAAAAAAAAGGGAGAGAATTGAACAACAGCAGGGGAGATAGAGAGGGAAGATGGGAGGGGAGGGGAGGGGAGGGGGGATAGTAGGGGATAGGAAAGGTAGCAGAATACAACAGACACTAATATGGCATTATGTAAAAATGTGAATATGTAACAGATGTGATTCTGCAATCTATATTTGGGGTGAAAATGGGAGTTCAAAACACAATTTGAGTCTAATGTATGAAAGATGATATATCATGAGCTATGTAATGCTTTAAATAATCAATAAAAAATTAAAAAAAAAAAAGAACTGAAAAAGTTGGAGGATTTTTTGTCCGTGTTAAGAAAGTCACATATGGGGCTGGGGTTGTGGCGCAGTGGTAGAGCACTTGCCTAGCATGTGTGAGGCACTGAGTTTTAGATCCTCAGCACTACATAAAAATAAATAAACAGAATAAAGGTATTGTGTCCCTCTACAACTAAAAAATATTTTTTTTAAATAAAGTAGCATATATACATATCCACTTTATTCAGAATGTTTAACTTAGACCATGGCCTTCCATGTCAGTATATAAAGAACTAAATAAACAATTTTAAAATATGTTTCTAGGTATAATTTTCATGTATAAGATACTTGACAAGCAAAGATGATTTCCTGATAATTTTAGTTTATTACCAAATAAACTTTTCTCTACCCTATCCCCAACCTCGCACTTTTAACAAAATTTTTAAGCTTTCTGGTCATATTTTAATATGAGATAAAGTACAGAGTCGCAAAGGTTTTTTCAACATGTGTATGAGATTATTCTCAAGAATGTTTATCATGATTGCTTTTCTTCTGTTGTTATTTAGTTACCCCTTGATAGCAGCTTCTTTACCCATTCCCACAGTTTAAGACTAAAGTAATTTATAATTTAAATAGAGGTCTGTAATGCACCTTATTAGTAAGACAAATTTAATTAATATTATTTAATCACTGAAGCATGCTTCAGGTAATAGAGGACCACCACTCTATTCCTATGTGTTATTTTCTAACTCCTATACCCTCTACCTCTGTTACATTAAGTGAAGTTTTAATATAATCTCATGTATTTGTGAACATTTCTAATGAGTTAAATTTTTCAAATGTCATAATGAGTATATCGGGATACAACATACTGTCCAATTTGGCTTATATTACAGAGAAAAAGTAAAAATAAAATGCTTGCCAGGATTTCTCTTTAAAAGCAATGTAATAATCTTTTTTTGTCTTCTTTTTTTTATTGGTTGTTCAAAACATTACAAAGCTCTTGACATATCATATTTCATACATTAGATTCAAGTGAGTTATGAACTCCCATTTTTACCCCAAATACAGATTGCAGAATCACATCGGTTACACATACACATTTTTACATAATGCCCTATTAGTAACTGTTGTATTCTGCTACCTTTCCTATCCTCTACTATCCTCCCTCCCCTCCCCTCGCATCTTCTCTCTCTACCCCATCTACTGTAATTCATTTCTCTCCTTGTTTATTTTCCCATTCCCCTCACAACCTCTTATATGTAATTTTGTATAACAATGAGGGTCTCCCTCCATTTCCATGCAATTTCCCTTTTCTCTCCCTTTCCCTCCCACCTCATGTCTCTGTTTAATGTTAATCTTTTCTTCCTGCTCTTCCTCCCTGCTCTGTTCTTAGTTGCTCTCATTATATCAAAGAAGACATTTGGTATTTGTTTTTTAAGGATTGGCTAGCTTCACTAAGCATAATCTGCTCTAGTGCCATCCATTTCCCTGCAAATTCCATGATTTTGTCATTATTTAGTGCTGAGTAATACTCCATGGTGTATAAATGCCACATTTTTTAATCCATTCATCTATTGAAGGGCATCTGGGTTGGTTCCACAGTCTAGCAATTGTGAATTGTGCTGCTATGAACATCGATGTGGCAGTATCCCTGTAGTGTGCTCTTTTAAGGTCTTCAGGGAATAGTCCGAGAAGGGCAATAGCTGGGTCAAATGGTGGTTCCATTCCCAGCTTTCCCAGGAATCTCCATACTGCTTTCCAAATTGGCCCCACCCGTTTGCAGTCCCACCAGCAATGTACAAGAGTAACCTTTTCCCCACATCCTCGCCAGCACTTGTTGTTGTTTGACTTCATAGTGGCTGCCAATCTTACTGGGGTGAGATGGTATCTTAGGGTGGTTTTGATTTGCATTTCCCTGACTGCTAGAGATGGAGAGCATTTTTTCATGTACTTGTTGATTGATTGCATGTCCTCCTCTGTGAAGTGTTTGTTCAAGTCCTTGGCCCATTTGTTGATTGGGTTATTTGTTTTCTTATGTCTAATTTTTTGAGTTCTTTGTATACTCTGGATATTAGGGCTCTATCTGAAGTGTGAGGAGTAAAAATTTGTTCCCAGGATGTAGGCTCCCTATTTACCTCTCTTATTGTTTCTCTTGCTGAGAAAAAACTTTTCAGTTTAAGTAAGTCCCATTTGTTGATTCTTATTATTAACTCTTGTGCTATGGGTGTCCTATTAAGGAATTTGGAACCCGACCCCACAATATGTAGATTGGAGCCAACTTTTTCTTCTATCAGGTGCAGAGTCTCTGATTTGATATCTAGCTCCTTGGTCCACTTTGAGTTAACTTTTGTGCATGGCGAGAGGAGGGGATTCAGTTTCGTTTTGTTGCATATGGATTTCCAGTTTTCCCAGCACCATTTGTTGAAGATGCTATCCTTCCTCCATTGCATACTTCTAGCTCCTTTATCAAATATAAGATAGTTGTAACTTTGTGGATTAGTCTCTGTGTCCCCTATTCTGTACCATTGGTCCACCCTCCTGTTTTGGTACCAGTACCATGCTGTTTTTGTTACTATTGCACTGTAATATAGTTTGAAATCTGGTATCGCTATACCGCCTGATTCACACTTCCTGCTTAGAATTGCTTTTGCTATTCTGGGTCTTTTATTTTTCCATATGAATTTCATGATTGCTTTATCTGTTTCTACAAGAAATGCAGTTGGGATTTTGATTGGCATCACATTAAACCTGTAGAGAACTTTGGGTAATATCACCATTTTGATAATGTTAGTTCTGCCTATCCATGAACAGGGTACATTTTTCCATCTTCTAAGATCTTCTATCTCTCTCTTTACGGTTCTGTAGTTTTCATTGTATAAATCTTTCACCTCTTTTGTTAGGTTGATTCCCAAGTATCTTATTTTCTTTGAGGATATTGTGAATGGAGTGTTTTTCCTCATTTCCGTTTCAGAAGTTTTGTTGCTGATATACAGAAATGCCTTTGATTTATGCGTGTTGATTTTATATCCTGCCACTTTGCTGAATTCATTTATTAGTTCTAGTAGTTTCTTTGTAGACCCTTTTGGGTCTTCTAGGTATAGAATCATGTCATCTGCAAATAGTGATAATTTAAGTTCTTGTTTTCCTATTTTTATGCCTTTAATTTCTTTCGTCTGTCTAATTGCTCTGGCCAGTGCTTCGAGAACTATATTGAATAGAAGTGGTGATAGAGGGCATCCCTGTCTTGTTCCAGATTTTAGAGGGAATGCCTTCAATTTTTCTCCATTCAGAGTGATGCTAGCCTGAGGCTTAGCATAGATAGCTTTTACAATGTCGAGGAAAGTTCCTGTTATCCCTAGTTTTTCTAATGTTTTGAACATAAGGGGATGCTGTACTTTGTCGAATGCTTTTTCTGTATCTATCGAGATGATCAGATGGTTCTTATCTTTAAGTCTATTGATGTGGTGAATTACATTTATTGATTTCTGTATATTGAACCATCCTTGCATCCCAGGGATGAATCCCACTTAATCATGGTGCACAATGTTTTTGATGTGCCTTTGTATCTGATTTGCCAGAATTTTATTGAGGATTTTTGCATCTAGGTTCATCAGAGATATTGGTCTGTAGTTTTCTTTCTTTGAGGTGTCTTTGTCTGGTTTCGGAATCAGGGTGATGTTGGCCTCATAGAATGAATTTGGAAGAGTTCCCTCTTTTTCTATTTCCTTAAATAACTTGAAAAATATTGGTATTAATTCTTCTTTAAAGGTTTTGTAAAATTCCGCTGTATACCCATCTGGTCCTGGGCTTTCCTTGGTTGGTAGTCTTTTGATTGCTTCTTCTATTTCATCCATTGAAATTGGTCTGTTTAAATTGTGTGTGTCCTCCTGACTCAGTCTGGGAAAATCATATGACTTAAGAAATTTATCGATGTCTTCACTATCTTCTATTTTATTTGAATATAGGTTTTCAAAATAATTTCTAATTGTCTTCTGTATTTCTGTAGCATCTGTTGTGATATTGCCTTTTTCATCCCGTATGTTAGTAATTTGAGTTCTCTCTCTTCTTCTCTTCGTTAGCATGGCTAAAGGTCTGTCGATATTATTTATTTTTTCGAAGAACCAACTTTTAGTTTTGTTAATTTTTTCAATCGTTTCTTTTGTTTCAATTTCATTGATTTCCGCTCTGATTTTAATTATTTATTGCCTTCTGCTACATTTGCTGTTGTTTTGCTCTTCCTTTTCTAGGGCTTTGAGATGAAGTGTGAGCTCATTTATTTGTTGGTTTTTTTCTTTTTTTGAGGAATGACCTCCAGGCGATGAATTTCCCTCTTAAAACTGCTTTCATTGTGTCCCATAGATTCCGATATGTTGTGTCTGTATTTTCATTTATCTCTAAGAATTTTTTGATTTCCTCCTTTATGTCTTCTGTAACCCATTGATCATTCAGTAACATATTGTTCATTTTCCATGTGATGTAGGATTTTTCCTTCCTTCTTTTATCATTGATTTCCAGTTTCATTTCATTATGATCAGATAAAATGCAAGGTATTATCTCCACCCCTTTATATTTACTGAGGGTTGCCCCAATCTTTAATAGCCTAAATTATCTAAAAAGACACACCCATAAGCTTATTCTAGATAATGTAGTAAACCAATTAATCAAAAATAGAGGATTCATCTTTCTATGACCTGAACATAAATATATATGTGTTAGTCAGCTCTTCATCACCATGACCAAAATCCCTGACAAAAACAATTTAAAGGAGAAAAAGTTTCTCTGGGACTCATAGTATCAGAGGTTCAGTCTGACGTCGGTGGAATCCTTTACTCTGGGCCTGAGAGGAAGCAGAACATCATGGTGGAAGGATGTGATGGAAGAAAGCTGCTCAGCTCATAGTAGCCAAAAAGCAGGGAGAAAGTGGAAAGTCAGGGACAAAAACAATTCCCCAGAGCATGACTCCCTGTGACCTACTTCCTCCAGACACACTCCACCTGTTCACGGTTACAAGCTGGTAATTCATCCAATTATTAATCACTATTGAGGTTAGAGCTCTCATAATCTACTCATTTCACCTCTGAACATTCCTGCAGCCCTGCCTGAACGTTTTGGGGGACATCTCATACCCAAATCCTAACACATGTTTGGTTATAATAATGAATACTTGAAGATAATGATGATAAACAATTCACATGCAGTGCCAAGTGTTTAAAATAATTATATTTAAATGAGCTGTTTTATTGAAATATAGGTACAGAAGATTTCTCAAATCCATACATTGACGGTTGAAGTTTTACAACAAATCCCACACACATAACCCAGATCACAACCCAGATCATAACATAAAGTTAGCATATTCTTAACATGTTTTTACTCAAATGTCAAAAGATTTCTATGAACCTTGTTGGATACCAAGTGTTTGGTGAATTGTCTTAATTTTTACATTCTGAAAAATATGTCAAGCAATTATCCACATTACCAAAAAAAAAAAAAAACAGTTTTCAGTAACAGAATATATTAAATTTAAATGTTAGGAGTTTTAAAAAATTGTTTTTATAGTTAATTTTATTAAGTTTATTCCATTGAAAATAATCTTATTGTAGTAATTCTGTATGGTATTGCTAAGCTAGCTGTTAAAGAGCAAAAAGTGCATTGCTTTGGTTAAATTTCCACTGTTTTGGTTTTTACATTGAATTTCCGAGGGGGGGGGGGGGAGAGAGCAAGCGAGCGAGCACACTGCATGGGGGAACTCTTTCTTTCACTATAGAGATCCAGTATGAAACATTCCATTGCTAAACATTGCACCCACTGTATTCCCATGCAGTGACATGTTTCCATGTCACATGGTCAGAGGGAGGTAGAGTAATAAGGAGTTCTCGCTGGAAATTTCTTTCCTGTTATTGTTCTCCCTCCACAGTTGATGGCTAAGTTAATTCTCTTTAGTTTTGTCATGCTCTAAAGCACACATTGCCAGGCAATGGTAAGCTTTATGAGGGGGGGAAAAAAAAGAAAGAAAGAAACCACAATGTCCATCAAAGTCTTCAAGTTACATTTTTAAACTTTGGCCTGACCTGATGTGCCATTCAAAAAAGCTTCAAAAGATTATTTTTTAAAGAAAGGTTCAATATGTCCCGAGGCTATCGGTTTTGAGTTAAACTGGGTGAAGTAGAAATATTTTACTCATCAGCTTTGCAGTCACAGAGTTTGCCTCAGCTAGAACAAAACTGCTGAGGCATTTAGAGAAAATTAACCCCCCATCCTGGCAGCCAGATGTGACTGGTTTCTGATGAATGCACATGAGTGGGCTGAAAAATCAAGGGAGTGTGAAATTCCTGTCAGGTCCGTACAGAGCAGAATGGGCCATTGACTGCTTTCTATATTTCCCTCCATCATTCTTCTTGAACACTGCCATTAATTTCCTCTCCTCCTCTGACTTGTGTTTTTTTTCCCCTCCCTCTTGCCTTTAGCTCTGTCAGCTGCAGAGAAACATCCACAAACAGTGGCAGGAGTACTTCAGACTGGTGGTCCTCTTCAGCCAGATACAGCTGGACAAGTTCCAGGCAGAATCTCAGGAGGGTATTCAGAAAATATTAGCTGTGCAGGTAGGTGATTGCAGGGAAGTAGGAAAGATCATTCTGATCTAGATTGAAAAGCAAATGATGGGTAGTGTGATGAAGCATTAAAACCATATCCCATCAGAGTTTTATAAATTTTTAACCTCTTTAATAAACTGGGATTGCATGAAGGATGAATTCAGTAACTTAGCACATACACCATGCATACTTTTGGGGAAAAGGGAGATTTGACTTATTTCTTACAAACCTCAGAACAGATTTTTATACATACATTTGGCATAAGTGTATTTTTTTTTCCTTTCAAATCTTCAGGCTTTGCAGATGCCATTTCGGCTGTTGAAAAGATGTTGACAACAGTTACTTGGCGACACTGTTGTGCAAAATCTGCTTAAGTGAAAACCCTCTTATGTTTATTCTGTTTAATGATTGTCTTTCCTTTTTTGCTTTACAAGAGGCTTGTCCTGCCATGCAGATTTGGAGATGACTCTGTTTGAAAAATAAGCCATTTGGGACTAGCATGAAACTGTGGTTCTACAAGCATGTGACATTTTGCCATCTTTGTTTCTGTAAAAATATTTAGTGAATCAACTGCCTTTAAGACGGAAATATTTTAGAAATCCCTGTGAAGACTATTATTGCAATATTTCTTAAAATATTTCAAATGAATGTTTTGCCACTTCAAATGTTGAAAGATCTGTCAAACATGACCTCACAAAGGAAAATATCACAACTTTGTCCTATAAAAAAATAGAATACCTATTCTATAATAAACAAAAATAATATCACATGCTCTTTAAAAACCATTTTTGATAACTTACAATATAAGCAATGAATGCCAAACTCCAAACCAAATCTTTTTTTTTTTTTAACATTTTCATTACACATGCACGTTATGGTGCTTTTACTACAAATAAGGAAAAGTGCTTTGCAAAACATTTCTGAAGCTACTAAGCTATTTCAAATTTCATTTTCACTGATGTCTATTTTCTTCTGATGATGGCACATTGTGTGTGTGCATGTGTGCTGTATATATGGTTTCCATTGATGATGGATTATAACAAAAAGTTTTAAAAATAGAAAATTAAAAGAAAGCTTTTTAAAGGGAGTGATTAACACATGTAGGTTAACAAAAATTTATATACAAACTTGAGTATAAACTACAATTTCATTAATTTAGAAGTCAGGAGCATTTTGTTTTCCTTAAAAAGTCTGTTAACATATAATGCATTAATAATTATGTAGTGGCTATGGCCTGTGATTTCCTTTTAAATATTTACAGGTTATCTGCACATTCTGATTAGTCTAAGAAAAAGTTCCATACTTCTGCCCAAATATAAATGCTCTTAAAAATCTTACAAATAATCAATTTTCACTGTGAATTATGATGTATTTTTTTAAAATACTGAAAATGACATTGGAATATCTGTGAGTTTTTAATCCATAACCTTCAACAATATTTATTCTAATTTTCATTAGAAATTCACCAACATATTCTTTACCCAATTTGGTTTTAAATTGCTTATTTTTATGGCTATTACATACAATGGAAATCAAGGGACAGACTAGGCTAGGTGGGAACATCTACCTGGCATCTAAAGACACAGCAGCCAGCTTGGATTTTGTTTAGGAAACTTGAGCAGCAAGGAGTTAGTGTCTTCTTTTCTTATCTGCAAGAAATACCGTTAATTTAGTCTTCAATAAAAATGTAAAAAGCAAGTCTCAGGATCATGCTACAAACTGTGCAGAGATGTGCAGTCCTCTGGGTGGGAGTGGGGATGAAGTCTAAAACATTTCAGCGTGGTGCACACTGACCTAGGAGCCCCAGTTGCTGCTAGCCTTCCCAGCCCCAATCTCCCTCCACATTAAGTCCTTCAGTCTCTTTCTGCCACTGCAAACTTCTCACTCATCATGACACTTGCTGTTTAAGCCTTTCTTTCTCTCCTATGAGCAAGCTCTTCTTTCGATAGTACTCTTCTTTGTCTTATTTGTTAAAGAACGCCTGACTTAATTCAATCACCTGGTCTACAAAGTCTTCCCTGAGTCCTTCCCCCACCTGCCATTGCCACGTGAATCAATTTCTGTCTCCTTGGACCTCCTGCTGCACATTGGACATATCACTATATTAGAAATGTATTTCCATCTGCTAACTTTCCCTGCTTGTGGACAAGTGCTCCTTTCTAGAAGTTACTAAGCTCTTTCAGGGCCTTACTCCATGAGTGATACCCATTCAGTTCTCCCTCAGTTGTTTTTAGGGTAGAGAGAAGCTAGGTAACTAAAGGAATTTGATAGAACCACATGCCTACCTTTGTTTGGGTTTATATCCCATATTTTTTTAAAAGGAAAACCTGTGATGTAATATGTTTGTGGAGTGAGTCTGTGGGTAGCAGTATATACAGTTGATTCAATATGGCTAAACATCGCTTAACAGACCAAATGCTGTTGTTCTCCATTTTCATGATTTAGCCTCAGGATTCCTTTAAGTGTCAATTTAGAGGAGGATAAATGATGCTTTATATTTTGAAATTGTATTCAAGTGATACCATAAGATATTAATGAAGTATTGGATAAGAAAATTATTTTATGAACCTTTTGAAAAATTAATTGTTTATAACTGATATTGATCTAAATCAATTCAAAATAAATTTTACACAGTTAAAAAAAATTCTTCATCCTTGCACACTTGGAGCAATTCCTTTCAGGACCACTAAAAGGCAGTGATATAGATCTGCAGTTGGCAGAAAACCAGGTGGACCAGATAAGCTTTTGAATGACATGATCAACCAGAAACCCGTAAGATGAATGGTAACTGGAATAAAGAATTGGCACATTTTACTTCAAAGCTTTTTCTATGAAAAAGATTTAGGGATTTTAGTTGACCCCAATTTTAATATGAACCAGAGCAAACTACTACCACCTGGGAACCAAAAGCATGTACTAGCACTAGCAATCATATAAGACTCTTTCACTCTGACAGTGTTTGGCATATTTAGTGTGACTATTATTCAATTTTTCTATCATTTCTTGTTTTATTTTCAATATGTTTAACCTGTTGTGTTTAATGCTTTTATGGCATCTTATTTAGAAAAAAAGACCAAGAACCAATGAGTTGTTCAAATGAGAGATTGTGATATAACTCCAGGGCCTTAGTGTGATCTAGTCTCAGTAAGCAAACATCTTTTTGTCTGGACTTTTTCTTAAAGTGAGTATGTCTGCAGGATTTTATATAGTTTGGAAAGCATAGTTTTAGGACCATATTGACACTCTAGAGAGCAGCACTATAAGAAGATCAAGGAGAGGGAGAAATACAGAAAATTTGAATACTTAACCATAAAAGGAAAAGGCTTTGAAAAGTCAAATATCTGAAGGGCTATAAGTGAAGGTTTGTATATACTTTATTGAGCTCTAGAAACCAACATTGGGACCAAAGAATGGAAGAGGTTAAAAGATGGATTTGGGCCAAACAAGAATAAATTTGCTTTTGAGTATTACTGTCTAAATGCGCACTACTGATGTTCAACCAGAAGGCAGATGAACACAGCCCAGGTGTGTTAGGAACTACACTGGTTGAGGGGAAGCTAGTAGGCTGAGTCAGAGGCACATGCTTAGGGCTATACTTCTCCTAGGCTGTTACCTTGACCTCTATGCACACATATTGGTGTGCCGTGCCTCTCTACCCAGTGGTACGTAAGCCTTCTCAACTAATATTCATATCTTATTTGTTCATCTTTGTCTCCCTGGAAGCAGCTACATTTCTGGAAATGTGATGAGTACAAAAATTTTGTTGAGTTAATGAATTGATTATTAAGATAAATATGATAAGCTCAAAGGTTCTTTCCAGCTCTAGCTGCCTGCAATTTTGCATGTTAGTAAACAAAAACATTTGCTAGTTGTTTTGCTGGGAATTTTAATGGCACAGAAGTGATATTTTCATTTAACATGCGCGCGCACGTGTGCACGCGAATACACACACACACACACACACACACACCACAAAATGCACATATAAATAAATACATAAGGCCCACCTAAGTTCCTGTATCTGGAAGGGAAATGAAAGGAAGCCAGAAAAAAGCACAGAACAAAAATCCCAAATCATTTAGCAATATTATATAAAAGAAAATCTGAATCTTTGTAAAATCTACAGAACTTATTTTAAAACATGCATTTTGAACTTTTGAAACATATACATTTAGAGATACTATGTTTGAGGAATAATATTGCTAAATCTTACTGTTAAATTGTAGATAATAATAAATATAGTTGCAATAATTTAAAATATCTGTTAGAGGTCTGGAAATAAGATTTGTCATTCCAAAACCACAAGAGGGAAAATAAAAGTACCATAAAATTGAACAATTCAAACTGCAGGACAGAAAAAGGAAGGGCATTGAAATATACAAAGAGCAAATGCATTAGTGATTATAATTACTGTAAATAGTTTCCTTACACAGTTGAAAGCTGTAGATTTACAGATTAGTCATAAAAATAAAAGTCATGTTATTTAGAAGAGATGTACCTCAGGCAAATAGAAATTTAATAAAAAGCATGAAACAAAAAGGTCTAATCTAAAAGAAGAGAAACTTTGAGGCAAAAAATAATTAGACACTCAGATTTTAGTATTTATATTGATAAAAAATAAAATCTGTTATGATCTATCAATCATGAACTTAATGCCCATGACAGCATAGCTTCAGAATATATGAAGTAAGATCTGGTTTAAACCCAAGAAAAATTTCCAATCACAATGGGAAATATTAGCATATATTCTTGAATTTTTTTAAAGTAGAAGAAAAAAGAACATCACTTGATATAATCGCAAAGAGATCCAACTGTAGAAAATATATATAACTATATAAGACAGATTAAAGGAAAAGGCTATGTTTTGTTCAAGATATACTGAGAAACAATTGCTAACAAGAGCAACAGTGTATTCATTCTAATAAAAATGACAAAACAGTTTAGAAAATATAATCCTTAACCTCATAAAATGATCTTGATAACTTGATAAATGAGGCACAGAGATACTGCTTAAGAAAAGGGCAAGACTATCATTATTTTCTGATACTATTGTGTTTCTGATATCTAAGAAAATAAACTGAAAAAAGCAATAGAACTAATGAGACAGTTATTTAACATGACAACCTGAAATATAAAGCTCCTAAGAATAAACAACAAAGAGATGGTACAGTCCTTTCAGGGAGAGCTATTAAAAACTACTGAAAAGACACAAGCAAAGATCTAGCTAAAATTAAATATACATCATTCCCATAAATGAGAAGATTATATTTGGAGGACACTAAGTACAATCATACTCAAAACCCAATGAAGATTTTTCACTGAAGCTCAAGAAAGGATTATAAATGCATCCACGGATAAAAATTCAAAAGAATACCTCTGACTTTTTTTTTTTTTTTAAGAAGAAAAGAGTTGTTGGATTGGAGTTAGGGACTTAAGGTCCTGTAGAGCAAAGCATAGCCAAAAGCAAATAATCCATAAAATTTAAACAATATAGAGATTCAGGAATGGATCAAAAGTACAAAATACTTGAATGTTTTCTTTAGAGAGTCACATAGTGAATATTTACAGTTTTGCAATTCAGAAAGTCTGAGCTTAAATGACAACTCTTCCTTGTAGTAGGAGAAGAGCCATGGACTATACTACATGAATGGATGCCCTGGGTCCCAATAAAACTTTATTCATAAAACCAGCAGCAGGCCTGAAGCTGATCACCAGGATAGAGAATCCAAGAAAATCCCACAAATATTTGGAATCTAGAATATAGCAAGAGTGAGATTTAAACTTGTATATTCTGAGGGTGGATTATTTATTTGTCAGCTGAGAGCTAATCTATTTTTATGTACTAGATTAATAATGCTTACTTGATAATCTATATAATCTATTATGCATATTTATAATGATCTATTTTGTGTATTTTATAGATACAAAGGAAGAATTTACACATCCATGATTTTTAAAAAATATACAGTATTATGTAGCTTTGAGTTAGAATTAGGAAATCCTTATTGAAAGGATTTAACAAATTTAACTACATAAATTTGACTACATAAAAATAAAATTTTATTAAATTTGTTTTAAATTTGACTACATAAAAATAAAAACTTCTCAATGAAATAAAAAATCAAGAATCAATAAATGGAATGAATTCAAACTAAAAAGCTTCTTCTCAGCAAAGGAAACAATCAATAACATGAAGAGAGAGCCTATAGAATGGGAGAAAATCTTTCCCACCTGCATCTTAATTTGAGCATTCATCTCCAGGATATATAAAAAACTCAAAAAACTCAACACCAAAATCAAATAACCCAATCAATAAATGGACTAAGGAACTTAACAAATACTTCACAGAAAAAATGCAATCAATCAACAAATATACAAAAAATGTTCAACATTTCTAGCAATTAGAGAAATGCAAATCAAAACTACTCTACTATTTCATCTCACTCCAGTCAGAATGGCAATTATCAAGAATACAAGCAACAGTCTGAGGAGTAAAAATTTGTTCCCAGGATGTAGGCTCCCTATTTACCTCTCTTATTGTTTCTCTTGCTGAGAAAAAAATTTTTAGTTTAAGTCCCATTTGTTGATTTTTGTTATTAACTCTTGTGTTATGGGTGTCCTATTAAGGAATTTGGAGCCCAACCCCACAATATGTAGATCTGAGCCAACTTTTTCTTCTATCAGACGCAGAGTCTCTGATTTGATATCAAGCTCCTTGATCCATTTTGAGTTAACTTTTGTGCATGGCGAGAGAAAGGGATTCAGTTTCATTTTGTTGCATATGAATTTCCAGTTTTCCCAACACCATTTGTTGAAGATGCTATCCTTCCTCCATTGCATGCTTTTAGCCCCTTTATCAAATATAAGATAGTTGTAACTTTGTGGATTAGTCTCTGTGTCCTCTATTCTATACCATTGATCCACCCACCTGTTTTGGTACCAGTACCATGCTGTTTTTGTCACTATTGCTCTGTAATATAGTTTGAAATCTGGTATTGCTATACTGCCTGATTCACACTTCCTGCTTAGAATTGCTCTTGCTATTCTGGGTCTTTTATTTTTCCATATGAATTTCATGATTGCTTTATCTATTTCTACAAGAAATGCAGTTGGGATTTTGATTGGCATTGCATTAAACCTATATAGAACTTTTGGTAACATCGCCATTTTGATAATGTTAGTTCTGCCTATCCATGAACAGGGTATATTTTTCCATACTCCTCACACTTCAGATAGACCCCTAATATCCAGAGTATACAAAGAACTCAAAAAATTAGACAATAAGATAACAAAAAACCCAATCAACAAATGGGCCAAGGACCTGAACAGACACTTCTCAGAGGAGGATATACAATCAATCAACAAGTACATGAAAAAATGCTCACCATCTCTAGCAGTCAGAGAAATGCAAATCAAAACCACCCTAAGATACCATCTCACTCCAGTAAGATTGGCAGCCACTATGAAGTCAAACAACAAGTGCTGGCGAGGATGTGGAGAAAAGGGTACACTTGTACATTGCTGGTGGGACTGCAAATTGGTGCGGCCAATTTGGAAAGCAGTTTGGAGATTCCTGGGAAAGCTGGGAATGGAACCACCATTTGACCCTGCTATTGCCCTTCTCGGACTATTCCCTGAAGACCTTAAAAGAGCATGCTACAGGGATACTGCCACATCGATGTTCATAGCAGCACAATTCAAAATAGCTAGACTGTGGAACCAACCAAGATGCCCTACAATAGATGAATGGATTTAAAAAATGTGGCATTTATACACCATGGAATATTACACAGCACTAAAAAATGACAAAATCATGGAATTTGCAGGGAAATGGATGGCACTAGAGCAGATTATGCTTAGTGAAGCTAGCCAATCCCTAAAAAACAAATACCAAATGTCTTCTTTGATATAATGAGAGCAACTATGAACAGAGCAGGGAGGAAGAGCAGGAAGAAAAGATTAACTTTAAACAGAGTCATGAGATGGGAGGGAAAGGGAGAGAAAAGGGAAATTGCATGGAAATGAAGGGAGACCCTCATTGCTATACAAAATTACATATAAGAGGTTGTGAGGGGAATGGGAAAATAAACAAGGAGAGAAATGAATTACAGTACATGGGGTAGAGAGAGAAGATGGGAGGGGAGGGGAGGGGGGATAGTAGGGGATAGGAAAGGTAGCAGAATACAACAATTACTAATAGGGCATTATGTAAAATTGTGTATGTGTAACCGATGTGATTCTGCAATCTGCGTTTGGGGTAAAATTAGGAGTTCATAACCCACTTCAATCTAATGTATGAAATATGATATGTCAAGAGCTTTGTAATGTTGTGAACAACCAATAAAAAAGAAAAAAAAACAGTTAAAGTGAGTAAAACAGATTTAAAATAAGTGGGATTAATATTAATAAATGTATTTATTAATAAGACACCTGATTAATTTACAAAGTTAAAATGCTAAAACATCAACTGCCATAAAATTAAGAACTCTTGACTTCTTGAATTCCATGAGGAAATATATATATATATATATATATATATATATATATATATATATGTTAAATGCTTTTTAGTAAATGGGGGGAAAACAGCTTAAGATTGCTTTGTTTCTGTGTCTTCACTAAAAGCAAAGTTACTAAGGGTTAAAATTCAATCAGGTATAATTCTATATGCAAAAAAAAAAAAGAATACAAACAACAATAAATGTTGGCAAAGATGTGGGGAAAAAGTCCTACCACCTTACATTGGTGGTAGGACTTCAAATTGGCATAACCATTCTGGAAAGCAGTGTGGAGATTCCTCAGAAAACTTGAAATGGAACCACTATTTGACTCAGCTATCCCACTCCTTGGTTTATTAAAAAAGGACTTCAAATCAGCATACTACAGTGATGCAGCCACATCAAAGTTAATGGCAGCTCAATTCACAATAAGTAAACTGTGGAACCAACCTAAATGCCCTTTCTCAGATGAATGGATAAAGAAAATGTAGTATATGTACACAATTGAGTATTACTCAGGCTTAAAGAAGAATGAAATTATGGCATTTGCAAGTAAATGGATGGAGCTGGAGACTATCATGCTAAGTGAAATAAGCCAACCCAAAAAACCAAAGCCCAAATGTTTTCTCTGATATGCAGATGCTAATTCACAATAAGGAGTTGGGGGGGGGGGGCTTGGCTAGGGAAGAATGGAGGTTCTTTGGATTAGACAGAGAAGAATGAAAGGAGGGAAGAGGGTATGGGGGTAGGAAGCATAGTAGTATGAATTGGTCATTATCATCCTATGTGCATATATGACTACATGACCAGAGTGATTCTACATCATATACAACCAGAAGAATGAGAAGTTATACTCCATTTATGTATGATGTGTCAAAACCATTCTACTGTCATGTATAACTAATTAGAACAAATTTTTTAAAAAATTTTAAATCCCTTAAGGAACCTAGGGAGGAAAATTGCAGTATTTATAATATAATACAAGTTAACATAAAAATAATCTAAGCAGTCTTCAAATCAATATGAAAGAATACAACCCAAAAGGAAAACAGACCTATTTCAGAAGACACTGTTCAAGGACATGAAAAAAAATGCTCAATATCTGAAGTACTAAAGGAAAAAAAAAAACATTAACAGTAAGTTAAAAATGATTTATTTTCAACGATTGTGCTAACACATTTTTAAAGATATTAATTAGTGTCTATAAAGTAGTGTATGCTGTCATATTATGTCTAGGACTATGTTGTTCTATTACCAAAATTTAAAATCTTGCCTTCTTCAATAGAATAATCACATTTTATACTTGAGAAATATTCCCAGTTTTGTATAAAAAGGTCTAGTCTAAGGTTTTCCATAGTAGTATTACTTGTGGTGGTGAAAAATTGGGCATAAGATGAATGTCCAATATAAGAAGAAATAAATAAGCAGAAGTATGTCTAAAATATGCAAACTAAGCTGAAAATTTGAAGAATGGGGAGGAACTTTGTGCAGACAAAAAATTACTTCTAAGAAATATTAAGAGGAAGACAACTTACAGAAAAACATCCTAGGCAAATCATTTTAATTATAAAAACTAAATGTATAATGTATTTGGTATTTTAATATTCTATATTTTGGTAGAATTCACATTTTTTTTTCTATAGCCATACATGTTTAAACCCACAGAAATAGGTGTAAAAGGGCATACACCATTGATATCAGTGGCTGACTTTGACAAAGGAAGGTAGGATTTGTGGTCTGTGTGGCTCAAGAGGTTGGTGAGAAAAGAATTTTACTCATGTTTGTTCATGTATTGATATATTTTATTTTGTTTTACAATTTACCTATTAGGCAAATAATTATTAGAAACTTACCATGTACCTAGCCACTGTTCTGGGTACTGGGGGTACAGTAATAAATAAAACAGACAAAAGTTCTTATCCTTATGGAACTTAATCCCAGTGGGAGAAGCAAGGCAGTACCGAAACAAGTTAAAGATACAGTAGTGTGTCTGCAAAGGATAAAAAATAAAATAGAGGATGAGCATATGAAATGACAGAATAGGTACAAATTTGCATTTAAATAATTTTGTGTTATAAATTGTGTAATTAAATATTTCAAAGAGTGAACCTTTAAAACTCCCTCATTTCTGCATTGAACTGAGAATATAGAATTACCTTCCCTGAAGAGCACAATCTGAGTTTTGATGTACATGGTCAGTGAGTTGGTTGGCTTATTGCTTGCTTAGTATCATCTAGGATGTGAAAATGGAAGATCACTGTGAGAATTATGTGTGCCTTTCACATAATACACAATTGACTAGCATAGCTTACTTTCTTCTCTTTTTTGCCTGATATTATTTTAGGTGATTTGAAAGTATAACAATTTCTTGCCCAAATTTGTGACTGTCACTAGTTATAAAAGCATTTATATGTTCTAATATTTTCACCATCAAGAATTTGCAACACAAGAGCTAGGGTATAGCTCAGTGGTAGAGCACCCACCTAGCTTGTACAAGTTCCTGTGTTCGATCTTCAGCCGCACACATACACACACAAACACACACACACACACACACAGAACTTGTAACTTTATGTTGGACGTTATTTCAAACTTTCGGGAATTCAAGAAACTACATATAGGGACACAGCACCTCTAGCCATATAACATAATGAAAGAAATGCTTGGTTGATTTCAATTTTTTCTGATTCCTGCCTCAGCTTTTAAGGTATGCATAAGCACATAAACAAAAAGAAAAATTAAATATTCTTGGTTAAAACATTCAAATAAACGAGCCACATTTTACCAAATATCTTTCTTTTGAGATGTAAAATCAGCATTCCACTCTCATCCAAAGCTGACTATTACAGCTAAGAAATAAATATCTGTTGCCAAGAGTCATTTCAGTGTCAGAATATGGTGTCTGAAAGGGAAAAGAGCTCATTTCTTCTCTAGCCCTACCTTTAGGACTTATTATCTCATTATCCTTCTATGGTGAAATTATGCCTCTAGAATTTCATTTTGATTGATATGTGGGGGAAATGTAAAATATGTAATTTCATAACATATTGAAGCACTGAATTCACACCATACTTATTGAATACCAATATAATACATACAATACATATCATAGCCTTGGACCTTAAGCAATTTACAACTAAGGTGAAGAATACCAATTAATTTTAAGACATATTTCTTGGGTATCTACTGTGGGAAAGGTATTTTACTGCACACTAGAAGTCCAAAAGTGGAAGATATAATCTCTGTCTACAAAAAGTGAAAAATCTCACAGAGGAAGAGGTCACAATATATTATGTAAACAGAAATGAGGGCAAGAAGGACAGTTAGTTTAATCTGAGAATGGAAGGAGATTCCTAAACTCTGTTTTGAAGGTTCAGGGAAACATCAACAAAAGGTAGATTGGGGAGACAGCACATTGTACAGGGGAAACAAAAAGCAATTTGGTATTAGTAGAGCATAAAACGCAAGACAGGGAGTATCAGAGATGAAAGGAAGAGGCAGATTAAAACAATATTAGGAGTTAATTAGTTACATGGTTAAATGTTACCAGGAACAAACAACAAACTTTATGGTTGGCCAAAATGCAAGCAGAGAGCATTCCTTAGGCCTGATTTCAAGGAAACACCTTTGTCAAAGAGTGAGAGTGAAAGGCATCCAGCAATGAGTGCCTGAATATAAATGGAGAAAGAGGAGGGGTTTGTGGGGGTTGTAGAGGTGGGTGCAGCTTAAAGCAGAGCAAGCGTGGAGACCTAGCAAACAGACTCCAGGGATATGGAAGAGATATTCATTTTGTTGTTTCTTTTTAACAAAGCATCTATCCAGTCCCTACTGTGTGCCAGTGTTCTTGGTGCTTTATAAATCCTAATCAGTGTAATTTTCAAGGAACCCTATGAGTTGCTGTCAAAGTATCCCATTTCATGGAAAAGGACACTGGAGCACAGGAAGTAGTATGTTTTGCCCAGGGTTCCATAGCTTAAATCCAGGCAGTTTGGCTGCAGGGTACCTGCCCTTAACCTCTTTGCCAAAGCAATTCTGTGTTACTGAGATTAGATGATGTCAGAGGAAGGCAGTAAGAAATAAGAGCCAAGTAAAGTCTTTAACAAAGCCACAAATATCAGACTGGTTAATTTAGGTTTGACATCCCAGGAGTGCACAAAATGTTCAATAAATAAATTTTGACCATCCAGTCACCAAAACAAGTGCTAAAATATTAGCATGTGCTTCTTAGATATTTCTTTTCACAGTATTTGTATGAAGGAACTTATCCTCTACCCATGGGGGGAGTACACTTAAACCATAAGAAGTATAATATGGTAATTTTGGAGAAACATATGAATTACTGGGTCAATTATTTCAAAGAACCTCCCTAAAGATGCACCCCCTGTGTGTGTGTGTGTGTGTGTGTGTGTGTGTGTGTAGGTGTATACACACACACACACACACACACACACACACACATATATATATATATATATATATATATATATATAAAACACTCAGTTAAATTATAGTCAACTCCTGAAAACCAAAGATAAAGCAACAGTCTTAAAAGCAGCCAGAAAATTAACATCTCATCAAAAACAATGAAGAACAGAAGACATAGCAGAATACCTCTAGACTGGTGAAAGAAAAACAAAAACAATCAAACCAAAATCTCCTGATCAGCAAAAATATGTTTCAAAAATTAGGGCAGATAGCACTAGAAGGAAATTTGAGGGGAAAACATCAGGTATGACAGATATGTAGGCAAAATTAAATAATTTTTATTGTCTTATATTTACTGAAAAGAATTAAATTTAAGTACGAAATTATATTGTTATAGGTAGTGTTTATAACACATATGCATGTAAAATAAATGAGAACCATAATATAAAAGATGAGAGGATAAGTAGAGTTATTCTGTTACATGTTTATTTAATATGAAATGTTTTGATATTGACCCTAAGGAAACCAATGGAAGAAGGCATATTGTAAATCCCAACATTACATATCGAAGGAGACACAGCAAAAAGCCAATATAAAAACTAACAAAGAATACTAAAAAACTATGTGAATAGCCTAAAAAGAAGCAGAAAAGGAAAAACATAAATAAACCAAAAACATTAGAACAAATTTATGGAAAATAGAAAATAAATGGCACTAAATGCATCTCGTAAGTTACATTAAATGACTGGACTAAAAATCCCAGTTCAAAAAACAGATCTAGTCACATTAGATAACATTCAAGACTCAATTTTATATTATCACTCATGGTGTATATTAAAAGTAAAGTAACTAATGGGTTGAAAGTAAACAGATAGAAAGGGCATACCATACAACACCAAGCCTACTGCTGTCAGAAGCCTCTATTAATATCAAATAAATGAAACTTCACAACTGGAAATGCTATCAGGAATAGAAAGGGTTATTTCATAAAGGGAATCAATTAATAAAGCACTTGTAATGATCCTATGCATGCATCTTATAAGAAAGCTTCAAAATATCTAAAGCAATTATTGAGAAAAAATAAAATAGAAATTTAAAAGCACAATTACAGTTTGAGATTTCAATGTTCCTCTCTCAGAAATGGATAAAACATGAAGACAAAAACCTCAGTAAAAATAGGGACAATTTGATCAACCTCATAAACCAACTTGACCTGCCTAACATTTTGAGAAAAATACATTCAAAGATGGCTGAATTTGCATTATGTTGAAGTACATATGAACATTTCCAAATATAGACTATATATTGAGTCATGAAACAAGTCTTAATTTAACTCATTGGAATAGTAAATAATGTATTTTTGACCATGTATAATTTTGAAATTATTAAAAATGAATGATTAAAAGATATTTGAAAAATCACCCAAATGTTGGGAAATCAAATCACATACTTCTAAAAATTGATTCTAAAGAAAATTTAGGCAACATTTTGAAGAAAATTTTAAAAGTTCATACAAGATTAACAATATCCACAGGTGCCTGTAGGTAACAATTGTAGCACTACTTCATCTATTTCCTTTCATTTGAAGGTAAATAAAGGAAAACCTTCATTAAAATGTTGCTATCCAAGATAAAAATAGTCATTTCACAGATATATCAATATTAGGTAGCTTCAGGAGGCTAATGAAGCCTTTCTCAATACTAACTTCCATGAGTTAAATTCTCTAATCCCTTGAGTTTGTTAAATAACATGTAAAACCAAAACAAATACCTTATTTCATTTTAAAATAAACTCATTTTTTCTTGTTTTATTTTGAAATATCGATTTTATGTGTTCTGTGTTTACTCTTATGTGCTTAAGTTTATGGTTTTTTTCCTTAAACTTAACAACAAACAAACAAACAAAATACCTAGCCTTTTTTTTTTTAATCCACTTTAAGCCCGCAGTACATTTTTCAACTGAATGAGCCATGTCAACGGTGTGGGGGAGATGAGCTTTTCAAAGACAGAATTTTAAGTTTGAAAATTAGTGACTAATGGAGCATATCCAGTAGGTATTTTTCATACAACTTAGCGTCATCATTACATGATGATGCTGCTTTGATGTGAGATTAACCCAGACACATGATTTTTCACTCAAAAGTATCAAGATTGTAAAACAATGAACAATGCCATTACAACAAGTGGTAAACATTAGGATAAAATCTTAAAGGGAAAAATTGTAAAAAGTTGAAATATGAAGGAGGCTTATTCACAAATGGTGCTGAATCTATTATATTTGATAGGTAGACAAAATATTAGGAAGATTAAGAAAAGGACTCAGTAAAACAATGTGGAAATGGTATGTTACAGAGTTAAGACAAACAAGTCTCGATATTGTTTGATTGGTGTAAAGTGCATGCCAACTAAGAAGTGAAGTTTGATACACTACATATGCTACCTCAATCCACGCAATGGAATAAGTTTCAACTTGGGCTTTTTATTCTTGATACGAATCTGCATGGATTATCATTTAACAGGACCAACGCTTGACTTGAAAAGTCTTCTCATTCCTTTCCCCTATATATCCCTCAGCTGTAAAGTGAATATGTTCTGAAACAATTCTTATGTTCTCTCTGAAATGAACTAGAGTCCAGACAAACATAAGAATAAATTTGTCATACAGTTACACAGCAGACTTTGATTTCATGAATAACTGAATGGCTAGTGATGACAACCCTCTCAGGTTAAAAGAGAGGCTTATCCGTTTGTGTGCTTTGATAACCAGCTGCAGAGAGTAGAGGCATTTGTCCAAAGATGACCAGCAAGTAATGACTCTTTGAATTAATGCTTGGTCCTTGTGATTTCTACCCCAAATCCCTTCTCATTAAAAATTGACCTATGATCTCTTCAGACCGAGTCCCTGTTTAAGTCACTGTACTCTCAATCAACTCTCAGAATAGGGCAGACAGTGGACTCACAACAAAGATCTCAGTTTGGGATAGTCAAGTCATGAATAAACAATAAAGGCCCCTGCACTAATATTATGGGATGTACTGACCTCTTTGTTCCTTAACTGAACATGAACCTGTTTCAAATTTTGCCACCAGGCCCTGAGTTTGAGAAATATCTATCGTTCTGTAGTACATACTTCATTCTGAATAACTCACTGAAGATAATTTCCTCACCAAAGCCAATCTGCATCAGATAAGTCCCTCTGTAATTGTAGTCACCTGAATTAATTATGATACTTCAACACAGCTCCAGTCAATGTGTTGATAGACATATCAGAGGGTATAAATACATCTATTGGAATGCTAACCATGGTTGCAAAGCAGATTATCTTATTTAAAGACACTGGTTTTAAAATTTAGACATTTAATTTAATTATCTTTTCCCAGAAGTATATAAGGAAATCAGAAACCTAGTGTGAATAACATTATCTTCACAGAAATGAAAACTTGCAAGAGCATTTTTTTTTGCCACAAACTCAATAATTTTAGTATAATCACTAACTATGTTTTTGTTTTACAGAACCAGTATGATTTGGAAAAAGAATAAAATTGCTTTTAAAGTACAAAAATAATTATGAACCACTTGAAACGTAATGTCTGTGTTTTATTTCTCATCAGAATTCATTAGTGTGTAACATCAATAATTTAGCCCATCATTTGCCAACACTGACTTGGCTCAGTAGTTCAATCATGTAACCCTGTAAACTCACTTTCCATTAAAATGAATGTTGCTGACAAAGGACAACTAAAGAGATACTTCATTTATTAACTAAAGAGGTACTTCATTTATCAACATTTTAAAATTAGGAGTTTGGGGCCACAGAAGCTTAGCTGGATGATTTATTTGAAGGATCTTTATATTAGACCTAAAGACTTGTTCCAAATCATACGATGCTTCCCACAAAGATAATCACGTTTCATTTGTGTAACACGAGACTTGGGGCTCTCTCTTTGGAGGCAGACATAGCCACCTGCAGGGAATCAAATGACCTACCCGAATGAAAACTTGACTGCTTACTTTAAAATTAAGAAATGTGCTGCACTCTCCTCTTTTGGATTTACTCTTTTTTTTCTGTTGGGCATATTTCCTACAAAACCTACAATGTGACATCTAATATGCTAACATCCTGACATTAAAATTGATTTGAAGTACTAAGAGAAAAAGACTAAAATTAATTAGTGATGAGTGTAAGCCACCCCAGCATTTACAAATCGTACCTTAGTACCATCATCCTCAGTTACCATGGAGGATGGTTCCAAGACACCTCCCCACAGCATACCAAAATTCACAATGCTCAAGTTCTTTGTATAAAACAGTGTAGGCATTTGCATATAATCTATGCACATCCTCTCATTTACTTTAAATCATCTCTAGATTTCTTGTAATATCTAGCACAATATAAATGCTATGTGAAGAGTTGCTGTACTGCATCGTTTAGGAAATAATAACCAGGAAAAAAAAAAGTCTGCACATGTTCAGTAGGGACGGCAGTTTTTTTTTTTTTCTCCAATATTTTTGATTCACGGTTGGTTGAATCCACGAAAGTGGAACCTCTGGATAAAGAAGGATGACTGTACATTCAAATTCCTCATTGCTTACTCCTGACCTACACGTTCCCAGATTCAAATGCCCACAGATGTTACTCACACTGTTTTGAACAAGATAGTTTGATTTTTACAGAGTTGATCCCACACCCTGCTACGTTGACATCACACCATTTTGGATGCAAAAAAAAAAAAAAAGCAAACAAGCAGATAAACAAAATCATCTGCTTTGCAGAGAGCAAAGCATGGAATAAAATGCTTATATATGTCGAGGGTTTCATCTCATCGGCCTTTAAACGTGCATCCTCGCAAATACTGCAGCACCGCACGATCAGATCCTTTCTTGCTTTTTTCATAATAAATTAAATGCATGTTTCTTATTAAAAACTGTTTGTACAATGAGGAGGATCTCGGCATTTAGCCTCAGAGTTGCCAGCTGGCATCTTTCCTTGTTTTGGATCAAAAAGTTCTCAGCCAACTGATTCATTCAAAAGTCAAAATCCAGGGCTGAGGTTGGATTATAAAATGTTATCTTCACTGGATCAAAACTACTTTCTTTTTTCTCATCTCTTCTCATACCCATGCTATCTTTCTTATGCCTTGTAAAAGTTCAGTTAGGGGAAAAAAAAACTCAAATATTTTGAATAAGAAATTATTCACTGCACATGCCTTTTTAGTGTGTTCTATGGGCTATTTTGTGAAGAAAGAGAAAATTTTACTTTATCAATACAAATAGTCTCTGGGGACAGGTGGTAAGTTCCTGCGATGTTCATCGGCTCCATTTCTGCAGCACCACTTTATATTTTCCATTTGTGTGTATTTTAATTTGGGCTGTCACAATTGACCCTTGGAAGGAAGATTTTGTTAAGCCCATTTTATAGTTTAATTAACTTCAAGGACAAATATGAACTAGTCCCTAATGGTATGGCTCACATGTGGGAGAGACAGGTTTAAATCACATGTTTTCTGATTCCCAATCCACATCGTGCCAGTTGAACAGGCCACTGCTGTGGGGCTTGGGGGTTAAAGGTGGGAAAAGTGTGGATTTATTGTGGAAGACCATGAAAGACAGACAAATCAATACTGGATGCAGCTAATAGTGAAGTCATTTTAAGAGTTATAGTATAAAAGTGACGTCTTAAAGAGAAACTTATCTAAGCTAAATTCTCAGTGAAAATATTTTGGAAATGGAGTTGACAATTTACTCTAAAAATGTAGGTACACATAAGATTGTGCTTTAGAAGAGCCACAGAGGAAATGAAGAAGGGAAAAATAACGGACATCCCACAGGCACAATTGTACAGACCTATTAGCATAAAGGATTCATTAGATGAGCAACAATTACAACAAAATGACCCAAAGCTCTGTAGCCAAGGATAATCACAGGAATGAGAAAAATTGGTAGGGTCCAATGTGAAGGATCCCTTTTACGTCATACAGAGCTTAAGGATGAAGCAGAGTCATATATGAAGGTGAGCAACTAAAATGCTGATTGACAGTCAGGTGACTCAGAAAGACTGTTGTAACAAGTTTTATGAACAAACATTAAAACAATAAAATGGATGAACTTTGAGGAAGTTAATAAATAAAGAGAAAATCAGAGGAAGAGGAGCAAGTACTTTAGCAAATCCCTGGGTTCAACTGGAGGGAAGCATTGCATCCCTCCAAAGAGAAAGTATAGGAGATCAAGAGTTAGAGCGAGAATGGAGTTTAGCTATGTAACCAAAGTCACAGGAGGAAGGGTTTATGATGGCTGTCATCAGCATCTGCAACTGCAGCTGAGAGCTTGTGTATGGTCTTAACCCCTTCAAGCTGCTATAACAAAATACCATCGGCTGGCTGTCTTATAAACAACAAACATTTATTTTGCCTCACTCAGAGGCTGTGAAATGCAGGACAAGCAGCGAGCAGATCAAGGATGTGTTGAGGGCACCTTTTTATTGAATCATCTTGTGGTACAAAGTGCCAGGGAGATTTCCAGGACCACTTTTATAAGGTCACTTAATCTCTACTCACTTCCCAAAGGCCTCAACTCTTAAATACCACCGCCCTGGGAGTTAGGATATCATCCTAGAACATTTGGTGGGGACACAAACACTCAGGCCATGGCATATGGCTTTGAGATATGTTTCTGTTATTGAGTACATCATTTAGCTGAAATGAAGACATCTTGTTTTATTCAGGCAATTTCAGATTTCACCTGGAATTTTAACTTGAAACTTTAGCCTGGAATGTGAGCATCTTACTCTCCAATGTATGGTCATTTTTTTTTTAAGACTTCCCATGACCACTTAATGTAGAGCAAAGATTTTAGTTAATATTATTGGTAAAGAAGGAGCAAATGATTTTTCTACAGTAAACCCAAAGTTTGAGGATTGTATTTTGTTTCTTGTTAACCTGTTGTGAGAAATTCCACAGTTGTGGCATCTGTTAAACCACATGGCTGTTTTAATGGAGTTATATGATTTAACATATTAACTAGACTTAAACCATTATGACATAAACTGTTTGTTTATGCTGTATATGGTTGCTATTTATAAAATTTGAATAATTAGTTTTGCATTTCCAAAAAGTCCACCAAAATGCATTTTTAAACTGCCCATGTACACCTATAAACATTGGGCATGAAAAGAAATACACAGAAATACACAGGAGGCCAGTGTGTGAACTTTCTAAGTCGTCTTCCATACATCTAGTTTTATTAAACAGAAACATTTGTGAGTACTCCTTGATCTTTTCTATTTAAAAAATAGTTGTAGAAATTACAAAGGAAACAGTATAAGATGATACTTAACTCACTTTTCAGGCAAAATCAAAATGAAAAAAATGTGTAAGATAGTACTTAGATGCAGGCAAATAAAAAAGACTTTTCACATGTATATCAGAAATGGACCTTGGTAGCTGGCAAACGGATAAAAGAAAGACTCTTGGGGGGAAACAATAATATAACAACTTTATTAGCAAAGAGAATAGAGACTGTATTTGTAGTTAAGTAGCACCTATTACTGAATACCTTGAGATAATGAAAACTTGTACAAATTCCTGTTGACCAAAAGAGATTATAGAACACTAAGAAAATGTGAATAGAAGCCAATCAGCAAATTCAAATGATACAAATTATAAGAGCTAAGTAAAATAGGTAATGAGTGTACCAAGTCACAGAAAGATGTTTCTAAAAATCTTGAGACATGGCAAACATCTGAGGAGGGGGGAGGGAGTAAAAATAAAATAGAAACTTTGCATGTGCTTAATATCAAACATCTGGGTAGGCATTGTAGATATCAAATATAAACCAGATTCATTTCTGCTGTTATTTAAAAAAAAGGCAGCTTTAGTGTGATAAGTGCAATATCAAGGTAAAAGAGAGAGGCAGGAAGATTATCCAGACAAAGAACAAAGAAAATGCTAAGATCTAGACCTTAAAGAAAGACTTTGCACATTACTGGAATTACAATATTAATGTCCAATTTCTATAGAATGCAATTGGATTCTAGCTACAGATTAAGCAAAGAGGGCTTTAGGAGCCAAATCTTGCAAGAAACTGTGTGGCTTGAAAAGAAGCATGTCCCACTCAGATACCTTATCTGGGTGGAAAAAAGAAGAAAGGGGACTTATGGGCATAAAGAAAAAAAGTGGAAGATAATAACATCTGAGTCTGAGAAAGCTTTTGTTGGGCTGGGGTTGTGGCTCAGTGGTAGAGGGCTTACCTAGCAGTGTGAGGCACTGGGTTCGATCCTCAGTACTACATAAAAAAATAAATAGATAAAATAGTTATTTTTAAAAAGAATGCTTTTGTGTGCAGATATGTGCAAAGGAGAAGGTTGGTAGAGAATGGAAGGGATGGGGTGGTGTAGAGGTTTCATGACTAGAGGTGAGGCAACTGATTAAGGCGCTCTTGTAGTATATTCAGTTGGAACAGCTAGTGACCAAAGGGATGTAATGTCATTGCAGATAGGTACCTGGGAGATAATGAGGGAGTACAAATGACAAGACTTTTCTTTGACTAGATGTGGATCTCAGTTTCTAATTTACATATATCTTTTATTCCTCTGGGATTCCTGATTTGTGAATTCAACAGAACACTATCCTTCACCATTCATTCTTCCTTCCTGTTTTTTTAAATAAGTAATTTTTGAATGACTACTGAATTGAGGGAAAGAAATAGAGCCCTATCTCTTTCCCTCCTGGGCACTCTGTGTCTGTCTTCTCTGTTACTGCTTCCCAGTTCTCTGTGTACCCTCACCATCCTCAGTCCTTTTGACTTTTTATTTTGAGACAAGGCCTTGCTAAGTTGCTGAGGGTCTTGCTAAATTGCCTAGTTGGGCCTCAAACTTGTGATCCTCCCAAGTCGCTGGAATTACGGGAGTGCACCACCAGGCTTGGATAGATTATTTTTTAATATCTCTAACATAGTAATTGTTGTCTCAAAGCACGATACTTTTTATTTTCTTTTGTCAAATAGATTTGAACCCTGAAAAAAATAATATATTTAGTTTTATATTCCAAATAAAGCTAGGTACAATATAAAATACATATTGTTTGAAATACACAAATATGTCCATATGATATTTGTGATAGATACCCACAATATGTATATATGATATGTACAGTCCTAGGTACTATAGTAGTTTTGCTCAATGGCAGACCACATAGGCAAAAGTAGTCTCATGAGATTATGGCTCCTAATGATGTTGTGGCCATCTCAGTTTGTATAAGCACACTGATGTTTACGTTGACAAGATCTCCTAAAGATCCATCTCTCAGAACTCGCCTTGCTGTTGAACTACTCATATCTTCAAAAGTCTCTAAAACCCTTGGGAGCAGGGGTTATGATTTATTCAGCGTTCTATCCTGCAGAGTGTCATAGGGAAAACTCTTTCTCTCCTAATAGGAGAAACCTATTTTATGAAGGTCTCTATAAATGTTTGATGAACAAAATGTCAGAGTTATCCAAAGGATTACCTGAGATTGAACTGAACAAATAATCTGATATTAAATTAATTAATAGACAAAATAGACCAGCAGAGTGTTAGGGGCAATTCAGTGTGGACAAATTCAATTTATCTACACTTGAAGAAAAAAAAAATTTACAAGACATGCCCTGGAGGCAGTGGATTTTTTAAGGCAAACAGAGGACAACTTATTTTTTAAAAAAATCATATTTGAGATATCTCTTATATATTAATTTTCCTGGTTCCAGACTGCTTTTAAGGCTAGAAAGAAATCAAGAAATTGTGTAAAATAAAAAAAAGTCATGGGATATATGTAAAAGGAAGCCTACAAATGAACATTTCTAGGAATGGGACTATAAAGGGAACTTCTATTATAAATTTGCATACATGCATAATTTCATTATTCAAGTAAACATACAATACTAAAAACTTCTGAGAGCCAAAATAAGAGAGTCTATGGAGAAGAGAATTTCAATACTGCTGCAAAATTAACACTGAAAAATGATTGTCACTATGTTAATCTGCAAGAAAAAAGAGCAAGTATCCAGGTATATCCAAACTAAAGGGGATATTGAATCCTTTTGTTATTATATGCAACATTTTCAAAAAGATATTTTGTTTATTTTTAAGTTGGACCTAGTGATCAACTATTTTTTCAATAATAAGTTAAATTCAGAAATGGCATAATATATGTCCTATATTATTCTTAATTAAGATAGGCTACAATTCATTGATGATAAGGAACACACAGGCTACATTTGTAAGACAAATGACTCAAAACATTGATAAAGTCTGTAGATATGACTTTTTCTCTGTAAAAAATATAATTTGCTACCTAGAGAGATCAAGTCTATAGTTTCTAGCCCATCACCACTGTGGCTTAATCTGCTAAGCCAAATGATAGATATAAAGAAAAAATAAGTTCCTAAAATAGCTACAAATTATACCATAAAGCAGAATTACTGCAGCAAACTGTCTTCAAACATAGGTTTACATAGGCATCAAACAAATTAAAAAATAATAAACCTATCAATGTATCATAAAACAATTTCCTTTGGCCAGATTAATAAATTTCGTTTCATAAACTATTTTTAATAAAAATAAATATAACTGTAGTACTTAGAAAGATAATCATCTCTCAGTAGAAACAGCAAAAGTCCATAGAAGAAAAGAAATGTGCTTGCTTTGCAGCAATGCTAAAGCAAAAATAAGCATTAAAAACAACCAAGGCAAAACAAGTAATTTTATTAAGGGTTGCTTTTATTAAAATGGACATCTTATAGTTGGATATCTTAGAGAACTCAAGAACCCATATATTCTGGCAACAATTCCGAAAGTGATACTTTCAGACATATAACGAAGTGATATTATTCCTATAATGTGTAATTTTAATTTATTTAGGCTAAACTTTATTTGTCACAATAACTCCATGTAAACTTTCTTTAAAATTTATATCCATAGGGCTGGGGATGTAGCTCAATACTAGAGCAATTACCTAAGCATGTATGAACTCCTGAGTTCAACCCCAATACTAGGAGAAAAAAATAAATTTTTTAATTTATTTTGGAAATGAGTTTTGGTATACTGTAAATCTTCCTGAAAATACAGAGAAATATAGTTATTAATAGTTGCTAAGACATGTAAACCTAATTATTTGTAAGATGTCAATCATGGAACCACTTTTTGACTTTTAATTTGCAAGATACCCTTCATGCAACTTTGAGATTTTTCTCAAAGATTTGACTGTACTGAGTACATTTTCAAGTTATTTTACTGCCACAAAACTTAAATATCATTCAGAACAAATTGTATCTAAAAACTTTCTCTTTTGCTACAAATTTTGGGACAATTACTACATATGTGTTTATGTTATTAAACATGTTATATATTTACTTTATTAAAATTAACTCTGGATTGCTGCAAATACATTTTGACCTTCCTCAAAGTAGCAAAGTAACCTATCTTAATTAAGAAATCTTTCATGTTTTCCTCATATATCTTTTACAATATAACAATTGATTTTCTACTTTATAATGGTGGTCCCATCATGTTTTTTTTAAAAAGTTAATGAATGCTTGTTTTATTCAACATGTCCAGCAAAATTTTAGTTGGATTTTTATTTGAATTTTTACCTGTGAAGAAAATGAAGTCATAAGGTCATTAAGCCAAATTATATTTTCATGTATCTCAATTGCTCTGAGTTCAATCAACTCTGTCATAAAACAAACATAGACTTATCTTGTCCTTTCAAAGAAAATATGGCACACGAAAAGCAAAGTTTTAAATAAATAAAATGAATTTTTTACATCTATGAATTTCAATTATATTTTAAAAAACACTTGATTGTGCTTGATTCCTTTTGGTTGACAATGTTTATCATATACTTTAGCAATAATATCTATAACAAATTTGAAATGATTTCAAACACATGTTTTCTGCTTCTAGTTTTATGACTTTAAGAAGGGGAAGAAAGTATAAGATGTAGCTCTAAATATCTCCAAGTACAGTTTGTTTTTATGAGAAAAATCATCCTGATAGACAGGATACACAAAGAGGAGAGAGAACAAAACACAAGACTCTCCTGATAATCTCTGCATTGTTTTCATGGGAGGGTGGAAAATAGTAGAGAATTCCTAGGGGCAGACTGAGGCAGTGGAACAATATGGTGGACGGCTGGAGTCCAAGTTGACAGAAATAACTAAGGGATGGTTTGAGAACTAAGATATCAAGTACATACTCTGCATTGTAGTGAAGTAATTCTCTACTAACCTCCCCAGGCTCGAATTCTTAGTAATATCTGTTGCCATCTACAAAAACTTCAGTGTGGTCTTTATTGGGCAAATTAAGAAAAGGAAATAATTCCAAGTCAAGGCTAACATATTGGGACACAGAGATAGCACAGTCAATGTGGTGAAATGGTAAACAAATAGAACCAATTTACTAAGCAATGGAGCTAGATTATAACTAAAGGGAAGAATGAGACTATAAGCAGAAATTCATATAAAATTGAGAAATGAATGGATCTATTTATAAGAAGTTAATTAAAATATTAGGACCAAAATTTCTATGAACTCCTAGGAACAAAGAATCATTTTATAAGGGCTCAATCACGAAATTTATCCAATGAAGTATAAAAAGCCATAAAAGCATGAGAATGTCGTAATAAGTAACTCAGAAGGAAAGGACAGGGATAACTGGAATAGAGTTGATTTCAGGTTTGAAAGTAAAGGAAACTGAAATTCTTAAAATAACTTCCATCATGGAATTCTGGAGAGATCTATAGTAAGTGTTGAGTCTTGTGGTCAGAAGATACCCCAGGACTAGAGAATACTTTAGGACTATTCAGCATATTGCTGGCAATTGAAATGATGGAGAAAGTATTCAGCTATACCCTGAGTAAAAGTAGCTATAGAAGTTTAAAACTCTACATTGGCCACAATTATACCTAAGTATTATAGGTTAATATTTTATCCTTTAATGTTCTTCCTTTGAAGTACTATCTCTCCAAAATTTTCCCAAAATTACTACTCGTAAATTTTCTAAGATATAACCTTTCCTATTAAGTTGGCCCCATTTCCGAATGCTGTCAGGTGAGTTTTCAAGGGGCTCCCACAGCAAGGTCCAATTTCTGGAGGTAATTGTAACTATTGGAAACCAGAAGAAAGTATCAAAAGTACATGATACTGGATGAGACTTCCACTTCCAACCAAGATGAAGTAACTAGGGTTATATTTACTCTTCTGCTTTAAATGAACAACAAACAAAAAGTATATGGAATTACAGTTTTTAAGGCATCAAACATCAATGATTAAATGACAGTGATCCCACAAAGACATGAAAAAAATATGCATGAACCTTCCAATAAGCCCAACTTACTGCCTTGTGAGAATTTACAAACCAGGGTATAGGTGACCAGCAGATTCTATGAACTGAGCAGATGGAGCAGAGAGTTCAAGGATCACAAGGCAGCTAGAGTTTACAGAGCAGAGCATCAAAAAACCTGCACAGAGAACCCCAGAGATTTTCACAAGGTTCCCCTTGAATAACCCTCTCAATGGTATATGCTTACAAGAAAACTATCCAAGGCCAAGAAAAGAGTCACTCAAAATATAAATGATGGCAATACCTGGTTGTTACACAAGAACTGTTCCTACCACATACAATTAAAAAAACCTCATAATTCATGGAGATTTAAGTAGAGTCCTCAGGAAAGACTTGTCTCAGGAGTGGGGATTAATTATCTCCAGAATAAATATAGCTCAGTTTCCACCTAACAAATCCTAAAAGCCAGACTCAAAAAAGATCAAATGATTTCTAAGTAGTCTTAACATAATCTCAGAATAAATCCCAAGACTATTTATAGGAATTTAACTTCCAGCACCAAAGAAGGTAAAATCCAGAATGTATATAGCATTAAATAAAATATTGCCAGGCATGCAAAAAGCCAGAAAAATGCAACCAATAATAATAAGAAAAACCTATCAATTGAAATTGGCATAGAAACTGATACAGAAGTTAGACTAAATGAATGCATTAAACAGTTTCCTGTAATGGTACTCTGCATGTTTATAAATTAAGATATCGAAAGCATGAAAAGACCCAAATAAAACTTCTAGAGACAAAAATTGTAATTCTTAAGATAAAGAATATATAGGATAGGATTCATGGCAGATTGAGTGCTGTGTAAAAAAAGATTAGTGAATTTGAAGACATAGGAAATAAAGAATATTCAAGATGAAAGGCAGAGAACAAAGGAATTTTAAAAGAAAAAGGGTACCAGTTAGCTGTGTGATATATTCAAGCTGACTAATAAATATGATCTTTGAGTCCCTGAAAGAGAAAGAAAACAGAAAATAAATCTGAAAAATAATCATGACTGATTTTTTCCATCTTTAAACTATACAATAAACAGAAAGAATACAAGAACCCTCAAAGCCCCAAGCTAAAGAAATATAAGAATCTATTCCAAGGAATATCATAATAAAATTTCTCAAAACTAGTCATAAAGAGAAAAGTATTAAAAGTAGCCACATAAAAATAAATATGTAGAAAGGAACAAAGGTTAAGATTGACAGCAGATATCGCATAAGTAACAGTGCAAATGTGAAGACCGTAGAAACTACCCACAGAGTAACCTACTTAATAGAGGAAAAAAGCCAGTCTAGAATTTTATACACAGTAAAATAGCTTTCAAAAGAGGATGGAATAAAGACTTTTGCAGGTATATAAAAGTTGGAAATAGCTACCATTTGCAGATTTGCAGTACAAGAATATCAAAGGAAGTCCTTCATGCAGAAGAGAAATGAACCACATTGAAGTAGAGAATATCTGAAAGCAAACAAGGAGCAGCTCCAGAAATGGTAACAGAAGAAATAAATGACAAGTCACTGTTTAAGCAACAAATAATAACACATGCATTCATTATAAAATATGTATAAGTAAAATGTGTGTCAACAATAGCATTAAACTGAGAAAGTAGAAATGTATTATTATATAGCATTATATGCAAAGTCCATAAAAATCACTTGAAGTAAATCATATATTCAATGTTGCTATAGAGATTTCAGCCAATGTAATAATACTAAAAAGGAAAAAAACTGCATCCAGATTGGAAAAGAAGTAAAATTACTTTTATTGGTTAAAAGGAAAAATGATCAATCATATAGAAAAACCAATGAAATCTTCAAAAACAAAAGCTGATATGCTAATTGGTGAGCTGCATGCTTAATGAGGTTTCATAATACAACATCAAAATGCAACATATATTCCTATATACTAATAAAGATTGAATACTGAAGTTAAAAAAGTAATGCCCACACAATATCATCAAAAATATTAGATACTTCATACCTGTGTGCTAAAAACTGTGGAACTTTGCTGAGAGAAATTAACATTCTGAAAAAGATAAAGAAATGTGCCTTTTTCTGGGTCAGAAGACACAATATTTTAAAATGTTGCTTGTAATAATTGATCTAAAGTTTCAACATGGTCGCAATCAGCATTCCAAGATACTTTTTTTTCACATTGATTGACAAGCGTATTTTAAAATCCAGAAGCAGATGAATAGGACTGAATAATCAAAATAACTTTGGAAAGAAAGAACAAAGTTGAAGTCTTTATAATAGCATGATTTGAAGATCCACTATAAAGCTAGAGTGATCAAAACAATGTGACATGGAATCAAGATATACCAATAGCTCAATGGAACAGAAACAGAGTATAGAAAGAGACCCACATCTATTGAAAACTGATTTTTAAAAAGTTGCAAAAACAACTCAGTAAAGAAAGAAGAGTAGTTTGTTCATAAAATGTGCTCTCAAAGTGCATACCTAGAGCTGGACATGGTGGCACACAACTGTAATCCCATCAGTTCAGGAGGCTGAGGCAGGAGGATTACAAATTCAAAGCCAGCCTCAGCAAAACCAAGGCCCTAAGCAACTCAGTGAGACCCTGTCTCTAAATAAAATATGAAATTGAGTTGAGGATGTGGCTCAGTGATAGAGTGCCCCTGAGTTCAATCCCGAGTACCCCCTCTCACAAAATGCATGTCTATATGCAAATAAATGAATCTGACCCTTACCTTAGACCATACGAAAAAATTAACTCAAAATGGATTATAATGCTTAACATAGAACATAGTATAAAAAGATATACAAATGACTCACAAGCAGATTAAAAGCTTTCAACAGCATTATTCATTCATGAAAGGCAAATTAAAACCATAATGAAATAGGACTACCCAACTATTGGAATGACTACAAATTAGAAGTCAGTCTTTTAGAGTTGGCAAGAATGGTGAGGACCTGGAATGTTCCTACTCCACTGGTGAAAACATAAAAAGGCACGACCTCTACAGAAAATAGTTAGACAGTAGGATTAAACATACCACTATCCGGAGACCTGGCCAAGATTCTAACAGGTGTTTCCTCAGACCCAGCAATCTGCAGTCATGATCACTTAATTATTATTATGTTCCTGGTTATACACACCTCTGTAAAGACCTTTGTCTCCTCTGGGTTTCACCTAAAGAAAAAAAGCATTTCCCCTATGGATACTTCAACCAGTCACTACTTCTCTGAAAACATTATGAAGATAGATATGAGGGGGAAAAAAAGATAATGCATCCCTCCAAAACTCATAATTACTGTCCCCCTTGTATTTGTTAATAATAATGATAATTCAATTCAGCAAATCTATACTAAGTAGCCAAAAAATGTCAAGCAATGGGCTATATTCCAAGAATGAAGGAAAGCATATACAATTCATACCCTCCAGGAGTGTGCAATTCACAGATAGTTTGAGGATTAACGTACAGAAACTTTTGTGGAAAAGAACTAATTGTTCACCCATTGTGTTTTCTGTACTAAATATACCATCCATTCATAGTTTTGATGTGTTTAGCCCTACATATTTGAATTAATATTTTTCAAATAGTATTTCTCCTCTTCATATTCATTTGAAAGCAATTCAGGTGGAGAATGTTTGAAGGAAAGTGGTGGATAAAAAGGGTGCTTTATTATTGGTATGCTGAAATAATAACAAAATCTAAATTCACAGGCAGAGTGATTTTCTTTTGGGGGGGCAAATTCAAAAGATGGTACCCAGTTAAGAGCTAAACCTGACCACCTACATGGTTAGCTTCTCATCAGTATGCTTTAATTCTTATCAGCGAAAAAAATTTTAAAGTCTTTGACTAGTAGGACACCCGGAACACAGAGCGTCACTGGCAATTATTTGGAAATTCCAGTGGTGTGAAGAGCCAGTCATAGACAAACATGACGTTTTTGTTGATACTTATTCCTGTCATCAAAGAAGGGTAGTTCATAAATGACACAGGATGCAGCTACTCTTATGCACAAGATGTTGTTTTCCTAAAGTTTTTAAAATAAAAGAAATATCATTCAATCATAGGCTGTGTAAAACAGAGAATAATTAAAAGAGCACATGTAAAGCCCAGTTAAAACTGAGCCCAACCAAATCAATATCTGGGATATCGAAGCTTTATTGCTGTCAATATTCAAAGTTGTAAGATAGCTTGTTGTGTCTGATACAGGAAAATCAAAATATGCTATTGTTGTCTCTCCACAAACATGGTCAAAACAATATACAAACATCCAAACTACATTATCTGCTACACAAAAACCCAAATTTCTAGGAATTCTAAAAATGTGTATTCCTTTAGATTTAGGTCAATTCCTGGTAAATACGTCATTTGGTTAGCTCTCTGAGATCTTCTCCAATTAATGCTTTTACTAAAGTGAAAGTTGTTGAAATGCAAAGATATATGTAAGAAAATATAAAGTTTTTATATGAAATAAAAATTAAGTTTCAAAGTTAGATTGGTTTATAAGCCAGTTTTCCAAGCCCAACTTAATCTATCGAGCAATCTAAAATGAATTCAAACTCTGGGAAAGTGTTCATATACACAAATTATATGCATCAGAAAACTGACATGAAGTTATTAAGTAACATGACTCTTAAACATTCTAAATTTATAAGCAAATCATTTTCTGGTCACTGTGAGCTATACCTGTAGTTATGTCTACATTGCTAATGACAACTTTATAAAACTTCCTTGAGAACCAACAGCAACACTTTCAATCACACACAACCATGGCAATTCTCTTTCATTTGTATGGATTAAAATTTTGGAGTAATCAAGAGAAAACTGATCTATAAATGATTTTTGTTTCATATTGAGAACAAGAAAGTTTCCATCATGGCTTGGAAGTTGGTTTGAAAGGTGGCTTCTAAGCATGAATTTAAAAGCACTTTGGGAAACCACATAACTTTTGGAGTGACAAATGTCTGACTTGCTGAAATTAAATCTTATGGCCACATCACAATGAATGGCTGACAAGAGCACATAATGTTGGTGTACACATTTTGTATCTGCTTCCTGTCTACCTTTCCAGATTCATCTCCAGCCACCCTCTCTGCACATTCAGCAATCAAGCTGAATAGATCCGCTTAGAATTCTGACCAGGCTCCTGCCATTAAAATAAGTACCTTTAGTGACTTTAGTAAGCTCCCCTGGATTTGTGTAATGTTTTGTGTCCACCTGAGCTTCCTGGACCCTTTTTCCCTATATTACATAGCAATGCAAGTAAATTGCAATTATTGAGAACTTCAATGCTTAAAAATAATAAGTATTTAATAAACAACAGAGGAGGAAGAGTATAATGGGAAGAAAGGAAAAACAGAAGGGAGAAAACACATTTGGGTGTCTTAGATTTTTAAAATGCCAACAAATTACTGGTGAAGAAATCTATGATTGTGATTTAAATGTATACTATATAGTCTCGGAAAATAAGCCTCCATTTCTGCAGCCCAGAATTATTTTCAAAATACTGTTTTCTGTGAAGGATAATAATTTCTTGAACCTCCGCTGTACTTATTAGTGACAAACAAGAAAAAAGCACACATTCTACCTGTGTGGAACTTACACTCTATCATGAATTTGGCCTTGATGGAACCATTTCCTTGTTCATAGATTTCAGTTGTTTCTCCTTGGATAAAGTGCAAGCCTTTTAAGAACCTGGGTAATACAGACCCAATTTACCTGCTGAGCTTTATTTTCTAGTGTCCCCAGGAACATGTTTAATGTTCCCAAAGTGGATCCATGCTTTTCTATACCTGCCTCATCTTCCAATGGCCAGCTTATCCATCTCTCATGAGATCTCTCTACATTCACACCTAGAAGTGTTATTGACCTCCTCAACTCACCCTTCTGAAGCTGTATCACCATCCACCTTCTGTGGTGTTAGTTATTTCCACATTGCTTGGATCCAAAACATATTTTGTGTTCTATTTTACTCAGGATGAGGGGAACTGGGAAGTAGAAGAGAGGGAATCTTGCCAGAAAAACGTGATACTTTTTCACTTTTAGTCATATATCGTCCATTATATCAGGATCAATACCTTAGACACACCAGATGCAAATGAGTAAATAAATTAAAAAGAATGGTAACTTACAAGGATTGAAATCTTATGCTTATAAGATCTCATTTTAACTTATTTTTCTTCACAAAAGCAGTTTTTCTGAAATATATCCTGTGGGATCCTAATAAATGCTACCCAGTAGAAGATCCAATAGACAATAAATTTTAGAGATACTAAATTTTAAAACATGAAGCAAGATTTCCTTTGTTATAATTTTATATTACCTGAGATCATTTGATATGCTTTTGTCATAAAAATTGGAATAGAATATTTAGTGTTTACAAAATTTTTGACCACAGAATATTTGATTTTCCTCAGAAAAACATGCATGGTTACCCTTTGCTGATGGTATTCTTAGAAGCAAAGCACAAATAGGTTTAAATTCCTGCTAATGAAATTAGCAATAAATATGGGAATAGGAAAAAAATGAATTAGTATCTAATTTTCTTTGCAAAAATAATTTGAGGAAAGGTTACCACTCAAGTTAAATTCTAGGTTAAAAAAAAGCATTTGTTTCCTAAAAAGAAAAAAAAATAGGACCCATTATTACCCAGAGACTTTTTCCCCCTAAAAATCTAGCAAGATCACGGGACATGATCCTTCATTCAGTGAGAGATCTGTGTAGAATTTTCTTTCCTAACTGACTAGAACAGGAAACTTGGAATATTTTCTCCCTTAGATTATATTAGGGTAAGTAATATACCTTTAAGACTATTACTATATTTATGCAAAATTAAGGTACCTCTTTCTCTTCTTCATTTGGTATATTGTCAAAGATGTGTTTATTTCCCTCCTTCATCTAAATAATGTTACTGCATTTCCTGAAAGGCAGCCTTACCATCCAGGTTCTTCATTATCCTTCCAACCTCCTCCATCCCCAGCAAAAAGGGCTGCATCTGCTCTCATC
This sequence comes from Spermophilus citellus, assembly GCF_964194105.1. Classification (NCBI taxonomy): domain Eukaryota; kingdom Metazoa; phylum Chordata; class Mammalia; order Rodentia; family Sciuridae; genus Spermophilus; species Spermophilus citellus. The sequence continues at coordinate 91,857,819 of NC_138198.1, read as the reverse complement.
TCTCTGAATTTTTTACTTACTTTTTTGGAAATCAGATAATATTTGAAATGCCACTTAAAATCTAGCAATATAATGTTTCTTATGAATGCTCCCCCGCCAAAAATCTAATAATATTGCATAAAAAAAGACAAAGTAACAATTTTCTTTCTTCAAAACCACTCAGCTATGCAATCTTGAGATCTTTTAGACCTTCAGAAGGTATGATCAGTATGCATAGGAAAAGTCAGGTCTCCTACGTACCTTTGCAAGGGTGCACTGCAAAGCATTAATAGCTGAATTGCCTTGTTAATAAACTTCCATCAAAAAGCCTTGAGAGATAATTTGATTTAAAAAAAGAATAAAAAACATCGAAGCTGAAATATTGCTTTTATAAGCTGCAAGATCAATTCACCATGTGCTTTTTTAATCAACTGAAATATATACATTTAAACAGAAAACACAGATGACTTAGCATTCTCCCATATCATGTCAGTGAGCGTGACTAGTTTCTCATATTTTTTTTTTCTAGTACTCCCTGGTGCTCTGACTTATGGGAAGAAAAACTTTCCATGAAAAATGTGTGCTACTTTTCCGCTTTTAGCCTTCTATGTGCTTCTTCTCTTCCTTAATTACAATATAAATCAATTGCAGAAAAAGATTTACAGCAATCACACCTCACTTAGAGAGCTGTGAAGATTGATCTGGAAGAGTATGTTTGTCAAGTGCTGTGTGTACCTCTCCTGTGTGGATCCCAGCATATAGATGGTAGTATTGGGGGGGGAAGGGGGGGAAAAGTTCTGGTAGATATCTCTGTTCTCTGTGCTTTCAAAGAGTATACCTGAGAACCTATTTTTCCAAAACTCTAGGGAAAAAGACGTTTCAAATAATTTTTAGCTTTAAATCCATTTACTATATTAGGAGAACAAGTTACCATTGCTACCGAACTCACGCCCAAATAGTCGGTGTGGTCAACCAGGTGGGATGGTAATTGGAACAGAAATTTCCCTATTTGGGGTGGATTGATTTTTATGAAAGCCATCAAGAATTTATTAAAGACTTAACTATATTCAGGCCACTAGCAATTACTTAGAGAGAGGTTAATCAATCCTTACCTTTATGAAGTTTGTCTTTTTACTAAGGTATGTTCATTCATTAGTGTGACAACATGAAAACAACACACAAATGTAGAATTAGGAAACAAAATTGACACAGCACAATGTGTCCTTCCATCTTTTTACACCCTCAAAAGTTTTGGAATGTGCCCAATTTCGGTCTTAGCTCAGAAGCTTGACCTAACTTCCATTCCTCTATTGACAGCTGTCCTGCCCCTCCCATTGCAAGACAGATAGACAACTCCACTCTGGTCTAAAAGACTGAAGAAAAGAAAATGGATGCCTTTTAGGTTTCTTCTGGCTGGATTTCTTTGAAAAGTTCTTTTTGTGTGTTTTTTTTTTAACTATTTCAGTTAAAAATGACCTCAGTGATTTCTACTTGACAAATTATAATAAAACCCCTAATAAATTATTAGGGCCGCTATTGCTAACTTGTCAATATAATTCCCTTAAAAACGTTCTCCTTTTTCCCATCAGCACTCCTGAAAAATCATGTTTTCCTGTTCAATTGTTCCCTACTATTATTATTTTCCTATAGCAAAATGCTCCTGTTGAATAGTCAAGGGTCAAAGATATTCACTCCCAGCTCATAGAAGGACTCGGAAAGAAATGTAATCATACTTTAAAAATAAAGTATATTCTCAAATCTAGAAATTAGCTAGTAATTGAAATTATCATCACAGTGTTTTAACTGATGACCATTGAACTCTTTTCTGGCAAACGGCTCATAGAGCATTAATTGCACGTCACATTACAGATCTGCGAAGCTAAGTTCTGTCTTGCCCTTGGGACTGTGAGGGCTAAAGCAAGTTTGTAAGTGTCTTTCAGAATTGAAAAAAAAAAATCATTAAACCGCAGGAGTTGTATTTGGTCTGCAAAATATGTGTCCCGTTGTCCTTTCAAATATCATTTCCTTAGCATATGCAAGGTCTGGTGTTTGATTCCCAGCACTGTAAAAAGAAAACATGCAAAATCACCATCACAACAATAAGAATTTCATTTTCTGTCTTTCATATCCTTATTATTGAGCATCTAACATGTTATAACACTAAGAAGCAATATCTCTTGCTTTTCCCCATGAATCCCTAAGCACCTTCCTGAGAACACTCCCCAAAACCATTCCTAATATACCTCAAATCCAAAGGGCTTAGATAGGGAGGTTGATTCAGACTTTAATTTTTCTGATCTATATTTGCATGAAGAATACATGGATTTTTTTACATACCTACAAACATTTTAATGGATTATTTAAAATAACTCATGATAATTACTTCCTAGCATAGGAATAGGATCTTAACTGAGGAATTAAAAAGTCAGGTATCATCAACAAGTGATATTACTAGATATAATATCTGGATTATGAAGTTTACAAGAAACAAAAGAGAAAATGTTGATTAAAAATTAACGAAAGACAGTTTTGAAAATATGACCACATGTCAGATTTCATACAAACACATTTATTTTTCAAATTTCATTAGTTCAAAGGTGAGTTTTTTCTTTTTCTTTAGAATTCATAGAGTTGCATTTGACATTGGATCGATTATTTCACTGATTTTCATCATGAAAATGTTTTTACTTCCCAAGCCACTACCAAAAACACAATATGAAATAAATAGCTACCAATTTAAGCAAGTGGACTCTGATCACCTTAGAAACACTCATAGATACCCAGAATATAAGAACAATGCTAATTTAAGATTAGCAGAATGCAAACTGTCATTTTATTATGCAAATAGTATCATTTATAATTAGCTGCTTATTAAGAATCGGCTTAGTCTAGTTAAATTTATCTAGCAAAGTTAATACGCAGGTTCATCGTTTCTCTATTTTCCTATCAGTAATTTAGAGTATGAGTTTCTGTGTGCAGACCTACACAGTTCAGATATGCAAAAGCCACAGACTGTTCCTATCTACTTACTGACTCATGCAGGTTATTAGAGCTGATCACAAAATGAAATCGCATGTGACTTTCTCTTACGTGTTACATTGTATGTCAAAGATTAAGGCTCAGTCACCATCATCATTCTTCTCTGCTTACAAAAGCTAAATCATGATTGTCTTTCACAATAAAAAGTCAAATGATATTTCTTTGTTGGCTAAGTATTCTGTCTATATAATGTCTATAGACAATGTCCTCAATTCTGGCTATAATACTTGTATCACCATGACTATGTTCATGGGACTATTTCTCACAAAACTCAATGAATCCAAATATGAGCATTTTAAGAGTAGGGTGATGTCTTTATGGCTATATTCAGAGGGTATTTTCAGTGTTTCACTGTACTTATTTAATATCATTTTTAAAATATTTTTAGTTGTAGAGGACACAATAGCTTTATTTTGTTTATTTTTTTTATGTGGTGCTGAGGATGGAATCCAGTGCCTCACACATGCTGGGCAAGTGCTCTACCACTGACCTACAATCCCAGCCCATTAATATTATTTTTTGCTATCTCCGTATTCTTAAAGGAACATTTTAAGTGTTTTACGTGTAAATAGGTATAGAAATGTATACATCACCAAGAAGCAAATAGCAATATCTATCTTAACGTGAACTTGGAGTGGAATTATATCTCTAGTTTTCATAAGAATGTTTTGTACCTGCTAAAGTATATCTTTGTGACTCTATTTATGAAACAAACGTGTTCATGATCACATTGAGACATCCAGAGCCAGGCCTTTTAAGGGATTATTTCACTTCTTG